>NW_027271466.1:1212500-2412500 GCF_040938485.1 Diadema antillarum | reverse complement strand
TCAATGACTTATCAATTAATTTCAAAACCGATTCACTTACAGAGTGTCTTCCACTGAGAAAACCTACCATCTTTCCAATACTTATCAATATACTTTCAATATGATATTTCCAATTAAAATTTTCATCACACCACAGACCTAAGTATTTAATATAACGAACTTGATTCAGAGGGGTGTTGTAACGAGACTCGTAAAACATTTTGTTTGGACATCATGTGGTTGCTTCCAATTAGCATGCATACAGTTTTCTGACAGTTCACACTTAACTTATTTTGACACATCCAGTTATACACATTTCTAAATCCAAATTAAGAGCAAGTTCAATGTTGGATACTGAAGAATGAGAAAAATATAAAACGGTATCACCAGCATAAATTGCACGTTACATACTTTGACATGTTGCACCAAATCGAATGCACAACATATCCAAAGAATTAGTGTTTCAAATGGCTTACGAATGTCCAACGAATACACAGCATATTCCAACTTACTTTAGTGTTCACAAGGCGTGACTCATCTGACGCGCTTGACGCTATATTGTCAAACTTTGTCAAATTGATCTCGACACTGACATTCTGGCGGTAAGTTGCTTAATATCTTTCATAATGTTTGTGTTTTTTACTCGCATTTCCTTATGGGAGGACTTCAAAATGAATAATTAAAGAAAGGAGGAAAAGGAAACAAAGTGAATGAAATGAAAAGTCAAACCACAAGATCTACATCACTCTGCAACATGAATCATCCTCAATTAAGTCGGGTAGAACTCTTGAGATCCGTGGATCAGTTCTTTTCAGCAGTCTTTTTTCCTTCATTATCTTAACTATATCCTTTCCAGGCCCAGTATTCCATAAAATTAATGAAATATTTGCTTATGGAGTAAACAACATCGTCCAAGCGATTTCTTTAAGCCACATTCTTTTAATATCTAAGAAAAACTGGCTTATTGTTAGAAGAATAATCTAGCAAATTGCCTTACGTCAGAAATGTCTTAAGCTGTATTCCATAAACAATCATTACTTTGCGTATGCGGATAAGACATATTGCTTACTTTCACTTATGACGTAACGATAACCCCCTACGATGATGGAAAGATTGGCACATTGTTTTTCATTATTTTATTATTTTATTTTTATTTGTGTGTTTTTTTTTTTAGTGAGGAGTAATTTTTTTTTCTTGGCATTTGCGCGTTAATGAGATTGAAACTTATTATGATGCCGGATTTATTACATCTGGTACCCACATCAGTGGTTTTATACACTGCTATTCTTGAGGTCCTGTAACATAACAAAGTAACGATCAATTCAAAATACACGACGTAACAAATCAACGTCGTTCAGTTTTAAATAACAGTATCGAAACCATGACCATATTATGTGTCATCAATTCAAAGTTGATTCCAAAAATATGAAAAGTACATTATCATTAAAAACAGAGTGATACCCTTCACCATGGACCTCAGGTTTTCCATTTCAAGAGAGATATTCTCTTACATGTATGAACACGATGAATTTGTGAAGGGAAGTGACGTTTAGAACTTCATCTGCAGAGCTGATTTCAAAGACATGCAGCATATTGTGGGAACTACTTTTTTCCTGCTTGATTTTCAAGCTTGTGGGATTATGAGACAATTATTCACTACTTGCGAAAAATGTACAATATCCCCGCACTTTACCTTTGTAAACATGCGGGGAGGGGGGGGGGGGTGCTGTACTGTGGATTGCCATGATTTGAACCCATAAGTACAACATGTGTGCCCTTAATAGAGTGCAGATCTCCCAGAAAAACAGATAAGCAAACAAGCTAAGAGTGCTAGTTTCATGAAATCTCCCCCCCCCCTCTCACGCTACCATGACCATTTTGAATGATATTTGCTTTAATGGTTATGCCTGTCACGCATCACGATTATTCTGCCATTTTGACTATGGGTTTATTCTTTCATCATTGTCTCATTGAGGGATTGTCATACTTGTTTCCGGATTGGCTTGATATCATTGTACTTGCAGTGTCTGGATGGAATGCAATCTATGTATCCAACAGAATGTATGTTTCTATATTACACTAAACTTGGGTATGGTGTATAATATTGCCAATAAGAATGAGATCGAGTTAAGACGGACAAAGCGTTGACGATCAGCAGGCGGTTATGATTATTATTTCATGATGTAAATCTACTTATTTCAACTCTGTTGAACCCCAGCATCATCCTGTTAGCCATCTATAAACATGTTCTCTAACAGACCCTTATATATTGATAAGACCAGTTGTCATTCTTTGCATCTTTTAAAGCCTCTGTCTATCCCCTTCTTCTTCCCTTTACTTCTTCTTTGTTCTTATCATTACTATGATCTTCTTCAATATTGTTTATTTTGTCATTGTACTTAAGTTTTCTCAATCAATCGTTGTTGGTAAATTATAAAGGCCTTCTTCCGCCTCCCTGGTTCCTCAGGATGCTGTCATTAAATTTTCCCTTTTATCAATAAATAAAATGACCTATCCTCAGCTAAGGATGTTCAGCTTCAGGTTGTTGTTGTTGTTGTTGTTGTTGTTGTTGTTGTTGTTGTTGTTTTTAACAACATCTTTCCATTCTATTCCATTTCCATTCCATCCGTTTTAAACATGCCTCACCACACATCCAGGTATTCCAGCACTTCATTTCATTTCATTTCAGTTATTACATTTCCAACAAAGATACAATATTGTAGCATAGATAGCACATGGCTATACTAAATCAATGCAGCTCATTTCGTGTAATAAAGGAACACTGTGAAAGGAAGTATATGTGCCTACATGTACAATCTATAACTCTTGCTGTATCAAAGAAAAGTTGTTGGGAATGGAGGGGACTTCTGAGAAATTTGACTTATATTATCAGTCACCTCATGAACAATAACTAACAACTGAACTGCGGATCGTCCTAAAACAAAAACAAAAACCAAACCAAACCAAACTGAAACACGCGTACAAACGCACGCACAAACATAAAGCAGCTTTCTTATGGACGAGTATAAGTGTGAAAGGAATGACAGTATACAAATATACCAGGGGGCGTTTCATCAACGAGTTCGTCGGAGGTTTTCACCGACAAATTTGCTATCAGCCAATCAGACGCAATGATTTCAGTAAAAGCCTGAGAGGCTCTGGTTGAAACTATGCGCATGAGGTGACTTCAGTAGCACTATTTTCTGAGGGGCGCAGCCCCGAAGAAAATAGTGCTACTGAAGTCACCGAAGGCACATAGTTTCAACCGGTGCCTCGAAAAATTGGCCTGGTATATTTGTTTTATATCCCTCCTAATGAATTTAAGAGTATTCGACTGCTGGTATTCTGTAATTTACCTCTTTTTTAAGGGCATCTTGCTTTACTTTTCAAGAAGATTGACTAGTCATTTACGCTCGGGAAAGCAGCTCAGCAGGCGGGCAGCGCGTACTATGAAGAGACAACTGCGCGCTCAGCCGCTGAAGTGTATGTACTCGGTGCATTGCTGTACAACGTACTGGTAAACATGCGCAAACTGCAAACTCACTACGCGCTTCATACTATCCGATCTGTCAACAAGTACGTACGGTGATGTGCGTGCTCGAGCTGATCAACGATGTGACTGTGAGCTGCAGTTGATTGTGTTTTCTGTCGTCTTTCTACCTAGCTGTCTGTACATGAATATGGACTATCACTTCCTGTTAAAATGCAAGTATACATTGTAAATTTGGGTAGCATTCAGTAACAGCGTATAAGGTTAGATTAGGCACTGGAAAAATTCTAGCGATTAAAGCATCGAGTGCCACTGTAAATTCGTGTGATTCGTACGGTTCGTACGGTAACTAACTCGTTAGACACTCTAAAAAATAATTATTAGGAATGAGATTACGGGAAATAGGGCCTACTGTTAGACAGGTAGAACTAACGTTAGGCTTAACTAGCGCTAACGTTAATCAGTTTCGTTTGTCAACATCTTTTGGGTGGGTCGCTCGAGTAAGTGAACTGCGACTTATGGTTGCGAGACCAACTTTCAAAAGGCGAAGCATGAACTCCCCAAAGGCCTACGGTACGTCGAAGAACCCTAGCTTGCTTATTGTTGTCTAATTATAGATCTACGATATCGCCTACTCTGTTGTAACGTAATACAATTTTTTCTTTTTAGGTAGAATGAGGGCTTTATAAGAGTCTCTCTGAGTCTCTCTAACGTAACCCGTGTCGCATTGAGTGTATGCGTGCCTTGTGGTTCTCGAGAAGTGCAGTGATGTAAGGCGCTGCGATACCCATTCATTTACACGTGAAATATTTCGCGTCGCGACGCGAAGCAAAAAAGGCGCGAAAATCACCAGCGTGGTATAATAAGCAAATAATCAACGTTGGTGAAGGTGATGGGACAAACTATCACTTCCGAGGCGATCTGGGGCGGCGTTTCATCAACGAGTTCGTCGGAGTTTTCACCGACAAATTTGCTATCAGCCAATCAGACGCAAGGATCTCATTAGCTTTTAACAGTTGTCAGTGTAAATCCTTGCGTCTGATTGGCTGATAGCAAATTTGTCGGTGAAAACTCCGACGAACTCGTTGATGAAACGCCCCCCTGGATGTAGCTATCTTTCCGAAGCGCAGCTGAGGAAAGATAGCGTACACATTCAGATCGCCGAGGAAGTGATAGTTTGTATCATTGCCTGAAACTAAAAGTTGATTATTTGCTTTATATTCCACATCTAGGGTCCTAGAAATTCCCATTTTATTCTACATCTGAAACCGTTTTAGCTGTCTTTAGGTATCCTTAGGGCTTAGGCTACGTGTGCGCGTAGATGACAAAACAATGAATTTGCTGCGCGCACCGCGCGGCACCGAAGCGAAAGTGCGTTGCACTGTGTACTATCAAGTGACCTAGGTCACATGATAGTCCACAGTGCAACGCACTTTTATTTCGCGCGTACTCATCTTGCGTTAGGACTGTGTGGACTGTGTGGAGATCAGCGAAACAAAAGGGACTATCAACATAGAGTGTAACGAACTTTTCTTCTCAGGTGATGTGATGGGCAAAACTACGCTTCATCACGTGATCAGCTCTGGACCAATCCTATTGCAACATTCTTAGTATGTGGAATATAATTTTTACCATTTCCCTAGGGAGTATAGTCATTTGTATGGTAGAATTATGTTTTGTTGTTTACAGTGCTCTCGACCAATCAGAGGACGAGAAGCAATTTGTGAGGGATATAAAAGAGACTATAGTCAAGCGGACAGGTATTTTAGTCCATGGTCCAAGAGTCGAAAAATGGGTTGTTGGTACCACCCGAGGTGGCAAAACCTTTTTGGTGTCATTTTGTTTGTCGGACATAGATACGCTTATCAAGCTATGATAGCATTTCCAAATGAGTAGCTTAGTCATAATAAATGAATTTTTATCCAATTTGGTCTCGTTTCTATATCCCTATACTTCTGAATCGAAACTAACCGCTATACAAAACGAGCACTGCCTTCTGTATGTCCACAGGTGTTCTGTTGTAAACGCGGTGCGCTTAGTCTTTATTCAAGGCAGCGAAGGAAATATCCAAAGGGTTATGATGTCCACAACTGTCACGCGGTGCGCTTAGTCTCTATCTAGAACAATGTACCGTTATCATATCTAAAGTCCTTAATAAAAGGGATTATCTATACTGTTTTTATACCACCCTCTCAACAAATACATCAGTTTTAAACAAAAATCACTCTGTTCATTTACAACATTATTAATTATAATGTATTGTAGTGTACCGGTACATTATTTTTGCATAATCTTTCATTGTTGGATGGAAATAAAGCGACATTGGCGTGGTATTAGCGTTTTCAACGTAGCGTTTTCACCGGAAAATGATAAATAATTGAAAAAGATGCTAGAATTCACGAGAAATTGCTTTTTTGTTGTTGTTGTTGTTTTTAGATAAAGGGATATACACTGTATCATAAGCTTTGGATATTCCCTTCGCCGTCTTGAATATTAGACTAAGCGCTGTGGACATCATAACCCTTGGATATTCCCTTCGCTGCCTTGAATAAAGACTAAGCGCACCGCGTTTACAACAGAACACCTGCGAACATACAGAAGACAGTGCTCTTCTTTGTATAGCGGTTGGTCTCCATTCAGAAGTACAGGGATATAACAATGAAACCAAATTGGTTTAAAATTCATTTACTATGACTAAGCTACTCATTTGGAAATGCTATCATAGCTTGATAAGCATATCTATGCCCGACAAACAAAATGACACCAAAAAGGTATTGCCACCTCAGATGGTACCAATATCTGGCCTGGCCCATGGACTAATAAAGAGGACAGGGCAAAGGGGCGAAAGTAGAGGAATTCAAGTGTCAACACCAACGTAGACTGAGATCACCAAGGTTAAAATGAAAGCTGCCTTTGGGTGAAGGCAGCTGATGAACAGAAAATGAGGAATTAAATCTACGGCTTTCATGGATGTAAAACTTCTTTGAGATAGAAATCTTTAACTCAAAGGTACAAGTATTAATACTTAAATCTTTCTTTATGCTGTTATCAAGAGAATTCCAAAAGTTTCTTGGGCCGAGAAAGGAAAATATGGATTTAGTTAATTGTCCCGTTTTGTTTTTAATGATGATGATGATGATAATAATAATATTGATAATGATAATAGTAATAATGATAATAATGAAATAATGCAAATAATAATAATAATAATATGTAAATTTGATTGAAGGGATTTCTTTTATAACTGTATACTATTCAGGAATATATCTCTTGGTAGATCTTCCAAGGGGTTACTAACAAAATACATAAAATAGTTGTCTGAAAAACAATCTTCATGAAATACACTTCATAAAATTCAAACTGCAAGGGCCCGTTTTTAGCGTCAAAAAACTGCTAAAGACCTTAGCAACATTCAGGACTTGTGGGGTATCGGGGGTAATCTGGGTATAAACTGGGAAATCTTTGGGCGCACTTTCAGATTTGCATTGGGGACTTCAACGCAAAGCCAGACTTGATACCCATGGAAGTGCGTCTCTGTTGGTACAATCATATCTAAAGCTCCTTCTTCACCATACTCTTGAAGGCTACCTCAGGAACTTGTTGCTGGATAGCTCAGACACTCTAACAAAATCAGGGTCAGAACTGACCCGGAACTGGGTCCGTTGGGGTCACACACCGTTCCGGGTCAAAAATGACTTGGGATTTGGTCATGAAGACCCGGAATGGGGTCACCCTGACCCAATTCATGACTCTGGATGAGGTCATATCTGACCCATGCATTCCTTGTCATTTCTGACCCCCGAATGGTGTGTGACCCCAACGGACCCAGTTCCGGGTCAGTTCTATGACCCGGACTTTTTTGACCTCCATGCGACACTTGGCTTCGAACTTTCCTGTCCAATCCTGTTTTCACTGTCCTTTATTCATTACTAGTAACATGGAGAAATGCAAGTCATGCTGAGTTTAGGAGAATGTGCATTCCATAGTCTTTTGTTAAGTATGATATTATTTTTAGCAGTTTAGCAATGATTGACAACTTCCTTCTTCCGGATTATTCTGGATTCAGAAAGAAAAAAGTCAACAGACCGATATAGTATTTACATACTGACTGTATTTTTGTGAAGTAGCAGATAGAACGGGGGTGGTATAGACAAGCTGGAGTGGCTATTTTGATTTTCTTCATCAACTGTTCATGCATGGTGATAGTGAAGAACAAATGAGTTGAGCTGTGCAGATCCAGTCATACCTCAGTGGTCGCACACGACGCGCCTCATTAAAAAAGGGGCCTGTCTAACAGTGCCAATGTGGGTGTCCCCCAGTGTTCAATACTTGAACCACTATTATTCTGATATAATAATGCCAAGTAACGCTACACGCAGACTATACAAGGTCATACAGTGGAGATCATATTGGAATCAGCGTCGCACTGCTCATTTTTTTTTTTTATAATAGAGATAGGTTGGATGGGACCTAATTTCATTTAATTCTGAATGTCAAGAAACTCATTTCATACAAACAGGCCGTTTTCGTTATTTTGAATTCATGGATGTTTCATTTCTCGGGAACACAGAGGCGAGCTTTAACCCGCCTTTTTTGAGTGAAAATTAACCCGCCTTTTTTAAATGAAATTCAATTGCTGGAATCTGGTTTGCATACATTACTTGTTTCTACTTCGGACAAGCTTTCAGGTTGTCAAGAACAACCTCTGTTTAACAATTAGAAGTAAGCATAAAATTTGAATATGTTAAATCCGCCAATTGAAGCAAGAAAATCTCAAGTTCAGATCGGTTAAAACGTTGAACTTACAGCAATGAACTTGAAAGAGTAGCTGAATAAAAGCTCTGAAGTGTTTAGATGAAGCTATAAGCTGACAAAAACAAGTTGAAGAATTCTGTAAAGTCCACACCACACAGTTGACATTGGTAAGACGCCTGCGGAAGTATTTGGTCAAAAGCAGTGCCAAAACGCTGAAATCATTAACTCTACTGTACTTGGAATAGTGTTCATGAACATGGTCGAATGCTTTAAGGATATGTTCATTAGACAACACATAAAACAAGTTAATGGTTAGAGGGAGAGTGGACCACACAGGGCCAACCAGCCAGGTGATCGGAAGGCAACTTATTTCATTTCAATTCAGTTCAGTTTATTTCTGCATTCCGTTCTCAATATAATATACAACAACAACATTTGACAATACGTCATAAATCACATGACTTGCTCCAACGCATTGATACACATTGTGGGGGTACGATTGTCTAGCGAAAATATATGGGGAGAAAAAAAAAATGTCAAATTGAATGTAACTTGAACGATAAAGAACAGTTCAAAGTGGGCATGTTTATAATATATATACTGAAAGAAATTAGACTTGACGCGGACGTTGCTCTCGATCTTGTTCTCCCTTTTAATCAATCGAGCTTTCGGCCTGTCATCAGGCCTTCATCAGGATCTGATCTGGGACTTTAAATTTGACGTGATGTCCTGCATCACAGCACCGTGTGCTCATCTTCTGTGTTGGGCTACATGTCCCGTCTGGTCTTGGCTGAGTGTTCTGCTACGGGTGTTCTGCAACGGCGTAGCCAGGATTTGATCTTAGGGGGGCGGTTAGTCTGCGAGGGAGCGAAGCGACCGAGCCCGAGCGAGCGGAGAGATTGAGGGGGGGGGGGGGGGGAGAGTTTGGGAGGGGGGGTGTTCCCCCTCCCACGGTAAGAACTTTTTGCATTTTGATGTTGTAAATGGTGCAATTTGATGCATGTTTTTGCGCGTTTTATCGACGTGAAACAGTCCCACTTGTTTAAAGTAGCAGTATATTTTAGTGTTTATTATTGAACAATTTGCCTATAAAATGGTATAATTTAAACACACTTCTTGTATTAATTCTTTTCACTGAATATCATGAACGCGACTGAACCCGAGCGAGCGGAGCGAGCGAGGGGGAGGGGAGGGTGTGAGAGGGGGGTGTCCCCCCTCCCACGGTAAGAACTTTTTGCATTTTGATGTTGCAAATGGTGCAATTTGATACATGTATTTGCTCGTTTTATCGACGTGAAACAGTCCCACTTGTTTAACAAGGTAGCAGTATATTTTAGTGTTTATTATTGAACAATTTGCCTGTAAAATGGTATAATTTAAACACACTTTTTGTATTAATTCTTTTCACTGAATATCATGAACGCGACTGAACCCGAGCGAGCGGAGCGAGCGAGGGGGGAGGGGAGGGTGTGGGAGGGGGGTGTCCCCCCTCCCACGGTAAGAACTTTTTGCATTTTGATGTTGTATATGGTGCAATTTGATGCATGTTTTTGCGCGTTTTATCGACGTGAAACAGTCCCACTTGTTTAAGGTAGCAATATATTTTGATGTAGATTATTATTGAACAATTTGCCTATAAAATGGTACAATTTAAATACACTTCTTGTGTTAATTCTTTTCACTGAATATCATGAACGCGACTGAACCCGAGCGAGCGGAGCTTTTGTCTTTTTAGAATTGAAATAAAGCGATCTGGGTATAGCCACAGTCTACTTCTATGCATGGCGGAAGGGGGGGGGGGGGGGAGGGGCGAGCGACCAGGGAGAAGGCGTGGGCGAGTGTTATCTCCACCCTTCCCTTCCGATGGAGCTTTTGCCTTTTTAAGGTTGAAATTGAGATATCTCGTATACGCATATTTGATGGAATCAACATTTGGGAAATCACACACACACACACACACACACACACACAAAAAAAACTGACGGGGGGGGGGGGGGGGGGGGGCTGAGGGAGGAAAGGGTCGATTAAAAGGGGAATTCCCCTTAGAGTTTACATGAGGGAACCTTGAGTTTTCGGAATATAAGTGATAAGTCTTGTGCACTCAGAATTATTCACATTTTTTTTTTGTAAATCTAAAAAGTGTACTAAGCTAGGGAAAGAGGCACAGAGGGGGGAGGGTTTGGGAAGGGGATACCCCCTCCCAAGCACGAGAGATTGTGCATATTTTGAATTGAAATTCAACGATCTGGTGCACACTTTGAGTGAAATATTCAAAAAAATATCTTATTTGGTGAAAGGTTGCAAAGGAGACCCGCTTCATGCGCATGCATACAGTGTACACGCATTTTTTTTCGCCTCCCAAATCCCCGGTCCAAATCTTAGGGGGGGGGGGGGGGGGGGGCTACCGCCCCCATCGTAATTCATGTCAGCCCTATTAAATGTAATACAAGTACACTTTAACGCTAAATGTAATCATGACCCTAAATTCAATACCCCTCATTTAGTCCATGGGCCAGGCCAGATATTGGTACCATCTGAGGTGGCAAAACCTTTTTGGTGTCATTTTGTTTGTCGGGCATAGATATGCTTATCAAGCTATGATAGCATTTCCAAATGAGTAGCTTAGTCATAGTAAATGAATTTTTAACCAATTTGGTCTCGTTGTTATATCCCTATACTTCTGAATCGAAACTAACCGCTATATAAAGAAAAGCACTGTCTTCTGTATGTTCCATAGAGCTGTAAAATGCAGCTCTATGGTATGTTCACAGGTGTTCTATTGTAAACGAGGTGCGCTTAGTCTTTATTCAAGGCAGCGAAGGGAATATCCAAAGGTTATGATGTCCACAGCGCTTAGTCTTTATTCTAGACGGCGAAGGGAATATCCAAAGCGTATGATACAGTGTATATCCTTTTATCTAAAAACAACAACAACAAAAACAATTCCTCGTGAATTTTACCGTATCTCTCCATTATTTATAATTTTCCCACGAAAACGCTACGGTGAAAACGCTGATACCCCGCCAATGTCGCTTTATTTCCCTCCAACAATATAAGATAATGCAAAAACAATGTACCGGTACACTACGATACATTATAATGAATGATATCGTAAATGAACAGAGTGATTTTTGTTTAAAACTGATGTATTTGTTGATAGGGTAGTATAAAAACAATATAGATAATACCTTTTATGAGGAACTTTAGATATGATAACGGTACATTGGTCTAGATAAAGACTAAGCGCACCGCGTGACAGCTGTGGACATCATGACCCTTTGGATATTCCCTTCGCTGCCTTGAATAAAGACTAAGCGCACCGCGTTTACAACAGAACACCTGCGGACATACTATAAGGCAGTGCTCTTCTTTGTATAGCGGTTTAGTTTCGATTCAGAAGTATAGGGATATAAAGACGAGACCAAATTGGTTAAAAATTCATTTATTATGACTAAGCTACTCATTTGGAAATGCTATCATAGCTTGATAAGCATATCTATGCCCGACAAACAAACTGACACCAAAAAGGTTGTGCCACCTCAGATGGTACCAACAACCCATTTTTCGGGTCTTGGCCCATGGACTAATTAGGGAGTGTAACCAACGCGGAATATTAGGCAAAAGATCAGGGGTAGGGGATATGAAGCAACCTTCTATAGCATTCAAGAGCAGCAATAGTTGCTTAGATTGGTTTTTGTTGTTTACCCAGGTAAAAATCACACAGTCTTATTAATTCTTTTGTTTGCTGCAAAGTTGATTAGCTCCATTTGACATAGTCTTTAAATCTATTACTTTTATTATACAATCGCACAAACATTTTGTATTCCAATCTTCATTCAGTGTTCATGATTATTTACAGTTTTGCTGAAAAAGAAAAAATAGGCAAAAATCCTTTGCAAGGAAATTCTGAATATGAATAATATTGCAAGAAAAAACACATATGCTACTGATTTAGGAATTAAAAATTAGAAAGATCAAGAAAGATTTCGCAAAATCTTTTTTGAACCATCATTATCTATAATGTTTCAATAACGAAATATCTGTCACATATTGACAGGGCAGCAAATGATTGTCCGAAATATTAGCCTCATGACATTGTTCACTACTCCTGGCAATCACTACTATACTTAGGGCACGAAACTGGGGCGATTGGTCGTGGGGAGGGTACACGAAGTAATTCGAAATTCCCGTAGAGCAAAATGAAATACTGTAGATTTTTTTTTTTAATCATCTTTGAGTCACTATTTGTATCATTGTTTTTCCTATGATATACAATGTATGAATGTATGAGTGAGGCAAACTGACTTTGAGCGAGGTCTGAACTGTTGACTCGATGATATCAATTGTAGAACGCGAAGCAATGGATACATGTTTTGCTGCAATATGGAAGGCCGAAAAAGCCTTACGAGAAAACCAAGAATAAATTCAAAACGCTCGTGCCATTGCCTTTTGCATGATAAGACTGACGATCACTAAAGCTCCTTTGGTATAAATCAGTCAAAATCCTAGACTTTCATACAGAAAGGGGGTGCATATCAAATTGAGGGGTCAAAAAATATATTACATTTAGGGTTGACATGCTTTACCTTTTAATAAGGTTTTCCTTAGGTTAGGATTGTTATTACAATATATAGGGTTGTCTCCGGTTATTGCATTTAGGGTTAAGGTGTATTACATTTAAGCTAGTTTCAGGTTATTACATTTAGCGTTAAAATGTTTTACATTTAGGGTTGTTATTACATTTATGGTTAAGGTGTATTACATTTAGCGTCGTTATAACATTTAGGGTTAAAAAGTATTACATTTTCGGTCGATATTACAATTAGCGTTGACATGTATTACATTTCGGATTGTTATTACATTTAGGGCTGACATGTATTATATTTAGGGTTGTCTCGATCCAGTTATTACATTTAGGGCTAAAATGTATTACATTTGGGGTTGTTATTACATTTAATAAAGGCTCACGAGTGATACGATAAAGGCAATAAAGGCTCACGAGACCGACACTAAGCAAAGAAAGCCCACGAGACCGACAGAAGGCAAAGAAGGCCCACGAGACCGACACTAAGCAAAAAAAGGCTCACGAGACCGACATTAAGCAAAGAAAGCCCACGAGACCGACAGTAGGCATTAAGGGTCGATATTACATTTAGTGTTGATATTACAAGGGTGATACAACTCCGACTCCCGTCCCCATATCTAAGCAGTTTCGCTTTCCTGTGGAATAGGACGGAGATGTTGGGACAAGATCGCTGATTGGCTGGCTGGTTGGCTGACTGGCTCACTCCTGCCCAGCATCGGGACCGAACGCTATTTTGGCCGAGTACAGTACTCTTTTTTCCCCCAAAGACGGGGCGTTTCATCATGCGCAGAAGCAATTTTTGCACATGGCACGCTCAACTACCGGCAGCATCGTGCTTGTGAAAACTCCGCTATTACCCAGTAAATTCACACATGTTAAAATTCAATGAAATGCGCACTCACACGTAAACAAAGATATAGTAAAAGACTGCCCTGACACCTCGAGCTATTCTCAGATGAATGTTGTGGTTGTTGCTCGGGGAATATCTGTGATTATCCACGATGAAATTCTTTCCATATCACCTTATTCGCGCATGCACAGAATATTTCACGGTCCGCTTTATGCCCCTCGAGATACCATCTCGTTCTCAAAAGCTGCGCAATGGAGCGTGAAAATCGTCGCAATTAAGATCTGAGGCAAAACAATATACATTTTTTGGAAGAGTTGAAAAGGACAAGACAGTGTCTGGAACCGATGAGGTTGGCTTGCCGAACGTACACGAGTAAGCTGCGTATAAACAAGTGTAGGGTACGACTTCTGCTAATTCCTCATCAACACGACTTCTGCTAATTCCTCATCAACACGACACACGACACACGAAAATAAGGTACGCAATGGTCAAAGTTGTTGTTTTTTTGTTTCTGTGTTTGTTTATTTTTGGAAAAAATGCATCAGAGAATTATTGTTTCCATTGATATGAAATGCTACCTGACCCTATTAACGTATCGTATCACCCGTAGTGCTTTCGCGTTACTCGTTTTATGCTTTTTTTTTTTCTGTAGGCCTACGCCCGGAGATCACCTCCAATTTAATAGTGATCATAATGAATGTTCCTTCTTCCTTTTCTAACTCATATTATCTTAGAGCATACTGTATATATCACGTAGTATTGAATATATATTTGCATTGCTATGTAATTGTTGACGTTTGCATATATAGTTATGTTATATGCTGAAAGCAAAAGTTTTGCATTTCACTTGTTGCCTCAACACATTTTGTGATTGATTGTGTAAAGCTTCCATGGAATTCCATGGTACTTCAATGACAACAGAAGAATAGATTACGCAGAAATAAACAAATGAAATCTGCAAAGTATACACTAACATTACGATTAAAAAAATATCAAACAGCCTTAGCAATGCAGGAGTTGGGTAAAGAGTTTCCTTTGATTGTGCAAGTGGCAAGAGTACTGTTTGATTTTCTTCTGATCTTTTTTTTTATACATAGCCTTTAACGGGGCATTTAAGCTTTATAGGCGTACTACGTGGCACTCATTTCCTGATTACGTTCATACTAATGAGAATGACGGAAGGTTCCAACTATGATAACTGCGTTTTGTAAATACAAATTTTTTTCCCCGTTACTCGTTTACTGTCATTCAGAATGTTGAGAACTATGAGGACCGTGGTTTTTCTATTTTTCTGATAAAATGTCGCATCAGTGTTGGAAGGTTCCCTTGTGAAATGTACGTTAGACTTATATCCCTCACCATAACACTGTACCTCTTCTCAATTCTCCAGAACACCATACACAAAGTCGAAAAGTAAATCAACCACACAATGGTATTCTACGAGTTTTCGTACAAATGTTGTTTTACTTGAACACAAACTGAGATCCCATGACAACAGCAAATGTTCTTATTATTAATCATATATCCACATCCAATGCGAGATGGTTCTATTCACAGACGACGTAGTAATGACTCTCTATATAAGTGATATTGTCATATTCTTTCTTTGGTATTTTCTTTCTGCTGTTGGTATTTTCTTTCTGCCTCTCTTTCTTGCGCCATGACTATGAATAAATAAATATATCGCACAGATACCACACTATGTTACTTACAGTTTCCAATATACTGTACAACATTCTTTGTAATAGACTTGTGTCAAAACCGGGGGATTATAATCGAAAAAGTAATTCCGAGTACACAAATTGAATAGGTAAGGAAGTGAGAATGAAAATAGGGAATGAGACACGGTACATTGGCAGCAAATCTTAATTATTCATAGATTTGAATGCAGGCAGATTATCTGTTGAAGAAGACACGCAAGAATGCATGACTCTTTTGGCAAAAATGAAAATAAGTGAACTTTTGGGTACAAACGGAATGGAGAGGTGCTCAACTCCTATCAATATACCTCACAGACTTGCTAAATCATCTTACTGTTTATATCTCTCAGTGCGTAACTATTTTTGCTTGTCAGATTTCCCCAAAAATTTGCTTTGATTTACCTCTTAGGATGTTTAGGATGCATTTACACAATATCACGATAGAATCTAATTTCCTTTTCCACAGTGCGATCAAAATAAGAGAAGACGCAGCCTCTAAAGATATCTGGATGCAGTGAGGTATGATTTTGTGTTTATTGTAGAGGTATCTTTTAGATACGATGTGAGTTAAGATAACACTCATAATGACAATATATCAGATGTTGCACAGAAAATGTAATCAGACAAAAATTTCAAGTCAAGACATAAATCCCATCGACTGGAATAAATCTGACAATGTTGGGGCTTTTTAGTAATAAAGTCAAGACGTCTGTGAAATTGATATTCATGGTATTAAACACCACTCCTGCCATACTTGTTTATAATGAGGAAATTTAAACGATTATGACCTTACATCGGAAAAGCAGGTTACATGGAAAAGGAAAACAATCAAACTTCCATCATGAACGTAGAGCCTAGAACTTTGCATACTTCAATAAACTACTGATAAGCAAATTGGGAACCAAGTCCAGTGGCCCGTTGCATAAAACTTACCATTGAATATCAATGGTAACTACCGTCAAAATTAGGCGTCACAGCCAATCAGCATCAAGGATTATAAAATTTACCGCTCATTTGAAGACTTACCGCTAGAAAGGAGCGGTAAGTCCAGCGGTAAGGGTTTTATGCAACAGGGCCCAGAGAGAAGGTGGTACAAAGTGTTTCAAAGCCACGATGTTAGTATTCAAGTGGATCAGAACCGCCGTTTCTTTTCGCTTGCCAATGTATTTGTGAACAGTTTACTTCCTTCTTTACTGAAAATTCTACATTAAAATTTTGTCATCGCAGTTCCTCGATCCACTTACATTAACAAAGTGTCTCTGGTAATTCTTGTCTTTGTATTGTAGTTCTATGAAATCGAGTTACTTATTAGGATGAGTGCTTTAAAATTCTTTAAAACAGCATGTAGAATCTGTAGATAGATAATTAATCTTGACCAAGAGGAATGCACCAATGTGACCAATGACATGAATGAGAACGTATAATTGGAATTTTTAAAGCTTTTCAATTAAAGCATAACTCTTTTTGCTCATATTGGTTCCATTCTTTTTTTATTCAACCAATGGTGTTCTTTGTCGTTATGTAGCACAGGAGACTTTATTTTCAAACTTTCTTCAAAATTTTCCTTATGATATCAATACCTGTGGCACTGAACGCTTCTTTAGGAAATAGATCTTACATACAATAACAGAAACAACTTGACTTTCCCAAGATACAATGCTATTATAAAAATTCAGCATAATATTCATTTATAGCATTTTGATACAGTTAAAGATCATCGAAGATTAACACGTAGATCAATAAGAACATATTTGTCGGTGCGAGAGGAGGACTCGGTACCCTTGATTGCATGGGAATAAAATAAATAATAATCCCTCCAATAACATTTCTCCGCAGCGTGACCCGATAGCGAACATGCAAGCGAACATGGAAGTCATCATCCAGGCGTCTTTGGAGAAGTCTGAGCTGCATATCAAACAGTACAATGAAAGCATGAACGAATGGCTTGAAGGGAGGGAAAAGCTGATAGCAATGGTTGATGAAATAGCTAAAGAAATAGACAAACATTACAGGAATTCGCGTGTAGCCGTGACAGGAGGAGCCAGCTTGTCGGCAGTCGGTACCGGCGTAGCACTCGCAGGGTTTTTCTTTCCCCCAGCGGCTCTGATTGGAGCTGCAATTGCTGTTGTAGGAGGAGTGACAAGCGCGGGTACTGCTATTACTGAGTTCATCATTGAGAAAATAAAGGAAAATGACATTTTCAAATTGTTGGAAGAAAATCTTGCAAAATTCAAAGACGCTAAGGCCGCCATGGCAGAAATCGACTCGATAGTTAAAGAAACTGCAAAACAACTTCCTTCATTGTCCAAGGAAAAAATCCGAGGTCTTTTGATGGTTGCTGGGGAAACTGCCGGAGCAGGGATGAAGGTGGGGGCACTGTTAAGTATTTTATCGAGAGAGATTCTTCTTTCGGGATCCGTTGATGATATTTGTGCTGCGGGAGTTGCGGGAGCCTCGGGAGCTTCGGGAGCTGCCGGTGCTGTGGGCGAGACACTAGCAGCGGTCGGTCGCATTGCTTCAGGCATGTCAGGAGTCCTTCTAGTCGCGACTATTCCATTCACCATCCATACTTTGATTGTGAACATAAAGGCTTTGGTTAAAGGAAGTCGTGCACCAAGTAGCGAGATATTGATGAAATTAAAGGCACAGCTTGAAGAGGAATATAAAGAAATAGAGAAAAAGTGCACGGAAATAAGTCTGTTGAGCGAGAAATTCAATATCAGAATATCTCGTGCTGGAATGAATTAATTCTACATGTAGACTAAGTCAAAGTTATAGAACTTAAATAAAATCACTTCAAGTAAAAATGAATTAGTCAGCCTCCTCTTCCTAGCAAACATTTAAGTGGCTGCAGACAATGGCAGATTCTCTTGATGAATGTAAAGTGTATTTTATATGTTGCATAACTTGCGTCACATTCGTAGATGTTTGAGCCAGGAAGACGCTGAAACTCTTGTTCACGCATTCATTCAGATAACCAAGCTTCAGCGTGTTCAGAATGCATGTGCGAGACTAACTTGTGTCCAGTTCGTCAAAATTTTCACATATTACACCTGTTTATATGAAGTTACATTGGTTGCCAGTAAGGCAGAGAATTGTATTTAAGATTTTGTGACTTGTTTATAAAGTACTGCATGATCAAGCACCTGGTTATTTATCAGAATTAGTATTAATGAAATCACATTCATATTCTCATA
The DNA here is from genome assembly GCF_040938485.1 of Diadema antillarum. NCBI lineage: Eukaryota > Metazoa > Echinodermata > Echinoidea > Diadematoida > Diadematidae > Diadema > Diadema antillarum. The sequence continues at coordinate 2,393,944 of NW_027271466.1, read as the reverse complement.
ATTTACGAACTACACAGGATAAGTTGCTTCTAAAGCAACCTCACTTTAATAAAAACAAAAGTAACTTTGGGGGATTGTGCCTTCAGTTGTGCTGCTCCAAAACCTAGGAAAATATTACCTGAGAAAACGAGAAAGGCCCCATCACTCTTGCCGTCTTCAAATCTTTGTTAAAGGCTTACCCTTTTTTTCAGAAGCCTTTTATTAATTTGTTACTTATTATGTGTGTGTCTAATCAGTAACAATGTCAGGAGCTCTGTTACATCATAGCGTAGTAGAGTATATTTACGTACTAGTAGTAGCTGGGCTATACAAATTTGTCTAATTATTTATCAATGAAGATTCACATTATAGTCATGTTAGTTTGGTAGCTTCAGATAGAAAATATCCACGGATCTGTACATATGTGATGAACCTTTCAACTTGGTGAAGTTCGTTTAAGTCAATAAGGCATGAAGCTCCGTAGTTGCAGATTGGCCTAATGGTGTAATGCTGTCCTAATGTTTATGAATCAGAGGCAGCGGCATACTTTTAAATCATGAGGTGCCAGGGATAAGACACAAATATGCGGGGCGGGGAACTTGCTCTGTAGGGCATCCACCCCAGTTCCGTCAATTTTACATGAAATACAAATCTTGGTCACCTCGATTAGATGTTATTGACAAGCTACAGTGTGTGCGTACATTATCGAAATTTGGCCGAGAGACCTTGTACCCAGAATCTATTGACCATTCATTCTTGATTCTTTATTAATTCAATTAGTCAGTCAGTCGCTGCTGAATAAAGTGACAAACGATAAAGCTCTATGAATATTGTTACCTGTGTTGACGGCGTCTTATATGGGGTTTTCCCACGAACCTGGCACTAAGAGACATAAAGTACGGTCCATGAGGTAGACATTGAAAAAAGGTCCACGAGTCATACAGCCTACGGGCAAGAAACCAAGTAAGGCCCGGTCCCACCGCACTTACGGATGCAAAGAGGAGGTAAAACGTATAAAAGTCTTGCCATCCGTTGGAAATATACGCATCGGCTGTGTACCCATTGCATACGTGTTTCATACGCTCTATCCATCGAGCATCCGTCCACTGTGATTTCATCCGCGCAGAAAGTTTTAAGCTGCTTAAAACTTTTAGAACGGATGAACTTTCCGCTGTGTACGATGTAAATCCGCGACATACGAGCAACAAACGTTGTATGTCCGTGCGGCATCCCTTCAACGTCCGCTGCATCCTCTCTACATCCTCTGGGCATCCTCGCAACTCACATCCGCTGCAGCTGAAAACGGAAAGAGGGAGGAAAGATATGGTACATGGAACGTCTAAACATCATTAATAGCACGGAAATAGAAAGGATGTAAGCGTATGCATCTCGTATATAAAGTATTTAGTAAGGACAAAGCGTTTGTTTCCGTTAGGCGTACGTGATGATTCCGCTTCATCCGCTCTGCATCCGCTCTTTCCGCTATGCGTCCGTTTCGCAATTATCTCCGGTAACCCCTTCGGAGCTGTCATCCACTTCCATCCGCTTTCATCCGCTAGGCTTCCGATGAACATCCGTTTAACATCCCCGCTACATACTACCCACGTCCGTTCTTTTTCCGTTCTGTTTTCGCCCATTTTCTCCAATTTTGTCAATTTCTGGAGCGGATGAAAGCGGATGGAGCCATCCCTGAAATTTTGCTCGTCCGCTGTGTCCTTTCAGCATACGTTTTGTGTCCATCGGCCAGTGGGACCGGGCCTTAAAACAGGTCCATGAGCTGGACACTAGCCAAATAAGGAACGTGAGCCCAAGACTAGGCAAATACGTCAACGAGACCCAAACGGCGCTCATTAAACAACGTAATGTAAATGTCGAGCTCCTGGGCTCTTTTTTGGCGTAGTGTCCAGCTCAATGGCGTTTTATAGTGTCCAGCTCGTGGATAGTACAACTCATGGCACTACTTTTAAGCTAATGTCGAGCTCGCGCCTTCTTTATTTATTAGTCTCTAGGTCGTGGGCTGTATGAATCGTGAGTTGTAGAACTCATGGGCTGATTCAATTTTTTTTCAATGTTTTATTTCATTTTTCGACAAAAAAGATATGAACATCACTTTTTTGATAACAGAAATTAAGGTGCGTAAAGTATAACATGAAAGAATGTATATACAATGATTGTACCACCTTATAATAATTATACACTATCATATAACTCAAGTGATTAGAAGTAATTAAACAGTATGCAAAATTCGAAAACTGGAGGGACCCACTGAGAAGACAAAGCTTGTAGATTGTGGGCCCCTCAGAGGAAAAACATCAGTTGAGAAAAAAAGTAATAGTGATTCGTGTGGGTGTTGAGTTCGTTTTCCCCTCAAGTAAGCGTTGGTATACTTTTCATTTATTTCCAGGCCACTATCCCTATAGTCAAGCTGTGATTATGATGGTGGCCTCCAGCATTACCCCCTCCCGTTCGTTCTGCGTTGGTAGGATGCTATCAATTTGTTGTTATATTGTATAAACTGTCTAAAAATTCGTGTCAGGAATTAAGTATGAATAATTCAGCTATGTTTTATTTGATGAGTGACCATAAGTTAAACAATTGCATTTGACTTGTATTGGCTTAATACGTGTTTTTTTTTTCTTAAATGTGCTTTTGTACATGAGTACAAAAAAAAAAGAAATGATGATAAATATAGGAGCTTTAACATGTGCAAGCAATGTAGTAGGATCTGCGAGTGAGAATGATTGGCATAGAATCAGTAATAAAGCGAACACCGCGTTTTACACGGATATCATTGAGTTCAATAAATTGATAAACTGGAGTATAGTTTCCACAAATCATATCTAAATACAATAGGTGAGGAAAGATGCGAGGGACTATTTCAAATGCAAGGATATGTTGTTGTTATTTTAATGATAAGGATATTGTTCAGATGTATACTTTTCAATTTGTAAAGTATACCAGCGTTTCCTGATGGAGTCTTTCGTATGCAGGCGAGATGTTCGTCCCATGCTAGCTGACAATAGATTGCCTTACACCTTAACATTCGGTCAACTGTTTTTCGCAACAATATCTAATAGCTACCAGCTAGCATGATTGCTATGTGGCTGTTTTACGTGCTTGGTGGGCAGGTGTTCTGTACGTATGTGCATGAGTGACGTTTATAGCAGCTGTGGTGTGTTGGACTGGGAAATGCTGATGAGGTGAACGATCGGGGGAGTAATGTGTAGGCATTATATACATACATGCAACAATTATCCTGGACCAATCATATACCATAATATGTTTCCCGCAGGATAAGCATGGATATTGAAAATGTTATGGATAAAATACGTGCTACGTTACCATTATATGCCTTGCATGCACTGTGTAATACCTATTCAACACCTCATTACAAATACTGTAACCTCATATAGGGCCATGCATCTGCTTTGCCTTTTAAATAGACTACTTGTTTTAGAGAAGCAGGTTGTTCGTCTTTGTACTGGCTCAAATTACCGTGCGCATACACATAGTCTATTTCGAGGTTTTGTCTGATTTGGTTTTGTATAAGTCTGGAATTTTTATGTATGAGTTCTTTGATAATTACTTTCACCTGTTTTTACTAATTACCTCAAACTTTGTAATGAAACTCACTTAAAGAAAACACACACACGGCATTAATGTAATATCTATCCATTAAATACTGTTTCCGAACAGCTTGTGCAACAGTCGGTGAAGTTTCATTGATCCAATATTTGGAACTCCGGAATTCATTATTTTTTTTTGATCTATTTTCTTGCATTTTCTTCAGTATAGTCAAATTGTCGAATTTGAATTCCAATTTTTTATTTTTATTATGTACTTCACCTGTGCTTCAATCGGCAGGGTTTGTCTGTTTGTCTGTTTGTTTGGTTTTTTTTTTACTGTTAACACTAAATACTTGTAATCTCTTGTGATACCTCGTTTTTGTTTTATGTATTTGTTATTGCTTTGTGTTTTCTTTTGATACATTTCATTCTCTCCATGTTTCTTTGATGTTATCGGTATAATGTTTATCAAGTTTGATTTCGTGCCTGTTTTAATGTATTTCATCTCTCTGTGCTCCTTTTTAAATTGTTGGTAACTTACCATTTTTTTTTCGTATTTCAATATTCACATTGCACTATATAAAAGACAGGTGTATGATTTGATTTTAAGGGTACATTCTATTTTCAACAAGCCTCTGGCTTTTTAATGAATTGTACCTGTTACATTTTGTAAGCAGAAGACCTGACTATAAAAACGACCCAAGCCTAATTTTTGGCCGAATTCAGTTTGACATGGGAAGTTGTGGCTTATGCATGGACTCATCTTGTATATAAATGATACTTAAACCCTATGTATACCCCTGGAAGTGCCTAAAATGAATGAGTGAAATCTTGTATGAATGTAAGAATGACCCACAAGTCCAGGACTTGGATCATTTTTTTTTTGCATTCATATTATAGCGCCGACTCTCATCACTCCTTGTCCATGCCTATTCTTGCATGTACACACAATGAACATGACTTGCTGTACAGCGATGAGGAGTTAGGTTGGGTAAAACAAAAAAAAATGAGTTACAATTGAAGCAAAATAAGAGCAAAAGGCTTTCGGCAGTGGGGAAACGTACAAAAATTGCAAAGGAACCACGTTCTTTCCATTTCAAAACACAAAAATAATTGGGGAATCATGTTGAAGGGTTCATTTTTTTAAGTGCGCATGTTAGTAATAGGCCTATGTATGATCTTTAGGAGTAACTAGAAATGTAGTTATCAAGACATTTTAGAAGATGGAGAAACTAATGAAATGACAGCATTTTTACCTTACCTATGAACAAATGGTCAAAAAGATTCAGAGAATAAATGATTTTATTTTTTGTAAAACTTTATGAAGATACCTTCATGCACTGCAGAGACACGGGGAAAATTGTGGTATATTTTACAACTTAAACCTTGCTAATGACCTTTGACCCTTGACCTTGGGTATGAGCGACCACAAGTTGTTCGGGACAGACCGAAACAGTTATCCACTTATTCATGAATGTGCAACGTTTCAATTTGGTAACTCCAGTGGTTCCTTAATTGCATATTATTGCTTATTACAGACAGACGGAAGACATCTTCCCGCATTTAACACATGCACACATGCACATTGTAGCTCCATGTATACAGAAACACGCGCATACACAGATATGCATACATGATGAATTAGTACAGTGGTGAGGGACATTATGCTATGGTAGGCAACTATATTTTTGTTGGCCATGTGGAGTAAAAGCTGAATAAAAGTAACGAAACTCTCTTATCTATTCCTTTTACCATACCAATAATATAGGAGCCTATGTATGATTCAGAGAACAACCCAAGTCCATCAAACAAAATGACCTCTCCATAATTACTGTAAATGTTAATTATGATGATAATTGCATTTACAATGTTAATTGCCTTCCCTTCATAGTTAAATAAAATATAATTGGACAAATAAAAAAGATAAGAAGGTTTAAGACCTCCAGGACTTTCGTCGTTTTTATATACTCAGATACTCATTACTTTTATATGTATGCAAACGATTTTTATTACTGAATAAATGTATGAATTGAGTTGAGTTGAAATGTATTGATTAAGTCGATATTATAAGCATATGCGTTAATTATGCTCGCTGGTTGACCCCTAATGAATAATTCATTTCATTTTTCAATAATTTTATTCATGATAACAGGACTCACAGTGGGTCTTGACTGCTTAATTTGATATTGAATTATGAACGTGGTTACATGCGTTCAGTCATGGTTATCTTTACACTGTTTCTGTTGAAACTGGAAAAAGACAGTACGTCATGTCATACCAATATTCAAATGTTGACTATACATTTGTTTTTATACCTATCATGATTCATGTACCTTGTGATATATATACGCCCTTCCTCTCATATCCCTCTTCCTTCCTCTTCGTTTGATACTCTGTTGCAAAGTTATGCGTTTATTACATCTGTAGGCCCTACTCAGATAAGGGAAAAGTCATTGATATCCATGTTTATCGTGTTTAACAATGTAAACGATTAATAACGGAATAAAGATGTAAATTCAAAATACCTCATTCGTCATTTATTTCATCATGTCATATTGCATTGTTCCCTCCGATTTAAGCTTGTTACAGGTCGATACTTGCAGTCCAGCAGAACACTTTGATTTTTTTCTCATTTGCTCTCCTCCTTACAGTTTTAACGGTTACGTTATTAGGGTAACATAAACACATTATAACCGTTGATTATAAACTTATTCGTGCTGACAGGAAATGCGAAAGAAGTGGAGGAGTGGTTTTTATGATAATCATACATTGGTGCCAAAAGTTGAAATGACTTGATGTTCTCTACATCCAGTGCTAATACTCTCCACACAAAATGATGTAACACCTTGTAACTCTCTTATTGCTTGTGTAATTTACAGATCTCCAAACACAAATCTCTCACTATTTTTTGAAGACCTGGAAAACTTGCTCAGGGAAATTAACTCTTCTAATTAAGATATGACTTCAACATCGATACAGCAATTGAAACTGACTGCATGAACTCTGAATTTTTAGTAATATTTCATTATCACATCTAACTTACTGCGTACTCTGAGCTCAGATTGTAGTACTTTCGGTGAACCTTTTTACCTGCAGGTGTATAACATTTCGCATTTTCGTCGTTACCCAACTGGAATCGGGCTATTATAAGCGTTATCTTATATTCCGTATGTAGGCCTATTTGTGTACATATTGCAGCAAAAATTGACGGATAAATAAAAAACACACACACTCACAATCTGTACATAAAAAACAAACATTGCTATTTCATACGACACAGAGATTTGTGAAACGCTGACATCAATTTATGTGTTGTTCTAAAGTTTGCATCATTGTGACAATGATTAAGCGGAAACATTCATTTCAAGACCGTCAGAATGACGAATGACGAATGAATTGAAGAAAAATAAATCTGTACATTGGAGCTCATTCTTTTGTAAAAGACATATCTGATGATAAACGTTCTGCAGTTCTCTTCTTTCATTAAAAATCCTCCAGGGAGATTCGTTCAATCTCGAGAGAAATCACGCGTGTGGCAGTTAGGAGAAATAGTGGTCACTGGAAGTGATACGTCAATAGAGGGAGCCAGTTCAAAACGCATTTTAGCAAGTTTGAACGAAAAGTGGGAAGAGAACAAGACATCATGATTACAAAAAGATCTCAGTGATCTAAAAAAAGCAAACCAATACCGAATTGTACAGAACTGAACTACTGCATTCCTTTTGTTGTTGTTTTTTTTTTTTGCGCCGGCATCAGTCTCAATTTCGACTACGCTCCTTTCCAAATTTTAAGCTTTTACAACGATGCGAATGCAATCGCTTTCAATAACAAAATGTTTCGAGGCAATATTTACTGTTATCAAAAGGCTTCTGTATAAATTTGGTGTTGATAGTACACAATTTTCATAGACGGTTATCCAATGCATCGTGATGTCACTTTTATCAAACGACAAAAGAAGGTTGGGGTGTGATGATCCGTGTATGGCATTTTGCAATTGTGAGAGATTATCTTAATGTCCAACAATGTTAACATTCATTTTGTCTAAATGATTATGACTAATACTGATGTTGTGTAATGCATTCTTGGCACCTCACATTAACTGATTGTTGTATAATTTCATAGGCCAGTATTACAGAACGAGCTATGAATCGATTGTTGCAATAGCAACATCAAAATAATCATTCTTCAGTTCACCCTAATATGCTCATAATCAGCCAACGTTGTTCTCTTCAAAACTTTTGAAATTATATACATAACTTCAAAATTGACATTTTCATATAACAGCCTCATAAATTTTTGCATAGAAGAATATCTCACTATAAATCGGTCCACAATGTACAAGAAACTGTTCTGATAATTATTTTCTCTGACTTATTTACTTTTAAGTTTGAAGGTTAGTTTTGTACAGAGATCCTTTGAAATAGAATAAATGTTATTTGGCATAAAAACTATGCCGTCACAAAATTTATTTAAGAGATATAACCTATCACCTATATCCTAGATCCTATACCTATATGAATGCAGAAATGTCAGTGACCTTGGCATCTATATAAAGAAATCAATATTGTATAATGAATGTGTGTCTTTGCTTGTGTGTTTGTATACGCGTATTTTGTGTGTGTGCGCGTACACCAGGGGACCGTTTCATGAAAGTTGTCAGCCCCGACAAGATGTCAGTCTCCGACAGTTACCATAGTAACAGTCAGTGAGCAGAGCTTCACTGCCAATCAAAACCAAGGATCTAACTGAAACTGTCGGAGACTGACAACTCGTCAGGGCCAGCAACTTTCATGAAACGGTCCCCAGGATGACTTGTTTTATATTCAGGACCTTGCTTTGTACTTTAACCTGCCTGTCGAACTTTCACATTTTTATGATTCCTCTTTTTCCTTTTATGTTTTTTGCTTGATCTCTCTGTGGCTTATAGTGTATGGTTGCCAATGTAGCAATTAGCAAAGAAGAGAGAGGGAGAGAGAAAGAGAGAGAGAGAGAGAACAAGAACAAAGAAAGATAAAGTAAACAAAATAAGCACTGGTACAATGAGAGTCATGGTTATCTTTTGCAGCGAGATGCCGAATATATCAGTTTATTTTGTTGAAATGAGCTGACAATTCTGAAGTACAAGATCTCACACATTTCTTATTTTCACTATGCAGCTATAGAGTTAATACATTACAGAGGTCAAATCTATCAGAGCGATTTCGAACAAAGTGTTTATCGAGTATATCGCCTGGCTCTAAAAATAGGGGAGTGCTACAAACAAGGCAAACTCATGAGAGTCTTACAAATATTTGTATAAATAACAATAGCTATATAGATAAAGTTGAGCCTGATTTCTCAGAATCTGGGTTCAAGAGACGTGTAACGGTTCAATATTTACCATGTACGTAATGTTAGGTCAAATCAGGTCAAATCATTACAGGGATAGGGAGAACAATTCATTCATTCATTCATTCATTCATTCATTCATTAATTCATCCATTCATTCATTCATTCATTCATTCATTCATCCATTCATTCATTCATTCATTCATTCATTCATTCATTCATTAATCCATTCATTCATTCATTCATTCATCCATTCATTCATTCATTCATTCATTCATTCATTCATTCATTCATCCATTCATTCATTCATTCATTCATTCATTCATCCATTCATTCATTCATTCATTCATTCATTCATTCATCCATTCATTCATTCATTCATTCATCCATTCATTCATTCATTCATTCATTCATTCATTCATTCATTCATTCATCCATTCATTCATTCATTCATTCATTCATTTGGCAAAATATGAAACAATACAGATGGCATAGTAGAGCAGTAAATACAACATAAAACTTCCAATTCCACACTGCAAAAAGTCCGGTGTTAAATAGTGAACACCGAGCTGGTGTTAAATTTTCGGTGCTCATTTATGGTGTTAAATTAAAACCTCTGGGTGTCATTTCCAAATTTTAAACTGTTTTTTGAAGAGTTTCTTAGTAACTGCACCTCTTGTTGATTTTTAATTTAAACAAGACGATCAAGAATTTTACATTAAAATACTAGATTTTTGAAAAAATGTGAAAATAAATTTACACCACAGTAACACCAGCTGGTGTGGTCTCTTATTGAAGCTAGACGGGTGTTAAACCATTGATATTAACACCAACAAATATCAAATCAACACCATGTGGTGTCATTTTTGAATTAACACCAGTACAGTGTCAAAATAACACCAGGTACAGTGTCAAATTAACACCACGAAGTGTCAGGTGAACACTTTTCAACATCATCACAGTGCATTTTCAACACCTGTGGGTGTGGTCCTTTATTAAAGTTTGATCGGTGTTAGATTTAACACCCGTGGTGTTAAATCTAACACCGATGTTTTTACAGTGCACGTTTCTGGATTTAAATCTCTTAAATAGAGTGTATTCAGACAGATGCTATCGATGACTGACTAAATCTATTGAAATTCCTTCATGCGACTGCAAATTGCGATTGATTGCAGGTTGCAATAGATCTATCTATTGCAAAGTTTACAATAGATATTTCAATTAATGGCAACTCGACTTTCTTGCAACACTCTCTAAGCTGCCCTTTTCTGTATTGTCTTTCTTTCTCTCATCTCTCATTCTATAAGCGTGAGTGAATGTGTGTACCTACAAATTTTAGGGATATGTTTGTTTGCTTGCTTGTTTGTTTGTTTGTTTTTGTCATTCGATGTATTATGTACATACGTTATTTTAATTGGTTGTTCTTTTGTATGCTTTAGTCAACGTCAGAACGTGTGATGGTTACACCGTATCATTCTTTTTTCATGGCGTCCAGCTACAAGCACATGTGAACAAAAAACCTAGCTTTAATGCTTTATATATTGTAGTTCTCAACAACCAATGTAAAAAAATTCCACCAGTACGCCTATTGTTTGATATACCTAATGTAATAATATGCAAGAGGAAGAAGTATATCTGTTGCATGATAATTGTATAACGTGGTGTTTTGTACATGTACACAGTTTGTACATGCCCTTAACATGTAATATATAACGTAGATATATATAACACAGGGAGGGAGAATTCCTCCATTGCATGTAACCTAGAATAGGAAATAGGAAGCTTGCAAGGGTGGGAGAACAAAGGGTCCTTCCTGTCCTCAAATGTCAAATCAGTGCACCCCTCACAAAGTCAATGTCAGTACCCCCTGTCAAATATCTATCATGCACTTTAGCTGTCAGCATCTCCTCAATTTGGAGATCCCCAATAGAAGACCACCCTTCAACCCCAAATCAGTACACCCCTCATAAGGTCATTGCTACCACCCCCTGTCCACTATAACATGGCCTTGACCTACCAGCACTTTTCCAATTGAGTGACCCCCAATAGAACTAATTGGGGGAAGCTTTGTTCTAAGGGGTACTAGTGTAGCTTGCTGGGGTACAGCAGCTCATTCACCGCCTGACCATTGACCGGAGAGGACGAGCCCTGCGTTGTCAGTTAGATTCTCACTGAAATTGTATCTTCACAAAAACTTGTCATCCACTGAGAGACTGACTGGATTGAGAGGACAGAGATGCCTCATCTTGCGATACGTAAGTTTAATATTTTGATATTAAGGGAACAGTATAATCAGTGAGTTGGTAGATATATTTATTGGTTATATGAAATGTTAAGAAAGTCGTTAAGGGATGATTAGTGAAGAGAATTTTAGTAGTTAAGTAACTTTGCTTTGTGTGAGCTTTACATCACTTCATTAGTTAGTAGCTGTAACAATGAAGCTGCAGTAATTTCTGGATTTGATTATTATAGCGGTACATTCTGACAAAATGAGCTTTTGGCAGGTATATGTATAGGACACATACATGCTACCTTGGGAGATGCATACACATGTAATTATGCGTACAGAGCACATCTGTGATGATGATATATATATTTAGGGCAATGCTTTGATTTTGCTCTTACATGGAGATGATGATTACAAAATATCTATTTTTGGAAGATCACTATGATAATCATGATCTTAGGTTTGGGTATGAAGTGACGAGGTAAATCATTCACTGTTATCCCTGTATTGAAGAGATGATTTCCGGTTCAATCATAGGTGTGTATGAATGAGTCCAAGGAAAATTAAGCAGACAGTGGTGTTAATATCCCGGGAGAGGAGAAAAGGGATTTTGTATATAAGTTACAGTTTGTAAGAGCGCTGCATTAATGTAAGTATCATACAAATGTGTAAAAGCATGATCTGTTCATTTGGGATGAAAGAGATGCTATCAGTTGATGGGCCAATTCTGGTCCTGCCCAACAGGTGCCTAGGTCTTTTTTAATATGAACGTGTTTATTATTCATTAGTATTTACATATAGTAACAGAAAGGAAGATTGTTTGGTTACTTTGAACATGAATTATTTACTGCTGTAAGGATGAGAATTTTGTGATAGAGAATCCTGACTGATTTATAGACATAATATCTAATTCATGGCAAGTTGCTCAGTAGGTGTTAACTTTTGCTGTTGTTATTATGGCAGAAACAGAGAGTCCCTCTTGTTCGCCGAGCCAAGAATTGGTTGTTCTGTGTAATTTTATAGTAATTATATAATTACATATGAGATTCCCTCTTAGGAATAGAGATAACATCTATTCTGATCGTTAAAGGTTTGAAATTCATTTGTTGATGTCCTTGAAAGAGGTTATTACTAATTTTTGGTAGGGATCAGTCTTATTTGGAACTCGTCACTGTTTCTATCGTAGATTATAGAAACTATATGCAAGGATGCCTGGTTGTTCCAATTACTGTTTTGTTCATTAACTTGAATTGAATATGTTTAGATGTTGTGTTACATTTCTGCACATTGTTCCTGTAGTATTTGAAGGTTGTTTACAAATTCTCACCCCTTAGCTGCGACCCCATTGATGACCCTGTATACCTAGCACACCTGTTGCGGATGCTCTTTGGAGCTAAGTAACCCAGTAGGTGGACCGGTGAGTGTTCAAATTTATGACTCATGCCAATGATATTTAGGAGTGGGTATGAGTGGTCATACTCGGGTTGATACAAGCACATTAGATGTTTTATGAAATGATCAACGTTCGGTAGATATCACATATTCCTTTAAAAAGTATACTGCATGTTATAACCATTATTTATAATGAATGCACATCGTGTATACGCATTCTTATGGAGCTGAGCATAAGATGAGAGGTTAATGTAATTAAGATGTTTCCTTGGTGCATCACGCCAAAGTGATGTCTGTTGGTTTTAGCTTTATATGTTGGTTAGCAAAGAATATAGGGATGTGTGGGTTGTCTAGATGTGTATGGTAATGTGCTAGGTATTTCCACATGGAGTAGTCACAGAAATGTTGAAACTAGAGTGAGTTAGTTAAAAGTTATCTTGTGATATAGCACTTGTTTCAAGTAAGATTTACACAGTGTACAAGGTGTATGATCATTGAAATTGACTTTTGGTTATTCAGTCAGTTGATGTGTGTCATTTGTTTGACTGACTATATGTTTTATCATTTCTGATAATTGTGTTGCTTTCAATTTGTTTTGTGATTATAGAGGCTGTTTGGTCGAGTAATAAAGTGCCATTGTCAACTGTAACTCCCGAGTCCAATCTGCTGTGTTGGCGCGTAACCCCCCGTAACGCTTCATTGGTGTCAGGAGTGGGATTGGACATCCAAGGAGTCAGCCGTTGAGAGGAGAAGCTGAGTACGTCGCGAGGATCGGTACCGGACTGAGGGATCGAGGACGCACCAGCTGACTGGCAGAACGCAGAGCGAACAACCAAACAGCCTTGGCCCACAGACAGCTAGGAGACCCAGGGGCGAGAGACGGATTATATCACACGGCATATCTTAGTAGTAGCAAGAATTTAAGTGATAAAGTGTTTTAATTCTGCTGTATTCTCATATTGTCATATCTGTATCGTTGAACTACTCTCCTTAAATCCTACCCTATCCCTTTAGCAATTATGAACCCCTCCACTACAGATTCAACCACGCGTCCCAGTGATGTGGATCTCCTCGGACAATTGCTACGGCGGTCCATTGGACTCCAAAGTGTGACCCAGAGCCGCCTAACCAAATTCCACGGAACACCACTTCAGCCGGGCGACTTGTCCTTCTCGGAGTGGCTCGAGGAGTTCGAGGAGGTGACAGCACGACAGAGGCTGAGCGACAATGAAAAGACGCGGCTTCTGGTCGATCACCTCACAGGGCCAGCTCGCGAGGAGATTCGGTGCCTTCCTGAGGAGAAGAGGCACCAGTACAGCGAAGTGGTGAGTGCCCTGCAATTATGCTTCGGGTTTAAGGAAAACACTCAGTCTCTGAGTAGCCAGTTCCACAATAGAGTCCAGAGGGACGGGGAATCCCTCTGCGATTTTAGCAGAGCACTTCTTCGAACCTATGGGAAGATGGAGAAAGCGGCAGAGACCCAGGCACAAGCGCAGGCCTTGGGTCAACTGAGGGACACGTCACTTACGGACCAATTCGTCAATGGAGCGCGGGAAGCCTGGGTGAGACGGGAACTCCGTCGCATCCAACTAGACAACGATGGGGAGGGATTCGCGAAAATAAGGCAGGAAGCACTCCGCCTCTTCCAGGAGTCACCATCCCAGAATCAACGCCCCCGGGCAAGGGAAGTGGAAGTGGAGGTGGCCCGACTCACCCCAAGCCCCCGCGAGCCCACATTGAGGGAAATTGTCCAGCACCAGCAGACCATCATTGAGGAGTTGACAAAACTGAAGAGTGATGTAGCCATCCTAAAGAAACAAAAGGCTCCCAAGAAGAAAAACATGGATGAGGTGCAATGCTACAATTGTCAGGAGAGGGGACACTTCAAGAGGGATTGCCCGCAGATGAGCAATTCCACCGGCTCTCAGCAGTCGGAAAACTAGTATCCTCTGCTGTTGAGGGCAAAACAGCAGAGATGCAAGGACATAAGGACACGCCCATAGCTTTGGACCCTAACTCAAATGAAATGGCAGTGGTTAGGAACATTGAAACTAATGATGGAAAGACAGCCGGTTCCCCAGCAGGGGTCAGCATAAGGGAGAAATTGGTCTCCCCAAGTCCGACAGTGGTTGCTGAAATAGCTGGTGTGGAACTCGGATGTGTTTTGGACACAGGGGCTGAGGCTTCCATCATTCCTTCTGATGTGTTCCATTCACAGCTGGAGACTCAAGCGCAGAACGTGGACTTGCTGGACACTTCGATGAGGATCATTGGGGTGACAGGGACAGAGGTACCTGTGGAGGGCTACGTTCGAGCTCGGGTCAGAGTCGGGGGTCGTACAGCTATGGTTGGGTTTCTAGTAGTGCCAAGAAAATCTGCAGGAAATCGCCATCAGGACTTTCCGGTACTACTCGGATGCAATGCTCTAAGGGCACTCCTTCACCATGACTTGTCGGAGGGAGAATTCGAATTTGCTAGGGACTGTTTAAACCTTCCAGAAGAATCAAAGGAGGCATCGGTCATTACAGAAACACTGGAGAGGATACCTGCCAGGTCTGTACAGACGGTCAAATGCTTCATTGATTCATCCGAAAGTGGACAGGCAGAGAACAAGGGCCTATGGTTCATTGAAGGAGACAATTCCAAACAGGTAACTCCCTTAAAGGTCGTGGAAGGCTGTGCTGCGGAAGGGGTCTCCGCAAACATATTGCTGGTAAATACAAGTGATAATGATGTCCTTTTACCTGCACACTCTAAGGTGACTTCTGCCCTGCGATTGGGAGTGCAAGACGAATTAGAGGTGCAAGTTAGTGAGGACTCAATTCAAGTCAAGGTGTTAGAAATGCTAGTCACTACAGCAGGGGCAAGGGATGATGGGAGGATGCATTCTGAGAACTTAACCAAGGAAGGAAAAGAGATACATGTACCTCCTAGGACCGAGACATACACACCAGAACCCCCAAATTCACTGCCCGCTGGTATCAGTCTTGGGGGACTGGAGCCTAAGGAAGCTGTGAAAGTGGAACAGTTGTTACGGGATCATGCTGCAGTCTTCTCCAAAGATGAGTTTGATCTCGGACACTGCACCCTCATTCCTCATGAGATCAGGCTCAACAGTGATAAACTCATCCGAATGCCCTACCGGCGGATTCCCCCAAGTGAGACAGCAGAGGTACGACAGCTTCTACAAGACATGCTCGACAAGAAAATCATCAGACGGTCGACAAGTCCGTATGCAAGTCCAGTGGTTCTGGTAAGAAAGAAGTCCGGTGCCATCCGTCTGTGCATAGATTACCGTCAGATGAATGCCATCACTGTGAAGGATTCTTTCCCCCTTCCTCGTATAGACGAATCACTGGAAGCTATGGAAGGAGCACGCTACTTTTCATCGCTGGACTTGTCTCATGGCTATTTCCAGGTGTCGATGCACCCTGATTCTATCCCCCTCACAGCTTTCCGCGTCCCATGGGGACTGTTTGAGTTTGAAAGGATGCCCCAGGGACTCTGCAACAGCCCAAGTACTTTCCAGCGTACCATGGAATCAATATTCGGGGACATGAATTTCACGCAGTTGATTTTGTATCTTGATGACATTCTTGTTTTCTCTAAAACAGTGGAAGAACACCTCGCCCGGCTTGGAGAAGTATTCAGGCGGCTAGCAAAACATGGCCTCAAACTGAAAGGTGAAAAGTGCAACTTGTTCCAGAGAGAGGTGGCCCATCTTGGTCATATCGTCAATGAGCAAGGAGTGATGGTGGACCCGGAGAAGGTAGAGAAAATAACCAGTTGGCCTACACCAAAGAATGCTTCCGACTTAAGTTCTTTCCTCGGGCTGGCATCGTACTACAGGAGGTTTGTCCCTAGCTTTGCAAAGATTGCTGGTCCCCTTCACTCCCTTACAGGAAAGAAGTTGCGTCGGAAAGCGGGGAAGAACACAATGACTGGGCATGCAAATGGGGAGACAAAATTTGAGTGGACTCCAGAGGCAGAAGATTCATTCCAGCTACTGAAAGAAAGACTCTCTACAGCACCTGTCTTGGCGTATCCACAGTTTGGAGAGGATTTTGTGTTGGAAGTGGATGCCTCTCTCAAGGGGTTAGGGGCATGCCTGTCACAGACTGATGAGAAAGGCCACCTCCATCCAGTGGCCTATGCTAGCCGTTCTCTGCGAGGAGCAGAAAAGAGGTATCCTGACTTCTCAAGCTTCAAAATAGAGTTTCTAGCTCTTAAGTGGGCCGTGGTGGAGAAGTTCAAAGGCTATCTCATGGGTGCCAAATGTATCGTCTACACTGATAATAACCCCCTTGCACACATACAGACTGCCCAGTTGGGAGCCACAGAACAGAGGTGGGTTGCCCAGCTTGCATCTTTCGACCTAGAGATCAGATACCGACCTGGGAGATTGAACAAGTGTGCTGATGCACTGAGCCGGTATCCAGACACAGCCGAAAAAGAAGAAACGGTTTCCATCAACGAGCTGTCGGTTGGTTCTGCTCTCCCAGCCGAGGTCATCGACAGCGGGGAAGAACTTTCAGAAATGACGGTAAAACCTGTCCCATGTATCTATCCTTCTTACTCTTCTACGCAGCTAGCCCAGATGCAGCAAGGCGACGAAACATTGGGTGTCTTCTACAAGTCATACAAATCGGGCTGGAAATCAGGGGATAAGTTGGATACAGATGATGAGGAGGTAAGAGCCTGGTTTAAAGAGTTCTCTCATGTCGTTGAAGAGGATGGGGTGCTATATCGCGCCCTCCCCAATACTAAATCAGGCCCCAGGAGGCAACTTCTTGTTCCCAGGGTTCTGCGCCGCATCATGCTGGACATAGCCCATGATCAGTGGGGCCACCAAGGGATAAGCCGAACTACTGAGATACTGCGAAATCGGTGCTTTTGGCCAAGATTGCATCAAGATGTAAAGGAACATGTGAAAAAGTGTTTCACCTGTGTCACCGCCAAGGCCCCCACTCCTGCAGTACACACTCCCAGACGACACCTACTGGCGTTCCGCCCTATGGAGTTGGTGGCCATAGACTTCCTGAAGTTAGACAGAGGGAAGGGTGGGTATGAAGATGTTTTAGTAATCACAGATGTGTTCACTAAATACTCACAAGCCGTACCATGCAAAGACCAGACTGCTCCCACAGTAGCTCGTGCCTTGCTCGATTCCTGGTTTGTGCACTATGGGGCGCCACTTCGGCTACACTCCGATCAAGGAAGAAACTTTGAGAGTGCATTAATCAAAGAGTTGTGCAAGCTATATGGGATCAAGAAATCCCATACTACACCATACTATCCAGAGGGCAACGGCCAGACTGAAAGGTTTAACCGCACCCTCTGTAGCATGATCCGGTCCCTTGAACCTGCCTGCAGAAGGAAATGGCCCGAGATAATCCAGCAGCTGGTGTTTCTGTACAATGCCACCCCACATGGAACGACAGGTATGTCACCCTATCATCTGTTGTATGGCAGGGAACCATACACACCCCTCGACCAACTTGTAGGTAATGTGACTACAAGTTGGGATGAAGACTTCATTTCCGAGCATGTGAAGTCTCTGCAACAGGCTCAAGACATCGCAGAGAAGAACACAAGGGCTGCCAGAGAGGCTCAGAAGTTAAATCATGATGTCCGCCCCATGAGTATGCCGATATCAATAGGAACCAGAGTCCTACTTCGAAAGTGCGCCTTTGACGGCCGGCATAAACTGGCGGATAAGTTTGAGAGAGAGCCCTACCTTGTGACAGCTGTCAATCAGGCAGGAGATGTCTACAGAATAAGACCCCTCTTCGGAGGACCATCAAAGACGGTTAATCGCAGATTGCTTACCCTAGATCCAAGGACAAAAGAGCAGCAGGTCACGTTGGGACCAGAATCTAACGGTACTCCCCAAGCCCATGATTTCAGTAAGACTGCTAAGGATGACACTGCCACATCGTGCCCAGCCGAAGAGAATAGTGTACCTCCCTTCATCTTTACCTGGGATCCACCAAATTTGCGTGATGGAGAGACCCGAGATAATGAGGCACCATGTCGGAGGTCGAAGCGTCCTAACAAGGGGATACACAGCAATCCTGCTCGTCTCCCTAAATCTGTCCTGGGAGCAAACTACTGAAAGCAAAAGCCCACCTTGGGTGCTACCCTCCTTCTTTTCTGTCCTTCTTTCTGTCAATGTTACTTTTGAGCTTTCTTTCCTTTCTTCTTGTCATCTATCCAAATCTTAATTCAGGATTATTTTGTATTTTTCTTTGATGGAGAACTAGAGAAACCATATTTCGTTTTGTCAAAGATTAACATTCTTATGTTATTCAAATGTTAATCGCGGGGAAGATTGTAATAATATGCAAGAGGAAGAAGTATATCTGTTGCATGATAATTGTATAACGTGGTGTTTTGTACATGTACACAGTTTGTACATGCCCTTAACATGTAATATATAACGTAGATATATATAACACAGGGAGGGAGAATTCCTCCATTGCATGTAACCTAGAATAGGAAATAGGAAGCTTGCAAGGGTGGGAGAACAAAGGGTCCTTCCTGTCCTCAAATGTCAAATCAGTGCACCCCTCACAAAGTCAATGTCAGTACCCCCTGTCAAATATCTATCATGCACTTTAGCTGTCAGCATCTCCTCAATTTGGAGATCCCCAATAGAAGACCACCCTTCAACCCCAAATCAGTACACCCCTCATAAGGTCATTGCTACCACCCCCTGTCCACTATAACATGGCCTTGACCTACCAGCACTTTTCCAATTGAGTGACCCCCAATAGAACTAATTGGGGGAAGCTTTGTTCTAAGGGGTACTAGTGTAGCTTGCTGGGGTACAGCAGCTCATTCACCGCCTGACCATTGACCGGAGAGGACGAGCCCTGCGTTGTCAGTTAGATTCTCACTGAAATTGTATCTTCACAAAAACTTGTCATCCACTGAGAGACTGACTGGATTGAGAGGACAGAGATGCCTCATCTTGCGATACGTAAGTTTAATATTTTGATATTAAGGGAACAGTATAATCAGTGAGTTGGTAGATATATTTATTGGTTATATGAAATGTTAAGAAAGTCGTTAAGGGATGATTAGTGAAGAGAATTTTAGTAGTTAAGTAACTTTGCTTTGTGTGAGCTTTACATCACTTCATTAGTTAGTAGCTGTAACAATGAAGCTGCAGTAATTTCTGGATTTGATTATTATAGCGGTACATTCTGACAAAATGAGCTTTTGGCAGGTATATGTATAGGACACATACATGCTACCTTGGGAGATGCATACACATGTAATTATGCGTACAGAGCACATCTGTGATGATGATATATATATTTAGGGCAATGCTTTGATTTTGCTCTTACATGGAGATGATGATTACAAAATATCTATTTTTGGAAGATCACTATGATAATCATGATCTTAGGTTTGGGTATGAAGTGACGAGGTAAATCATTCACTGTTATCCCTGTATTGAAGAGATGATTTCCGGTTCAATCATAGGTGTGTATGAATGAGTCCAAGGAAAATTAAGCAGACAGTGGTGTTAATATCCCGGGAGAGGAGAAAAGGGATTTTGTATATAAGTTACAGTTTGTAAGAGCGCTGCATTAATGTAAGTATCATACAAATGTGTAAAAGCATGATCTGTTCATTTGGGATGAAAGAGATGCTATCAGTTGATGGGCCAATTCTGGTCCTGCCCAACAGGTGCCTAGGTCTTTTTTAATATGAACGTGTTTATTATTCATTAGTATTTACATATAGTAACAGAAAGGAAGATTGTTTGGTTACTTTGAACATGAATTATTTACTGCTGTAAGGATGAGAATTTTGTGATAGAGAATCCTGACTGATTTATAGACATAATATCTAATTCATGGCAAGTTGCTCAGTAGGTGTTAACTTTTGCTGTTGTTATTATGGCAGAAACAGAGAGTCCCTCTTGTTCGCCGAGCCAAGAATTGGTTGTTCTGTGTAATTTTATAGTAATTATATAATTACATATGAGATTCCCTCTTAGGAATAGAGATAACATCTATTCTGATCGTTAAAGGTTTGAAATTCATTTGTTGATGTCCTTGAAAGAGGTTATTACTAATTTTTGGTAGGGATCAGTCTTATTTGGAACTCGTCACTGTTTCTATCGTAGATTATAGAAACTATATGCAAGGATGCCTGGTTGTTCCAATTACTGTTTTGTTCATTAACTTGAATTGAATATGTTTAGATGTTGTGTTACATTTCTGCACATTGTTCCTGTAGTATTTGAAGGTTGTTTACAAATTCTCACCCCTTAGCTGCGACCCCATTGATGACCCTGTATACCTAGCACACCTGTTGCGGATGCTCTTTGGAGCTAAGTAACCCAGTAGGTGGACCGGTGAGTGTTCAAATTTATGACTCATGCCAATGATATTTAGGAGTGGGTATGAGTGGTCATACTCGGGTTGATACAAGCACATTAGATGTTTTATGAAATGATCAACGTTCGGTAGATATCACATATTCCTTTAAAAAGTATACTGCATGTTATAACCATTATTTATAATGAATGCACATCGTGTATACGCATTCTTATGGAGCTGAGCATAAGATGAGAGGTTAATGTAATTAAGATGTTTCCTTGGTGCATCACGCCAAAGTGATGTCTGTTGGTTTTAGCTTTATATGTTGGTTAGCAAAGAATATAGGGATGTGTGGGTTGTCTAGATGTGTATGGTAATGTGCTAGGTATTTCCACATGGAGTAGTCACAGAAATGTTGAAACTAGAGTGAGTTAGTTAAAAGTTATCTTGTGATATAGCACTTGTTTCAAGTAAGATTTACACAGTGTACAAGGTGTATGATCATTGAAATTGACTTTTGGTTATTCAGTCAGTTGATGTGTGTCATTTGTTTGACTGACTATATGTTTTATCATTTCTGATAATTGTGTTGCTTTCAATTTGTTTTGTGATTATAGAGGCTGTTTGGTCGAGTAATAAAGTGCCATTGTCAACTGTAACTCCCGAGTCCAATCTGCTGTGTTGGCGCGTAACCCCCCGTAACGCTTCATTGGTGTCAGGAGTGGGATTGGACATCCAAGGAGTCAGCCGTTGAGAGGAGAAGCTGAGTACGTCGCGAGGATCGGTACCGGACTGAGGGATCGAGGACGCACCAGCCGACTGGCAGAACGCAGAGCGAACAACCAAACAGCCTTGGCCCACAGACAGCTAGGAGACCCAGGGGCGAGAGACGGATTATATCACACGGCATATCTTAGTAGTAGCAAGAATTTAAGTGATAAAGTGTTTTAATTCTGCTGTATTCTCATATTGTCATATCTGTATCGTTGAACTACTCTCCTTAAATCCTACCCTATCCCTTTAGCAATTATGAACCCCTCCACTACAGATTCAACCACGCGTCCCAGTGATGTGGATCTCCTCGGACAATTGCTACGGCGGTCCATTGGACTCCAAAGTGTGACCCAGAGCCGCCTAACCAAATTCCACGGAACACCACTTCAGCCGGGCGACTTGTCCTTCTCGGAGTGGCTCGAGGAGTTCGAGGAGGTGACAGCACGACAGAGGCTGAGCGACAATGAAAAGACGCGGCTTCTGGTCGATCACCTCACAGGGCCAGCTCGCGAGGAGATTCGGTGCCTTCCTGAGGAGAAGAGGCACCAGTACAGCGAAGTGGTGAGTGCCCTGCAATTATGCTTCGGGTTTAAGGAAAACACTCAGTCTCTGAGTAGCCAGTTCCACAATAGAGTCCAGAGGGACGGGGAATCCCTCTGCGATTTTAGCAGAGCACTTCTTCGAACCTATGGGAAGATGGAGAAAGCGGCAGAGACCCAGGCACAAGCGCAGGCCTTGGGTCAACTGAGGGACACGTCACTTACGGACCAATTCGTCAATGGAGCGCGGGAAGCCTGGGTGAGACGGGAACTCCGTCGCATCCAACTAGACAACGATGGGGAGGGATTCGCGAAAATAAGGCAGGAAGCACTCCGCCTCTTCCAGGAGTCACCATCCCAGAATCAACGCCCCCGGGCAAGGGAAGTGGAAGTGGAGGTGGCCCGACTCACCCCAAGCCCCCGCGAGCCCACATTGAGGGAAATTGTCCAGCACCAGCAGACCATCATTGAGGAGTTGACAAAACTGAAGAGTGATGTAGCCATCCTAAAGAAACAAAAGGCTCCCAAGAAGAAAAACATGGATGAGGTGCAATGCTACAATTGTCAGGAGAGGGGACACTTCAAGAGGGATTGCCCGCAGATGAGCAATTCCACCGGCTCTCAGCAGTCGGAAAACTAGTATCCTCTGCTGTTGAGGGCAAAACAGCAGAGATGCAAGGACATAAGGACACGCCCATAGCTTTGGACCCTAACTCAAATGAAATGGCAGTGGTTAGGAACATTGAAACTAATGATGGAAAGACAGCCGGTTCCCCAGCAGGGGTCAGCATAAGGGAGAAATTGGTCTCCCCAAGTCCGACAGTGGTTGCTGAAATAGCTGGTGTGGAACTCGGATGTGTTTTGGACACAGGGGCTGAGGCTTCCATCATTCCTTCTGATGTGTTCCATTCACAGCTGGAGACTCAAGCGCAGAACGTGGACTTGCTGGACACTTCGATGAGGATCATTGGGGTGACAGGGACAGAGGTACCTGTGGAGGGCTACGTTCGAGCTCGGGTCAGAGTCGGGGGTCGTACAGCTATGGTTGGGTTTCTAGTAGTGCCAAGAAAATCTGCAGGAAATCGCCATCAGGACTTTCCGGTACTACTCGGATGCAATGCTCTAAGGGCACTCCTTCACCATGACTTGTCGGAGGGAGAATTCGAATTTGCTAGGGACTGTTTAAACCTTCCAGAAGAATCAAAGGAGGCATCGGTCATTACAGAAACACTGGAGAGGATACCTGCCAGGTCTGTACAGACGGTCAAATGCTTCATTGATTCATCCGAAAGTGGACAGGCAGAGAACAAGGGCCTATGGTTCATTGAAGGAGACAATTCCAAACAGGTAACTCCCTTAAAGGTCGTGGAAGGCTGTGCTGCGGAAGGGGTCTCCGCAAACATATTGCTGGTAAATACAAGTGATAATGATGTCCTTTTACCTGCACACTCTAAGGTGACTTCTGCCCTGCGATTGGGAGTGCAAGACGAATTAGAGGTGCAAGTTAGTGAGGACTCAATTCAAGTCAAGGTGTTAGAAATGCTAGTCACTACAGCAGGGGCAAGGGATGATGGGAGGATGCATTCTGAGAACTTAACCAAGGAAGGAAAAGAGATACATGTACCTCCTAGGACCGAGACATACACACCAGAACCCCCAAATTCACTGCCCGCTGGTATCAGTCTTGGGGGACTGGAGCCTAAGGAAGCTGTGAAAGTGGAACAGTTGTTACGGGATCATGCTGCAGTCTTCTCCAAAGATGAGTTTGATCTCGGACACTGCACCCTCATTCCTCATGAGATCAGGCTCAACAGTGATAAACTCATCCGAATGCCCTACCGGCGGATTCCCCCAAGTGAGACAGCAGAGGTACGACAGCTTCTACAAGACATGCTCGACAAGAAAATCATCAGACGGTCGACAAGTCCGTATGCAAGTCCAGTGGTTCTGGTAAGAAAGAAGTCCGGTGCCATCCGTCTGTGCATAGATTACCGTCAGATGAATGCCATCACTGTGAAGGATTCTTTCCCCCTTCCTCGTATAGACGAATCACTGGAAGCTATGGAAGGAGCACGCTACTTTTCATCGCTGGACTTGTCTCATGGCTATTTCCAGGTGTCGATGCACCCTGATTCTATCCCCCTCACAGCTTTCCGCGTCCCATGGGGACTGTTTGAGTTTGAAAGGATGCCCCAGGGACTCTGCAACAGCCCAAGTACTTTCCAGCGTACCATGGAATCAATATTCGGGGACATGAATTTCACGCAGTTGATTTTGTATCTTGATGACATTCTTGTTTTCTCTAAAACAGTGGAAGAACACCTCGCCCGGCTTGGAGAAGTATTCAGGCGGCTAGCAAAACATGGCCTCAAACTGAAAGGTGAAAAGTGCAACTTGTTCCAGAGAGAGGTGGCCCATCTTGGTCATATCGTCAATGAGCAAGGAGTGATGGTGGACCCGGAGAAGGTAGAGAAAATAACCAGTTGGCCTACACCAAAGAATGCTTCCGACTTAAGTTCTTTCCTCGGGCTGGCATCGTACTACAGGAGGTTTGTCCCTAGCTTTGCAAAGATTGCTGGTCCCCTTCACTCCCTTACAGGAAAGAAGTTGCGTCGGAAAGCGGGGAAGAACACAATGACTGGGCATGCAAATGGGGAGACAAAATTTGAGTGGACTCCAGAGGCAGAAGATTCATTCCAGCTACTGAAAGAAAGACTCTCTACAGCACCTGTCTTGGCGTATCCACAGTTTGGAGAGGATTTTGTGTTGGAAGTGGATGCCTCTCTCAAGGGGTTAGGGGCATGCCTGTCACAGACTGATGAGAAAGGCCACCTCCATCCAGTGGCCTATGCTAGCCGTTCTCTGCGAGGAGCAGAAAAGAGGTATCCTGACTTCTCAAGCTTCAAAATAGAGTTTCTAGCTCTTAAGTGGGCCGTGGTGGAGAAGTTCAAAGGCTATCTCATGGGTGCCAAATGTATCGTCTACACTGATAATAACCCCCTTGCACACATACAGACTGCCCAGTTGGGAGCCACAGAACAGAGGTGGGTTGCCCAGCTTGCATCTTTCGACCTAGAGATCAGATACCGACCTGGGAGATTGAACAAGTGTGCTGATGCACTGAGCCGGTATCCAGACACAGCCGAAAAAGAAGAAACGGTTTCCATCAACGAGCTGTCGGTTGGTTCTGCTCTCCCAGCCGAGGTCATCGACAGCGGGGAAGAACTTTCAGAAATGACGGTAAAACCTGTCCCATGTATCTATCCTTCTTACTCTTCTACGCAGCTAGCCCAGATGCAGCAAGGCGACGAAACATTGGGTGTCTTCTACAAGTCATACAAATCGGGCTGGAAATCAGGGGATAAGTTGGATACAGATGATGAGGAGGTAAGAGCCTGGTTTAAAGAGTTCTCTCATGTCGTTGAAGAGGATGGGGTGCTATATCGCGCCCTCCCCAATACTAAATCAGGCCCCAGGAGGCAACTTCTTGTTCCCAGGGTTCTGCGCCGCATCATGCTGGACATAGCCCATGATCAGTGGGGCCACCAAGGGATAAGCCGAACTACTGAGATACTGCGAAATCGGTGCTTTTGGCCAAGATTGCATCAAGATGTAAAGGAACATGTGAAAAAGTGTTTCACCTGTGTCACCGCCAAGGCCCCCACTCCTGCAGTACACACTCCCAGACGACACCTACTGGCGTTCCGCCCTATGGAGTTGGTGGCCATAGACTTCCTGAAGTTAGACAGAGGGAAGGGTGGGTATGAAGATGTTTTAGTAATCACAGATGTGTTCACTAAATACTCACAAGCCGTACCATGCAAAGACCAGACTGCTCCCACAGTAGCTCGTGCCTTGCTCGATTCCTGGTTTGTGCACTATGGGGCGCCACTTCGGCTACACTCCGATCAAGGAAGAAACTTTGAGAGTGCATTAATCAAAGAGTTGTGCAAGCTATATGGGATCAAGAAATCCCATACTACACCATACTATCCAGAGGGCAACGGCCAGACTGAAAGGTTTAACCGCACCCTCTGTAGCATGATCCGGTCCCTTGAACCTGCCTGCAGAAGGAAATGGCCCGAGATAATCCAGCAGCTGGTGTTTCTGTACAATGCCACCCCACATGGAACGACAGGTATGTCACCCTATCATCTGTTGTATGGCAGGGAACCATACACACCCCTCGACCAACTTGTAGGTAATGTGACTACAAGTTGGGATGAAGACTTCATTTCCGAGCATGTGAAGTCTCTGCAACAGGCTCAAGACATCGCAGAGAAGAACACAAGGGCTGCCAGAGAGGCTCAGAAGTTAAATCATGATGTCCGCCCCATGAGTATGCCGATATCAATAGGAACCAGAGTCCTACTTCGAAAGTGCGCCTTTGACGGCCGGCATAAACTGGCGGATAAGTTTGAGAGAGAGCCCTACCTTGTGACAGCTGTCAATCAGGCAGGAGATGTCTACAGAATAAGACCCCTCTTCGGAGGACCATCAAAGACGGTTAATCGCAGATTGCTTACCCTAGATCCAAGGACAAAAGAGCAGCAGGTCACGTTGGGACCAGAATCTAACGGTACTCCCCAAGCCCATGATTTCAGTAAGACTGCTAAGGATGACACTGCCACATCGTGCCCAGCCGAAGAGAATAGTGTACCTCCCTTCATCTTTACCTGGGATCCACCAAATTTGCGTGATGGAGAGACCCGAGATAATGAGGCACCATGTCGGAGGTCGAAGCGTCCTAACAAGGGGATACACAGCAATCCTGCTCGTCTCCCTAAATCTGTCCTGGGAGCAAACTACTGAAAGCAAAAGCCCACCTTGGGTGCTACCCTCCTTCTTTTCTGTCCTTCTTTCTGTCAATGTTACTTTTGAGCTTTCTTTCCTTTCTTCTTGTCATCTATCCAAATCTTAATTCAGGATTATTTTGTATTTTTCTTTGATGGAGAACTAGAGAAACCATATTTCGTTTTGTCAAAGATTAACATTCTTATGTTATTCAAATGTTAATCGCGGGGAAGATTGTAATAATATGCAAGAGGAAGAAGTATATCTGTTGCATGATAATTGTATAACGTGGTGTTTTGTACATGTACACAGTTTGTACATGCCCTTAACATGTAATATATAACGTAGATATATATAACACAGGGAGGGAGAATTCCTCCATTGCATGTAACCTAGAATAGGAAATAGGAAGCTTGCAAGGGTGGGAGAACAAAGGGTCCTTCCTGTCCTCAAATGTCAAATCAGTGCACCCCTCACAAAGTCAATGTCAGTACCCCCTGTCAAATATCTATCATGCACTTTAGCTGTCAGCATCTCCTCAATTTGGAGATCCCCAATAGAAGACCACCCTTCAACCCCAAATCAGTACACCCCTCATAAGGTCATTGCTACCACCCCCTGTCCACTATAACATGGCCTTGACCTACCAGCACTTTTCCAATTGAGTGACCCCCAATAGAACTAATTGGGGGAAGCTTTGTTCTAAGGGGTACTAGTGTAGCTTGCTGGGGTACAGCAGCTCATTCACCGCCTGACCATTGACCGGAGAGGACGAGCCCTGCGTTGTCAGTTAGATTCTCACTGAAATTGTATCTTCACAAAAACTTGTCATCCACTGAGAGACTGACTGGATTGAGAGGACAGAGATGCCTCATCTTGCGATACGTAAGTTTAATATTTTGATATTAAGGGAACAGTATAATCAGTGAGTTGGTAGATATATTTATTGGTTATATGAAATGTTAAGAAAGTCGTTAAGGGATGATTAGTGAAGAGAATTTTAGTAGTTAAGTAACTTTGCTTTGTGTGAGCTTTACATCACTTCATTAGTTAGTAGCTGTAACAATGAAGCTGCAGTAATTTCTGGATTTGATTATTATAGCGGTACATTCTGACAAAATGAGCTTTTGGCAGGTATATGTATAGGACACATACATGCTACCTTGGGAGATGCATACACATGTAATTATGCGTACAGAGCACATCTGTGATGATGATATATATATTTAGGGCAATGCTTTGATTTTGCTCTTACATGGAGATGATGATTACAAAATATCTATTTTTGGAAGATCACTATGATAATCATGATCTTAGGTTTGGGTATGAAGTGACGAGGTAAATCATTCACTGTTATCCCTGTATTGAAGAGATGATTTCCGGTTCAATCATAGGTGTGTATGAATGAGTCCAAGGAAAATTAAGCAGACAGTGGTGTTAATATCCCGGGAGAGGAGAAAAGGGATTTTGTATATAAGTTACAGTTTGTAAGAGCGCTGCATTAATGTAAGTATCATACAAATGTGTAAAAGCATGATCTGTTCATTTGGGATGAAAGAGATGCTATCAGTTGATGGGCCAATTCTGGTCCTGCCCAACAGGTGCCTAGGTCTTTTTTAATATGAACGTGTTTATTATTCATTAGTATTTACATATAGTAACAGAAAGGAAGATTGTTTGGTTACTTTGAACATGAATTATTTACTGCTGTAAGGATGAGAATTTTGTGATAGAGAATCCTGACTGATTTATAGACATAATATCTAATTCATGGCAAGTTGCTCAGTAGGTGTTAACTTTTGCTGTTGTTATTATGGCAGAAACAGAGAGTCCCTCTTGTTCGCCGAGCCAAGAATTGGTTGTTCTGTGTAATTTTATAGTAATTATATAATTACATATGAGATTCCCTCTTAGGAATAGAGATAACATCTATTCTGATCGTTAAAGGTTTGAAATTCATTTGTTGATGTCCTTGAAAGAGGTTATTACTAATTTTTGGTAGGGATCAGTCTTATTTGGAACTCGTCACTGTTTCTATCGTAGATTATAGAAACTATATGCAAGGATGCCTGGTTGTTCCAATTACTGTTTTGTTCATTAACTTGAATTGAATATGTTTAGATGTTGTGTTACATTTCTGCACATTGTTCCTGTAGTATTTGAAGGTTGTTTACAAATTCTCACCCCTTAGCTGCGACCCCATTGATGACCCTGTATACCTAGCACACCTGTTGCGGATGCTCTTTGGAGCTAAGTAACCCAGTAGGTGGACCGGTGAGTGTTCAAATTTATGACTCATGCCAATGATATTTAGGAGTGGGTATGAGTGGTCATACTCGGGTTGATACAAGCACATTAGATGTTTTATGAAATGATCAACGTTCGGTAGATATCACATATTCCTTTAAAAAGTATACTGCATGTTATAACCATTATTTATAATGAATGCACATCGTGTATACGCATTCTTATGGAGCTGAGCATAAGATGAGAGGTTAATGTAATTAAGATGTTTCCTTGGTGCATCACGCCAAAGTGATGTCTGTTGGTTTTAGCTTTATATGTTGGTTAGCAAAGAATATAGGGATGTGTGGGTTGTCTAGATGTGTATGGTAATGTGCTAGGTATTTCCACATGGAGTAGTCACAGAAATGTTGAAACTAGAGTGAGTTAGTTAAAAGTTATCTTGTGATATAGCACTTGTTTCAAGTAAGATTTACACAGTGTACAAGGTGTATGATCATTGAAATTGACTTTTGGTTATTCAGTCAGTTGATGTGTGTCATTTGTTTGACTGACTATATGTTTTATCATTTCTGATAATTGTGTTGCTTTCAATTTGTTTTGTGATTATAGAGGCTGTTTGGTCGAGTAATAAAGTGCCATTGTCAACTGTAACTCCCGAGTCCAATCTGCTGTGTTGGCGCGTAACCCCCCGTAACGCTTCACTAATGTGCACAATAGTTATGATAAAATTGTTTCTTTGATAAACCATGTACTGTAATGGTTTATTTATGGAAAAAACAGTGATACCTCCTTGTATTTTAAGGTTTTATTGCGAAACTTTTATATGATAGGATGTTTTGTGTACAACAGACCTGATTATGCGTCAACATTTTTTTAGTTACTGCTCCCAATGGTTAACAGTACCTTTAATGTTGGTTATGAAACGAACACTCTGAAGTATAAGATCTCTTGAATATGATTTATACACATTATTGTCATGTAGTTGTAGGTTTCTACATTACAGGTAAGAACGTGCAGCGCCGTATCTTGGGGATTGCATGGAGTTGGAAAGCTGGCCCCGGTCCACTTATTCGAGAATCCCCTTTTCGAACTGTGTACAGCTTTATCACTGATATCAACGTAAGTATACACACAGCCGCAGAATCTCGACTGGAGTCAGCCGTTACCGATGGTCGTATGCATGGACTTTGGTATGTCTTGAAGCACGTATCATTCGCTGACCGGTGCTATTAGTGGTTTTCGTTTGCACCTCGGTGGACAGCGAATGAATTGTACCAACGACAAAAGATGAATATCGACGAGCTCTATTAGAGGTGAGTTCAACAATATGCGTCTTGCACTCGCACGAGTTTTACAAATATTTGTTGACGCTAAGGGGTTGATAAAGAGGATAACGAAAGAAATATTTCTTAGAATATTTAGCTTTTGAACTACTTTGCAGATGATTTGAAGGACGCAATATGATTTTTATTCAATACTTGCAATATACATACACTGTTAGAACGCTGTGTAAAATTTCGTTGTTTAAAATATTGTTGTTTAAAATTCTAAACAATGTTGTTTAAATATAGAAAATTGGAGCTTGATTGCCTTAAACAGCGGTTGTTTAAAAACAATTCGGAATGATTGTCCAAACAATTAAACATCGTTGTTTAGAAATTGATGGGCAAAAGTCATGTGATAGTCATGAACCAATCAGCGGGCCTGCATGTATATCCTTCGTCGCAATCTTCGATCGCCGGGCGGCGCGGCCACCGCGCCTCACACACAAACACGTACACGTTTATGTACGTAGCTATACAGTAGTGCGGCTATTCATCATGATGGACGGCGGTGACGATGACTGCAATGCAGCTATATGGAGTCACGAACATTCTCAGCAAATGGGGTCTAGCTATAGAAGAACTTTGCCAGTCATTCCAAGGTATTTATTTATTTAAGTGATATAGTTACATCGCTTCATGCCCATCTGTAATTTGCATGATATGTGAAGCTAGTCACGGCTCACGCTTTGGGTTCTTGGCCGGGCTGCGCTACGCCTCGCCTTCATGCATGTAACGTTGAATAGATCTACCAAACTGTTAATGTAAACGTTACCGTTAAGTAAGGTCGTCTGTTTCGGTACGTATGTTTTTCAACCAACTCGTGCTTGTATAAACACTTGCATAATTCAGTCCTTACATACATTTTCAAAACTTCACATAAAATATGAATTTCTTTTACAAAAACTGATCATCTAAATCAGCGTACCTTTACGGTACTGAATATTCCCATTGTTGACACAGTACCACAGCTAGCCTATTCGTTGTAAGTACAGTATTCTAACTGGAATCTAAGTTGTAACAGGCACCGTCTCACATCATGCACAATTATAGGCGCAGTGTCCGAGTTCGATGATGTAGAAATCTAACAAGTTAGTTAGGCATATAGATCTATAGGGTCTAACGTGACAGTTGGGGCCTATAGCTAGGCAATGCTAGGGCCTAGTCAAGGGCTAGGGCCTTAGACTGCTAGTGCTAGTGCTAACTAAGTTCAATCACACAATGACCCGTCTCGATCATTTCCTACCTCATAATTTAGAACTTATGGTCGGCTGTGATACATCGACCACCCTCTTGTGGTAAACCGACCGTGTATTAATTGGGGCACTGAACGCTTAGTACGCACTTCACTGCACGCAAAGCACATAAATAAAAATGGATTGGCTTTGACTGTTGATTAGGATGGTGTGGGAAAACGCGAAAATTCACCGTTCATTAACAAAGTTAATGGTTTTAATCAAGGACAAAATTTCGAATGAATATTTTAACCGAATCGTAATGTATGTCTATGGAAGTTTCTAAAAAGCTTCGTACAACACGGTGTTCAATACAACTCGGTTTGTGTGCATTGTCAATGCAAAAACAGCGGTCGATCTCAATAAGGAGCGTTACCGCGGGGAGCTGAAACGAGGCCACGCAAGTTCGACTGCGATATTTTTGCACTGAAACTTTGAATCGAAAAGGGAACAAAGGCATTTGATAGCCTAGCACTGGATTTTCTCAATCACGTAGGTCAATTTTTTTTGCATGAATTTCAGTGTTAAATATTCTTATCAAGCAAATAAACATTAGGCGGTCGATGAGTAGTACGTAGGTCCAACTGTACAACCAAAATCTACTGTAGACATAACGAACCCCCTAAAATCCAATACTAAAGTGCAAGTTAAGTTCTGCTACTTTTGCTGGAGCAATTCATTCTTTACTGAGCATCATTGCCATCAATGATGCTCGATGAATTAAGGTCTATGTAAGCTTCCAGTAGAAAAAAAGGCCTACAAAGATTGTAGAACCCCTATAGAAAATGAAGATAAAGACAGAAAACAGATTGTGGTGTTTTTAATGCACAATAGAGTCTATGCACCACACGTAAACTTAATGCCTGTAGTAATAATATACCACCTTAGTAGAGTTATATTTGTTTCGTGTAGGTAGGTGGTTTGGAACCAATTTTTGGCACTTTTGTCACTTTCGAATAAGTTTCTATGCAAAGATTAGGAGCTTTCTTCTCAGTCTGTCAAGATTTCCATGCCAAACGAAGCACATTGTGCAAATTCACACAAACTTGTGAGAAAAATGTTTATAGAATGAACATTTTTGCAGAAGCTAATGATCATGCATAATTCACTCCATCATTTAAGATTTTGTTATTAACTTGAGTATCGGGTATTATATTTTTTTCCATGTGGTTTATAGCATTCTTTCTGGGCCACCCTTAATATGATTACAAATGCAATCTTGTTCCCTAATTTGTACAGATCAAGCAAGACTTCAGCCAGGAGATCATGGCTGAAGACAGGATGTTTGCAGCATGGCCATGTATGCTGACAAAGTACTCTAGTATGGGGAATCAAGATGTCCATCGTAGCAAACGCTGCTTATTCGTCACACTGGTGACACCGATGGCCTTTCCAAAGGTACATTTTAAATAGTATTGCTCTGTGTAGAGATTCTAAACTACAGCCCCAGTACCACCCTTTCCTTTTTTTTTTGCATTTGAGTTGAGGTGAATCTATTAACAACATTAACAAAATACTTACAGTGTGTACATGACTAAAAAAAAAATGTTAGACCGAGAAATTCATTCAATGCTTGTTAGTTAATTTCTAAGACTTTTGCAAAAACCTGCAAAAACTGAAGTGGATCTGTAATTTCAAAGCCAATATCAAAGAGATCATCTGGGCTCTTGATGACTCTGCCTTGTCCATCATTCAACTTGCATGTCATGTTCCCGTATTTGGTTTTGTTGCCGATTCGACATCATGAGCTTCCTTGGCATTTATCATGCACTGATCGAGTGACACATTGCATGCCTTTAGATCTTCAGTGATGTACACACTTTTCATGTTCTCTTTTCCTTTCAGACTAGAATGCCCAGAATACAGTTTGTTCCTTTTTTTTTTTTTGCAATAAAGTGGACTTTGATCTGCCTGCTCTTTCCTTCTTGCCTTTTCCCCAAGATGATGACAAGATCATGAAGATGAGATGTCCTCTTTCCAAATGTCTAAGCCAACTTCCTTGGCAACATTTGACTTGCCCTCAGTAAGCTCTTCCTCTGTCTCCTCAGCCCCCTCTGGCAGGCCAGTCAGGTAGAGATTGTCCCTCCTTAGCTCATGTTGGACCTCGTCCTGCTGGAACTGAATCCTCAAGAGATCACATGTGGATTCAAAACATCTTTAATTGTGCTCATACCAGCTTCTGTCGCTCCTTGTATCACATGCGGTAGTGCAGCTTTAATGATTGTAACTACAGCTTGGACAATTATTTGGGAGAGGCTGTCTCCTGCCCCTCTCTCACATTATAGCACCCCACGGCCACACAGTTCATGTACACTGAAACTTCTGGACGGTTTGTCCTTGCCTACTTCATCTACCATCCCCCTTTTCTTCTCCACTGCCTGATCAACTCACATGATAATCAAGCTTTTGTCATTATAGGATAACATTAACAGAGAAGTCTTTTATGAACTATTAAAGTTTTTGCATTCTTTTTCCTACTACTTGGAATAAAAATCACTGGACCTTGAACATCCCTTGCTCTTGCTAATCTAATTAAGATATATGCATATTAACTGATCTTGCTTTATGCAATGCCAGAATATGACATGAACCTCCTGCAAAAGCCCAAATGTCGTTCATATTGCAATAGTCTTTGTTAAGCACTTAACAGTAGTGCAAGATTATTCTTATTAACGCACTGGCTGTCAACACCATTCAACTTTCTTTCATCCAAGTTCATGGTAACTCTGATTGCTGCTTTGTAGAATAGCATGATGATTATTACAGCATTATAATTCTAATGCTTGACCTTACAAGTTTGGCTCTACTCATCCACAATTACTTGCCCGTCTTGGTAGTAAATGCCGTTGCCAGAATCAGTCCCTCATTCAAAATGTGTAGTATTTTCTACAATACCCTCCAAACAACTTTAAACAGCCCCCCCCCCCCCAGTTAGTAATCCTGGTTGCAATCAAGTACAATATAAGTACATAAGCTAGCATCTGAATATGAGCTGATACTTGTCAGCATTTCTCTTTATCAGCCTTGATTGTGTTAATATTTTTAAAGGGTATATTTGTACTTATCATTCAAAATACTCCCCCTGTGTCATACATTTTGCTCCACAGAGGAAAAAGAGACGCTTGCAATCAGCATGCTGCCGCTAGTTTGCCGAGGCTGGACTGCGAGGGTGTGGGGCAAGTGCTCCTTTCAGGAGTCGGGAGTTATTCTACGACTTTCAACCTGTAAGTACCTAAATGTTCGGAGGCTAATCTTCTAAGACAAGTGATGTGTTGCCCTCTTATTAAAATGATGAGATGGACTTTGACATTGCAATACAAAATATAAAAATCATCAAGCTGTGGTCCATAGTTACAGAAATTCCCAGTTTATGCTGTTTCATTTGTTAGTTTAGTCCATGGATTCTACATATTTATGCAAATTTACTATGTTGCTAATGTATGCTGTGAATCACAATAATTTTTTTTTAATGAAAAAAAAATCTTATATTACATAGTCAACATACATATTTACTTTATTTTGTGCCTGACTGCTCAATCACACACTTGTCCAATATCAATATGTCCTTTTCATTTTAATAAAAAGGGGAAAAAATCGCATGAAATGCAAAATTGGTCCCAAATGTCGCCAACAAGGAATATTCCATTCATCGATAAATATTGCACTTGACCTATGGTATCATTATATTCAGCAAGATGCTGGAAATATATCACATACCACTCATATACATCCAATGTGATACAGGGTGTCTCCCCCCCCCCCCCCCCCATACCAAAAAGAAAAAAGACCTCGCATACTCCTTAATGTTCCTACAATGTAAAGTGGACAAAATTGTTATACTACTAGTACTACTAGTATTGGATATAGTATAGTACTTCTCTGGTATACATGGAAAGAGTAACTTACCCAAAATAATGAAATGCAATTCAGAAGTAGTTTTTGTTTGATAATACTTCTTGCCTGGGCTTGCCAGCAATAAAATTCATTGCCTTTCAGAAGTTCCCATAGGCCACACAATTGAAAATTCATTCAACCAGGTCATAGTTAGCCCTTGCAAGAATAGAAAATGTAATACATGGATGTTATATACTACATAAAATGCCCAAGTTAGGGTATATGTTTGCAAATGAAATGTTGCAGAATTTGGCCAGGCACTTTATTATGAACTCTACCTTGAACATTGGAGAGGTGTGGGAAATGCTGTTCTGATGGACTTTATACCAATGCCTCAACCCAACACTTCTGCGTAGATTATTTCAAGATTTTATCGAGATGTATAATGCATGTTTCTTTTCCACTTCCATTTCTTTTTTACAGGAGGGCACAGACCTGGCTTTCTACATTGGACAAATTGACAGGAAGCAGAGACCACAGCCCTTCATCTTGCTGATGGGAGGATCCTGGAAGAAGCCACTGCAAACCTTTGTCATTAGGAAGTTTTCGCTACACGACGCGAAGACCAAGAATACAAGGAAGCGATCACTTGTGACAGTCCCCGTACTCTGACTCCCGTCCCCATATCTATGCAGTTTCGCTTTCCTGTACAGGACGGAGGCGTGGGGACAAGATCGCTGATTGGTTGGCTGACTGGCTGGCTCACTCCTGCCCAGCATCGGGACCGAACGCTATTTTGGCCAAGTACCGTACTTGTTTTCCCCCGGACGGGATGTTCCACGGATTTGATCATGTGCAGAAGCAAATTTTGCACACGACACGCTTAACTCCCGGCCGCGTTGTGCTTGCGAAAACTCCCTATTGTAGAGAGACAGAGATTCTTGTTTCCAACTTTGACAAAGGCTGTGGACTGTGCATTCAATGTGCATTATGTCCTAGATGTAGAGTACCAGGCTCAATGTTTTGCTGCCTGGCAGTTCTTGGAGAGTTGTGTACAAAATGCCTGGTAAAGTGACGTCCAATTCTGTGAGAGAGATCAGGACATACCTGAACTCTTCAAATCAGGAAGATTAGATGCGTAGAATGAGATTTTCATGGTCATCAGAAGTTTAATTGACAAAGTTGACTTTTAGGTCATTCGTCAAAGCAAAGGTTTGGTATCTATATTTTATTTGTTTATAACTCAATAAGTAATGGATACATGTCACATGGAAAGATCAAAGGTCATGAGAAGATTGTTCTATTAGTGGGTAATGTTTGCCCTTGAAAACTTGTGATGAAGATGGGCTAGAAATGAATTAAAAAGGGTATTTTGCATAGTAGTGACTTAATGAAATATTGGGCAAGATCTTCACAGGTTTATACTGAAGCATGACAGTCAATTTTCAGAAATATAGCAATTGGGGAAATTAAAACCTCATATCTGTTGAGCATAATGGAGGTGACACTCTGTACTGAATGTGGCCTTCATAAAATTCAAGATGAACTGTTTCGTAGAATGTATATTTCCATTATGAATTTATTTCATTGTATATAGAGTAATCTTCATTACTGCCATCTCTATCACAGGAGTGACAGAGATGATCTTTGCTGGACAGATGTGCTGTACTTGGCACATCCCAGTTATGAAAAAAAAAACTATGTGTTGGTAGCAGGTATGACTTCTCAAATTACACCAGTAAACAGGAGTAAGTTTCATTATAATTACAATGTACTGTATATGTTATTTGGTCTGTTCAGATATGCCGAATATAGGTATGGAGTAGAATTTTCACAAGAGATAAAACTTATTTCTTAATGTGAATGGTTTCTCCATCTGCAGTATATTCACAGTCATCATTGAACTGTCAAGGAAATATAATCTAATAACCCCTGACTTTAACTATTGCAGATGTTCCCCAAAAGCATTGCAACTGAAATGATTCAAAATGTTGTTACATCAAATTGAACATTGTTAAAAATGATCTAGTTAGTAGAGAAGCTGTGTAGTGCAATACCTTCAGTAATATTTTCTTATTGGGGCAACAAAGTACAGTATTGGGACAGAAAAGAAAATCCTTAGAGGGCCATTCCCTTATGCTTCGCTTATGAGATTTCCAAGCGCAGTGGTTCTAAGAAAATCAGATAATTATTCCAGGAAATAAGACTCATTCAAGATTTATCTTGTCTTGCAAGGGTATGATCACTATAAAACTGGATAATGTGTCTGTAAGGTGTGCATTGGACTGTAAAAGCATTCTGAAAAATTACATTCTCTGTGTACTGTTCATTCAGTTAGCCCTTTTGGACCCATCTGAGGGCAACTGATGGTCCCCATGCACCCACACAATATGAGAAATGAAGCATTTAACTCAAGCATAACAAAAGCTCGTGATTTTTCCTCTGCAGTCAAACTGCATATTTTTACTAAATCCGCGCAAGTCGACACATTTTTCGCGGTTCTCGAGAACTTCGACTTATCAAAGGTTAACTGTATAAACAGAATTGTTACTCTGTATATATTCTGAAAATGGATGAGACAATTCTTGATTGGCTCAATTTGTTATTTGTAATAAGTTTGCACATTGATGGACAGATTGACCGATTGAAGGTTTTCTAATGATACGCTGTCAGTGATACAGACAGTGAAAATGTGCTTAAATATATAATTGGCCAAAAAAAATCATTTGTGTTATTGTGCTTATATACAAGTGAGTTGTACAGTAATATGGGATTAAGAATTGTTTAAATTCTAAACATGAATATTTAATATTTGCTTTAAACAACCCAGTTGTATAAAATTACTTTTAAACAACCCAGTTGTATAAAATGACTTTTAAACAACAGTTGTTTAGAGTTTTAAACAACTTTTTTTAAACAACTCAGTTGTATAAAGTTACATTTAAACAACAGTTGTTTAGACTTTTAAACAACTTTTTTTAAACAACCCAGTTGTATAAAATGACTTTTAAACAACAGTTGTTTAAATTCTTAAACAACTCTTTTAAACAACCCAGTTGTTTAAATTTCTTTTAAACAACAGTTGTTTAGAATTTTTAAACAACAAAGGGTTAAAAGTTTAAACAACTACGTGTTGTTTAATTTTTAAACAACAGTTGAGCGATTCACCGGTTAACTTGTGGTTGTTTAAAATTTTAAACAACCTTGTTGATTTTTTTCTAACAGTGTAACGTTATATATAATGTCAGATCCTAACAGGGATAGGGAGAACAATAATGTCATACATAGCTGTTGATCATCTGTAAATTTACATTGATTGCGTTATTT
Organism: Diadema antillarum; assembly: GCF_040938485.1. NCBI lineage: Eukaryota > Metazoa > Echinodermata > Echinoidea > Diadematoida > Diadematidae > Diadema > Diadema antillarum. Next base: position 2,355,044 of record NW_027271466.1, on the reverse strand, counting down.
GTTTGTTGCGGTAAGCCGCTTGTTTGTTTGTTTGTTTGCTTGTTTCATCTAATCACAGGGCTGAAAAGCCTTCAATCAGCCGAGAGGATATTTTCCAGAGAGGCCGTGAAACAAAACAAGTGACATAAATTAGCAAATCTAAGATACAGAACGAAACAAAATCAAATCAAAGGTAGAAGAGATACATATCAATGAAGAAACAAAACACATATTACATAACAAAACAATGAGTAAACGTGCTATGAAAAACAAAATAAGATGAAATAACAACAATCATTTATGGTAAAGTCGTCTTCAGGTTAAAACAAATACTTCAATGATAACGAACTTTGAGTGCATGTATGAAAATTCACGACAAGAGCATTAACATATTAAGGAATTCAGACTGTCTAATATTCTAGTATTTTCGGGAAGATCATTGAATATCCTATTACCAATAAGAATATATTCGTATTTCACAAAATCTGTTCTAGATTTTTTTTTGTCCGTTTATGGATAATGTACATCACAGTTTTGTACAAGTTCGGGGTTTGTAGAGAACTATTGCACATCGATTGTCGTGACTGAAAACGATGTGATTCCCTTGGATGTCGACACAAACTGTCTGATTCGATAACAGGATACAATCTCTAAAAGTGAAATTTAGAAATTTGAAGTCTATTAACAACAACAATATGTGAATGAGTAAATGAGTACATGAATACATGAATACACGCTTAGAAACATTGTATTAAGCGCATTACAAATGTAATGTATTATTATTATTACTGTTATCATTATTATTATTATCATTATTATTATTATTATTAAGAAGGGATACAATAGTTCAAAATATACTTGAACATAAGTCAAGCAGCCTGCTAGACAAACACACATGTGTATCAACATTAAACTAACTGTTTTCATTGGCAAGAACATAATGTATAGAGCAAATATAAAATACAAAAAAAAAATAGGAAAAAGAAAAGAAAGAAGAAGACGCCAAAGAGAGGAGAATAAGAATAGCACGACATAACACAGAATATAGTTGTCATGAGGACAAAAAGATTTATATCACAAATGCTAGCACAAAATCAAGGCTAGTAACATAGGGACTGATCCCTTCAGCTCATAGTCTGTGGCACATCATACTTGATTACTTGATTAACATGTACACGGTGAACTAAACCTGAGCTTTATTACATTTATTACACAGTGGAATTTATATTTCAAACAAAATAATCCAGAAGCTGTTTTCAAAATGACTTTCTGTGTTTGATGTTTGATCGTTAACGTTATGTTGGCCTTATCATTGAAATGAAATTTCACCTGATATATAGTAAAGCATAATGCACTATATAAACAGGTCTTGTATGAAACAAAAAGTATAACCCGTAGGGGAATGTGTGTAAAAAATTAATCGAAGCAGTACGTTATGAAATTTCAAACTGTATACTCAGTGGAAAGCAGATGTTCGATTTTTTTTCCGGTCACTTCCGACAAATGAAGCTAAAAGACTCTACCCTCTCTTTAAAAAAAGAACAGAAAAGAAAAATAGAGTGAAAATAGGATGAGTGAATACAAAAAAGTGAATTTTGAGTGAATAATCATGTTCATTTTCACTCGTTTAGAGTGATCTCAGGGATCACTCCAAAATCTTTGAGTGATATCCCTGAGGTCACTCCAAAATGAGTGAAAATGAAAATTTTCACTCGAAATTCACTCCAATTTCACCCTAAAGTCACTCCTTTTTTGTATTCTCTCCTTCAAGAGTGAATATTTTCACTCGTTTTTTTATATCTTTTTTAGAGAATATGGTATAATTCTAAGGTATAGTTTTTTTTAAATTATTATTATCATTAGTCATTTATATGTCAGATTAGTGTAAAGGCATTGTAAGGTCGAGTAATTTTGATTTTCATTGATTTTCATCAAAATCTCAGCAATTTTAATTCCGGCACCCAGTGTCTCTCCAACGATTTACATCATCATTGGTCATCTTTTATAAGAAGGAACAACGAAAAGTAAGAACCACCTTCTAAGAGAGGGGCTGGTCATTACCTGTGCAATGACACGTGAATCATTGTTGTCCGATCTGTGAAGCAGATCCAATTTGGCACATACAGTCCAACCTTGACATGTTGGAACCGGCGCTCATCCGGATAAGAGATTTGGCCGGGTATGAAATACTCAATGTTAATGCCCCTGTCACACTTTACCGGATAAGGCAAACGTACGAGAAACGAATGTCGATTTTTGGCATCCGACGATATCCGTTAAGATGGGTTTCAAGTCTTTTTCTATCCTTTGGATGGACGTTTATCTCCCGATGATTTCCATCAGAGCAGCCAGAAAACTTTATGCATGCACAATTTTTTTTTCTCTCTCTCTCTCGCCAAAAACGGATAGCTCGATCCGACCCTTGTTCGATAGTTCCTCGTTTTTTCCTATATCTACACTGTGCTTTGTCGTTTTCCACGCGTTTCCATCCGCTAGGCCTCCTGTAAAGTCCGCTGCTGCAAGAGATGGAACGGATGAAACAGCTATGTACAGCACATCAAACGCATTCCCTCAGCTGGCCCCAGGACGACTACCGGAAAAAACGCATGTAGTTACGGATGCAAACGGATAGGATGGCAATAAGTGATGATTACAGCATATCTATAGGATATCTACAACACATCCACAGTATGTGAACAGGACATGAAGCTGATGTTTGACGAATATATACCGGCTTTGCTGCCACTGACTCCTGCAAGGACATGTAAAAACGTCGTAGGATCTCACTCTTCTCATTTAATGCCTCTCTGTCGTGGTGAACTGCCACCGGCTCCAAGTTAATAGGGCCTATAACATACATCGATAAAAGGCAACCTTACTGCAGGCAGATCTGAATCTGCAGGATGCCCACATGGCCCTCCTGGGCCCCAGTTCATAAAAGATGTTAGGATAGCAACTCTTGCTGGAATGGCAACGTTTCATGTCCTATTTATCCTTCGGATGGGCGTTTGTCTTTCGGTGATTTCCGTCAGAGCGGTCAGAAAACTTTGTGCATGCACAAAGTTTTTCCTTGCCAAAAACGGATAGCGCGATCCGACCCTTGTCCTAAAGTTGCTCGTTTTCTCCTGTATCTGTACTGTACTTTGTCGTTTTCGATCCGCTGGGCCTTCATTAAAGTCCGTTGATGCAAGAGATGGAACGGATAGAACGACTATACAGCACGCCGAACGCATACCCACGGCATAGCCACATGACAATTACCGGGCAAAGCGCATGTAGTTTCGGATGGCAAACGGACAGGACGGTCATTAGTGATGATTACGGCATATCTACAAGATATCTAGAGCACATCCACAATATGAACAGGAAATAAAACTGATGTTTAACGAATATATACCAGCCTTTCTACAATTGACTCCTGCAATGACATATAAGAGCGCGTAGGACCTCGCCCTTTTCATTTAATGCCTTTCTGTCTTGATAAACTGCCACCGACTTCAAGCTATGCATCGGTACTGGACAGCCTGATCGGTAGATCTGAATCTGCAAAATGCCAACATGGCCCTCCAAAAGTATACTGACGCCTGGAGGAGGCAACGCAAGCAACAGAGAAGGCAGATGCACCCCAAGAAGTGGCAAATTGGTCCTGAGAGACACACTGTCAGGCAATTTGGTTTGTATGACCAAGGAGCACCTTGGTATGACCGATTGCCACAGACACAAAGGCGAAACAAATTTGAACTACTTTGCCAAGTCTCCCCGAATTTACCATGCAAACGTTGTATTTCAGGTGGAAAGGTGATAGGCACGCGCACTGTACATCAAAAAAAGAAAGCAAAATGCATCAAGCAAGGTCGGAATCAACTTCTCATCACTCTGTGACAGGACAACGAGTGTTTTCAGTCAGTTCACTATCATAGCTGTTGTAAGATTGTTGTAAATAATGAGGAACTGCAGAGGGACCAAAAAAAAAAATTTGGGAAGCATCATTATAACATACAAAACACTAGTTCTATGTTTTAACACCAGAAGGACAGCCTTGATCAGATTCGCTATCTTGGGGCAATACAGTATATTCGATATGACAGGGCATCGGCTGAGATAAACTCTTGGATATTCACAGGTTTCCTTTCACAGGATATTCACAGGTTTCCGAATTCCTTTCCACTTGATTTTTTTTTTCATGCTCCAAACCTTTGAACAATGTGTTACAATATGGTATATAATGTAGTCACAATGTAGTAATGTATGTACCGTTCCATTTGTGTTTGTGTATATTTTATTTTATTATCAGTCCCTGATTGTATTACATTTTTGTGAACAGGGCCCCATGGAAGACCAGAAGTGACTGTCATTGTCACTACTGAAAATGGGCTACCCTCCGTATGTATTTTTTTTCTTTCGTCACTGGACCTTTATGTATGAAATATGTTAATTTTTAGTACGGAAATAAAACAAACAAACAAACAAACAGGTTTAAAAGTTGTGAGTGAAATTTCAGTTGAAAATGAGACAATGAGTAGACACCATCAAAATTAAAACCATGACGTCAAGTTCGTATAGCATTAGGAAATCTAAATGAGTCATCTTACTGTGATGCCTTTGATGTATCACAGACATGACAGAAACTATTTGAGAGAAAATAAAGACTGCTTCAACCCTTGAGTCAATGTCCAAACTCGAAAATTGTATTGCTAGGTCAGACTGTATTTCAAAATGTACTATTTTTTTCCAATTTTAAAAGATAGGATCAAAGTGAGTAGGATTGTGGTGACCCCGTCTCTTGAACTTCCTTGGGAAATATGATCACTGTCCATTAGCCAGTTGGAACCTCCTTGGTCATGAACCTCCTTTGCTCGGGTCCTGGCCCATTGAAATTTTCGTCGGTGCAATGTTTCGTCCCCTGTTCGCGAGTCGCTACACGCCGAGAGATGGCGCAGATCCTCTGATTGCCCGACCCGAAGAACTATCTTTCGATGTTCGCGATGCTCGAGTGTATCGCCCTCTAAAAATCATTGCGGCGAACACAGATCGCCAATGAATACACTTAATGTACTAGTCTAGCGGATATAGGGCACATATAGGGTGAATCATGCACATTATGGTAAAAGCACCATATTTGGTACACATGTATATGATGCCAATACAAGTCATTTCTGATATGGAAGCCACTCTGATTCTGCCTGTGGCGGCCGTGGCGGCCATTTTTCAAAATGGCCGCCATGTGATATAGCAATGCTATGTATTTTGGAAACTATAAGTCCGATTGTCGTGATTCTTGTACCAAAGTATAGGTTTTGAGGGTCAAGGATTCCAATAAAATAATTTTTGAGAGGATAAAACCATGGCAACCTACTTATTGGCGGCCATTTTGAAAAAAAAATGCTAGATATAACATATCCTTAGATTTTTTAGAAAAGTGTAATATTATAACTGACAATCAATTTGGGTTTAGGCCAAAGTATTGTGTATCTTATGCATTAGTTGACTTTCTTTACAAAATATTGAATGCATTGGAAAAAAAAGAAATAACAATTGGATTATTTTTAGATCTTAGTAAGGCTTTTGATTCCCTTGATCATCATATTCTTCTAGATAAACTTTATTGTTATGGTATGAGAGGTATTATATACAAATGGTTTCAAAGTTATTTGGATAATCGTAAACAATATGTATCAATTAATGGTTATACCTCTAATCAAAAGACAATTAAGTGTGGTGTTCCACAGGGGTCTATATTAGGCCCTTTGTTATTCATTCTGTATATTAATGATATATGTAATGTGTCTGATCGTTTAAAGTTTATTTTATATGCAGATGACACCAGTGTGTTCATGTCCAATTCTGATATACAAATATTACAGGAACAATTTGCAAGTGAATTAAAAAAGTTTATTGGTTAGCTATAAATAAGCTTGTTCTTAATATAAATAAAACAAATTTCATGTTATTTTCAAACAAAAAAGTACACAATGATTTTGTTTATATTAAAATCAATGATGTTTTTATTAAACGTGTTCCATATGTTAAAGGGTGTGTACAGTTCTGGTCGAGGTGAAGATTTAGCTTTTAATGTTTTGTGAGATATTCAGAAACCACTCTATGAGATGTACTAGAGCATGCGGTTCTAAGGGGTATCAAAAGTTTATTCGGTGAAAATCGGTTTTCAAATGGCTGAGATATCCAAAAACAAGGTGAAACAAAGAGATACTAATAAAGTTGGGGCATGTCGCCTTTTATTATTAGCAATTTTTGGGATATCTCAGCCATTTGAAAACCAATTTTAATCAAATAAATGTTGAATCCTTCTTGAAATTACATGCTCTTTCATATTTCATAAAGGTTTTTCATTATCTCACTTTATAGGAATGTTCAAAACATGAATCCCTACCTCAACCAGTACTGTACAGTCCCTTTAAGTTTTTGGGTGTAATAATTGATGAAAAATTGTCTTGGAACCAGCACACTGATGTTGTCTGCAACAAACTTGCAAAAAATATTGGTTTATTGTATAGATTTTATTCGTATCCAAAAGAAGTTTTATTATTATTGTATAATTCTCTAATTCTGCCTTATTTGAATTATTGTATACAAATCTGGGCAAACTGTAGTGAACAAAATATGTTGAGGCTTTTAAAATTACAAAAGAAAGCAATCAGAATTGTATCTCATAGCGATTACCGTGCTCATACAATGCCAATATTTGATCGTCTGAAAATTCTTAATATTTATAATATGTATATATATCAAAGTGCAATGTTTATGTTTTCATGTTCTCATAATATGCTTCCTGGAGTATTAACTAATTACTTTAAGCTCAATAGCCAGGTGCATACATGTATAACAAGAAACTTTTTTAATTATCACTTGCCATTTGTAAGATTAAGCTCGTATCAAAAGTCAATATTTTATAATGGACCGAAAATATGGAATGAGTTACCAGAGGAAATAAAGTCAAGTCAGACTTTTACGATTTTTAAAACCCATCTTAAGCAGTATTTAAGTGACAGACAATCTTTAGAATAAATGTATCATAGAAAATATTTTTGATAAGACTATACATATACTTTTTGTTTGTTTGTTTTTTTTTTTTTTTGTGCTGCTGTTTGTAACTTTGTAATTTATATGATATTCGTTTGGTACATGTTAAAGGACTTGGCTTCATATAAGGCACCGCCTTCCTGTCAAGTTCCTAATGCTTCATGATTTCTTATGTTGACGTTTATATTTTGTATCCGTTGCAGTCATATCAGTTATTTTATACAAATTTGACGACATGAATTGAAATGTAATGTATTTGTACTTATATGTAGTGTATTTTCTCTGTTTGTTTGTATGGTTTTTATGGAGTATTGAATAAATAAATCCAATCCAACGTATGGACAAAGGTTCATGACTCTGATACCAACTTATATGTTTTTGGGTCAAGGACTCCGATAAATTCAACTGTAAGTGAGTATGAATCGTTTCATCCTACGTTTTGGCGGCCATTTTAATAGATATGGCTGCCATACAACGGATAATGAATATTGTATATCTTCGAACTCAATGAATATATAATCACGATTCAAGTGTAAAAGTATAGATTTGGGGTGAAGGTTTTCAATATAATGATGTTTTAGCAAAGTGAATACGTTAATCACATCCTTTGTTTTGGCGGCCATTTGATAAATATGGCCTCCCTCCAGTTAAACATGGCTGCCGCTCGACATTCTATTCATATATCTTTAAAACCAATGGGTGCATCTTCATGATTCTGGTACAAAAATATGTTTTTGAGGTTCAATTATTTAAATGGATACATCTTTTCGTGTATACAACCATCACATCCTATGTTTTGGCTGCCATTTTAAAATATGGCCACCGCAATATATACTTTACTGTACGTCTTTGAAACTAATTGGGGACAATGATTTTAAACAAGCATTTGTTGATGAATAGAACTAACACATTTCGTTTTCATGTCCATTTTGATAAATATGACTGCCGCACTACATAGAGTATGCACACACACACACACACACACACACACACACACACACACACATTATATACAGTGTGGCCTAGAATTAACGGAAACGCGAGTTTTCGCAAATATCTGCAAATTTGCATTACTTTGATGCCAAAATGAATGACACAGAGTTGTAGATAATTTATCTAGAAGAAGAATGACACCAAAATCATCCGATTTGGTTGAGTAGTTTTCATTCTACAGATGCTTTTGTAAAGACGGGTCGAGCGTAAATTTCTTAGCTCAATTCAACAAATTTCAGCATCGAACAAAATCCACTTGGGAGACTAACAAAGAATTAAGGCCGCACATCACAATGTGGAATGCTTGAATAGGATTATTGTCGAAAATTGACCTTCAATTGTTGGGTAGTCTCCGTTGCTGAGCTTTGATAAAATGAAGTAAGAAATTAATGATTAACAAAAACATGTCTAGAAAGAAAAGTACTCAACCAAATTGGACAATTTCGTTTTGGTTTTGGAAAAATAGTCGTTTCCATTTTCTGAGGGGCCACCCTGTATGTATTATATATACACCTTCACTTGCCATATGTATTGTCCCATTGACAAGAATCGTTCACCTATTATTGGTAAATGAACCTCCTATGTCGTTGCAGCGTTTAGTTCTTTACTGTGCATTGATTGTTGTTGATTGACCATACCTCTATCACATTCACTATTCAAGTAGGCATTGAACATCACATGAGTACAATAAATTGTTGCATACGTGGAATACTAAAGATAATTATGCTGAATATCAAAGGTAGAATAAAATGGTGAGAATGGAATAGACGACTTTCCCCCCAATTTTGGATGCATAGACAGGAGAGTACAATTAGTGTACTGTCATAGTTTCCAGCCACAAAGACATGATTATTGCAGTCTTATAAGACCTACTGATTTCTAAAGTTTGTTTACAGTTCTTGTTCATTATTTCATAGTATGACCTTGTCAAAACTGTTACACAAAATTAAAAGGAATCATATGAAGGAATCGAATTAGCTCTGACAATCCAAAACAATTATTGTTCCTGATCATCCATTGCTGAGCGGTGATGAACGTGAATGCATATATAGATGCAGGTGCGCTTTAGAGAACGTCTTCAGTATTTCTACTGGTGCTGGTTAAGTAAGATCGATTTACTGAATATTTTGTTCTGCAGTTTTATCTTCCAATAATTATGAACCTAAGAATTTGTATTTCTTTGAGGTTTTCCTTAAATTCATAAATTAGCATAATTTTTCTTGTAGTTTATATTTTGCTGGTAGATTCATGTGGAGCTGCAAATGACAATTAGATGTAAACCTATAAAGATGTATTGTATAATACCTATTATATTTGCCAGAGAGATGATGAACTACAACACATAACCGCCTTAGGGGTTCCGCTCCGGTTTTGGATAAGGTTTACTCAATAGCCTTTGATTAACCAAAAAAACTGCCCGCAAGGAAGCGGGAGACTCGTGGAGGGCGGGGACGTCTTTCTACCCGTACAGGACCAGAAGCACCTGTCCACTGCCACTATTTACTTAATCGTTTGATGTATAAAATTCAGTGTAGTTACAAGTATCAGAACAGCCTGGTCAATCATGGATTTTATAGACATACATATAGTGTGTTTACATTTGATGTAAGTGACCCAAGAAGTTTTAGAAGTTTTCTCACACTTAGTGTCATTTTTCCAAAGAAAACAGATGTACTAATTGGTTGGAAACTATGATTTTCATTCCATAGTCCAGGGACCAGAGAAAGCGAGAGTCTATATTTCTAGAAAATATATAATCTTGATTAATATGTACTTCAGACATGAAATTGTGAAGATCATGTTTTTCACATACACTGTACACACAGAAATCCTATAAAGGAAGTTGAGCATATTTTCCAAAATGCTTACAAAGTTAAGTATGCCCAGATGTCCCACATTAGAATACTAAAAATGAGTGAACAAGTAATTGTTGACCCCTAAAACAAACGTTTACAACAGAATCAATCCACAATGGGCATCCCGCTTTCATAACACTCGTACGCTATTTATTAAATGGCCGCCAAAACAAATGATGTGATGAACCTATTCACTTTGCTAAAACATCATTATATTGAAAACCTTCACCCAAAAACTATACTTTTACACTTGAATCGTGATTATATATCTTTTGAGTTCGAAGATATACAATATTCATCATCTGTTGTATGGCAGCCATATTTATTAAAATGGCCGCCAAAACGTAGGATGAAACGATTCATATTCACTTACAGTTGAATTTATCAGAATCCTTGACCCAAAAACATATAAGTTGGTACCAGAGTCATGACCCTTTGTCCATACGTTTCAAGGATATGTTATATCTAGCATGGTGGCCATATTTTTTTCAAAATGGCCGCCAATAAGTAAGTTGCCATGGTTTTATCCTCTCAAAAATTATTTTATTGGAATCCCTGACCCTCAAAACCTATACTTTGGTACAAGAATCACGACAATCGGACTTATAGTTTCCAAAATACACAGCATTGCTATATCACATGGCGGCCATTTTGAAAAATGGCCGCCACGGCCGCCAAAGGGAGAATCAGAGTGGCTTCCATATCAGAAATGACTTGTATTGGCATCATGTACATGTGTACCAAATATGGTGCTTTTACCATTAAGTGCATGATTTTTTCTATATCCGCTGGACTATACTGCTTACCATTGGGAACAGAGATTAAAAAAAAAAACAATGTTCGATTCCTCACATTATTGATGCATATGTGTAGGTCAGTATAAACTGTTGTATCACAAAACATAGCACATTTTGCAATAAAGACTAAAATATAAGTAGATATCTGTATTTTTCTCAACAAACCATAACTGTAGACGGTTTAGTCTAAAGACAAATGTAGCTATTGTTCACATTTTGTATATTTTACAATACTTAACATGAATTATACAGATTAACTTTTTTTTACAGAGCTGAATTGTTTCTATCCTTATCCAAGTTCACTAACATTTCAAAATTATTTTGAGCACTATATCTGGGTTTTTGTTTCATCTGCAAGTGGTAATGCCTTTAAGAAGCTGAACAGGGCGCAGATGAGCTGAGGGAGAAATTTGCTGTCTCATATATTAAACGTCTGTGCACTATACTGCCTGTGCACCATTTTAATGAAGAGGACCTTGCATTGCTTATTACATCAGGTTTCTCACTAAATCAAGTTACAAAAACAAAAATATAAAGAGTTGAGAGTTGCAAACTCACTTCATAAGAGAGCCTTTTTTTTCTATTCTCAACCTCGTTGTGTGTAGTTTCCCATGTAATTTTCCATGCTGTGATAAAAGTGAGATTTCCATAATTCAAGGAAAAGAGAATTATTGGGCAACGATATTTCTTAGCAGAGGTGTAAAGTATACACAAAACTTGCAAATCCTCGTAGACTTTGCAGAGGACTGGCCAGGCTTGTGTTCACGGGCTTATATAGGCTTAGCTACATAAAGGCACAGCGACTAACTCTTGCTGAGCACACACACACTCACACTAGCACTCGCCCCATGCCCCTTTAACCCGAGCAACCTATTGTTACTATCGCATTGCAGCGTCAGAATAGTAGATACCGTAGCTTCCCTTCGCTTAATTTGTAAATAAGACGAATACGCTAATATGCGTTTTATCTTTTCGAGGTTGTCGTCCCTCCAAGCTATTTGCCTATTCATTAACGACACCCTTCTGCATTCCAATCCCACTCATACATTTTAACATAATGTAGTGAGATCACCATGTAGTCCTCTATCCTTTATTTAATTTGTAAATAAGACGAATACGCTAATAATAGTCCTCTATCCTTTATTTAATTTGTAAATAAGACGAATACGCTAATATGCGTTTTATCTTTTCGAGGTTGTCGTCCCTCCAAGCTATTTGCCTATTCATTAACGACACCCTTCTGCATTCCAATCCCACTCATACATTTTAACATAATGTAGTGAGATCACCATGTAGTCCTCTATCCTTTATTTAATTTGTAAATAAGACGAATACGCTAATATGCGTTTTATCTTTTCGAGGTTGTCGTCCCTCCAAGCTATTTGCCTATTCATTAACGACACCCTTCTGCATTCCAATCCCACTCATACATTTTAACATAATGTAGTGAGATCACCATGTAGTCCTCTATCCTGAAAGCTAAAAAAATTCATCCCAGTCTGATGAGACTATATTGTTCGTATAATTCTAATATGATTAATTTGTTATATCACATTCAATGCACAAACTCCTACTAAAATTTTGATTTGAATTTGAATAAAATAGCATAAAATAAGATGAAAGCTTGCAAGCTGTGTCATCCAGAACTGCAGAAGGGACGTCCAAAACTTATCAAGCACGAATTCTTGCCACTGCGAATACTTGCGATAGTCCAAAAGTTATAAGTATGGATTTTCCTTTGGATGGTATTGTTTTTGACAATCCCACAGCAACAAATTTGATAGAATAGTAGGCCCTACATTACAGTTGTCATCTGTCATCATCACAGCAGACTCAAGACAGTTCACTCTATAGACTTATGGGCCCGTACTCTGCTGAAAACTTAGACCGAGTTTAAACCCATGTCTGGGTCTAAAGTGGGTATAAACCTGTTTCTACAGTAGAATACGGACCATGGGGTTTACAAAATGTACGCCATGATGGTCGCGTCACGCGGCCAACGTATTCGAACATTAAGACACGTGCATGTTCAAAACTTTGAGCGGATGGCAGCGTATCAATCATGATTGATTGATTGATTTTAGTTTCCGTATAAACACAACAACGGCTGGATGGCCCATATTCAGCGATGCCAACATGGCATTGGTGCTTTTGCCGCTGGTCTTCCTTGGGGTCCAAAACATGGAAGTTATACAAATACAATATGAAATTGTGAAATACATAACTTGTAAACATGCATGAATATGGAGATATTTGAAATACATAAATTGAGAGAGAGAAAAAAACAACAACATCGCATATTGCAGCTGACACAAGCAAATAACAAAAGAAAAGGATACAAGTGAAAGAGAAGGGGAAAAATAATAATTCATAACTTATAATACCCTGTACTAATTCAAATAATTCAGTAATAACTCTTTTTCATCAACATAAAAAAAATTAAATAAACGGGGCAGTGACCTTAAACATAATTATTTTAGAAATGAATACATGAACACTGGGGAAATCTTTATACCCATGGGAAGGTCATTTTTTTATTCCTTCTCATAGCATATTTATATTTAGATGATTTCTTCAAATATTCAGTTCTAGGTTTGGGAAGTCTTAATTTTTGTCCAAAACGGGAGGGATAGCAATGAGTTACAAATTCAAATTCATCTTTTAAATAAGAACGGGTTAGGTTATTCATTACCGTATTCATAAAAGTAAGGGATTGATGATATCTTCTTTGGTCAAGAAGTTGCCAGTTTAAAGCGTTATGCATTTCGAGAACAGAAACATGAGAATCAGGTTGTAATCCTAATATAATTCGACCGGCCCTATTTTGTAATTTTTGTAATTTATCTAGGTGTTTCTTAAAAGATGACTCATATAATGTCTCCATAATCAAAATAAGGAAGAATCAATGACTTATCAATTAATTTCAAAACCGATTCACTTACAGAGTGTCTTCCACTGAGAAAACCTACCATCTTTCCAATACTTATCAATATACTTTCAATATGATATTTCCAATTAAAATTTTCATCACACCACAGACCTAAGTATTTAATATAACGAACTTGATTCAGAGGGGTGTTGTAACGAGACTCGTAAAACATTTTGTTTGGACATCATGTGGTTGCTTCCAATTAGCATGCATACAGTTTTCTGACAGTTCACACTTAACTTATTTTGACACATCCAGTTATACACATTTCTAAATCCAAATTAAGAGCAAGTTCAATGTTGGATACTGAAGAATGAGAAAAATATAAAACGGTATCACCAGCATAAATTGCACGTTACATACTTTGACATGTTGCACCAAATCGAATGCACAACATATCCAAAGAATTAGTGTTTCAAATGGCTTACGAATGTCCAACGAATACACAGCATATTCCAACTTACTTTAGTGTTCACAAGGCGTGACTCATCTGACGCGCTTGACGCTATATTGTCAAACTTTGTCAAATTGATCTCGACACTGACATTCTGGCGGTAAGTTGCTTAATATCTTTCATAATGTTTGTGTTTTTTACTCGCATTTCCTTATGGGAGGACTTCAAAATGAATAATTAAAGAAAGGAGGAAAAGGAAACAAAGTGAATGAAATGAAAAGTCAAACCACAAGATCTACATCACTCTGCAACATGAATCATCCTCAATTAAGTCGGGTAGAACTCTTGAGATCCGTGGATCAGTTCTTTTCAGCAGTCTTTTTTCCTTCATTATCTTAACTATATCCTTTCCAGGCCCAGTATTCCATAAAATTAATGAAATATTTGCTTATGGAGTAAACAACATCGTCCAAGCGATTTCTTTAAGCCACATTCTTTTAATATCTAAGAAAAACTGGCTTATTGTTAGAAGAATAATCTAGCAAATTGCCTTACGTCAGAAATGTCTTAAGCTGTATTCCATAAACAATCATTACTTTGCTTATGCGGATAAGACATATTGCTTACTTTCACTTATGACGTAACGATAACCCCCTACGATGATGGAAAGATTGGCACATTGTTTTTCATTATTTTATTATTTTATTTTTATTTGTGTGTTTTTTTTTTAGTGAGGAGTAATTTTTTTTTCTTGGCATTTGCGCGTTAATGAGATTGAAACTTATTATGATGCCGGATTTATTACATCTGGTACCCACATCAGTGGTTTTATACACTGCTATTCTTGAGGTCCTGTAACATAACAAAGTAACGATCAATTCAAAATACACGACGTAACAAATCAACGTCGTTCAGTTTTAAATAACAGTATCGAAACCATGACCATATTATGTGTCATCAATTCAAAGTTGATTCCAAAAATATGAAAAGTACATTATCATTAAAAACAGAGTGATACCCTTCACCATGGACCTCAGGTTTTCCATTTCAAGAGAGATATTCTCTTACATGTATGAACACGATGAATTTGTGAAGGGAAGTGACGTTTAGAACTTCATCTGCAGAGCTGATTTCAAAGACATGCAGCATATTGTGGGAACTACTTTTTTCCTGCTTGATTTTCAAGCTTGTGGGATTATGAGACAATTATTCACTACTTGCGAAAAATGTACAATATCCCCGCACTTTACCTTTGTAAACATGCGGGGAGGGGGGGGGGGGTGCTGTACTGTGGATTGCCATGATTTGAACCCATAAGTACAACATGTGTGCCCTTAATAGAGTGCAGATCTCCCAGAAAAACAGATAAGCAAACAAGCTAAGAGTGCTAGTTTCATGAAATCTCCCCCCCCCCCCTCTCACGCTACCATGACCATTTTGAATGATATTTGCTTTAATGGTTATGCCTGTCACGCATCATGATTATTCTGCCATTTTGACTATGGGTTTATTCTTTCATCATTGTCTCATTGAGGGATTGTCATACTTGTTTCCGGATTGGCTTGATATCATTGTACTTGCAGTGTCTGGATGGAATGCAATCTATGTATCCAACAGAATGTATGTTTCTATATTACACTAAACTTGGGTATGGTGTATAATATTGCCAATAAGAATGAGATCGAGTTAAGACGGACAAAGCGTTGACGATCAGCAGGCGGTTATGATTATTATTTCATGATGTAAATCTACTTATTTCAACTCTGTTGAACCCCAGCATCATCCTGTTAGCCATCTATAAACATGTTCTCTAACAGACCCTTATATATTGATAAGACCAGTTGTCATTCTTTGCATCTTTTAAAGCCTCTGTCTATCCCCTTCTTCTTCCCTTTACTTCTTCTTTGTTCTTATCATTACTATGATCTTCTTCAATATTGTTTATTTTGTCATTGTACTTAAGTTTTCTCAATCAATCGTTGTTGGTAAATTATAAAGGCCTTCTTCCGCCTCCCTGGTTCCTCAGGATGCTGTCATTAAATTTTCCCTTTTATCAATAAATAAAATGACCTATCCTCAGCTAAGGATGTTCAGCTTCAGGTTGTTGTTGTTGTTGTTGTTGTTGTTGTTGTTGTTGTTGTTGTTTTTAACAACATCTTTCCATTCTATTCCATTTCCATTCCATCCGTTTTAAACATGCCTCACCACACATCCAGGTATTCCAGCACTTCATTTCATTTCATTTCAGTTATTACATTTCCAACAAAGATACAATATTGTAGCATAGATAGCACATGGCTATACTAAATCAATGCAGCTCATTTCGTGTAATAAAGGAACACTGTGAAAGGAAGTATATGTGCCTACATGTACAATCTATAACTCTTGCTGTATCAAAGAAAAGTTGTTGGGAATGGAGGGGACTTCTGAGAAATTTGACTTATATTATCAGTCACCTCATGAACAATAACTAACAACTGAACTGCGGATCGTCCTAAAACAAAAACAAAAACCAAACCAAACCAAACTGAAACACGCGTACAAACGCACGCACAAACATAAAGCAGCTTTCTTATGGACGAGTATAAGTGTGAAAGGAATGACAGTATACAAATATACCAGGGGGCGTTTCATCAACGAGTTCGTCGGAGGTTTTCACCGACAAATTTGCTATCAGCCAATCAGACGCAATGATTTCAGTAAAAGCCTGAGAGGCTCTGGTTGAAACTATGCGCATGAGGTGACTTCAGTAGCACTATTTTCTGAGGGGCGCAGCCCCGAAGAAAATAGTGCTACTGAAGTCACCGAAGGCACATAGTTTTAACCGGTGCCTCGAAAAATTGGCCTGGTATATTTGTTTTATATCCCTCCTAATGAATTTAAGAGTATTCGACTGCTGGTATTCTGTAATTTACCTCTTTTTTAAGGGCATCTTGCTTTACTTTTCAAGAAGATTGACTAGTCATTTACGCTCGGGAAAGCAGCTCAGCAGGCGGGCAGCGCGTACTATGAAGAGACAACTGCGCGCTCAGCCGCTGAAGTGTATGTACTCGGTGCATTGCTGTACAACGTACTGGTAAACATGCGCAAACTGCAAACTCACTACGCGCTTCATACTATCCGATCTGTCAACAAGTACGTACGGTGATGTGCGTGCTCGAGCTGATCAACGATGTGACTGTGAGCTGCAGTTGATTGTGTTTTCTGTCGTCTTTCTACCTAGCTGTCTGTACATGAATATGGACTATCACTTCCTGTTAAAATGCAAGTATACATTGTAAATTTGGGTAGCATTCAGTAACAGCGTATAAGGTTAGATTAGGCACTGGAAAAATTCTAGCGATTAAAGCATCGAGTGCCACTGTAAATTCGTGTGATTCGTACGGTTCGTACGGTAACTAACTCGTTAGACACTCTAAAAAATAATTATTAGGAATGAGATTACGGGAAATAGGGCCTACTGTTAGACAGGTAGAACTAACGTTAGGCTTAACTAGCGCTAACGTTAATCAGTTTCGTTTGTCAACATCTTTTGGGTGGGTCGCTCGAGTAAGTGAACTGCGACTTATGGTTGCGAGACCAACTTTCAAAAGGCGAAGCATGAACTCCCCAAAGGCCTACGGTACGTCGAAGAACCCTAGCTTGCTTATTGTTGTCTAATTATAGATCTACGATATCGCCTACTCTGTTGTAACGTAATACAATTTTTTCTTTTTAGGTAGAATGAGGGCTTTATAAGAGTCTCTCTGAGTCTCTCTAACGTAACCCGTGTCGCATTGAGTGTATGCGTGCCTTGTGGTTCTCGAGAAGTGCAGTGATGTAAGGCGCTGCGATACCCATTCATTTACACGTGAAATATTTCGCGTCGCGACGCGAAGCAAAAAAGGCGCGAAAATCACCAGCGTGGTATAATAAGCAAATAATCAACGTTGGTGAAGGTGATGGGACAAACTATCACTTCCGAGGCGATCTGGGGCGGCGTTTCATCAACGAGTTCGTCGGAGTTTTCACCGACAAATTTGCTATCAGCCAATCAGACGCAAGGATCTCATTAGCTTTTAACAGTTGTCAGTGTAAATCCTTGCGTCTGATTGGCTGATAGCAAATTTGTCGGTGAAAACTCCGACGAACTCGTTGATGAAACGCCCCCCTGGATGTAGCTATCTTTCCGAAGCGCAGCTGAGGAAAGATAGCGTACACATTCAGATCGCCGAGGAAGTGATAGTTTGTATCATTGCCTGAAACTAAAAGTTGATTATTTGCTTTATATTCCACATCTAGGGTCCTAGAAATTCCCATTTTATTCTACATCTGAAACCGTTTTAGCTGTCTTTAGGTATCCTTAGGGCTTAGGCTACGTGTGCGCGTAGATGACAAAACAATGAATTTGCTGCGCGCACCGCGCGGCACCGAAGCGAAAGTGCGTTGCACTGTGTACTATCAAGTGACCTAGGTCACATGATAGTCCACAGTGCAACGCACTTTTATTTCGCGCGTACTCATCTTGCGTTAGGACTGTGTGGACTGTGTGGAGATCAGCGAAACAAAAGGGACTATCAACATAGAGTGTAACGAACTTTTCTTCTCAGGTGATGTGATGGGCAAAACTACGCTTCATCACGTGATCAGCTCTGGACCAATCCTATTGCAACATTCTTAGTATGTGGAATATAATTTTTACCATTTCCCTAGGGAGTATAGTCATTTGTATGGTAGAATTATGTTTTGTTGTTTACAGTGCTCTCGACCAATCAGAGGACGAGAAGCAATTTGTGAGGGATATAAAAGAGACTATAGTCAAGCGGACAGGTATTTTAGTCCATGGTCCAAGAGTCGAAAAATGGGTTGTTGGTACCACCCGAGGTGGCAAAACCTTTTTGGTGTCATTTTGTTTGTCGGACATAGATACGCTTATCAAGCTATGATAGCATTTCCAAATGAGTAGCTTAGTCATAATAAATGAATTTTTATCCAATTTGGTCTCGTTTCTATATCCCTATACTTCTGAATCGAAACTAACCGCTATACAAAACGAGCACTGCCTTCTGTATGTCCACAGGTGTTCTGTTGTAAACGCGGTGCGCTTAGTCTTTATTCAAGGCAGCGAAGGAAATATCCAAAGGGTTATGATGTCCACAACTGTCACGCGGTGCGCTTAGTCTCTATCTAGAACAATGTACCGTTATCATATCTAAAGTCCTTAATAAAAGGGATTATCTATACTGTTTTTATATACACCCTCTCAACAAATACATCAGTTTTAAACAAAAATCACTCTGTTCATTTACAACATTATTAATTATAATGTATTGTAGTGTACCGGTACATTATTTTTGCATAATCTTTCATTGTTGGATGGAAATAAAGCGACATTGGCGTGGTATTAGCGTTTTCAACGTAGCGTTTTCACCGGAAAATGATAAATAATCGAAAAAGATGCTAGAATTCACGAGAAATTGCTTTTTTGTTGTTGTTGTTGTTTTTAGATAAAGGGATATACACTGTATCATAAGCTTTGGATATTCCCTTCGCCGTCTTGAATATTAGACTAAGCGCTGTGGACATCATAACCCTTGGATATTCCCTTCGCTGCCTTGAATAAAGACTAAGCGCACCGCGTTTACAACAGAACACCTGTGAACATACAGAAGACAGTGCTCTTCTTTGTATAGCGGTTGGTCTCCATTCAGAAGTACAGGGATATAACAATGAAACCAAATTGGTTTAAAATTCATTTACTATGACTAAGCTACTCATTTGGAAATGCTATCATAGCTTGATAAGCATATCTATGCCCGACAAACAAAATGACACCAAAAAGGTATTGCCACCTCAGATGGTACCAATATCTGGCCTGGCCCATGGACTAATAAAGAGGACAGGGCAAAGGGGCGAAAGTAGAGGAATTCAAGTGTCAACACCAACGTAGACTGAGATCACCAAGGTTAAAATGAAAGCTGCCTTTGGGTGAAGGCAGCTGATGAACAGAAAATGAGGAATTAAATCTACGGCTTTCATGGATGTAAAACTTCTTTGAGATAGAAATCTTTAACTCAAAGGTACAAGTATTAATACTTAAATCTTTCTTTATGCTGTTATCAAGAGAATTCCAAAAGTTTCTTGGGCCGAGAAAGGAAAATATGGATTTAGTTAATTGTCCCGTTTTGTTTTTAATGATGATGATGATGATAATAATAATATTGATAATGATAATAGTAATAATGATAATAATGAAATAATGCAAATAATAATAATAATAATATGTAAATTTGATTGAAGGGATTTCTTTTATAACTGTATACTATTCAGGAATATATCTCTTGGTAGATCTTCCAAGGGGTTACTAACAAAATACATAAAATAGTTGTCTGAAAAACAATCTTCATGAAATACACTTCATAAAATTCAAACTGCAAGGGCCCGTTTTTAGCGTCAAAAAACTGCTAAAGACCTTAGCAACATTCAGGACTTGTGGGGTATCGGGGGTAATCTGGGTATAAACTGGGAAATCTTTGGGCGCACTTTCAGATTTGCATTGGGGACTTCAACGCAAAGCCAGACTTGATACCCATGGAAGTGCGTCTCTGTTGGTACAATCATATCTAAAGCTCCTTCTTCACCATACTCTTGAAGGCTACCTCAGGAACTTGTTGCTGGATAGCTCAGACACTCTAACAAAATCAGGGTCAGAACTGACCCGGAACTGGGTCCGTTGGGGTCACACACCGTTCCGGGTCAAAAATGACTTGGGATTTGGTCATGAAGACCCGGAATGGGGTCACCCTGACCCAATTCATGACTCTGGATGAGGTCATATCTGACCCATGCATTCCTTGTCATTTCTGACCCCCGAATGGTGTGTGACCCCAACGGACCCAGTTCCGGGTCAGTTCTATGACCCGGACTTTTTTGACCTCCATGCGACACTTGGCTTCGAACTTTCCTGTCCAATCCTGTTTTCACTGTCCTTTATTCATTACTAGTAACATGGAGAAATGCAAGTCATGCTGAGTTTAGGAGAATGTGCATTCCATAGTCTTTTGTTAAGTATGATATTATTTTTAGCAGTTTAGCAATGATTGACAACTTCCTTCTTCCGGATTATTCTGGATTCAGAAAGAAAAAAGTCAACAGACCGATATAGTATTTACATACTGACTGTATTTTTGTGAAGTAGCAGATAGAACGGGGGTGGTATAGACAAGCTGGAGTGGCTATTTTGATTTTCTTCATCAACTGTTCATGCATGGTGATAGTGAAGAACAAATGAGTTGAGCTGTGCAGATCCAGTCATACCTCAGTGGTCGCACACGACGCGCCTCATTAAAAAAGGGGCCTGTCTAACAGTGCCAATGTGGGTGTCCCCCAGTGTTCAATACTTGAACCACTATTATTCTGATATAATAATGCCAAGTAACGCTACACGCAGACTATACAAGGTCATACAGTGGAGATCATATTGGAATCAGCGTCGCACTGCTCATTTTTTTTTTTTATAATAGAGATAGGTTGGATGGGACCTAATTTCATTTAATTCTGAATGTCAAGAAACTCATTTCATACAAACAGGCCGTTTTCGTTATTTTGAATTCATGGATGTTTCATTTCTCGGGAACACAGAGGCGAGCTTTAACCCGCCTTTTTTGAGTGAAAATTAACCCGCCTTTTTTAAATGAAATTCAATTGCTGGAATCTGGTTTGCATACATTACTTGTTTCTACTTCGGACAAGCTTTCAGGTTGTCAAGAACAACCTCTGTTTAACAATTAGAAGTAAGCATAAAATTTGAATATGTTAAATCCGCCAATTGAAGCAAGAAAATCTCAAGTTCAGATCGGTTAAAACGTTGAACTTACAGCAATGAACTTGAAAGAGTAGCTGAATAAAAGCTCTGAAGTGTTTAGATGAAGCTATAAGCTGACAAAAACAAGTTGAAGAATTCTGTAAAGTCCACACCACACAGTTGACATTGGTAAGACGCCTGCGGAAGTATTTGGTCAAAAGCAGTGCCAAAACGCTGAAATCATTAACTCTACTGTACTTGGAATAGTGTTCATGAACATGGTCGAATGCTTTAAGGATATGTTCATTAGACAACACATAAAACAAGTTAATGGTTAGAGGGAGAGTGGACCACACAGGGCCAACCAGCCAGGTGATCGGAAGGCAACTTATTTCATTTCAATTCAGTTCAGTTTATTTCTGCATTCCGTTCTCAATATAATATACAACAACAACATTTGACAATACGTCATAAATCACATGACTTGCTCCAACGCATTGATACACATTGTGGGGGTACGATTGTCTAGCGAAAATATATGGGGAGAAAAAAAAATGTCAAATTGAATGTAACTTGAACGATAAAGAACAGTTCAAAGTGGGCATGTTTATAATATATATACTGAAAGAAATTAGACTTGACGCGGACGTTGCTCTCGATCTTGTTCTCCCTTTTAATCAATCGAGCTTTCGGCCTGTCATCAGGCCTTCATCAGGATCTGATCTGGGACTTTAAATTTGACGTGATGTCCTGCATCACAGCACCGTGTGCTCATCTTCTGTGTTGGGCTACATGTCCCGTCTGGTCTTGGCTGAGTGTTCTGCTACGGGTGTTCTGCAACGGCGTAGCCAGGATTTGATCTTAGGGGGGCGGTTAGTCTGCGAGGGAGCGAAGCGACCGAGCCCGAGCGAGCGGAGAGATTGAGGGGGGGGGGGGGGGGGGAGAGTTTGGGAGGGGGGGTGTTCCCCCTCCCACGGTAAGAACTTTTTGCATTTTGATGTTGTAAATGGTGCAATTTGATGCATGTTTTTGCGCGTTTTATCGACGTGAAACAGTCCCACTTGTTTAAAGTAGCAGTATATTTTAGTGTTTATTATTGAACAATTTGCCTATAAAATGGTATAATTTAAACACACTTCTTGTATTAATTCTTTTCACTGAATATCATGAACGCGACTGAACCCGAGCGAGCGGAGCGAGCGAGGGGGAGGGGAGGGTGTGAGAGGGGGGTGTCCCCCCTCCCACGGTAAGAACTTTTTGCATTTTGATGTTGCAAATGGTGCAATTTGATACATGTATTTGCTCGTTTTATCGACGTGAAACAGTCCCACTTGTTTAACAAGGTAGCAGTATATTTTAGTGTTTATTATTGAACAATTTGCCTGTAAAATGGTATAATTTAAACACACTTTTTGTATTAATTCTTTTCACTGAATATCATGAACGCGACTGAACCCGAGCGAGCGGAGCGAGCGAGGGGGGAGGGGAGGGTGTGGGAGGGGGGTGTCCCCCCTCCCACGGTAAGAACTTTTTGCATTTTGATGTTGTATATGGTGCAATTTGATGCATGTTTTTGCGCGTTTTATCGACGTGAAACAGTCCCACTTGTTTAAGGTAGCAATATATTTTGATGTAGATTATTATTGAACAATTTGCCTATAAAATGGTACAATTTAAATACACTTCTTGTGTTAATTCTTTTCACTGAATATCATGAACGCGACTGAACCCGAGCGAGCGGAGCTTTTGTCTTTTTAGAATTGAAATAAAGCGATCTGGGTATAGCCACAGTCTACTTCTATGCATGGCGGAAGGGGGGGGGGGGGAGGGGCGAGCGACCAGGGAGAAGGCGTGGGCGAGTGTTATCTCCACCCTTCCCTTCCGATGGAGCTTTTGCCTTTTTAAGGTTGAAATTGAGATATCTCGTATACGCATATTTGATGGAATCAACATTTGGGAAATCACACACACACACACACACACACACACACAAAAAAACTGACGGGGGGGGGGGGGGGCTGAGGGAGGAAAGGGTCGATTAAAAGGGGAATTCCCCTTAGAGTTTACATGAGGGAACCTTGAGTTTTCGGAATATAAGTGATAAGTCTTGTGCACTCAGAATTATTCACATTTTTTTTTTGTAAATCTAAAAAGTGTACTAAGCTAGGGAAAGAGGCACAGAGGGGGGAGGGTTTGGGAAGGGGATACCCCCTCCCAAGCACGAGAGATTGTGCATATTTTGAATTGAAATTCAACGATCTGGTGCACACTTTGAGTGAAATATTCAAAAAAATATCTTATTTGGTGAAAGGTTGCAAAGGAGACCCGCTTCATGCGCATGCATACAGTGTACACGCATTTTTTTTCGCCTCCCAAATCCCCGGTCCAAATCTTAGGGGGGGGGGGGGGGGGGGGGCTACCGCCCCCATCGTAATTCATGTCAGCCCTATTAAATGTAATACAAGTACACTTTAACGCTAAATGTAATCATGACCCTAAATTCAATACCCCTCATTTAGTCCATGGGCCAGGCCAGATATTGGTACCATCTGAGGTGGCAAAACCTTTTTGGTGTCATTTTGTTTGTCGGGCATAGATATGCTTATCAAGCTATGATAGCATTTCCAAATGAGTAGCTTAGTCATAGTAAATGAATTTTTAACCAATTTGGTCTCGTTGTTATATCCCTATACTTCTGAATCGAAACTAACCGCTATATAAAGAAAAGCACTGTCTTCTGTATGTTCCATAGAGCTGTAAAATGCAGCTCTATGGTATGTTCACAGGTGTTCTATTGTAAACGAGGTGCGCTTAGTCTTTATTCAAGGCAGCGAAGGGAATATCCAAAGGTTATGATGTCCACAGCGCTTAGTCTTTATTCTAGACGGCGAAGGGAATATCCAAAGCGTATGATACAGTGTATATCCTTTTATCTAAAAACAACAACAACAAAAACAATTCCTCGTGAATTTTACCGTATCTCTCCATTATTTATAATTTTCCCACGAAAACGCTACGGTGAAAACGCTGATACCCCGCCAATGTCGCTTTATTTCCCTCCAACAATATAAGATAATGCAAAAACAATGTACCGGTACACTACGATACATTATAATGAATGATATCGTAAATGAACAGAGTGATTTTTGTTTAAAACTGATGTATTTGTTGATAGGGTAGTATAAAAACAATATAGATAATACCTTTTATGAGGAACTTTAGATATGATAACGGTACATTGGTCTAGATAAAGACTAAGCGCACCGCGTGACAGCTGTGGACATCATGACCCTTTGGATATTCCCTTCGCTGCCTTGAATAAAGACTAAGCGCACCGCGTTTACAACAGAACACCTGCGGACATACTATAAGGCAGTGCTCTTCTTTGTATAGCGGTTTAGTTTCGATTCAGAAGTATAGGGATATAAAAACGAGACCAAATTGGTTAAAAATTCATTCATTATGACTAAGCTACTCATTTGGAAATGCTATCATAGCTTGATAAGCATATCTATGCCCGACAAACAAACTGACACCAAAAAGGTTGTGCCACCTCAGATGGTACCAACAACCCATTTTTCGGGTCTTGGCCCATGGACTAATTAGGGAGTGTAACCAACGCGGAATATTAGGCAAAAGATCAGGGGTAGGGGATATGAAGCAACCTTCTATAGCATTCAAGAGCAGCAATAGTTGCTTAGATTGGTTTTTGTTGTTTACCCAGGTAAAAATCACACAGTCTTATTAATTCTTTTGTTTGCTGCAAAGTTGATTAGCTCCATGTGACATAGTCTTTAAATCTATTACTTTTATTATACAATCGCACAAACATTTTGTATTCCAATCTTCATTCAGTGTTCATGATTATTTACAGTTTTGCTGAAAAAGAAAAAATAGGCAAAAATTCTTTGCAAGGAAATTCTGAATATGAATAATATTGCAAGAAAAAACACATATGCTACTGATTTAGGAATTAAAAATTAGAAAGATCAAGAAAGATTTCGCAAAATCTTTTTTGAACCATCATTATCTATAATGTTTCAATAACGAAATATCTGTCACATATTGACAGGGCAGCAAATGATTGTCCGAAATATTAGCCTCATGACATTGTTCACTACTCCTGGCAATCACTACTATACTTAGGGCACGAAACTGGGGCGATTGGTCGTGGGGAGGGTACACGAAGTAATTCGAAATTCCCGTAAAGCAAAATGAAATACTGTAGATTTTTTTTTTTAATCATCTTTGAGTCACTATTTGTATCATTGTTTTTCCTATGATATACAATGTATGAATGTATGAGTGAGGCAAACTGACTTTGAGCGAGGTCTGAACTGTTGACTCGATGATATCAATTGTAGAACGCGAAGCAATGGATACATGTTTTGCTGCAATATGGAAGGCCGAAAAAGCCTTACGAGAAAACCAAGAATAAATTCAAAACGCTCGTGCCATTGCCTTTTGCATGATAAGACTGACGATCACTAAAGCTCCTTTGGTATAAATCAGTCAAAATCCTAGACTTTCATACAGAAAGGGGGTGCATATCAAATTGAGGGGTCAAAAAATATATTACATTTAGGGTTGACATGCTTTACCTTTTAATAAGGTTTTCCTTAGGTTAGGATTGTTATTACAATATATAGGGTTGTCTCCGGTTATTGCATTTAGGGTTAAGGTGTATTACATTTAAGCTAGTTTCAGGTTATTACATTTAGCGTTAAAATGTTTTACATTTAGGGTTGTTATTACATTTATGGTTAAGGTGTATTACATTTAGCGTCGTTATAACATTTAGGGTTAAAAAGTATTACATTTTCGGTCGATATTACAATTAGCGTTGACATGTATTACATTTCGGATTGTTATTACATTTAGGGCTGACATGTATTATATTTAGGGTTGTCTCGATCCAGTTATTACATTTAGGGCTAAAATGTATTACATTTGGGGTTGTTATTACATTTAATAAAGGCTCACGAGTGATACGATAAAGGCAATAAAGGCTCACGAGACCGACACTAAGCAAAGAAAGCCCACGAGACCGACAGAAGGCAAAGAAGGCCCACGAGACCGACACTAAGCAAAAAAAGGCTCACGAGACCGACATTAAGCAAAGAAAGCCCACGAGACCGACAGTAGGCATTAAGGGTCGATATTACATTTAGTGTTGATATTACAAGGGTGATACAACTCCGACTCCCGTCCCCATATCTAAGCAGTTTCGCTTTCCTGTGGAATAGGACGGAGATGTTGGGACAAGATCGCTGATTGGCTGGCTGGTTGGCTGACTGGCTCACTCCTGCCCAGCATCGGGACCGAACGCTATTTTGGCCGAGTACAGTACTCTTTTTTCCCCCAAAGACGGGGCGTTTCATCATGCGCAGAAGCAATTTTTGCACATGGCACGCTCAACTACCGGCAGCATCGTGCTTGTGAAAACTCCGCTATTACCCAGTAAATTCACACATGTTAAAATTCAATGAAATGCGCACTCACACGTAAACAAAGATATAGTAAAAGACTGCCCTGACACCTCGAGCTATTCTCAGATGAATGTTGTGGTTGTTGCTCGGGGAATATCTGTGATTATCCACGATGAAATTCTTTCCATATCACCTTATTCGCGCATGCACAGAATATTTCACGGTCCGCTTTATGCCCCTCGAGATACCATCTCGTTCTCAAAAGCTGCGCAATGGAGCGTGAAAATCGTCGCAATTAAGATCTGAGGCAAAACAATATACATTTTTTGGAAGAGTTGAAAAGGACAAGACAGTGTCTGGAACCGATGAGGTTGGCTTGCCGAACGTACACGAGTAAGCTGCGTATAAACAAGTGTAGGGTACGACTTCTGCTAATTCCTCATCAACACGACTTCTGCTAATTCCTCATCAACACGACACACGACACACGAAAATAAGGTACGCAATGGTCAAAGTTGTTGTTTTTTTGTTTCTGTGTTTGTTTATTTTTGGAAAAAATGCATCAGAGAATTATTGTTTCCATTGATATGAAATGCTACCTGACCCTATTAACGTATCGTATCACCCGTAGTGCTTTCGCGTTACTCGTTTTATGCTTTTTTTTTTTCTGTAGGCCTACACCCGGAGATCACCTCCAATTTAATAGTGATCATAATGAATGTTCCTTCTTCCTTTTCTAACTCATATTATCTTAGAGCATACTGTATATATCACGTAGTATTGAATATATATTTGCATTGCTATGTAATTGTTGACGTTTGCATATATAGTTATGTTATATGCTGAAAGCAAAAGTTTTGCATTTCACTTGTTGCCTCAACACATTTTGTGATTGATTGTGTAAAGCTTCCATGGAATTCCATGGTACTTCAATGACAACAGAAGAATAGATTACGCAGAAATAAACAAATGAAATCTGCAAAGTATACACTAACATTACGATTAAAAAAATATCAAACAGCCTTAGCAATGCAGGAGTTGGGTAAAGAGTTTCCTTTGATTGTGCAAGTGGCAAGAGTACTGTTTGATTTTCTTCTGATCTTTTTTTTTTATACATAGCCTTTAACGGGGCATTTAAGCTTTATAGGCGTACTACGTGGCACTCATTTCCTGATTACGTTCATACTAATGAGAATGACGGAAGGTTCCAACTATGATAACTGCGTTTTGTAAATACAAATTTTTTTCCCCGTTACTCGTTTACTGTCATTCAGAATGTTGAGAACTATGAGGACCGTGGTTTTTCTATTTTTCTGATAAAATGTCGCATCAGTGTTGGAAGGTTCCCTTGTGAAATGTACGTTAGACTTATATCCCTCACCATAACACTGTACCTCTTCTCAATTCTCCAGAACACCATACACAAAGTCGAAAAGTAAATCAACCACACAATGGTATTCTACGAGTTTTCGTACAAATGTTGTTTTACTTGAACACAAACTGAGATCCCATGACAACAGCAAATGTTGTTATTATTAATCATATATCCACATCCAATGCGAGATGGTTCTATTCACAGACGACGTAGTAATGACTCTCTATATAAGTGATATTGTCATATTCTTTCTTTGGTATTTTCTTTCTGCTGTTGGTATTTTCTTTCTGCCTCTCTTTCTTGCGCCATGACTATGAATAAATAAATATATCGCACAGATACCACACTATGTTACTTACAGTTTCCAATATACTGTACAACATTCTTTGTAATAGACTTGTGTCAAAACCGGGGGATTATAATCGAAAAAGTAATTCCGAGTACACAAATTGAATAGGTAAGGAAGTGAGAATGAAAATAGGGAATGAGACACGGTACATTGGCAGCAAATCTTAATTATTCATAGATTTGAATGCAGGCAGATTATCTGTTGAAGAAGACACGCAAGAATGCATGACTCTTTTGGCAAAAATGAAAATAAGTGAACTTTTGGGTACAAACGGAATGGAGAGGTGCTCAACTCCTATCAATATACCTCACAGACTTGCTAAATCATCTTACTGTTTATATCTCTCAGTGCGTAACTATTTTTGCTTGTCAGATTTCCCCAAAAATTTGCTTTGATTTACCTCTTAGGATGTTTAGGATGCATTTACACAATATCACGATAGAATCTAATTTCCTTTTCCACAGTGCGATCAAAATAAGAGAAGACGCAGCCTCTAAAGATATCTGGATGCAGTGAGGTATGATTTTGTGTTTATTGTAGAGGTATCTTTTAGATACGATGTGAGTTAAGATAACACTCATAATGACAATATATCAGATGTTGCACAGAAAATGTAATCAGACAAAAATTTCAAGTCAAGACATAAATCCCATCGACTGGAATAAATCTGACAATGTTGGGGCTTTTTAGTAATAAAGTCAAGACGTCTGTGAAATTGATATTCATGGTATTAAACACCACTCCTGCCATACTTGTTTATAATGAGGAAATTTAAACGATTATGACCTTACATCGGAAAAGCAGGTTACATGGAAAAGGAAAACAATCAAACTTCCATCATGAACGTAGAGCCTAGAACTTTGCATACTTCAATAAACTACTGATAAGCAAATTGGGAACCAAGTCCAGTGGCCCGTTGCATAAAACTTACCATTGAATATCAATGGTAACTACCGTCAAAATTAGGCGTCACAGCCAATCAGCATCAAGGATTATAAAATTTACCGCTCATTTGAAGACTTACCGCTAGAAAGGAGCGGTAAGTCCAGCGGTAAGGGTTTTATGCAACAGGGCCCAGAGAGAAGGTGGTACAAAGTGTTTCAAAGCCACGATGTTAGTATTCAAGTGGATCAGAACCGCCGTTTCTTTTCGCTTGCCAATGTATTTGTGAACAGTTTACTTCCTTCTTTACTGAAAATTCTACATTAAAATTTTGTCATCGCAGTTCCTCGATCCACTTACATTAACAAAGTGTCTCTGGTTATTCTTGTCTTTGTATTGTAGTTCTATGAAATCGAGTTACTTATTAGGATGAGTGCTTTAAAATTCTTTAAAACAGCATGTAGAATCTGTAGATAGATAATTAATCTTGACCAAGAGGAATGCACCAATGTGACCAATGACATGAATGAGAACGTATAATTGGAATTTTTAAAGCTTTTCAATTAAAGCATAACTCTTTTTGCTCATATTGGTTCCATTCTTTTTTTATTCAACCAATGGTGTTCTTTGTCGTTATGTAGCACAGGAGACTTTATTTTCAAACTTTCTTCAAAATTTTCCTTATGATATCAATACCTGTGGCACTGAACGCTTCTTTAGGAAATAGATCTTACATACAATAACAGAAACAACTTGACTTTCCCAAGATGCAATGCTATTATAAAAATTCAGCATAATATTCATTTATAGCATTTTGATACAGTTAAAGATCATCGAAGATTAACACGTAGATCAATAAGAACATATTTGTCGGTGCGAGAGGAGGACTCGGTACCCTTGATTGCATGGGAATAAAAGAAATAATAATCCCTCCAATAACATTTCTCCGCAGCGTGACCCGATAGCGAACATGCAAGCGAACATGGAAGTCATCATCCAGGCGTCTTTGGAGAAGTCTGAGCTGCATATCAAACAGTACAATGAAAGCATGAACGAATGGCTTGAAGGGAGGGAAAAGCTGATAGCAATGGTTGATGAAATAGCTAAAGAAATAGACAAACATTACAGGAATTCGCGTGTAGCCGTGACAGGAGGAGCCAGCTTGTCGGCAGTCGGTACCGGCGTAGCACTCGCAGGGTTTTTCTTTCCCCCAGCGGCTCTGATTGGAGCTGCAATTGCTGTTGTAGGAGGAGTGACAAGCGCGGGTACTGCTATTACTGAGTTCATCATTGAGAAAATAAAGGAAAATGACATTTTCAAATTGTTGGAAGAAAATCTTGCAAAATTCAAAGACGCTAAGGCCGCCATGGCAGAAATCGACTCGATAGTTAAAGAAACTGCAAAACAACTTCCTTCATTGTCCAAGGAAAAAATCCGAGGTCTTTTGATGGTTGCTGGGGAAACTGCCGGAGCAGGGATGAAGGTAGGGGCACTGTTAAGTATTTTATCGAGAGAGATTCTTCTTTCGGGATCCGTTGATGATATTTGTGCTGCGGGAGTTGCGGGAGCTTCGGGAGCTTCGGGAGCTGCCGGTGCTGTGGGCGAGACACTAGCAGCGGTCGGTCGCATTGCTTCAGGCAGTCCTTCTAGTCGCGACTATTCCATTCACCATCCATACTTTGATTGTGAACATAAAGGCTTTGGTTAAAGGAAGTCGTGCACCAAGTAGCGAGATATTGATGGAATTAAAGGCACAGCTTGAAGAGGAATATAAAGAAATAGAGAAAAAGTGCACGGAAATAAGTCTGTTGAGCGAGAAATTCAATATCAGAATATCTCGTGCTGGAATGAATTAATTCTACATGTAGACTAAGTCAAAGTTATAGAACTTAAATAAAATCACTTCAAGTAAAAATGAATTAGTCAGCCTCCTCTTCCTAGCAAACATTTAAGTGGCTGCAGACAATGGCAGATTCTCTTGATGAATGTAAAGTGTATTTTATATGTTGCATAACTTGCGTCACATTCGTAGATGTTTGAGCCAGGAAGACGCTGAAACTCTTGTTCACGCATTCATTCAGATAACCAAGCTTCAGCGTGTTCAGAATGCATGTGCGAGACTAACTTGTGTCCAGTTCGTCAAAATTTTCACATATTACACCTGTTTATATGAAGTTACATTGGTTGCCAGTAAGGCAGAGAATTGTATTTAAGATTTTGTGACTTGTTTATAAAGTACTGCATGATCAAGCACCTGGTTATTTATCAGAATTAGTATTAATGAAATCACATTCATATTCTCATAATTTACGAACTACACAGGATAAGTTGCTTCTAAAGCAACCTCACTTTAATAAAAACAAAAGTAACTTTGGGGGATTGTGCCTTCAGTTGTGCTGCTCCAAAACCTAGGAAAATATTACCTGAGAAAACGAGAAAGGCCCCATCACTCTTGCCGTCTTCAAATCTTTGTTAAAGGCTTACCCTTTTTTTCAGAAGCCTTTTATTAATTTGTTACTTATTATGTGTGTGTCTAATCAGTAACAATGTCAGGAGCTCTGTTACATCATAGCGTAGTAGAGTATATTTACGTACTAGTAGTAGCTGCGCTATACAAATTTGTCTAATTATTTATCAATGAAGATTCACATTATAGTCATGTTAGTTTGGTAGCTTCAGATAGAAAATATCCACGGATCTGTACATATGTGATGAACCTTTCAACTTGGTGAAGTTCGTTTAAGTCAATAAGGCATGAAGCTCCGTAGTTGCAGATTGGCCTAATGGTGTAATGCTGTCCTAATGTTTATGAATCAGAGGCAGCGGCATACTTTTAAATCATGAGGTGCCAGGGATAAGACACAAATATGCGGGGCGGGGAACTTGCTCTGTAGGGCATCCACCCCAGTTCCGTCAATTTTACATGAAATACAAATCTTGGTCACCTCGATTAGATGTTATTGACAAGCTACAGTGTGTGCGTACATTATCGAAATTTGGCCGAGAGACCTTGTACCCAGAATCTATTGACCATTCATTCTTGATTCTTTATTAATTCAATTAGTCAGTCAGTCGCTGCTGAATAAAGTGACAAACGATAAAGCTCTATGAATATTGTTACCTGTGTTGACGGCGTCTTATATGGGGTTTTCCCACGAACCTGGCACTAAGAGACATAAAGTACGGTCCATGAGGTAGACATTGAAAAAAGGTCCACGAGTCATACAGCCTACGGGCAAGAAACCAAGTAAGGCCCGGTCCCACCGCACTTACGGATGCAAAGAGGAGGTAAAACGTATAAAAGTCTTGCCATCCGTTGGAAAAATACGCATCGGCTGTGTACCCATTGCATACGTGTTTCATACGCTCTATCCATCGAGCATCCGTCCACTGTGATTTCATCCGCGCAGAAAGTTTTAAGCTGCTTAAAACTTTTAGAACGGATGAACTTTCCGCTGTGTACGATGTAAATCCGCGACATACGAGCAACAAACGTTGTATGTCCGTGCGGCATCCCTTCAACGTCCGCTGCATCCTCTCTACATCCTCTGGGCATCCTCGCAACTCACATCCGCTGCAGCTGAAAACGGAAAGAGGGAGGAAAGATATGGTACATGGAACGTCTAAACATCATTAATAGCACGGAAATAGAAAGGATGTAAGCGTATGCATCTCGTATATAAAGTATTTAGTAAGGACAAAGCGTTTGTTTCCGTTAGGCGTACGTGATGATTCCGCTTCATCCGCTCTGCATCCGCTCTTTCCGCTATGCGTCCGTTTCGCAATTATCTCCGGTAACCCCTTCGGAGCTGTCATCCACTTCCATCCGCTTTCATCCGCTAGGCTTCCGATGAACATCCGTTTAACATCCCCGCTACATACTACCCACGTCCGTTCTTTTTCCGTTCTGTTTTCGCCCATTTTCTCCAATTTTGTCAATTTCTGGAGCGGATGAAAGCGGATGGAGCCATCCCTGAAATTTTGCTCGTCCGCTGTGTCCTTTCAGCATACGTTTTGTGTCCATCGGCCAGTGGGACCGGGCCTTAAAACAGGTCCATGAGCTGGACACTAGCCAAATAAGGAACGTGAGCCCAAGACTAGGCAAATACGTCAACGAGACCCAAACGGCGCTCATTAAACAACGTAATGTAAATGTCGAGCTCCTGGGCTCTTTTTTGGCGTAGTGTCCAGCTCAATGGCGTTTTATAGTGTCCAGCTCGTGGATAGTACAACTCATGGCACTACTTTTAAGCTAATGTCGAGCTCGCGCCTTCTTTATTTATTAGTCTCTAGGTCGTGGGCTGTATGAATCGTGAGTTGTAGAACTCATGGGCTGATTCAATTTTTTTTCAATGTTTTATTTCATTTTTCGACAAAAAAGATATGAACATCACTTTTTTGATAACAGAAATTAAGGTGCGTAAAGTATAACATGAAAGAATGTATATACAATGATTGTACCACCTTATAATAATTATACACTATCATATAACTCAAGTGATTAGAAGTAATTAAACAGTATGCAAAATTCGAAAACTGGAGGGACCCACTGAGAAGACAAAGCTTGTAGATTGTGGGCCCCTCAGAGGAAAAACATCAGTTGAGAAAAAAAGTAATAGTGATTCGTGTGGGTGTTGAGTTCGTTTTCCCCTCAAGTAAGCGTTGGTATACTTTTCATTTATTTCCAGGCCACTATCCCTATAGTCAAGCTGTGATTATGATGGTGGCCTCCAGCATTACCCCCTCCCGTTCGTTCTGCGTTGGTAGGATGCTATCAATTTGTTGTTATATTGTATAAACTGTCTAAAAATTCGTGTCAGGAATTAAGTATGAATAATTCAGCTATGTTTTATTTGATGAGTGACCATAAGTTAAACAATTGCATTTGACTTGTATTGGCTTAATACGTGTTTTTTTTTTTCTTAAATGTGCTTTTGTACATGAGTACAAAACTAGAAATGTCGCTCTGGCGACTGGTATGCCTCCGCCATAATGCATGATTTTCCCAATAGGTCTAGATAGTACATGTGGACAATGTGTGATTACATTTTCACAAAATTGGCAAAATATCGAAATGACAAGTTTGTCACAAATGTGTTGAATGTTCACCTTCCTTGACCTAGGTTTAATTGGATGAATAGGAGAGCATGTATCTAGGGATTTAAGGACTTTAACTTGACTTTGCCCCATTCATACATTTAGGCATTGAGTAATTTTCAAGGTACAGGTGTGGAGAAAACGTGCAATTTCTGAATTGAATAGTAAATTGTTACCATTTTCATCTGGCCCTTGACCCTAAAATTCAAAAGATAATCACTTTCAGGTAGAACATGAATAATATGTACTAAGTTTCAAGATAACTTTAGCCACTTCCGAGATATGGAGGAAAAAGTTAATTCAGCACTTTCACTTGATCTTTGACCTTTTGACCTTTGAGGCAAAAAAAGAAGAAAAAAATTTTTCCAGAGAATGTCTATTAGGTTACACATGCATACACCAAGTGTAAAAAAAAAAAACCCTGCTGGCATTGCATAAATATGAGGGAAATAGTAAAATTTTGAAGTGTTGCACTTGACCTTTGACCCCTGACCTTTGACCCCATGAACTCTACATTCTCTAGATAATCACTTCCAGTCAGTACATGTATATACTATGTTCCATGAAGATACCTTGAACAATTTTCCAAGGTACGGAGAAAAAAAGAAGTTTTAATATTTTTACTTGACCTTCTGACCTTTGACCTTTGACCTCATGACCCAAACTTTCACCAGAGAATCTTAATTGGGTAATACATGTATACACTAAGTTTCAAGAAAATATCTTCAGACGTTCAATAGATATGGTGGAAATAGTGAAATTTTATGTATTTGACCCTTACCTTTTGACCTTTGACCTTTGACCTCATGACCCAAACTTTCACCAGAGAATATCAATTGGGTAATACATGTATACACTAAGTTTCAAGAAAATATCTTTAGGCATTCAATAGATATGGTGGAAATAGTGAAATTTGATGTATTTGACCCTGACCTTTTGACCTTTGACCTTTGACCTCATGACCCAAACTTTCACCAGAGAATCTTAATTGGGTAATACATGTATACACTAAGTTTCATGAAAATATCTTCAGGCATTCAGTATGCACCCAAAAGTTGATAGGCACAACTTCACCCCCTAATACACATACATGCCAAGTTTCATTAGGATACCTCAACAGGTTTTGATAGTTACCTTGTCCACAAAATTCATTACGGACGGACGGAAGGACGGACGGACGGACGGACGGACGGACGGAAGGACGGACGGACGGAAGGACGGAAGGACGGAAGGACGGACGGACGGACAACCCGAAAACATAATGCCTCCGGCACCACTTCGTGGCGGAGGCATAAAAAAAAGAAATGATGATAAATATAGGAGCTTTAACATGTGCAAGCAATGTAGTAGGATCTGCGAGTGAGAATGATTGGCATAGAATCAGTAATAAAGCGAACACCGCGTTTTACACGGATATCATTGAGTTCAATAAATTGATAAACTGGAGTATAGTTTCCACAAATCATATCTAAATACAATAGGTGAGGAAAGATGCGAGGGACTATTTCAAATGCAAGGATATGTTGTTGTTATTTTAATGATAAGGATATTGTTCAGATGTATACCTTTCAATTTGTAAAGTATACCAGCGTTTCCTGATGGAGTCTTTCGTATGCAGGCGAGATGTTCGTCCCATGCTAGCTGACAATAGATTGCCTTACACCTTAACATTCGGTCAACTGTTTTTCGCAACAATATCTAATAGCTACCAGCTAGCATGATTGCTATGTGGCTGTTTTACGTGCTTGGTGGGCAGGTGTTCTGTACGTATGTGCATGAGTGACGTTTATAGCAGCTGTGGTGTGTTGGACTGGGAAATGCTGATGAGGTGAACGATCGGGGGAGTAATGTGTAGGCATTATATACATACATGCAACAATTATCCTGGACCAATCATATACCATAATATGTTTCCCGCAGGATAAGCATGGATATTGACAATGTTATGGATAAAATACGTGCTACGTTACCATTATATGCCTTGCATGCACTGTGTAATACCTATTCAACACCTCATTACAAATACTGTAACCTCATATGGGGCCATGCATCTGCTTTGCCTTTTAAATAGACTACTTGTTTTAGAGAAGCAGGTTGTTCGTCTTTGTACTGGCTCAAATTACCGTGCGCATACACATAGTCTATTTCGAGGTTTTGTCTGATTTGGTTTTGTATAAGTCTGGAATTTTTATGTATGAGTTCTTTGATAATTACTTTCACCTGTTTTTACTAATTACCTCAAACTTTGTAATGAAACTCACTTAAAGAAAACACACACACGGCATTAATGTAATATCTATCCATTAAATACTGTTTCCGAACAGCTTGTGCAACAGTCGGTGAAGTTTCATTGATCCAATATTTGGAACTCCGGAATTCATTATTTTTTTTTGATCTATTTTCTTGCATTTTCTTCAGTATAGTCAAATTGTCGAATTTGAATTCCAATTTTTTATTTTTATTATGTACTTCACCTGTGCTTCAATCGGCAGGGTTTGTCTGTTTGTCTGTTTGTTTGGTTTTTTTTTACTGTTAACACTAAATACTTGTAATCTCTTGTGATACCTCGTTTTTGTTTTATGTATTTGTTATTGCTTTGTGTTTTCTTTTGATACGTTTCATTCTCTCCATGTTTCTTTGATGTTATCGGTAATGTTTATCAAGTTTGATTTCGTGCCTGTTTTAATGTATTTCATCTCTCTGTGCTCCTTTTTAAATTGTTGGTAACTTATCATTTTTTTTCGTATTTCAATATTCACATTGCATTATGTAAAAGACAGGTGTATGATTTGATTTTAAGGGTACATTCTATTTTCAACAAGCCTCTGGCTTTTACTGAATTGTACCTGTTACATTTTGTAAGCAGAAGACCTGACTATAAAAACGACCCAAGCCTAATTTTGGCCGAATTCAGTTTGACATGGGAAGTTGTGGCTTATGCATGGACTCATCTTGTATATAAATGATACTTAAACCCTATGTATACCCCCGGAAGTGCCTAAAATGAA
Organism: Diadema antillarum; assembly: GCF_040938485.1. Lineage (NCBI taxonomy): Eukaryota > Metazoa > Echinodermata > Echinoidea > Diadematoida > Diadematidae > Diadema > Diadema antillarum. The sequence continues at coordinate 2,317,132 of NW_027271466.1, read as the reverse complement.
TGAGTGAAATCTTGTATGAATGTAAGAATGACCCACAAGTCCAGGACTTGGATCATTTTTTTGCATTCATATTATAGCGCCGACTCTCATCACTCCTTGTCCATGCCTATTCTTGCATGTACACACAATGAACATGACTTGCTGTACAGCGATGAGGAGTTAGGTTGGGTAAAACAAAAAAAAATGAGTTACAATTGAAGCAAAATAAGAGCAAAAGGCTTTCGGCAGTGGGGAAACGTACAAAAATTGCAAAGGAACCACGTTCTTTCCATTTCAAAACACAAAAATAATTGGGGAATCATGTTGAAGGGTTCATTTTCTTAAGTGCGCATGTTAGTAATAGGCCTATGTATGATCTTTAGGAGTAACTAGAAATGTAGTTATCAAGACATTTTAGAAGATGGAGAAACTAATGAAATGACAGCATTTTTACCTTACCTATGAACAAATGGTCAAAAAGATTCAGAGAATAAATGATTTTATTTTTTGTAAAACTTTATGAAGATACCTTCATGCACTGCAGAGACACGGGGAAAATTGTGGTATATTTTACAACTTAAACCTTGCTAATGACCTTTGACCCTTGACCTTGGGTATGAGCGACCACAAGTTGTTCGGGACAGACCGAAACAGTTATCCACTTATTCATGAATGTGCAACGTTTCAATTTGGTAACTCCAGTGGTTCCTTAATTGCATATATTATTGCTTATTACAGACAGACGGAAGACATCTTCCCGCATTTAACACATGCACACATGCACATTGTAGCTCCATGTATACACAAACACGCGCATACACAGATATGCATACATGATGAATTGGTACAGTGATGAGGGACATTATGCTATGGTAGGCAACTTTATTTTTGTTGGCCATGTGGAGTAAACGCTGAATAAAAGTAACGAAACTCTCTTATCTATTCCTTTTACCATACCAATAATACAGGAGCCTATGTATGATTCAGAGAACAACCCAAGTCCATCAAACAAAATGACCTCTCCATAATTACTGTAAATGTTAATTATGATAATAATTGCATTTACAATGTTAATTGCCTTCCCTTCATAGTTAAATAAAATATAATTGGACAAATAAAAAAGATAAGAAGGTTTAAGACCTCCAGGACTTTCGTCGTTTTTATACTCAGATACTCATTACTTTTATATGTATGCAAACGATTTTTATTACTGAATAAATGTATGAATTGAGTTGAGTTGAAATGTATTGATTAAGTCGATATTATAAGCATATGCGTTAATTATGCTCGCTGGTTGACCCCTAATGAATAATTCATTTCATTTTTCAATAATTTTATTCATGATAACAGGACTCACAGTGGGTCTTGACTGCTTAATTTGATATTGAATTATGAACGTGGTTACATGCGTTCAGTCATGGTTATCTTTACACTGTTTCTGTTGAAACTGGAAAAAGACAGTACGTCATGTCATACCAATATTCAAATGTTGACTATACATTTGTTTTTATACCTATCATGATTCATGTACCTTGTGATATATATATATATACGCCCTTCCTCTCATATCCCTCTTCCTTCCTCTTCGTTTGATACTCTGTTGCAAAGTTATGCGTTTATTACATCTGTAGGCCCTACTCAGATAAGGGAAAAGTCATTGATATCCATGTTTATCGTGTTTAACAATGTAAACGATTAATAACGGAATAAAGATGGTAATTCAAAATACCTCATTCGTCATTTATTTCATCATGTCATATTGCATTGTTCCCTCCGATTTAAGCTTGTTACAGGTCGATACTTGCAGTCCAGCAGAACACTTTGATTTTTTTCTCATTTGCTCTCCTCCTTACAGTTTTAACTGTTACGTTATTAGGGTAACATAAACACATTATAACCGTTGATTATAAACTTATTCGTGCTGACAGGAAATGCGAAAGAAGTGGAGGAGTGGTTTTTATGATAATCATACATTGGTGCCAAAAGTTGAAATGACTTGATGTTCTCTACATCCAGTGCTAATACTCTCCACACAAAATTATGTAACACCTTGTAACTCTCTTATTGCTTGTGTAATTTACAGATCTCCAAACACAAATCTCTCACTATTTTTTGAAGACCTAGAAAACTTGCTCAGGGAAATTAACTCTTCTAATTAAGATATGACTTCAACATCGATACAGCAATTGAAACTGACTGCATGAACTCTGAATTTTTAGTAATATTTCATTATCACATCTAACTTACTGCGTACTCTGAGCTCAGATTGTAGTACTTCCGGTGAACCTTTTTACCTATAGGTGTATAACATTTCGCATTTTCGTCGTTACCCAACTGGAATCGGGCTATTTTAAGCGTTATCTTATATACCGTATGTAGGCCTATTTGTGTACATTTTGCAGCAAAAATTGACGGATTAAAAACAAACACACACACACACTCACTATCTGTACATAAAAAACAAACATTGCTATTTCATACGACACAGAGATTTGTGAAACGCTGACATCAATTTATGTGTTGTTCTAAAGTTTGCATCATTTTGTCAATGATTAAGCGGAAACATTCATTTCAAGACCGTCAGAATGACGAATGACGAATGAATTTAAGAAAAATAAATCTGTAAATTGGAGCTCATTCTTTTGTAAAAGACATATCTGTTGATAAACGTTCTGCAGTTCTCTTCTTTCATTAAAAATCCTCCAGGGAGATTCGTTCAATCTCGAGAGAAATCACGCGTGTGGCAGTTAGGGGAAATAGTGGTCACTGGAAGTGATACGTCAATAGAGGGAGCCAGTTCAAAACGCATTTTAGCAAGTTTGAACGAAAAGTGGGAAGAGAGCAAGACATCATGATTACAAAAAGATCTCAGTGATCCAAAAAAAAAGCAAACCAATACCGAATTGTACAGAACTGAACTACTGCATTACTTTTGTTGTTTGTTTGTTTGTTTGTTTGTTTTTTTTTTTTTTGCGCCAGCATCAGTGGAGTATCTAGGGAAAACGACGCCCGGGGCAAGCGCGAAAATTGCGCCCCTAATTTCTGAAAAAGTGTTCAACCCCTACCCCATCCCGGTAGGGACTTTCAAAAAATCCACATGATATGCTTTTTCAAGCACTTAAAAGGGGTCTTTTGAGGGTGATTTAAATGTAATAAATTTTGATAAAATATTGTATTTCAGCTTACAAAACATGGAATTCTTGTCATTTTTGCTTATTCAAATAATCTTACAATTCTAATCAAGATATAGTGACGGCCTTAGAAATAGATAACGATTTATACCAACAAACTGAGGACTGAAAAAAAATACTCTAAATTAGTACGCGCGAGTGAGCCGAAATTTGTATATTTCCGCGTCATCATCACGTCTTGCTCTTATCTTCTTTCTTTTTTTTTTTTGGATAAATTTTGATGAGCGAGCGCAGCGAGCGAGCCGAACATTTTTGTATTTCAGCTTACAAAATATGCAATTCTTGTCACTTTTTGCTTATCTAATCTTACAATTCTAATCAAGATAAAGTGACGGTCTTATAGATAACGATTTATACCAACATACTCTAAATTAGTACGCGCGAGTGAGTCGAAATTTTTATATTTCCGCGTCATCATCACGTTTTGTTCTTATCTCTTTTTTATATAAATTTTGGCGAGCGAGCGCAGCGAGCGAGCAGAAAATTTTTGTATTTAAGCTTACAAAACATGGAATTCTTGTCATTTTTTGCTTATAAATTTAATCTTACAATTCTAATCAAGATAGTGACGGCCTTATAGATAACGATTTATAGCAACAAACTGTGGACTTGAAAAAATACTCTAAATTAGTACGCGCGAGTGAGCCGAAATTTGTATATTTCCGCGTTATCATCACGTTTTGTTCTTATCTCTTTTTTTTTCTTTAATAAATTTTGGCGAGCGAGCGCAGCGAGCGAGCAGAAGATTTTCGTATTTAAGCTTACCAAACATTAAATTCTTGTCATTCTTTGCTTATAAATTTAACCTTACAATTCTAATCAAGATAGTGACGGCCTTATCCTCACTGGGGTGACAAGACCTTGTATCTGCAAATTTGGTGAAAATGACTTTTTTGGATTAATGGTCAAATAATGGCTTAAGTGATGTCCTGTCCAAATCCCAACTGTCTTACTCCAAAAATGAAGCCACCACGGCCTGTCAAATGAAAAGGCTATCCCATTCGCCACAGTGCTTTGGCCGCCATGTTTTTTGGCTCTCCTGAACATTTGACATTTCGTAGATACGAGGTCTTGTCGCCCCAGCGACGTTATAGAAAACGATTTATACCAACAAAATGAGGATTTGAAAAAAATACTCTAAATTAGTACGCGCGAGTGAGCCGAAATTTGTATATTTCCGCGTCATCATTACGTTTTGTTCTTATCTTTTTTTATTTGTTTTTTTTTTGCGCCCCCCCCCCCCCCCGCCTATGTTCGAAACCGTTGGCGAACTCTTTTGATCCAATCGGCGGTCGTTTCAGAACGAAAGAAATTGCAGCCGCTGCTCCGTGTAACATTTTGCCTTCTAACGATAGCATGTGTGAACACAATATACATTGTCATTTTGTCCGCTTCATCATCACGTTTTGTCCCTATCTTCTTTTTTTATATGAATTTTGGCGAGTGAGCGCAGCGAGCGAGCCGAAAATTGTATTTCAGCTTACAAAACATGGACTTCTTGTGTGAACACAATAAACATTGTCATTTTGTCCACGTCATCATCATGTTTTGTTTTATCTTGTTTGATTTGGTTTTGTGCCCCTCCCCCCCCCCCTTTCTCTCCCCCCCCCCCCCCTCCCCCCTCGTCCGGGCGAGGTGTTTTTTTTCCTTCTTTTTTTTTCGTTTTTTCTTCTTCTTCTTCTTCTTCTTCTTCTTTTTTTCGTTTTTTCGTTTTTGGCGCCCCCAAGGAGTGGCGCCCGGGGCACGTGCCCCCCTTGCCCCCCCCCCCCCCCAGATACGCCACTGGCCAGCATCAGTCTTAATTTAGACTACGCTCCTTTACAAATTTTAAGCTTTTACAACGATGCGAATGCAATCGCTTTCAATAACAAAATGTTTCGAGGCAAGGTTTACTGTTATCAAAAAAAAAAAAAAGGTTTACTGTTATCAAAAGGCTTCTGTATAAATTTGGTGTTAATAGTACACAATTTTCATAGACGGTTATCCAGTGCATCGTGATGTCACTTTTATCAAACGACAAAAGGTTGTTGTGTGATGATCAGTATATGGCATTTTGCAATTGCGAGAGATTATCTTAATGTCCAAAAATGTTAACATTCATTTTGTCTAAATGATTATCACTAATATTGATGTTGTGTAATGCATTCTTGGCACCTCACATTAACTGATTGTTGTGTAATTCCATAGGCCAGTATTACTGAACGAGCTATGAATCGATTGTTGCAATAGCAACATCAAAAATAAAATCATTCTTCAGTTCATCCTATGCTCATAATCAGCCAACGTTGTTCTCTTCAAAACTTTTGAAATTATATACATAACTTCAAAATTAACATGTTCATTGTTTGGTGTTCATATAAGAGCCTCCTGAATTTTTACATAGAAGAATATCTCACTATAAATCGGTCCACAATGTACAAGAAACTGTTCTGATAATTATTTTCTCTGAGTTATTTACTTTTAAGTTTGAAGATATGGTTTTCTACAGAGGTCCTTTGAGATAGAATAAATATTATTTGGCATAAAAACTATCCCGTCACAAAATTTATTTAAGAGATATAACCTATCACCTATATCCTAGATCCTATACCTATATGAATGCAGAAATTTCCGTGACCTTGGCATCTATTTAAAGAAATCAATATTGTACAATGAATTTGTGTCTTTGCTTGTGTGTTTGTATACGCGTACTGTGTGTGTGCGCGTACACCAGGGAACCGTTTCATGGAAGTTGTCAGCCCCGACAAGATGTCAGTCTCCAACAGTTACCATAGTAACAGTCAGTGAGCAGAGCTTCACTGCCAATCAAAACCAAGGATCTAACTGAAAATGTCGGAGACTGACAACTTGTCAGGGCCAACAACTTTCATGAAACAGTCCCCAGGATGACTTGTTTTATATTCAGGGCCTTGCTTTGTACTTTAACCTGCCTGTCGAACTTTCACATTTTTATGATTCCTCTTTTTCCTTTTATGTTTTTTGCTTGATCTCTCTTTGGCTTATAGTGTATGGTTGCCAATGTAGCCAATTAGCAAAGAAGAGAGACAGAGAGAGAAAGAGAGAGAGAGAGAGAGAGAGAACAAGAACAAAGAAAGATAAAGCAAACAAAATAAGCACTGTTAAAGGTCCAGTTTACCTTTGGGAGCAGTGATTTCAAAAATGTTCAAGATATCACATTTGATGCATATGTGTAGGTCTGTTGTATCACAAAACATCCTACCATATAAGATTTTTGCAATAAAGCCTAAAATATGAGGAGATATCAGCATTTTTCTCAATAAACCATAACTGTATACGGTTTAGTCTGGAAGCATTCTTATTACAATTATTGTTCACATTTTGTGTATTCAACAATACTTAACATCGATTATACGGATTCAAATTTTACAGTGGTTGTTTCTATCCCTACCTCACATTTTAGAACTATTTTAAAGCACTAATGTTGGGTTTTTGTTTCATCTGCAAATGGTAAATTATGCCTTTAATGAGAGTCATGGATATCTTTTGCAGCGAGATGCCGAATATATCAGTTTATTTTGTTGAAATGAGCTGACAATTCTGAAGTACAAGATCTTACACACATTTTTTTATTTTCACTATGCAGCTATAGAGTTAATACATTACAGAGGTCAAATCTATCAGAGCGATTTCGAACAAAGTGTTTATCGAGTATATCGCCTGGCTCTAAAAATAGGGGAGTGCTACAAACAAGGCAAACTCATGAGAATCTTACAAATATTTGTATAAATAACAATAGCTTTATAGATAAAGTTGAGCCTGATTTCTCAGAATCTGGGTTCAAGAGACGTGTAACGGTTCAATATTCACAATGTACGTAATGCTACATCAGGGCCCCGTTGCAAGAAAGTTGCAATCAATTGCAAATAATTGCTAATTTTGAAACAACCATTCTGATTGGCTCAGGGTCTGCCCTATTAACCCATCCACGTACGGGCCTCTGTGTAATCTGTAATATCGTGCCTGCCTAGTAAGTTGGCCATGAACTTGGGCGCGATCTTCCCTACGGCGCGATCTACACGCGAAGAGCATTCATACGTCATGGAAAAAACTGCCTGTGTCATTCCCACTAGGCAGGAGGGATGATGCGTGTACACTCGTGCTAATATGCACTTAGTTGACTCAATACAGCACTAGTTTATGTGAATTTTATGAAAAGAAATAATAAATTGTGAAGGAATTATGAAAAAATATTGTTTCTGTGTATTTCATTGATAAATCCTCTTCATTTCAAGCCATCTGTAATCACATCTTACCCACTTGCGAATCGACGTGTCCATAATGTCCTCGAGCCCCACCCCCCCGCCCCCGAGATAGCTCTGGAACATTCCATTCAATGACGGGGTTTTTATTTTGCTACGTTATCTAATAACTCTCATGTAAGCAAGTTCTTGCTATGGCTAATCTATTTTGTAATGTATCATAATCTATCTATGCTGAGATAGCCTAATTCAAATTTGCAGAGACATAGAAAAAGATTTGTTTTACAATCGTGATACGTTCAACTACTCATTTACCCTGTGCTGAAATCCGCATGTCTGCTCCGCACATGTTATCGCTATCGCTCAAACTTCGATCGCGATGGCTTGTGTGTGTACACAGGTACACAGTGCTAGTGTGACGTGTGTGGAGAAGAATGGGGCTGAGAAAACCCGGGACTCCACGTGGTGTAGTAAAAAACAAATCGGACGTTCGAAGTCGTACATTCAAGAGCTAAAACAGACAAGTAGCGAATTCAAAGTCCACTGAAAAGGTCTTGACATTGTAATGTATGTTCCAAAATCATGTCTGGCTTAGTTTTGAGAGAATTTTCTACACGCACGAGATCAGGAATGAGATCGGTGAACTGGCTAACAACGTGTGTACTGTGAACATGTGACTGGCTTGTGCACATGGCCTAGCTAGGTGATCGTGAGAGTGCGGCAAGAACGCTAGGAATGCACCCGAGATGCGGTGTGTTGCAAATTCTTGGGGTGAAATTAGACTTCCTTGTTCAGCCCGTCTAGTATCTATATTTTTTTAATAATTCTAATTCTTCATGAAATCACGATAAAAAGACTTCATATATTCATTTTATATTTTAGAAGCGTAATATGAAATATTTTGGGTTTTTTTTTTAGTCCAAGAAAAAAAATAGTTTGAATAAAAAAATAATAATAAATAGTCGTTCTTGACTCAAGTCTAATTTCCTGCGCCTTCTTGTAGTTACCCCGCAGTTGCCCATGGATACGATGCATACAGCTGTTTACTGAGTCGTACTAGTGTACCACCCTACTGCTCTTGTTCAAATTGAGAGGATTGTTATTTTATCGGCGGCACTTAGTTTTATAACCTCATCCAATAAAAAGACAAATTCAAACATCAAATGGTGTGACAGTTTTTGTCAGAATTCCCTATCAATTTCAACTTGTTGCCAGGATAGTTTTCAGATTTCACTTCATTATCGAAGCTGTTTGACATTTGAAAGAACTGCTCCATAAGAAATCACCTTTCATTTGTTATTTATTTTCACAAACAAGTATTTTGGTCACTTGAATATTTCTTATTATTACTTCAATGTCATGATATTTCATGATGGTTATGTATTCTGTCTTTACATGGCAAGATGGGATTTTTTTCTTTCCATCCAGGGTCAAAGAAGAAAGTGACAGGAAGGAAACCAAAAGGATAGGGAGGAAATGAAAAGGATACAATGAAACACCTGATCAGCAGGCTCTTTTTTTATTACAATGGTGAATGCAGTACATCAGAATTTAAGTACAGTTCTAAATAATTTATCAGTTGAAAAATGAGCAAAGAAAATGGATTTCATCGAGTTCTAAATGAAAACTAAATTAGCATCGCCATTATGATTTAGATCTAGAACCTAGTGCTAGTACTACAGAATAGACCTGATGCAAACTTGTTGTCAAGCTTTTGGTTGAGTTTCTTCAGAGACACGAATTTTGGTAGCACAATACCCGAGTGAATAAGAAAAAGGAAAAAAAAATATAAATACACAACTGTAATGCACGTCTCTAGACCACTCCCGTGCACGAGCGAGCATCAGCCCCCGTTTCTTCAGTGTCACTCTAGCTCTCGTTATTGGCCTAGGCTAGGTTACTCGTGTCGTAGTTTTACTCGCCATCATCAATGTCATACATGGTTACACAAAATAAATTACATCTTGCCATCACCTCAACCACAGCAAAACCCTGAATATCACTCCCATCATAGTCACTCTCAGCTCACAAAACATATCAGCAAACGATACAGACATCGCAGACCTAGCTAACTACTAGCTCTAAACATAGTTGTAACTACGCCACGTTAGACATTAGTTGTACACAAAAATGAAACGGAGGTGAAAAACTAGTAATGAATACACGAAGATCATCAACGATGGCATATTACCGTAGAAAAAAATACACAGAACATCTTGCACCCAAAAAAAAAAATCGAGGTAAAAAACTACGATGAGAAAAACTAGGGTGAAAACACGATGCTTGGAAGACGAACGATGAAGACACTACGGCAAAAATGCTTACACGGAAAACAAACGAGTGGGTACCACACAAGCTACTATGTTTGCGCACATACGTAGATAAGCTACATCGTGTTCAATCAAAAAACTCAACAAACACTAGGACAAAAACTCACCTCTAAATTGTTGCAAACGAGATAATCACTTAGAAAAAATGAACAAAACACTCTCAGAAGTACGATTGTACTCTGAGAATGAAAGATATAGAATGATACGAAAGCAAAAGAGAGAAAAGAGAGAGAGAAATGGACGGGAAACCTAGAAAAGTTACCCACACTCACTAACGTAAATGGAATTCGACACACACACCCCCGTGCCCGCCCCAGCATAGCATAGCAGTACACGTACACACACAAGGAGATATCGTCAAGCACTCTATGAGGAGATCGATATCACGATACCGCGCGTAAGAAATCACTGCAGTTGCTGGGGCAACAAAGATACATGCGCGCTGTAAACATGAATATTGATTAGTTTCTCAGCAGGCTCGAACCCCTGGCAGGTGTTTTGGCCAATAAGAGACATTCTAAAATATGTTTCTTTGCATAAATTATTTTTCTGAGTCCCAGTAAGGATCTCTGTGATTGGCTAAAATTATTCTACAGCTCCTGGCCAAGCCTGAGGTCCTAGGACGCCCTCTTTTGGTCATAAATAATAAAAACCACGTTTTTTGTGGGAGGTGACGGGGATGGGTTAAGAAGACATGCATGCAACAATGATTTTGATTGGCCAGTGACAATCAGTTGCAAGTTGCGTTTAAACGCAAAGTTTCTAGCAACGGGGCCCATGTCAAATCATCACAGGGATAGGGAGAACAATTCATTCATTCATCCATTCATTCATTCATTCATTCATTCATCCATCCATTCATTCATTCATTTAATCGTTTATTTATTTATTTATTTATTTATTTATTTATTCATTCATTCATTCATTCATTCATTTGGCAAAATATGAAACAATACAGATGGCATAGTAGAGCAGTAAATACAACATTAAACTTCCAATTCCACACTGCAAAAAGTCCGGTGTTAAATAGTGAACACCGAGCTGGTGTTAAATTTTCGGTGCTCATTTATGGTGTTAAATTAAAACCTCTGGGTGTCATTTCCAAATTTTAAACTGTTTTTTGAAGAGTTTCTTAGTAACTGCACTTCTTGTTGATTTTTAATTTAAACAAGACGATCAAGAATTTTTGAAAAAATGTGAAAATAAATTTACACCACAGTAACACCAGCTGGTGTGGTCTCTTATTGAAGCTAGACGGGTGTTAAACCATTGATATTAACACCAACAAATATCAAATCAACACCATGTGGTGTCATTTTTGCATTAACACCAGTACAGTGTCAAAATAACACCAGGTACAGCGTCAAATTAACACCACAAAGTGTCAGGTGAACACTTTTCAACATCATCACAGTGCATTTTCAACACCTGTGGGTGTGGTCCTTTATTGAAGTTTGATCGGTGTTAGATTTAACACCCGTGGTGTTAAATCTAACACCGATGTTTTTACAGTGCACGTTTCCGGATTTAAATCTCTTAAATAGAGTGTATTCAGACAGATGCTATCGATGACTGACTAAATCTATTGAAATTCCTTCATGCGACTGCAAATTGCGATTGATTGCAGGTTGCAATAGATCTATCTATTGCAAAGTTTACAATTATAGATATTTCAATTAATGGCAACTCGACTTTCTTGCAACACTCTCTAAGCTGCCCTTTTCTGTATTGTCTTTCTTTCTCTCATCTCTCATTCTATAAGCGTGAGTGAATGTGTGTACCTACAAATTTTAGGGATATGTTTGTTTGCTTGCTTGTTTGTTTGTTTGTTTTTGTCATTCGATGTATTATGTACATACGTTATTTTAATTGGTTGTTCTTTTGTATGCTTTAGTCAACGTCAGAACGTGTGATGGTTACACCGTATCATTCTTTTTTCATGGCGTCCAGCTACAAGCACATGTGAACAAAAAACCTAGCTTTAATGCTTTATATATTGTAGTTTTCAACAACCAATGTAAAAAATTCCACCAGTACGCCTATTGTTTGATATACCTAATGTGCACAATAGTTATGATAAAATTGTTTCTTTGATAAACCATGTACTGTAATGGTTTTTTATGAAAAAAACAACAACAGTGATACCTCCTTATATTTTAAGGTTTATTGCGAAACTTTTATATGATAGGATGTTTTGTGTACAACTGACCTACGAATTGTACGTCAAATGTGATAACTCGAACATTTTTTTAGTTACTGCTCCCAATGGTAAACAGTACCTTTAATGCTGGTTATGAATTGAACACTCTGAAGTATAAGATCTCTTATTTATACACATTATTGTCATGTAGTTGTAGGTTTCTACATTACAGGTAAGAACGTGTAGCGTCGTATCTTGGGGATTGCATGGAGTTGGAAAGCTGGCCCGGTCCACTTATTCGAGAATCCCCTTTTCGAACTGTGTACAGCTTTATCACTCATATCAGCAACGTAAGTATACACACAACCGCAGAATCTCGACTAGAGTCAGCCGTTACCGATGGTCGTATGCATGAACTTTGGTATGTCTTGAAGCACGTATTTGCTTACAGCTGGTATTCGTGGTTTCGTATGCACCTTGTTGGACAGCGAATGAATTGGAAAACCGACAAAGATGAATATCGACGAGCTCTTTAAAAGATATAGGTGCGTGCAACAATGTTTGCTCTTCATCGTAAGAGTTTTTCAAATATTTGTTGACGCTATCATGTTAACGCCCTGATTTCTTAGAATATTTAACATTTGAACTACTTCGCATATATGATTCGAAGGACGCAATATGATTTCTATTCAATATTTACAATATATATATATATATATATATATAGATATATATACTCTCTAAAAAAAATCGAGTGAAAATTTTCACTCTAAAAAGAGTGAATACAAAAAAGAGTGAATTTCGAGTGAAATTGGAGTGAATTTTGAGTGAAAATGCTCAGTTTCACTCATTTTGGAGTGACGTCAGGGATCACTCCAAAATCTTCGAGTGATCCCTGACGTCACTCCAAAATGAGTGAAAATGAGCATTTTCACTCAAAATTCACTCCAATTTCACTCGAAATTCACTCTTTTTTGTATTCACTCTTTATAGAGTGAAAATTTTCACTCGATTTTTTTTTAGAGAGTACATAACGTTGTATCATATCAGATCCCAACAGGTATAACGAGAACAATAAGTCATACATAGCTGTTGAGCATCTGTAGATTTGCATTGATTGCGTTTTTTGTCTATTGCGGTTAGCCGTTTGTTTGTTAAATATTCATTTTATCTAATCACTTGGCTAAAAAGCCTTCAATCAGCCGAGAGGATATTTTCAGAGAGGCCGTGAAACAAAACAATTGACATAAAAATAGCAAATCTAAGATACAGAACGAAACAAAATCAATTCAGAGGTAGAAGAGATACATATCAATGAAGAAACAAAACAAAACATAGCAAAACAAAGAATAAACGTACTATGAAAAGCAAAATAAGATAACTAACAACAATCATCTAAGGTTAAGTCGTCTTCAGGCTAAAACAAACACTTCAATTAAACTTTGAGTGCATGTATGAAAATTCACGATAAGAGCATTAACAAAAAGGAATTCAAACTGTCTAATATTCTAATATTTTCGGGAAGATCATTGAATATCCTAATACCAATATAAATATATTCGTATTTCACAAAATCTGTTCTAAATCTTTTTTTATCCGTTAGTTGATAATGTACATCAAAGCTTTATACAAATCCGGGGTTTGACGAGAACTATTGCACATCGTGGCTGAAAACGGAGTGATTTCCTTGCATCTAGACACAAACTGTCTGAGTCGATAATCAGATATAATCTCTAAAAGTGAAATTTTGAAGTTTGAAGTTTATTAAAAACAACAACATGTGAATGAGTAAATGAGTACATGAATACACGCTTAGAAACATTGTATTAAGCGCATAACAAATTTAATGTATTATTATTATTATTATCATTATTATTATTATTATTATTGTTATTGTTATTATTATCATTATTATTATTATTAGTAGTAGTAGTAGTAGTAGTACATGTAGTAGTATTACGATAGTTCAAAACACACTTTAACATAAGTCAAGCTAGACAAATACACGTTTTGTATTAACATTAGAACTAAACTGGTTTTCATTGGAAAGAACATAATGTATAGAGAAAATATGAAATACAGAAAAAAATAGGAAAAAGAAAAGAAAGAAGAAGACGACAAAGAGAGGAGAATAAGAATAGCATGATATATATCACAGGATATACTCGATGCAGGGCAATTTGTCAATCAGTTGCAACACAGGATATAGTTGTCATGGGGATCAAAGATTTATAGCACAAGTGCTAGCACAAAATTAAGGCTAGTAACATAGGGACTGATCCCTTAAACTCATAGTCTGTGGCACATACTTTACATGTATTTATACTAACAGCCAACTTAATTAAAATGTACACGGAGAACTAAACCTGAGCAGCTTTACATTGATTACACAGTGGAATTTATATTTCAAACAAATAATCCAGAAGGTATTTTCAAAATGACTCTCTTTATTTAATGACCTTCAAAATGTTTGCTCGTTTGGTTTGTTGGGAGTATTTTGTTCATGTCACAATGATTTTAGATCACCAACCACAATGAAATCACTGGAATTTGCATTAACGTATTGAAGTGCATTCTCGAATTCATTAACAACGCTGAGATGATAATTAGACAGGTGATGTCGGTAACATGTAGATAACATTATAGATGTGTCATGATATTCACATAATCACATCAAAAATGGAATTGAGTTCACCAAGGGCCCACCACTTCCACAATCGCTTCTTGAATTCAAATCGAGAATGTTACGTACACGGTACTCAGAAATTGATTAAATTAAAAAAGTTTGAATACATATCGTTGTCGACAGTTTCTACCAAGCATTGGTTAAACGTTGTGTAAGTCTATGAGTTTTGCCAAAAGTCCATCGACATTCAAAGATGAAAGATTGAGTACGTGCAGAAATACCAGTCAGGCTATTTTTGTACTTGTATGTTGATATATGGCAAACAAGTCTGTGACGCAAAAAAAAAAAATGATAACAACCATTTTGCAAGATAAAAAAACTAGGCAAAGTCAAAGAGATTGATATCATCTCAAAGTAGCCTGAATGTCAGGTCGTGCAAGAAAAGAAATGCATACACTAGGAGACAAAGGCCTATTTGAATATGAGGCTTGTTATAACACGATCTTTTAAACAAACAACGAAGTGACCATTTGTAACCCTGGATATGGGTTTTCAGCAAATACATCTCGCTCAATCTTTAAGGATAATTTTCTGAATAATCTTATATCTCAACACACACACACACACACACATACACTCACACAAACACATATCACACGCACACACATCTATATATATACACATATGATATTATGTATTATATATTATATATACTATATGACTCTGCACCACAAAACCATCAAGAACATTTCATGAGATTATGCTGATGATTAACCGAATCGCTACTCTACATGTATTTATTCTCTTCGAAACTATCCACGAATTATGCTATCGAAAGGTAGTCGCCCGGGGCAGTCTTCAATATCCCGTTTCTCGTTGCAAAAGTATCATGAATATTATAAAAAAACGAATATCAAATCTATCAAATCATATCCTTTTTTCTTTTTCCTACTTTTTTGATGTGAAGGAAATGGGATTCTGAGTATATTTTCGACATTTCATCATAATAAAGTGCGGAAAACAGACAATCTGTAATTCTATTTTCCATTTTTTTTCTATGTTACAGTGCAATGTACAGTTTGTATGTTTTCTTTTGTATACCTTTTGCTATCTAATGTACATAATCATCTTCATCAATATCATTCAGGGCCCTATGGAAGACCACTACTTAAAGTATGGTGAACGAGACATTAAGATCAAGAAAATCATATAAAAGAAGGTGTCAAAGCAGAGGGAAATGTCTCTTAAAACAGATTTTTAATGTGACTTATTAAAAGATATTCGCGCCACTGAGAAAACTGTTAAAACTGACTGATTTGCCTCACCGATATTCGCTCCGGAACAGCCATTCTTTTTCGAGCCCTAAATATGACGTCATCAAATTAACAAAACCCTTTACGAATGCAGCGGGACATTGAGGCTGTCATTCATAAAGCACGCATTTCTTGGTGAGCGGATGCAATATCTGGCCTGTCTTTAGTCGCATCTGCTTTCTCACTGAGACATAAAAACGTCCAATTAAAAATACCGATAAATGTACCTTTAAAGAAATAAATAGTTGAATATGGCTATATATTGTGGGGGGGGGGGGGGAGGGGGGGGGGGAGATTATTCCAAATGGCCGGACCAGAATGTGTGATAGATTTATGAATCATGAATAATTTGGGATTCGTAAGATGGAAATTTCCACACATGCGAGTTGGGATGGTATGAACAGAAGTGTTCAACCTAAACATGTTATTAAGAGATGATGGAAGTTGATCATAAATGTACTTGAACATAATGACTGCTACATGAATAATGTCCATAAAACAAAGAATTAGTTTGAGTTAAAAATACATATAACTTTCTTTTTTTAATTCAACGATAAAATTCATTTTCATATAATACATACACAATTTACCAATGAAATATTACAATATCTCAAATACGGAAAAATTAACGAGTTATACAGTAAAAAAAAAGTAAAGTTCGGTGAGGGGAAAAAAATTCAGCTCAGCTATAATCCAAATGTTTTTAGAAATACACATTGCTACGTGGTGCTAATGCTCGTTCCAAGTCAAAGTTTCATCTATGATTCCAAAAAATAAGAACTTGATTTCTTTTCTGATAATATATCGTTAATCTTAATATATAATAAATATATTACTAAAATAAGTATGCATGGGATTATCTGTATTATGAAAATGAAGTTTGAGTGCGTATTTTTCAAAGAAAGCTTATTGAACTTAAAGCAATAATTTATGCTTCGTCATTTTCAAAATCTAAAGTATCATCTGAAGACTTAAGATCTTTCTGAGAGTAAGATAATATTAGTATCATCAGGAAATAAAACAAAAGAGACAAGGGGATGTATTAATGATATCTTTGACATGGAGAAATAGTATTACCGAGCCTTGTGGAACACCGCACTGGACTAAAAGAGAATCGGAATCAAACCCATTGACAGTAAGATGTCGTATTCTTTGGGTTAGATAATCTGTAAACCAAAATGATTGACCCCGAATACCATAATGACTGAGTTCACGGAATTTACAAACAACATGTTCTTTGTTAGCAATATATAGCACTCGTAATTTTAACATAAACTTGGTGCTACATCAGCAGAATTTCTTCCTTAAACCATATTGATTTAAAGTAAGTATATCATGTTTAGAAATGAATATGTGTAGTCTATTGTAAACAATTTCTTCTAAAATTGTGCTTCTAGGCAGTAAGGGGGACGACGATTAGCAATTTCATGTGATCTTCTTGTAGAAAATAAGATTATTTTAAACCAAAGCTGTTTTCAACAAAATTGACAAAAAAAAAAAACACCTCGAGGTTAAAAAAAAATCGTTATGTAAGTTAAAAGGTCTGCGAGTGGATAGAACTTGTTTATGCTTCAATGGTAAGCAAATAATCAACGTTGGTGAAGGTGATGGGACGAACTATCACTTCCAAGGCGATCTGGATGTAGCTATCTTTCCGAAGCGCAGCTGAGGAAAGATAGCGTACACATTCACATCGCCGAGGAAGTGATAGTTTGTCTCATTGCCTGAAACTAAAAGTTGATTATTTGCTTTATATTCCACATTTAAGGTCCTAGAAATTCCCATTTTATACCACATCTGAAACCACTTTAGCTGTCTTTAGGTATCCTTAGAGATTAGGCTACGTGTGCGCGTAGATGACAAAACAATGAATTTGCTGCGCGCAATGGTCACATGATAGTCCACAGTGCAACGCACTTTTATTTCGCGTACTCATCTTGCGTTAGGACTGTGTGGACTGTGTGGAGATCAGCTAAACAAAAGGGACTATCAACATAGAGTGTAACGAACTTTTCCTCTCCGGTGATGTGATTGGCAAAACTACGCTTCATCACGTGATCAGCTCTGGACCAATCCTATTGCAACATTCTTAGTATGTGAAATATAATATACAAATATACTTGGCCTTGAGAGTTTCTTGTTAAAACTATGGGCAGAGGTGACTCCAAACTAGTACTATTCACTGAGGGGCGCAGCCCCGAAGTGAATAGTACTAGTTTGGAGTCACCGAGGCCCATAGTTTTAACAAGAAACTCGAAACTAGGCGAAGTATATTTGTTTTATATTTTGGATCAAAAATTTGAATAAAAAGTGAAAATCATTATAAGCTTAGCCTAACCCCGGGACGCTCCGTGTACACAGTCACACTGCACACACATCTATATATATACACATATGATATTATGTATTATATATTATATATACTATATGACTCTGCACCACAAAACCATCAAGAACATTTCATGAGATTATGCTGATGATTAACCGAATCGCTACTCTACATGTATTTATTCTCTTCGAAACTATCCACGAATTATGCTATCGAAAGGTAGTCGCCCGGGGCAGTCTTCAATATCCCGTTTCTCGTTGCAAAAGTATCATGAATATTATAAAAAAACGAATATCAAATCTATCAAATCATATCCTTTTTTCTTTTTCCTACTTTTTTGATGTGAAGGAAATGGGATTCTGAGTATATTTTCGACATTTCATCATAATAAAGTGCGGAAAACAGACAATCTGTAATTCTATTTTCCATTTTTTTTCTATGTTACAGTGCAATGTACAGTTTGTATGTTTTCTTTTGTATACCTTTTGCTATCTAATGTACATAATCATCTTCATCAATATCATTCAGGGCCCTATGGAAGACCACTACTTAAAGTATGGTGAACGAGACATTAAGATCAAGAAAATCATATAAAAGAAGGTGTCAAAGCAGAGGGAAATGTCTCTTAAAACAGATTTTTAATGTGACTTATTAAAAGATATTCGCGCCACTGAGAAAACTGTTAAAACTGACTGATTTGCCTCACCGATATTCGCTCCGGAACAGCCATTCTTTTTCGAGCCCTAAATATGACGTCATCAAATTAACAAAACCCTTTACGAATGCAGCGGGACATTGAGGCTGTCATTCATAAAGCACGCATTTCTTGGTGAGCGGATGCAATATCTGGCCTGTCTTTAGTCGCATCTGCTTTCTCACTGAGACATAAAAACGTCCAATTAAAAATACCGATAAATGTACCTTTAAAGAAATAAATAGTTGAATATGGCTATATATTGTGGGGGGGGGGGGGGGGAGGGGGGGGGGGGAGATTATTCCAAATGGCCGGACCAGAATGTGTGATAGATTTATGAATCATGAATAATTTGGGATTCGTAAGATGGAAATTTCCACACATGCGAGTTGGGATGGTATGAACAGAAGTGTTCAACCTAAACATGTTATTAAGAGATGATGGAAGTTGATCATAAATGTACTTGAACATAATGACTGCTACATGAATAATGTCCATAAAACAAAGAATTAGTTTGAGTTAAAAATACATATAACTTTCTTTTTTTAATTCAACGATAAAATTCATTTTCATATAATACATACACAATTTACCAATGAAATATTACAATATCTCAAATACGGAAAAATTAACGAGTTATACAGTAAAAAAAAAGTAAAGTTCGGTGAGGGGAAAAAAATTCAGCTCAGCTATAATCCAAATGTTTTTAGAAATACACATTGCTACGTGGTGCTAATGCTCGTTCCAAGTCAAAGTTTCATCTATGATTCCAAAAAATAAGAACTTGATTTCTTTTCTGATAATATATCGTTAATCTTAATATATAATAAATATATTACTAAAATAAGTATGCATGGGATTATCTGTATTATGAAAATGAAGTTTGAGTGCGTATTTTTCAAAGAAAGCTTATTGAACTTAAAGCAATAATTTATGCTTCGTCATTTTCAAAATCTAAAGTATCATCTGAAGACTTAAGATCTTTCTGAGAGTAAGATAATATTAGTATCATCAGGAAATAAAACAAAAGAGACAAGGGGATGTATTAATGATATCTTTGACATGGAGAAATAGTATTACCGAGCCTTGTGGAACACCGCACTGGACTAAAAGAGAATCGGAATCAAACCCATTGACAGTAAGATGTCGTATTCTTTGGGTTAGATAATCTGTAAACCAAAATGATTGACCCCGAATACCATAATGACTGAGTTCACGGAATTTACAAACAACATGTTCTTTGTTAGCAATATATAGCACTCGTAATTTTAACATAAACTTGGTGCTACATCAGCAGAATTTCTTCCTTAAACCATATTGATTTAAAGTAAGTATATCATGTTTAGAAATGAATATGTGTAGTCTATTGTAAACAATTTCTTCTAAAATTGTGCTTCTAGGCAGTAAGGGGGACGACGATTAGCAATTTCATGTGATCTTCTTGTAGAAAATAAGATTATTTTAAACCAAAGCTGTTTTCAACAAAATTGACAAAAAAAAAACACCTCGAGGTTAAAAAAAAATCGTTATGTAAGTTAAAAGGTCTGCGAGTGGATAGAACTTGTTTATGCTTCAATGGTAAGCAAATAATCAACGTTGGTGAAGGTGATGGGACGAACTATCACTTCCAAGGCGATCTGGATGTAGCTATCTTTCCGAAGCGCAGCTGAGGAAAGATAGCGTACACATTCACATCGCCGAGGAAGTGATAGTTTGTCTCATTGCCTGAAACTAAAAGTTGATTATTTGCTTTATATTCCACATTTAAGGTCCTAGAAATTCCCATTTTATACCACATCTGAAACCACTTTAGCTGTCTTTAGGTATCCTTAGAGATTAGGCTACGTGTGCGCGTAGATGACAAAACAATGAATTTGCTGCGCGCAATGGTCACATGATAGTCCACAGTGCAACGCACTTTTATTTCGCGTACTCATCTTGCGTTAGGACTGTGTGGACTGTGTGGAGATCAGCTAAACAAAAGGGACTATCAACATAGAGTGTAACGAACTTTTCCTCTCCGGTGATGTGATTGGCAAAACTACGCTTCATCACGTGATCAGCTCTGGACCAATCCTATTGCAACATTCTTAGTATGTGAAATATAATATACAAATATACTTGGCCTTGAGAGTTTCTTGTTAAAACTATGGGCAGAGGTGACTCCAAACTAGTACTATTCACTGAGGGGCGCAGCCCCGAAGTGAATAGTACTAGTTTGGAGTCACCGAGGCCCATAGTTTTAACAAGAAACTCGAAACTAGGCGAAGTATATTTGTTTTATATTTTGGATCAAAAATTTGAATAAAAAGTGAAAATCATTATAAGCTTAGCCTAACCCCGGGACGCTCCGTGTACACAGTCACACTGCAACACTGCGTGTTGGGGCTGGTCGCAGTTTAGCCGCACTGCGGCGGCAGCGCAGCGCCTGCAATACGCAACAGTGCGAGAGACCGGAAATTGAAAAACGTAGCAGCCGTGGCACCGCCAGAGTTGCCCGTCGCATGTATCCAAGCGCTCGTATGGCCGCTGCAAACCTGAACACTAGAATTCGGGACCGGACGTGGACGGACCTCGTACACTTGATTGTAAAGAAGGGTGATTGTGACATCATTTTGCAAATAGTATATACTATTTGCAAAATGTCGTCATAAAAGTGACGTCATTTTGCAAATAGTACTTCATGGAGTGTCAAACACACCAACACTCTAAAATAATTCAAAATACCTATAATCACGTGAAGCTCTTTTAACCAATCAATGGAAGACAAATTTTTGATCCAAAATATAATACGAGATATCAATGTCTGTTACGTATGAAGAATATAATGACGAAGAACAGATCACGTGCTTCGCATCGGCGCGTCTTCAAATCCACGCGCATTGCGTAATAAAGGCAAATTCTGAAAGGTACTTCTTGGCAAGCACATTAGAGTACGACAGGTTATTAGGTAGGGCGACGTTTGTCCTGAAATCTATCTGGAATACATGTATATGGCTTTTGATTGTCCCAGATTTTTTTCCTACTGTGCTTGATAACACAGAGTGAAAGACTGTGATAGATAACACAGTGTGAGACTGTGAGAGGCTGTGGTACATAACACAGCGTGAGAGACCGTGGCACATAACTCAGTATGGGATCCTTCAGTTTAACATACTGTACTGTGGTAAATACCACAGTCTATTACAGTGTGGTTTTTTTTTTTGGGGGGGGGGGGGCAGTACTGTAAGGGATTATGTGAATGTGACACACTGTGGCATTTTCAGATATGTGGCAATGACACCCGTTATCACAGTATCAATCCTGTGATTTTCCACAATGTGACAATAACACAGCAGTACCTCATGTCCGAATTTCACAGGTAACCATAGTGTGACATAACTCACATGTGTGCACACTTTGTTTGAAGCTGGTCATCACTGTGTGTTTCACTATGTGGCAACACTTTGTCTGTTCTATAATAAGAAAGGGGTTTATGTGGGAGATATATCTCCTGGATTCGAATAAGTTCCACAACAATCAGAACCTCTCAAAGCTTGTCCCGCTGAAGGGCTGGCTCAACACTCTCCCGCCATTCGAAGGCTGATGATACATCGCCACCAGCATGGTTCAGTGTATTGGATCTCAGTAGCTCGGAGTAGCTGAATCCTAAATCCTAGCTGAAAATTAATGTCAATATTTGTCCACGTTGCAGAAGATATCTCCCGCGATCTTTCGTGAGTCTCATCATTGATTTCACCTTCACAAGTCTTCTTTGCTGTTGCCAAGGATGAATGTCTGGGGGATGTGTATAATGTATACGGAGTATGTATAATATATCAATGCAAAAATAAAATGCTGATAAGTGCTATCCAATGATAGCGAGCCAGTGGAGGGGAGAAAGAAAAAGAGTCCCAATTGGCATTTAAAGCATAATTTACCATTAGCAGATGAAACAGAAACTCAGCATTTCTCTATAAGTGCTTTAAAAGTTCTAAAATATGAGTAAGGAAAAGAAACAACCACTGTAAAAATTTGAATCCATGTAACTCTTGTTAAGTACATTGAAATATACAAAATGTGAACAATAGTAATGATCAAAAATGTTCGACACTTTTACCGTCTACAGTTATGGTTTAATGAGAAAAATACTGATATCTCCATATCGTCGCTGGTTTTGCAATCCGACGTATCTCAGCGCGCGATGCAAAAAGACAGTTTCGAGAAAAACGCATTTAAAGATTTCTTAATTTCCCAACGATAAATTCGGGTATATTATTGCATTGGATTGCTGATTTTTTAAAATGCTGGCATACTAAAGTATTCATTCTGTCTGATGATATGAATTTTCAGTTGTTACATGCAAGAAAAGGGAAGATATAAGCAAGCAAAGTGGTACGTCACTATGCGAAACCACGAAAACTGGACTCTCACAGAGAAAATTAATATACGTGACGTATCGGTGCGCGTCCTTGAAACTTGCACAGAGACGTG
The DNA here is from genome assembly GCF_040938485.1 of Diadema antillarum. Classification (NCBI taxonomy): domain Eukaryota; kingdom Metazoa; phylum Echinodermata; class Echinoidea; order Diadematoida; family Diadematidae; genus Diadema; species Diadema antillarum. The sequence continues at coordinate 2,293,837 of NW_027271466.1, read as the reverse complement.
AAGTAAAGTTTTCGCAAACCTGCGTATCTATGCGCGCGCACAGGTTCAAATGTGCTATGTGACTCTCTCTTCCTCTTTTCATTTTTCTATCTTTCTCTGTCTTTTCCTTTCTTTCTCTCTCTCTCTCTCTCTCTCTCTTGACTCTTTCTTTCTCCTCTTCATTTCTCTATCTTTCTGTCTTTTTCTTTCTTTTTTTCTTTCTCTCCCTCATGTGACTTTTTCTTTCTTTCTCCTTTTCTTTTCTCTATCTTTCTGTCACTTTCTTTTTTTTCTCTCTCATTGCACTTGTTCTATTTTTCTTCTCTCTTCATTTTTCTGTCTTTCTGTCTTTTTTCTTTCTTTCTCTCTCTTCTTCTCTCTCTCTCACTCACACTTGACTCTCTCCCTCTTTCTCCTCTTTTTATTTCCCCAGACTGTCATAACACATGTACATGTACATAAAAAATGCAAACTTATTCAAATTTTCCTCACAGCCACTTCTTTATTCATGGTGTGGTTACAGGCATTACACTTCGTGGATTCTGATTGAAAGTACCTTAATTTTGATGAGAGAAGATGATAACAGCTGCAATATTATATTGAAAATTGTATTTCATACCATTTCCGGACTTATTGATGAACGCGATGAACGCGTTAAACATGGACAGACCGTCCTGTCGCATTTGGGTCTGTCCATGTTCATGATGTTATGCACGGTCACCACTAAGTGTGAAAAGTAGCATTTAAATGCAACATTTTTTTTTCCAAAGTGAGTTGTGTGTGATTTCCTGCAAATACAAACATGTGTGTATCGGAGTGAATTTCATTTACGTCTCCGTGTACAGGCCCGTAACTCTCAGGCTTTTGCATTTAACTCAGTATGATGTCATATTGCAAAACATCGGATATTTAAAGGGTTTTGTTCCGGCGGACAAAAGTAATTTATGGCCTTAAATGTCATGGAGTAAAATGATCTTTGCGCCGGGATTCTAATGATTGAAGGTTCATCAAAGTATGGATTTCTTGATTTGAAACATATCTATAATAGTTTAATCGAATACTTATTCTCAGTCCTCTATTTTGTATTTTTTTTGTAATTCATCTGTGTGTTTTGCCGCCGATGAACCATAAATAATATCTGCATAATCAAATAATGGGAGAATAAAAATTGTACATGTCTATTTCAAAGTTGAAGCATTTACATATCTGCATATAGTTACTCTCTAAAAAAATCGAGTGAAAATATTCACTCTTGAAGGAGCGCATACAAAAAAGAGTAAATTTAGAGTGAAATTGGAATGAATTTTGAGTGAAAATGTTCATTTCCACTCATTTTGGAGTGACCTCAGGGATCACTCGAAGATTTTTTTTTGTATTCACTCCTTCCAAAGTGAATATCTTCACTCGACTTTTATAGAGAGTAAACGGCCCAGAAATTTCACCAGGTTGGCAATATTCTTACGCATCGTATCTATATGTATATCCCATTTCAGCTGTTCATCAATCATAACACCCAGGTATTTCACAACGTACTTCCGTTCTATTCTATTTCCAAAAATAAATAATTTTAATTTACCACAATTACTTAAATTATAACGACAACCCAATAACATACATATTGTATTCACAATTTACACTAATCTTTTTTAAAAATAGCCATTCATGTTCATACACATAATATATTCTGCAGCTTAGAATTCGATACACATTCTATTTCATTTACACTTTTTCCAGAGCAATACAACACTGTATCATCCGCTTTAATATGTGAGAGTTGAGTGTCTTGACCTAATCCAGACTGTTCCTAATTGAATCTGCTATCATGTTTCAAGCAGAGACTATTATGTTTCAAGCAGAGAGACAGCTGTGATTGCACGATCTTTCCCAGAACCTTTGAGAGTCTGAGGTGAAAGAATTGAAATCGGCCTATAGTTGCTGGTATGGGCAGAGATATGTCTCCAGATTTAATAACTGGTATTATTTTTGCCCATTTCCAACGATGAGGAACGTTGCCATCTGACAGTGACCAATTAATAAGGTAAGTATAAGTAAATACAATGTGCGAGATGCAGATAATTGTACAATTTTAACTGATATTCCATCTAGACCAGTTGACTTTTTGGCTTTGATTCCTTTGGTGACTTTAAGTACCTCTCCCTCATTTACCACATGCAGGGTCAAACTTGATTGTAAAAGGAACTTCATTTACAATACATTGTTGTACATGAGGAATATGTGATGCCAGATTTGCACCAATATTTCCAAAACAATCATTAAAAACCATTAACTCGTTCGATATCATCAGCGATGAATCAAGCGACTTATAGGTCTACTGCCTGATGAGGATATTTCCTTCAACACATCCCATGATTGATTTGGCCTAAATTTGTCTACATCCTCTTTTTAAAGTAATTCTTTTTCGATTTCCTAATCAAAAAAGTACTTTGTTTTTATCGTCTTATATTCTCCCAATAATTCGGCTTAATTAGCTTCTAAAATACGTTTGTGATTATCACCCTTTCCATCCCAAATACACATACTGTATGTATCTTTTTAGCCTTTCCCTTTTACTTATCTTCGTCGTCTTATTGACACAATAATCTCCTTAGTCATTCAGGGTGAGTATTTATTCCCGACACGTGTCCTTCTCACTGACATAAATATGTTTATGCACTATTTCAAGGAAAAGCTCTTCCAATACTTTAACAGCATCATTCAGATTTGAAGTACATGTATCTTCTACAATACAAAAACTCAAAGTAAAGGCTAACCGTTGAAATGCAACTCGTTCCGCTATATAAGAATTTATGAACAACTTCTTCAATTTGATTGTGAATGCGTTTAAACTTAGAACTTTTTTCATACTATTATCGAGAGAATTTCAAAATTTGGGGCCAGTGAAAGAAAATGTCTGTTTAGCGAAAAATACTCCTGCTTCATGGCAAATGAAATGAGTTGGATTGCCGGGTAGGGTAAAAATGAACAGTTCCATTTTTTAGTGAACATGAACTCAAGTACATATGGGGAGAGAATTGTCGGTTAGTTTGTACATAAATTGTCATACATGTAGAAAATACAAATCCTTAACCTTTAAAACTTTGTTTTCATGAAATAAAACATCACTGTCACTTCTCCATGATTCATTGCAAATAATACGAAGAACTTGTATTTTTCTGTAACAAAAGTATTCTTTCCAATTATTGCGAGGAATATGTGTTTCCCAAGGCGAGTATACCATAACTTAAATATACGGTAAAATCAGAGATGAAAATAAAATCAAAGCAATGTTCCTGCGTGAGCAAAATTTAACTTTTTTTATGACACCTATATTTTTTGAAAAATACTGCTTATGGCATCGATATGTAACTTCGAACCTAAAGATTCGATTGAAGAGACTTCTTCAATAACTGTGTGTCGTTTACGAAAACATCCTTTGGTGTCGTTCAGGTAAACATTCATTGGTATTGTATCGTACGCATTTCACTTCTACTTCACTTTTGTTTTTGAGGGTGGGATTTCCAGAAAAAAAAATGGTCAACAAAAGGTGGGTCACGACATGATCACGTGAACAGGTGAAAGATTCTCAAAGGAAGTGCGACATTCATTGCACTGCGTAGGTCCTTTGCATCGCATGTGATTAGGATTCTAGAAACCTATGTGGACTTTTCACGTGATCACTTCGTGACCCATTCTTTGTCGGCCCTTATTTTATGTAAATTGTATTGATATTGATTTCATGTTTTAACAAATCTGGAAATCCCCCAAACAGAAAACAAGAACGGAATCTATAGCGACTTGCACAACGCAAATTCATTCGACGTTAGCAGCCAGTTACCAATAACCTTTCTTTCATGCCTCTTGCTTTACGTACTGGGAAGGTAAAATCACACTTTTTGAGTTATACTGTATATGTATTTTTACATCGGTTGTACATCCTTCCTTTGTAAGATTCCCGAGATTGTCCTAAAACCGGTCTTCCGTGCTTGTGTCAGTATTCATTTTCAACATTATTACATCTATAATCATCAGAGTGTACAGAGGTGTGCGAATACGCACTGCCTAAATTCACCTTCAAATTCTCTGAAATTTGCGGAATTGAATTGTCAAAGTGAACTCTGCGTTGCACCAACATATAGAAAGAGCACTTCTACTACCACTTGACTGACATCAGACTCACATTTTCATCAGAACTGGCAAGTATTACAGCAGATATTTGAGCAAGGATGGTACGCACCAGGAACAAACCAGGTACATCGGAAGAAACCCAAACTCTTCATGGGACGGAGCAGGGGACCATCGACTCTGATGTACCGTCAGAAGAAAGTGCTGGTCACCCGAGTGAATCATCAGTCCCAGGCAAAGGAGGTTCAATGTCCCCAGATCTTCTTCAAAAGTCTATTGTAGAAGCTCTCTGCGCTGAAGCCACACACAAAAAAAGGCTGGTTGACGCTATTGTTGAAGTCATCGTGGAAAGTGTTACGCAATCGGTGTACGAAGCAGTACGGCTTGATCTTGACCAACAAAAGGATGAAATTACGTCACTCACAAAGAAGGTAAACGATCTCAACAAAGAAATCGAGAGGATGAAGAGTACATGTGAAACGCAGGAACAATACAGCCGGAGAAATTGTCTCCAATTCCATGGAATCCCAGAGAAGGCGAATGAAAACACAGATGACGTCGTTCGAAAGGTCGTCCAGGAGAAGCTTGACATCAACCTTGCGGAGACCGACATCGATCGCAGCCATCGAGTTACTGCAAGATCAGGATCGAGAGCAGATGGAAAGCCACGAGCCATCATCATGAAATTTGCTCGCTACAGTGTTCGACAGCTGATATACAGCAACAGAGCTAAATTGCCAATTTCGGAAAGGGACTCGGATCTACATCCATGAAGATCTCACAAGCCACAGACAAACCCTCGTGAATCTAGCCAACAAGTCTCCACATGTATCAAAGGTCTACACAACTGACGGACGGGTCAAAGCGCTGAAGAAGTCTACAGATAGGTGGGTAACTATCACATCGACGAAGCAAATCGAGGAACTTGACTCATAAAAATATGAATTTGCCAATGTCTAGTGCTTCCTTAACACCTATGAATGTTGTTTACCCATGCATTTACTGCCACAAATCTGTAAGAAAAAAATAAAAATCAATTCTTTGTATACAATGTTCGAAATGGTCACACGCTAAATGTGGAAATGTCACAGACGATACATTTTATTCTTCCGAAGACTGGATATGTACTCTTTGCTACATGAATGAACTTCCAGGATATATAGAAAATTCGCCAGGGGAAGAAATACATTCATCTATTAAAGACGATGAGTTTTCTGAATGTACACCTCATTATCCCCATGGAAAAGGTATAAAAATCGCACATTTAAATGTTCGTAGTTTACGGAATAAGAAAGATGATATTCAATTGTTCTTAGAGTCAAACCCATATGATATTTTTGCTATGACTGAGACGTGGCTTGATAACAACTTTCCCACCGGTTGTCTACATAGAAATGGATATGTTTTTGAGAGAAAAGATAGAGTTAATGGAGGAGGTGGTGGTGTCGGATGTTATATCAAAACTAATATCATATATAAGAGAAGAGAAGAGAAGAGAAGATTTAGAAGAAAAATCCTTAGAAGTAATGTGGATTGAAATTCAAATGAAAAATCATAAACCATATCTTCTTGGCATAGTGTATCGTCCACCGAAGGGCACAACAGATGTGTTTGAAACTATGGAATGTAATTTTCACAGTGTTTGTACTGTGACGGATAAAGTGTTGATTACAGGAGATATGAATTGTAACATGATAACAGATAATGTATTGTCACAGAAAGTAACACGCATGTGTGAGGCTTTACAGTTTAACCAACTGATTTCAAAACCAACTCGCATTACTCCATTCAGTAAAACATTGATTGATTTGTTTTTTGTATCACAGTCTCTCGGCTCATTGACAGCTGGTTCTGTGGGTATAAGTGACCACTCTTTGATATATGTAATCCTTTCTGAAAAACATGTTAAATCTCATCCTAAAATTTCGAACATGAGATCTTTTCGCAATTTTGACTCTGAAAAGTTCATACGTTATTTATCTTCTGTAAACTGGGACTGTGTTTTATCAGGCAAAGATGATAATATCGATGCTATGTGGTTAGAGTTCAAAGCAAAGTTTGTTGAACTGTGCGATAAACACGCCCCCTACGTCAGCATAAGAAAGAAGCGTAGTCCCGCACCATGGATAACGAATGAATATCTGATACTTTCAAGGGATAGAGATTATTACAAATCAAAATTTGATTATTGTAAGTCTATTTCTGATACACGATCTATGCAGCATTTTTGGATAGAATATAAACGCATCCGCAATAAGATAAATGATATGAATAAGAAGTTGAAACGAGAGTATTATTGTAATAAATTTCAGAGTGTTATGAATAAGGATTTAAAACAGAAGTGGAAGGTTAGTAATGATCTTTTGTCGAAAACTAAATGTGAAACAGAATATAAGTTAGAATATGAAAGAAAGTAAATATGAAATCGGTAATGTTTTTAATCAGATATTCAATACTGTATCGGATAGAATAAATAGGTCAACCACACGAAACCGAAATCAATATGACGAGGACAGCTGTCTCCAAGATGTACCTGTAACTGACAGCATATTATCTTTTACGGATATCACAGAAGAATTTGTAATAGTCTGGGTGCCAAAGCCTCTTTTTGGGCCTAACCTTGTTTTACCGTCCACCCAATGTTTTTTAATGGTTTTACCCTATTTCGGGGGTGCTGAATCCGAATCTGGATGATGCAACTCTTGCATCCTTGAGGGTTTTGAGATATTCAAGATGGCCGCCAAAATGGCCGCCCAAACCGGAAATTCCCACGTATTTCCTTCTAAATGGTGAGATATTGAGAACAATTGATGGTTTAACCCTATTTGGAGGGTGTTGAATCCGAATCTGGATGATGCAACTCTTGCATCCTTGAAGGTTTTGAGATATTCAAGATGGCCGCCAAAATGGCCGCCAAAACCGGAAATTCCCACGTATGTCCTTCTAAATGGTGAGATATTGAAAACAATTGGTGGTTTTACCCTATTTCGAGGGTGCTGAATCCGAATCTGGATGATGCAACTCTTGCATCCTTGAGGGTTTTGAGACATTCTAGATGGCCGCCAAAATGGCCGCCAAAACCGAAAATTCCCACGTATTTCCTTCTAAATGGTGTGAAATTGAAAATAATTGATGATTCTCCCCATTTGGAAGGTGCTGAATCCGAATCTGGATGATGCAACTCATGCATCCATAAAGTTTTTGAGATATTCAAGATGGCCGCCAAAATGGCCGCCAATTAAAACCGGAAATTCCCATGTATTTCCTTCTAAATGGTGAGAAATTGAAAACATTGATGGATCTACCCTATTTCTAGGGTGTTGAATCCGAGTCTGGATGATGCAAACCTTGCATCCTTGAGGGTATTGAGATATTTAAGATGGCCGCCAAAATGGCCGCCAATTAAAACCGGAAATTTCTATGTATAAGCTTTTAAATGGTGAGAAATAGAAAACAATTGATGGTTTTACCCTATTTCGAGGGTGCTGAATCCGAATCTGGATGATGCACCTCGAGATAGTCAAGATGGCCGCCAAAATGGCCGCCGAAATGGAAACTCTAATGTATTTCCTTCTTATAAATGGTGAGAAATTGATAACAGTTGATGGCTTTACCCCATTTTTTTTTGACTGAAAGATTTCAGGTTTTCGTCAATGGCACAGTTTGAACTTGCTGTATATACAGTGAAACCAGCTCTACCGGATATCTTTGAGTTGGTACGATACAAGTGTGCCAGCAATGAACCCTTCAAGACTACAGATGCGGTTGAATAGTTGCAAGATTACACTGTTTCCTCTACATATAATGGATAAGTTTTGAACACTAACAATCAATGGACAAGACATGTTCATCTAAATCATATTGTGATAGTGATGTAGAGAAGTATATTGAAATTACCCAACATTACCTGTCTTAATCCATGAGCAGTTTTAATCTCTTCATCCATGAACACTCAAATTGGTTATTTGGTTTATATTGGTGGTCTTGATGACATTGTTGAAGACATGAGTGGGAAATAAAAACTGAACTGAACTGAACTGAACTGACATTTCTTATAGTTATGATTCAATTTTTTCTTCAATATGATGTAACATTATGTATGTGTATCATATGTATGTATATATATATATATATATATATATATATAAATAATAATAATAGTCAGTTCTTAGAAACGCATAATACCATAAGATAGTCTCTATGCGTGTACAAAATAATGAAACAAAATGTATCACATATTTCTCTATTCAAACATGTAATCAACAATTATCAAAAAGGTGAGTTTTTAACACAGATTTGAATTTATCAAAATCTGTAATGCATCTAACACTGAGAGGGAGATTATTCCATAATGAGGGTGCCATTTTTCCAAAAGACCTATCACCATATGTCTTAGATTTGACACTTATTTCAGAGAGGAGATTTTTTGATTTTGAGCGCAGATTACGACCAGGATGATATGGCTTGATGAGTTCACTGAGATATGCAGGGGCATTTCCATGAAAACATTTGAATACAAGGGTCAAAATCTTAAACCTGATACGAGCTCTTATGGGCAACCAATGAAGACTACGAAGAATGGGAGTTATATGATCAAATTTCCTTTTGCGTGTTACAAGCCTTGCGGCTGAATTTTGTATCCGTTGGAGTCCTTTCAGGTGAGAGTCTGGAACTCCAATGAGCAAACCATTATTATTATCCAAATGACTAAAAATAAACGCATGAACCAGTTTTTCTGTAGTTGCTTTATCGAGAACGTGTCTCAATTTTCCAATCCTGTGTAGACCTATGGCTGCAGATTTGCATATGTTATTGATGTGAGTTTTCATACTAAGATCATCTTGGATAATGACACCAAGGTCACGTGCCTTAGAAATTGGCAGCACAGGAGTATCGCAAACATTAACGGACAAAGTTGTTGAGGACTTGTTACGAGATCTGACATGCACAACTTCAGTTTTCTCAAGATTCAATTTCAAACCATTTTGCAAAGACCAATCTTGAATTTTACCTAAGCATGATTCAATCTGACCAACTGCTACATCAGAATTGGTGCTTTTTGGCAATGAAAGATAAATCTGAGTATCATCAGCATATGTAATTTTACTTATGCCACACTTGTCAATTACATCCTCTAAGGGAGCTGTGTACATTATGAAACACAGTGGTCCTAAGACAGAACCCTGAGGAACCCCTTGTTTGAGAACATAAGGGGCAGATGCAGTACCATTGATTGAGACACTCTGCGTTCGGTTGCTAAAATAAGACTGAAACCAATCAAATGCAGTACCAACAATTCCATAAGTCGATGACAGACGGCGGAGCATGATGTTATGGTCAATAGTGTCAAATGCAGACGAGTAGTCTAGCATCACCAACAGTGTCTCCTGGCCCCTGTCTGCTGCAAGAAGTAGGTCATTAAAAACACGTATCATAGCTGTCTCAACACTGTGATTTCTCCTGTATGCTGATTGTGCTCTTCCATACATTTCATTTGATTCCAGATATGCATGTATCTGATTGGCACATGCTCGCTCTACCAACTTTGCAACAAATTTAAGCTTTGCTATTGGTCTGTAATTTCCCAATACTTCTGAATCTAAACCTGGTTTCTTAATAAGAGGATCAACCAGTGCATGCTTGAAGGAATCTGGAAAACAGCCGCTCATCAGAGAAAGGTTGATAATGCGTGTGAGTACTGGAGTCAGCTCATTAACACATTTCTTCAACAGCCATGTGGGTATTGGATCCTGGTTGCAAGATGAAGATGGTGAAGCCAACACCAATTTCCTTACCGCTGTCTCGGTGACGGGTTGAAATTCTGCAAAGGTTGGTCCGTATGCTGTCGCATGGATGCTATTTGGACGTGGTGATGTACAAGGAAATGAAAGTGATGACTGGTTGTTTGACACTTTTGCCAATTCATTCTTTATGTTTTGAATTTTCTCAGAGAAGAATTGCACAAACTGGTTAGCCAAGTGAAGTAAATCACCACCATACTTGGATGGAAGAACCTTGTCGGACGATGACGAGGAAAGTTTGCTGAACTTTTGAAACATTTGCCGAGTGTTGCAATCCTCGAAGGATTTCTTGTGATATTCACGTCTTCTCTTGTTCAACAAAGCCTTGTATCTAGCTCGCTGATCTCGAAAAACTTGTTTGTACACTTCGAGATTCTGAGAATTTCTTAGCCGTTCCCAGCTCCGAAGTTCCTTCTTTGCTGCACGGAGAGAATCATCATACCAAGGAGCATGTGGACGAGCAGTGATTGTTTGTATTATCTCAGGTGAATGCTTGTTCAGCATATCACTAAGGACATCATCTTACTGTTTTACTAATTCGGCTAGATCAGAGGATGGAGCAAGAAACAGTGCAGATTTTGTAATGTCGCAGCGAAATGCCTCCAGATCTATGTCACGAAGCTTACGCGTCTTTATGACAATCTTCCCTGCCGGAGGCCTGGATATGTTCAGCTTACATTCAACCAAAGCATGATCTGAAGGCAAGGGATTAGAGACGGTGACACTGTCATCCACAACAAAATCATCCAAAGCACGTATCAGGATCAGATCCAATGTATGGCCTGCATCATGGGTTGGAGATCTAACAAGTTGGTTGAGGTTGAATGACGTAGCAAGATCATCAAGAAGTATAGTGCTGCGACTTGTGACGTCATCAACATGAATGTTAAAATCCCCACACACCATAACGTGACCAGGGTAAGTAGCCAGCTCTTCAAGGAGTGTTGAAAACTCATGAAAAAAGTTAGTAATTGTGGAGCATCTGTTTGCTGTCATTTGCGGCCTATAAATCACTACCAGACGCACAGATGAACACTTTAACGAACATGTAAATGTCAAATCCATAATTTAAAAAGATCGACTCGAATACTTTGGATTTGTTGAAAACAACTTTGAAGGACTTACGGAGGCAAATACCAAGGCCACCTCCTTTCCTGGTTTGTCTTGGCACATGGTGCAGCCTATAATCGGGTAGTGCATTTAGTATTCCTGCAATGGTGTGGTCATCTCGATGATCCCCTGACATCCATGTTTCTGTGATGACAATGATATCAAGTTTTCTCTCCATCACCACATCACAGAACATGTCCACTTTGTTGTTCAGCGACCGTGCATTCCACAAGCCAAAGTGACAGGGCTTTTGGGCTGACGTGCAAGTTGAGGGCATCATGGATGCTGGGGGTGGTCTTACCTTGTGGCAGCATGGCAAATATGGTAGAGGCATAGATTGTACAGTTGAAATGCTGCTCTCTTCAGACGCTACATGTATGACAGAAGATTGAGTAATGGGTGTTGCTGCTTTCCGCTTTTTCCCCCGTCTCGTTTTCTTTTTGTACGAGATTCCAAGAGAAGTGAGAGTTCTCCATAATGTAGGGGGAAGCCATTGATGACATGTCTCTTTGAGGCCGATATCATACAGCTTCTGCCTGGGATAAGTATGCGTAACATGCTCTCTGATGTCTTTAGTTTGCGTGCCTTGACCTCTGCACAAATCCTCAACAGGCCCAGGGTTAGGATTGATGTCGCCATCACGAAGAATGGAGATTCGAAAACAAGCATCAGACTTGGGGTAGTAGTGAATCTGACCGCCACAGAGTTTACTTGTAAGTTTCACTGCCTGAGAATGTGTCCACTTCACTGGTGTAAGAGTGTACTGGGATTGTCTCAGTTGAGACCAGCATTCTGAAGTACACCCATTCAGCAGGTGCATGCCAAGGAGCAGAACAAGGGTTGAATACTTGATTGACTCCATTGTCTCAGTACTTTGTAACTGCTTCAGTGGATGGTCACAATAGGATTCCAAGCTAGTTCATTCAGGCTTGAGTAATCAGCAATGGGTATGCCCATGAAGAAGCTGTAACATGGCTGTGCTTGACCCAAGTAGACTCATGGTATGGCAAAAAATATGAAGTCCACAGACATGACAGGTACATCCTTAGAAATTGCATCAAGAGTCTAGCGTGATCCAGATGCCTTACCAAGAACATTGGTGTAGTTTTGAAGCTATGGCCAAGATGATACAGCAAGAAATTAGAACAAAATATGGGAGCAGATGTGAGGAGCTGTTCATAGATTATATATACATATATATATATGTATATATAATCTATTACAAACACACACGAGGGGACGGACAAATCACAGGTAACGCGCCGTGAAAAAAAAACTGAATAAAAAAACAAACGACAACATGGAAGGTAATGGTTGATAATCCAGTACTTACGAATATCATAATCGCGCAGAGTGCTTTTGAAATTACCCTTATTGACATCTACTATAGTGGTCGTGGATGCAACCATTTCCAATGACCTAATCAGAATATGCGACAAGTTTCATAGGAATACGAGGTGAGAGTCGTCAGAATACAAGACAAGTTTCAACACCAAATACCAGCATGCCATAATTTAATTTTACTCTATTGATAGCCGAAAAGGATTAACTTCACATCTGTGGAGCCATATTATTGGCGACCACAAGCATTATTTTATAACAATTATGCATAAAGACATTTTCAGTCGTATCTTTCTTTGTGTTTTTACGTTTCAGTATGATGTCAATATCACTTCTTCTTTTTTCCAGTACGTGTTTAAGTTCCGTTTGAGACATATCGGAAGATCTCAGTATATTACAATACCATTGTGACAGTCATTTGGATGTCAATAACTTTTGGCTGATTTCATTTCATTTCATTTTATTTCATTTCATTTATTTCCACATTAAAAACAACAATCATTACATTTCAAGTCATAGTATAGACATATTGTGGGGGACCAATTAAAGCCTTTCAGGCTTGTTGGGAATAGGCCCCAAAGTAAATACAAGACTTTCTCAACTTACAATATATAGATACAAAATATACAGAACACAAATGGTGCACAATCAAAGCAGGATGAAGAAGGAAAAAGAAAAGAGTAAAATACTGGCAGAATATACAAAACCATGTTGCATATTACATACTGAAAGTGCGTCTAAAATTGTTTCTGAACTGCTGTAATGATTTGTAGCTTTTCAGTTCCTTTGGTAAAGTATTCCACAAAATGGGACCTTGATAAAAAAATATTGACTTGGCTAATTCGGTTCGATAAAGGGGAGGATGAAAATTTTGTTGGTTTCTTGTATTATAAGAATAAATACTGCTGTTGAGATGAAAACATAGTTGTAAGGGGGCTGGTAATGCACCAAATAAATACTGTTGCATAAAGATTCCTGTTTGGAAGAAGATTATATCTTGAATTGGTAATACATTCATTTTTTTGAATAATGCAGAAGTTTGTGACAAATAATGTGAATGAGTTATGATACGAATAGCATTCTTTTGCAACAAATGAATACGTTTCACATTCTTTTTAGTTTAATGGCCCCAGACGAGAGTACAATAACTCAAATGAGATGAAATGAAAGAATGATATAACAATTTCAGCACATGCTTAGGTAAAAATTTCAGTTTTCGCAATGTACCAATATTTCTCGACAGTGTGTTGCAAAGCATATTAACATGACTATTCCAAGACAGTTTATCATCCAACATAACACCAACAAACTTTATATTTGTTACACGTTTAATCATATCACTCTTATAATATAAAACAAAATTATCAGTACACTCACGAGTCCCAAATATCATAAAATTAGTTTTTCCTGCATTCAAAATTAACTTATTTGCCTGCATCCATGCATCTAATTTCTTCAATTCTGTATTCATATTATCAAATAGTAATGATAGATCATTGTTACGCATAGAAATATTTGTATCATCAGCAAACAATATGTAATTTAACAATTGGGAACAGTTTGGTAAATCATTTATGTAAATCAAAAAGAGAAGAGGGCCAAGAATGGAACCTTGAGGGACTCCACATTTTACAACCTTATAATCCGATTTGAAACCTTCTATCACAGTATATTGCTGTCGATTATATAAATAACTTTCAAACCACTTTAAAGCCACACCCCGTATACCATAATGACTAAGCTTATGCAATAGAATATCATGATCAATAGAGTCAAAGGCTTTTGACAAGTCAATGAAGACAGATAAAGTAAATTGTTTGTTTTCAATCCCTTGGATGATATTTTGCATAAATTCTAATACTGCGGAACAAGTGGAGTGCCCGTTTCTGAAACCATACTGATTTGGAATGAGTGTATTGGAATCTTGAAGAAATGCGGTAACTCTATTGTAAATACATCTTTCAAATATCTTAGCAAATGTATTAAGAATAGATATGGGACGATAATTACTCATAATACTTCTATCACCTTTTTTATATATTGGGATTACACGTGCAATTTTCATATTATTTGGGACTATACCATGCAGTTAATAAACTTAAATTGAAAATGTCACACAATGTTCTCACAATAAATGGTATAACTTGTTTCACAACCCGGATACTTATGAAATCAGATCCTGCACTAGTGTTATTTTTCATCTCAGAAACAATAGACAAAATTTCACATGTGATAGGCTTAAAGAATATTGATGAATACACAGGGGTGCTTAAGAAGGATATAAACTCACCATCATCTTTAAAACCTTGATTCAATGACAAATTATGACTAATGGTTGAAAAATAATCGTTGAACACATTTGAGATTTCAGCTTTATCTGTGACCAACTCATTATCTATCTTTATTCCGTGTGAACTTAAATTTCTATTCTCATTATTTTTTAAGAGCCTATTTACACATTGCCATATTTTCCGAATATCATTCTTCACAATATCAAATTTATCAGAATAATATTTACATTTTGCTTTTTTCAACTCATTGGTAACATAATTTCTGAATTGCTTATAAACATTTCTACGGTATTGAGTTGGGTTTCTCAAATACTTCTTATACAAAGCAGATCTTTTCCGACATAACTTCTGTAAATAAAAAGTCATCCAAACTTTCTTATTCTTCCTTTTACATTTATGTTCCTTTAATGAAAAACACTTATTATATATATCTGTTATCTCTTGCACATAATTATCATAAGATTCATTCACATCATTTGTGATTTCTACTGATATACACTGACTTTCAACACAAAATTTATGAAGAGTTTCATTGTTGATGCATCTTGTGCTAAAACAGATTTCAGAGTGATCCTTTGGAGGTAACAATTCAGCCGTAATGACAAAGACCGGCAGGTGGTCACTAACGTCACAAACAAGTATACCAGGTGTATAATAAATATCTGTATTGAGGAATATATTGTCTAAAGTACTAGTAGTTCTACTTTTGTTTGTAATACGAGTTGGGGAGCTTATGACTGGATAAAATGAAAAACATGACATACAATAAAAAAGGCATCAACACTTGGGTTTTGAGTAATTTGAGATCTCCCATAATACAGCAATCAAACTTATGAATATCAATTTCATCAAACACTTGCATTATTTCTTCAACAAAACCATGAATGGAAGCATGTGGTGGACGATAAATTATTCCAATTAGCCTGTTCTTGCCTTTACGTGGTGTTTCTATGAATAAACATTCAAAATTATTGTACTCTCTAGTCAAATCTAATCTCACAACATATCGAACAGATTTAAGGATATACACTCCTGTTCCACCTTCTCGTTTGACAAATTCGCTCAACTGAGTTGAATTTAAGAATACGAATTATTGCTTTTCACCCTGCATGGGTTTAATCCCCCGCTTCGGTTAGAGCACAATACTTCACCATTTCAGTATAAGAAAATGTTAAGGAGTTTCCGTTCATACAGGACATTTATAGATGTCCGAAAACCTTCAAAGACCTTCAGCACCCTCGAAATAGGGTAAGACCATCAATCTATTTTAGAATTTTTACCATTAAGAAAAAATATATTAACATTGGAATTTCTGCCACTTATTTTTGCTGTCATCTGTTTGGCTGTCTAAAAACCCTAAAGAGTGGACGAATTTCAACAACCAAGTTTCGAGGGTGCTGAATAGGGCCTAAAATTTACCAATTTTTGACAGTTATTTTGGCGGTCATCTTGGACATCTCAAAACCCTTAAAAAAGAACATGAAAGTTGCATCAACCAGGTTCGGATTCAGCACCCTCGAAATAGAGTAAAACCACCAATTGTTTTCAATCTTACACCATTTAGAAGGTAATATAGGGCTTACATGGAAATTTTCGTTTAGGGGCCATTCTGGCGGCCATCTTTATTATCTCAAAACCCTCAAGAAAGTAAGAGCTGTATCCTGGAGCTTCAAATTCAGCAAACTCAAAATAGTGTAAAAGCACCAACTGTTTTATATTTTACGCCATTTAGAAGGATATAGGGGGTCTACATATGAATTTCCGTTTTTGGCGGCCATTCTTTATCATCTCAAAACCCTTAAGGATGCAAAAGTTATATCCTGAGCTTCGGATTCAGCACACTCAAAATAAGATAAAAACCACCAATTGCTTTCAAATTGTCACCATTTAGAAAGAAATACATGGGAACTTCCGTTTTGGGCGGCCATTTTAACGGCCAATTGAATATCTCAAAATCTTCAACAATGCAGGAGTTGCACCATCTAGATTCTGATTCAGCACCCTCGAAATAGGGTAAGACCATCAATTGTTTTCAATTTCTCACCATTTAGAAGGAAATACGTGGGAATTTTCAGTTTTGGTGGCCATTTTGGCGGCCATCTTGAATATCTCAAAATTCTCAAGGATGCAAGAGTTGCATCATCCAGATTCGGATTCAGCACCCTCGAGATAGGGTAAAACCATCAAATGTTTTCAACATCTCATCATTTAGAAGGAAATACGAGGGAATTTCCGGTTTTAATTGGCGGCCATTTTGGCGGCCATTTTGGTGGCCACCTTGAATGTCTCAAAAACTTCATGGATACAATAGTTGCATCATCCAGATTCGGATTCAGCACCCTCGAAATAGGGTAAAACCATCAATTGTTTTTAATTTCTCAACCTTTAGAAGGAAATACATGGGAATTTCCAGTTTTAATTGGCGGCCATTTTGGCGGCCATCTTGAATATCTCAAAAACTTCATGGATGCATGAGTTGCATCATCAAGATTCGGATTCAGCACCTTTCAAATAGGGAGAATCATCAATTATCTTCAATTTCGCACCATTTAGAAGGAAATACGTGGGAATATTCGGTTTTGGCGGCCATTTTGGCGGCCATCTTGAATATCTCAAAACCCTCAAGGATGCAAGATGTGCGTCATCCAGATTCAGATTCAGCACCCTCGAAATAGGGTAAAACCATCAATTGTTTTCAATATCTCACCATTTAGAAGGAAATACGTGGGAATTTCCGGTTTGGGCGGCCATTTTGGCGGCCATCTTGAATATCTCAAAACCCTCAAGGATGCAAGAGTTGCATCATCCAGATTCGGATTCAGCACCCTCGAAATAGGGTAAAACCATCAATTGTTTTTAATTTCTCACCATTTAGAAGGAAATACATGGGAATTTCCAGTTTTAATTGGCGGCCATTTTTGCGGCCATCTTGAATATCTCAAAAACTTCATGGATGCATGAGTTGCATCATCCAGATTCGGATTCAGCACCTTCCAAATAGGGAGAATCATCAATTATCTTCAATTTCACACCATTTAGAAGGAAATATGTGGGAATTTTCGGTTTTGGCGACCATTTTGGCGGCCATCTTGAATATCTCAAAACCCTCAAGGATACAAGATGTGCGTCATCCAAATTCAGATTCAGCACCCTCGAAATAGGGTAAAACCATCAATTGTTTTCAATATCTCACCATTTAGAAGGAAATACGTGGGAATTTCCGGTTTGGGCGGCCATTTTGGCGGCCATCTTGAATATCTCAAAACCCTCAATATGCAAGAGTTGCATCATCCAGATTCGGATTCAGCACCCCCAAAATAGGGTAAAACCATCAAAAAAATTGGGTGGACGGTAAAACAAGGTTCAGCCTCTGGCACCCAGACTATAATAAAAGAATTGAAGAGTATTGATGTATGTAAAACATATGGTCCTGATGGAGTGCACCCATTATTACTCAAAGTAGCTGCGGAAAGTGTTGTAAAACCATTGACTTATATATTTGATTGTTCCCTTAAAACTGGAAGTATACCAAAAGATTTTAAATCTGCCAAAATAATTCCAATATATAAAAGCGGTGATAGAACATACCCTATGAATTATAGACCTATATCTGTATTGTCAATAGTAAGTAAGAATTTAGAAAAAGGAATTTATAAACAGTTGTATGGATATTTGAATGAACATTCTTTACTTGCCAATAATCAATCGGGGTTTCGACCATTACATTCTACACATTCTTGTATTCTTGATATAACTGAACATATTTTACAAAACATGAATTCTGGATTTATAACAAGTGGCGTATTTTCAGATCTTCAGAAAGCTTTTGATGTCATACCTCATGATAAACTGTTAAAGAAAATGTGGTTATATGGTATAAAGGGTACAGAGTATAGATGGTTCGAGTCATATATTACAGACAGATCTCAATGTGTTTCAGTCGAAGGTATTTTGAGTGACTCTCTTTTGGTGAAAACAGGAGTCGCCCAAGGTTCCACCCTTGGGCCATTGATTTTCAGTATGTGTGTTAATGATATCTGTGAAATGAAGTATATGCCATTGACTAAACTCTCATTATATGCCGATGATATTGTAATTTTTTGCAAAGCAAGAACCAAGGAAGAATTACAGATTATATTACAATCTCAGTTTGATATGATAGTTGATTGGATGGATAGAAATGAAATGTATATTAATGTTGACAAAACGAAGGTTATGATATTTGGTTCTGTTAAAAAAGTAAGAAATTGTAACATTGATATCATAATGTAATAATTTCAGATTGGAAATTGTAGATAAAATGAAATACCTCGGGGTTATATTTGTTTCTCATATGAAATGGACAAAACATGTTGATAACCTTGTGAGTAAACTTTCATCAGTAAATGTACGTAGAATTAAACATATTTGAATCAGAAGAATTTTATTGATTTATATTATACTATGTTTGTTCCTCATTTGGATTACTGTAGCATTATCTGGGGGAATACGACAAAATGTAATATAATAAGATTACAACGCGCTCAAAACAGATATGCTAGAATGATATTAAATGCTGATAGATATACATCAACTGATAATTTATTAAGGTTGCTTAATTGGCAATCAGTGCAACAACGGATTATATTCAATCATTGTATAATGATTTTTAAAATTATCAATAATCGTACACCCATGTATTTAAAGAAACTAATTTCCAATAGACCGATACATTATTATACAAGATATGCTGCAAACAATCCTCTTTTTGTTCCGAAACCACGTACAGAATATATGAGGTCAACATTTTCGTATCAAGGCACATTGTATTTTAATATGTTACCTATTCAAGTCCAAACCTCTGTGTCGTTTGAAAATTTTAAGAAACAGTGTAAACGTTTAAGTTTTGATTTTTGATTTTTAATTTTTGCATATTTTACCCACCTGAGTTTTTACCCAAACCAAACAGTGACTATTTATTTATATACGAATTTATGTGCAGTTTGAATATTTAAGGAAATCATGTAAATATGAGAGTTTGATTTTTGTTTTCATTTTAGCTGAACATATTCTTGCCGACCGTATACATTTTTTTTTTTCTTTCTTTTTTTTCTACCCAAAAACATCTTGACGCAGCAACTACACTGCATTATCCGGAAAAGGGGGGTGGGGTGCGGGTTGGGGATAGGAGATAGGGGATAATGGATAGATTGTTTGTTTGTTTTTTTTTCAATCATGGGTGATGTTTTACTGGTTATAAAAAATGTACACTGTTATTCTGAATGTAAAATGTAAGACGTATTTTAATTTTACATTGTTATACATTTTATTCAACTTATATCATATTCAGATTTATACTTTGATTGCCGTTTTAACTTGTCGTATTTTGTATTGTACCTTATGTAATATATTGTTATAGATTGTAACATTATACAGTTTTAAATTTGTTTCGAATTGTAAATTGTATTTTAATATTTTTATGTAATAGAGGGCTCTCTTGTAAAGCAGTTTTATGTACTGAAGAGACTACCCTGTATAAAGAAGACATAATAAATAAATAAATAAATAAATTATTGCCAGCATTTCAATCTTCTCAAAAATAGCACCAAAATGAAGTTTGACATGATATTCCACTGCGTACATCATTATAATGTTATTCATGGGCGTAAATCCGGGGGTGGGGGGTGGGGGCGGGATGGGGGTATGAATCCCCCCCCCCCCCCGAAATGGAGGAGGGGATGGCCTATACAATCATCCCCCCCCCCCTGAAATTTGGAAAAAAAATGGAGGAAGCAGAACTGTTTGGCACATTGCATGACGTTCGTACGCCCACCTTCAGATAGGAAACAGAGCAGAACAGTATTCTATCTTGTAGGATAATGTATTCATAATTTTCTCAAGCGCTCGCTCACTTCGCTCGCTCGCGAAGAAAGTAATATCGGCATTAGGCATGGCCCAGACGTTGACAACGTCAAATAGTATAGGCCTACATGTAAACATGCTATATGACGCGAGCAACTCGGGACCATCTGCAAATTTTGTACGAATACAAACAAACAGACAAAAAAAAAAACACTATACCGCCATAATTGAAACCCCCCCCCCCGTTTCCTGAATCATTCCTGAAACAATGATGACTCTGATCGACTCAGTCAGGATACATCTATGGGCATACACAGGGATGATCAGGGGCGTCGATTCTCGTCGATCTCGGGAGGGGGGGGGGGGGGGAGGGGCATTTGCCCCGCCCCTACGGAAATGTTGGGGGTAGACAAATCATTTGTCCCTCAGGCAATTCCCGAGATGAGGACAAATCTCGAATTTTCTTTATGGAAAATTGTCCAAATACCGCCAGAACTATGCACCAAATCGTTGAATAGCAATCATAAACATGCTAAAGCTCCACTACTGAGTCCCTTTGTCACTTTGTACAATTTTTAGATTGACGTATTTCCTAATATCTTATCAAAGGGTGTGCAGCAGAGTTTTCACTTACAAAAGTTCCCTCATGTATTATGCAGAGGTGTCGAAGGGGGGGGGGGAGGTTCCCCCATATAAGTATTGGGGACACACATAATCATCATTGTGCTTCTCCTCGTAACTCCCGAGGTGTGGAAATGTCTTACTTTTTTGATAGAAAACTGTCTAAATATGTCACCCAAAGATGGCTAAATTTTAATTTTGAAAATACAGAAACTCCCTCGCGTGAGAGGGGGATAGGGCTATACCCCCTTCCACACCCTCCCCGTTCAGTCCTTTCTACTAAATACACTTTTAGATTGACAGATTTCCAAATGTTTCATCTAAAATATGCACCAGGTCTGTTACTTCAAAAAAAAAATGTAAAAGTTCCGTGAGTGGTAAGAGATATCTAGATACTTTCAATTAAAGGAGGGTTCCCCCCCCAAAAAAAAAAATAAAAATAAATAAATAAATAAATAAAACAAAATAAAAAAAAAGATTGTACACTTCTGGGATTGAAATATTCCCAGATTACATCATAAATGTGTTTACGAGATATTTTCATCTGAATTCTAAAAATGCAAAGCATCCTCGTATGCAGGGGTGTCGATCCTTCAGGACGGGGGACGCGGACGGGGGGGGGGGGGGGATGGGAACATAATCATTTTGATCCCAATGATTCCCGAAATGAGGAAAATTTTCTGGCGTTTTTTATAGAAAACTGTCCAACTATCTTATCCAAAGTGTGCACGAGATTGCAGAATTTCAATTCTGAAAATGAAAAAAAACAACAAACTCTCTCGTGTGGGAGGGGGATACCTCCTCCCACCTACTCCACCTTGCGGTCTTTTTCCTTTTTTCTTTTTCGATTGACAGATTTCCAAATGTTCCATCGTAAGCGTGCACCAGGTCTGTCACTTCAGTTACAAAAATCTGAATAATTCTGAGTGCACTAGACTATAATCACTTAAATTCCGAAAACTCATATGTTCCCTCATGTACAAGGGGAATATCCCCTTTTAATCAACACTTTCCTCGCTCAGTTCCCCCGATCAGTTGTCTTTTTCATAATTTCCCAAATATTCCATCAAATATGCGTATACGAGATATCTCAACTTTAAAAAGGCAAAAGCTCCCTTATAGGGGAAGGGTGGTGATAGCCTTCTCCCTGCTCGCCCGCCCCTCCCCCCCCCCCCCCCCATGCATACAAGTAGACTGTGGCTACGCTTTGAACATAGACAGTTTTCCAAAATATGCCACAAAATGTTTGCACCAAAACGTTTAAATGCAATCAGAAAATACAGAATCTCCCTCGTGTAGGAGGGGGAATAGGGCTTATCCCCTCCCACCTTCTCTGATTGACAAATTTCCAGATATTCCAACAAAAGTGTGCACCAGATTGTAGAATTCAGTTCTAAAACTGAAAAAAGCTCCATCGAATATGGGAGAGGTATCTTGCCATCACCCTGCAAAAACTTCTCACCGTGGGAGAGGGGACACCCCCTCTGTTTTGGGTGTTCAAACACCCCCCCCCTTTGCCAAAATGGGGGTGTTTGAGGTGTTCAAATACCTCCCTTGGGCAAAAGGGAGGTGTTTGAGCTATTCAACACCCCTCTTCAGCAATGTTTAGATGTTGACAAATGAAACAAAAGCTGTCTTTACCGCTTTTATTTCCGTTTTGAATTCCGCCTTTCCTTTCTTTTGCGTTCATTTTCTCTCTCTCTCTCTCTCTCTTCCTTGTTTTATCTTAATGTTTGTGTGGATGATGATACATTATGGAGTTACATAACATTATACGCACTAAAGAACTCGTGTACAGTACGTGCTAATACTACGTTACTGCACCGCGCGCGAAGCTGACGCGCAAACAGTAGACATTCCCGATCCCTGCTTTGCTTTCTGGCCGAATCGCGAAAATACATTGCGCAATGTTCACCGTTTACCGGTATTATACCGAACGCGGTATACCGTAAATTGTGTATGATGCATAATATTATGTGTGTACAATGCATGCTGCGCTGCAGGCACATTGCATGCTAAGTTAGTAGTATCAACTACCAACAGTGGCGTATCTAGGGGGGGGGGGCAAGAGGGGCACGTGAAAAAAAAAGAGAAAAAGAAGAAGAAGAAGAAAAAAAAACCCGACGAAGAAAAAGAAGAAGAAAAAAAAAAACCTCGCCCGGACGGGGGAAGGAGAATGGGGGGGGGGGGGGGGCAGAAAACCAAATCAAACAAGATAAAAACAAAACATGAATTCCATGTTTTGTAACACTGAAATATAAAAATTTTCGGCTCGCTCGCTGCGCCCGCTCGCCAAGATTTATCCAAAAAAAAAAGAAGAAGAACAAAACGTAATGATGACGTGGAAATATAAATATTTCGGCTCACTCACTCGTAGTAATTTAGAGTATTTTTCAAAGTCCTTAGTTTGTTGGCATAAATCGTTATCTATGAAGCCGTCACTATATCTTGATTAGAATTGTAAGATTTAATAACCAAAAAATGACAAGAATTCCATGTTTCGTAAGGTGAAATACAAAAATTGTCGGCTCGCTCGCCAAAATTTATCAAAATTTATCAGATTTCATATCACCCTCAAAAAGACCCTTTTAAGTGCTCGAAAAAGCATATCAAGTGGACTTTTTTTAAGTCCCTACCGGGATGGGATTGGGGTTCAACACTGTTGGTATAAATCGTTATCTATAAGACTGAAATACAAAAATTTTCGGCTCGCTCGCTGCACTCGCTCGCCAAAATTCTTCAATATGTATACATTTAAATCACCCTCAAAAGACCCCTTCTAAGTGCTTGAAAAAGCATATCATGCGGACTTTTTTAAAGTCCCTACCGGGATGGGGTTGGACACTGTTGGTATAAATCGTTATCTATAAGGCCGTCACTATATATTGATTAGAATTGTAATTCGAAGATTTAATAACCAAAAATGACAAGAATTCCATGTTATGTATAAAGCTGAAATATCAAAATTTTCGGCTCGCTCGCTGCGCTCGCTCGCCAAAATATATCAAAATTTAGGGTTGCCTTCTACATTTAAATCACCCTCAAAAGACCCCTCTTAAGTGCTTCAAAAAGCATATCATGAGGACTTCTTTAAAGTCCCTACCGGGATGGGGTTGGGGTTGAACACTTTTTCAGAAATTAGGGGCGCAATTTTCGCGCTTGCCCCGGGCGCCGTTTTCTCTAGATACGCCACTGACAGTGGCGTAACTACGGGGGGGGGGGGGGCATGGGGGGCACGTGCCCCCCCCCCCCATCCGCTGGTTCAAAAAAAAAAGAAAAAAAAGGGAAAAAAAAGAAAAAAACCTACGAAAATGGTAATTCAACGGTTAGTAAACTGCTTTTGAAATCAACATGAAAGGATGATCAAGAAAAAAAGATATTTTTCCAAGATTTCTTTTAACCATATAATTAAAGAGGTATAACATTGTTCAAAAAGCCCGGAGACGACTAAAGATTGTGATTCAGCGTGATTCCTGGTTGGCATTTTGAATACAAGCAGGATGTGCGCAGTGTACTCAGAATATCGGAATGGCAAAAAGAGTCGCTGCAATGTTGCGCAATGTGATGTTTGATAGGTTGTACACATTTGCTATCAAAGCTTGATCATTGATTTTGCAGTGTTGCTTTACATACTAGTCTATATTAAAATGCCTTGCATTGCCAATAATAAGACTTGACCTTGGCTATTTCCTAACTTTTCCATCTATTTGAAACACACACACTCACAAACACAAACAAATTAGGGGATGCTCTATATAAAGTGCAGATTTTGGACATCCTTCTCCCGCTTGGTCACTTCGACGCCCCCTCGCTGGTCATACCTCCCCCAATCATGAACATAAACCGACACCCTTGACTACCAGTGGCGGATCCAGGGGGCGCACCGGGCGCCCCCTCCCTCCAATGCGAACAAAAAATATACATGTAGCTACAAACGACAGTTTTGGGACGGTAAAATGTCACAATTTTCAAGCTCGCTCGCTTCGCTCGCTCGCATTTAACCGTTATATGCCATCCTCCTGATGTTACTGCCAGTAATTGCCAGCAGCAGTTGCGCCCGATGCGCCACCCCCCCCCCCCCGAATTTCCAAAGCGAAAAAATATAGCTACAAACGGCAGTTTTGGGACTGTAAAATGTCAAAATTTTCAAGCTCGCTCGCTTCGCTCGCTCGCATTTAATCGTTATGCAATTCTCCTGATGTTGCTGTCAGTAATTGCTAGCAGTTGCGCCCAGTGCGCCCCTCCCCTTAATTTCTAAAGCGAAAAAATATAGCTACAAACGGCAGTTTGGGGACTGTAAAATGTCAAAATTTTCAAGCTCGCTCGCTTCGCTCGCTAGCATTTAATCGTTATGCAATTCTCCTGATGTTGCTGTCATTAATTGCCAGCAGTTGCGCCCGGTGCACCCCCTCCCCTTAATTTCTAAAGCGAAAAAATATAACTACAAACGGCAGTTTGGGGACTGTAAAATGTCAAAATTTTCAAGCTCGCTCGCTCCGCTCGCTCGCATTTAATCGTTATGTCATTCTCCTGATGTTACTGCCAGCAACTGCCAGCAGTTGCACCCGGTGCAACCCCCTTAATTTCCAAAGCAAATATATATGTATATATATATATATATATATGTATACATATATTATTATATATAGCTACAAACGGCAGTTTGGGGACTGTAAAATGTCAAAATTTTCAAGCTCACTCGCTCCGCTCGCTCGCATTTAATTGTACAGTTATGCAATTCTGATGTTGCTTCCATGAGGTGCCCCCCCCATGTCTTGACCCACGGTACGCCACTGAACACCCCCCCCCCCCCCCCTCTAAAAAATCCTGGGTACGCCTATGGTCTCGGTCATGATGTTCAGTGTAGCAATTAGTACAAAAAGTTGATTTCAATGATTCAATTTCATAGGGAAATTGTTTAATAATCTACATCAAAATATACTGCTACCTTTAACAAGTGGGACTCTGTCAAGTAGATAAAATACGCAGACATGAATCAATTTGCACCATTTATGACATCAAAGTGCAAAAAGTTCTCACCGTAGGAGTGTAAGAATGTGTCAGAATTAATACATGAAGTTTATTCAAAATTCAAATGATACCATGTTATAGCGATATTGTTCAATAATAATCGACATCAAAATATGTTGCTATACCTTAAACAAGTGGGACTGTTTCAAGTCGACAAAACGCGCAAAAACATGCATCCCCCCCCCCCCCTCGCTCGCTCCGCTCTCTCGGGCTCGGTCGGGTTCATGATATTTAGTGTAATAATTAATACATAAGTTTATTGAAGCTTACCTATGTATGCTCTCGATGAAAGCGAGATGTCGAGGCTCGGTACCCCGAAATCCCAAGACATTTCTTTTATCAGAATGTCATAAAAAATGAAATAAAATTTTTTTCTGTGAAAGTCTCCTGTGAAATCACACATTTCTTCGTTTAAATAGAGTCTGTTACGTGTTATTTAGGCCACGAATACAGAAGTTGTCAGGCCTAGTGCCTGTAGTGGTGCTTCGTAGTCGATCAGTCACATGCATGCGCCCATCACCGGCCACGTTATAGGCCTATGTCGCAGTGCAGTATTCTCCGTGTATCAAAGAGCGGAGAAGTCTGAGCTTCGTACCTCTTTGGTACGTACAATGTACTATATCAGCAGTTCCTCGGTAGTACTACAGCTGTGTACGCCATATTTTTAGCGAGTCTTTTTTTTTCGCAAATCGGGACTTGCCAATAATTTCGCGAGTGCTTAAATTCGTGGTTGTGGAGTACTTGTGGGAGTACACTACAGAAGGGGGAAATATATACGGAAAGAGAGTTAATATTTTCTCGTGTTTTTAAATTCGCAAAAAGCACCAGGTTCGCGAAAATAAAAAAAACCTCGCGAAACATTCGGCGTGCGCGGATCGCTAATACTAGATACCACGCAATGCGCGGGCATCGGCTATAAGTCGAAGTCTTGACTAGGCCGGCCGGCCGGCCTATCTGGTGATAAAATAAACGATACAGAGCACTGCGATTTTCATCGATAGTGATAAAACTTTGATGGACTCGGTGAAGTAATGAATGGATCGTGCAGTGAATTTGTGAGGGTACCTAGCTGGATAGAATGCTGATGAGCTGTGAACGGGAGTACGGAGTGAGTGTGATGTGATAAAATGTGATAATACGTAGCCCGACCAGACGCTGCGCTACCTATAGGGCTAGCGACTGGGCTGTGTTCAGTTAGGCCTACTGCTGCTCTGAAGTACGAGTTCAGGTCAGCACTATAAAAGCTCGATTCATTTTCAGTTCAGAATAAAAACAACTCTTACCAATCTACATTTTGAAGCCTATCTGGCATTGGTCCTGCGTCACCAACATTGTCCCCTGGCCTGCCGTGTGGCAAGGGCTCGTATTGCCAATCTCCACTAAGTCCGTCCGCTTCAACCGGACCGCCCTGGGCCTTCCCCACTAGCTCGCCCGCAGCGTCTCCCTCCTCGGCCGTAATAAGGCAAAACAACGTAACTCAGAATATCATGTTCTGAGAAAAACGAGTTTGAAAATTCAATTGGTTCCCATTTTTCCGTCATAAAAGCAAATCACTTGTGCAGCGGCGAAGTTTTTTAGGCATTACTGAAGAATATCTCGGGAAAATTTCAGTAAAATAGGACTTCCCGTTTCAGAGTAATTGCCATGTTTAGAATAGATACAGCATTTTACCGAATCACAACACTGTGCTGATGAGTAATTCTAGTTTGCCAAAAGAGCGTATCCTGACTTTCGTTGTGCGAGAATCCTCACGCGGCAACATATCAATTAGGCAAAAGAACGTATCCTGACTTACGGCGCGTAAGCATTTTCTCGCGAAGCAACTTCAGTATGCCAAAAGAACGTATCTTGACTTACAAATATCTGCGCCTCAAACCTTTCATCAATGTAATTAGGCAGAATGACGTATCCCGACTCAATGGCAACAATCTCTATCGTTTATTTACTTTGACAATTTTGTTAACTGGATGATAAAAGTCCCGTTATATGTTTTTAAATACATATTAAGAATAGTAAAGCACAGTAGCTTGCAAAATTATCGATGCAATGGAATATTTTCTTTTTTTTTCTTAAAAATTACCGAGTATGTACTAAAATGTTATTAGTTGTTATCCACCAATCACCGTAATTTTTTGTTTTACAATATGTACTTCATTTGCATATACAGTTTATTGTTTATTGCGATGTCCATTCTTTTTTATTATCTTTAAGTGTATGTTATTTATCTCTTGATGTAAGATTTTTCATTGGGAACACAATTATATTTGGTTTATCATCCATGTTTTGACAAAAACATGGATTTGGTTTAATATTAACCACTAAAGTACGAGTTTGGGTAAAGTCTGTAAAATGGATTTCATTACACGTTTTATGCCATGTGAACTTGAAATATGTATAATCTTTAGTATGAAAATGCAAGAGTGGCAACTATTATGACTGTATGAGAACTGGCCAAAAAATAAAATAAAATGGGTATAAAAAAAGAATTGTATAGACATCTGTACATACACTTTGTTTTAAAGACACATACACGCATTTAATGTGTTGATATTGAGACTCCTATTTCAATTTCTTTTCTTTTCTTTGATTTATCTAACGATTTCCATTGAGATGAAAGGATTTTAACAAAAAGAATAATATTGTGTACTTTGTTTATCGTTATAAGTTGTTAATGTTTGGTTGATTGCATGAATTGTATCCGTAAGGTTAAAACTTCTAATGATGATATGCCTCAATTCTTTGAACAACAACAATAATAACAGTGATTTATCAGGTAATTATGAATCCAGGTTTTAATGTTTTAGGTGTAACTTGACCACTCACAGACACACACACACACACACACACACACACACACACACGCAAGCAAGTACAAACACACACACACACCTCAGACTTGCCAGAGGTGCAAACATTCTCTCAGTAAAATAACTTTGAGATAAACATGACAGAAACGTAGATGCAGAGACTGATTTTCATCTTCTGAAAGGTTTATATGAAAAAAAAGTGTGTACATCTGTTTATCAAAGACAACAGCATTACAGAAATCATTCGATCATTTGCAAGTCTTAAAAATATGAAATAGATATCTACGCTTCCTTCTTACAATTTAATTATGCTTTTATCACATTGAAAGCAAATCAGCAGTAGCTAAACATTATCATGATGGTAAATAAGAAATAGAAAAAAAAAATTGTAATTAACTTCCCGAGTAAAGTAGCTTACAAAATTTTCAATTTCAATAGAACAGAACATAACTGTTTTTTGTTTTGTTTTTTCTAGAGATTATTTATACTATTACCGTATCAGATTTTCGCATCAATTTTTACCTTGGAAGATCAGAACATCTACAATTACAAATTATAAACAGCACACAAAGTATTTTCAATCCTTACTGTTGTTGAAGATCAAGTGTAGTAAGAAGTAAATACTTGGGTAAAGAACAATCATTAGGCAGCTGAAAGGAAGGGAAAATTTGCAACAGTATTCACTTTATAAACACTTTAATAAACGTGTTATCACAACAGTAATTTGCTGTGCTGCAATACATCTGCGTTGTCTGAGAATTCCCGGAGGGATTAGTTCTCAAAATAAATCAAAATTATGCAGGATATAATGTTACTATTTTCCTGGTTTTCTGAAATATGTTGACAAGTTTCAATCGACATGATATTGATTTTGAGGGCAAGCATTTACAACAACATTTGATATGAACAAGTGATAGTTTTACCTACAGTTGATAATCATCATTTCAAAGGGCAATAAGCCCTCATCATGATTTTTTTTTTTCGAAATAGAATCTTTAGTTTCATATTGATATTAAGAAAAAAACTTTCTTGTGCCTTCATAACGTGAGGACAGTCATTAACACTTCACAGTTGAGTTTTGCGAGTTCTTAATTTAACTGTGAAAGATTTACTTGATCCTATATAAACAATCCGAGTGTTATTATTTTTCTTTTAGAGTTGACTGATCTAGTGCACAATCCACTCCATCTTTCATGAGATTCTGACGGGCGTGCACAGCTGTTCTGAAATGTGTATAGTTGCTCTTTTCTCTGCTGTCGAACTGCTCGGTAGACCACTGCAGGAGAATGTAAAAGAAACGGAAGAGAATAATTAACACAAAATAAAATAAGGCACTCTGTATTTTCCATAAAAGACAGCTAGTGAATTTCAACTCTGTTTTAGTTACATTATGTGATTAATTTCTTCATTAGACATGGTTTTGTGTAACAAATCCTCTCTCACAGACCCCACCCCCCCAAAAAAAAAAAAACACACAAAGAAAATGAGAATGAGTATTTATAAAGAGTTTGTTCGCAAAAATCGATAAGTCCATTTTTGAAGATTTTGAAGTTCAGTCTCTCTCACAAGGTATCTTTTAAATGATATACTTGTCAGTCCATAAATAGGAACATTTTTTAAGTTATGGTCAAAAGAAGCAAACAATTTCTCTTTCTTTTTCTTGACCTTTAATCGCAAATATCTACATTTGGCAAATATGGACTTATCGTTGGTTTTTTTTTTTTTGCAAACAAACTCTTCAAATATTGAAATACACTCAGAATATCTATCATTCAACATCATACTGATAATAATTTAACATTATTATATCTTTTTTAAGGAATGAACTGTGAAATGTGGTATTCTCAAGTTATCAGAGAGTCATCATCATGGATTCTGCCTTCTTTTATTTTTTTTTTCATAATTTTACCAAATGCCGGCTTGTGTCGCCAGTGATAAGACAAAGGTGGGATTCATTTCTGCCCCCTTCTACTACTTGTTTTTTTGGTATGAATTAATGGGTGATTATTCAACTTGTACCTTTTATTGTACTTGATACACTGCATTCCTTTTCTGTGCTGGTCTAGGCTGGCGGTTGGTGTGGACACTGAAAAGAGAGGCAAGCAATTATGTATTTCAACACGAATGTTAATATCATCTAAGGTAGACGATTGGGTCTAAATATTTGAACTTTCCATTGTATTTAAAACCACCTAACTTAAGAATAAATATTTGAATTCCATGAGCTTTTGCCCCCTCAACATATTTATAGAGGGGGGGAGGGGGTGGAACGTATAGCATGTATAGGATCTACCATGGCTACAATGCATTATATTGTATCGAAATGAAAAAAAAAATAAATGTTTTAAAGAATAAGTACAGGTGACTAAAATTGCACAAAGAATAAAAAATAAAGAAATCAGGCCTCCATAGTTAGCAGGTAGGCCTACAGAGTACCATTAGATATTACTTTCTTCTTTAGGCTAATTTTAAGTGGGTAAATTCCTGTATGTATGAAAACACCACAATCACATTCTTCATCCTTTCAAGAAAAAAACAAACAAGATCTAAGACTACTTGTGTTTAACCAAAGATGTAGACCAAACATTATTTTTTGTCCCTACTTTTCTTGCCAAAGTAATGATGTTAATGTCATTATTAGAACATATCGTCTGCCAACAGTTCATGTTGCCGCTGAAGACTAAATAGAATTCATCAGTATCAAGCCTTATTGTCATTAGCTTGAAGTCGAGTCTACTGTTTACTATAAAGCTGCTACTTTTTTAGACTTTTAGACGAAAACTGAATTTGAGGTACAAGACGTCAAGTCGAATGATGTCGATTATCATACAGTCAACGGCGTAAATCCGTACTGAGGAGTGGGGGGGATGATTGGCGATAGTCACCATCACCACGATTTCAAGCCCATAACCGGACCGGCGCAGCCCTGGGGGGGGGGGGGGGGGCACACACACACACACACACACACACTTTACAGGGATCAAATGTCCCATTCTTTTCCATGCAAAGTGGGAGGGAAGTGGCAGCAAAAATATGACGACTTTTTGTTCTTGTTTTTGTTTGCTTGTTTGTTTTTTTCTTGTCAGCCGACTTTCCGCGGAAAATCAGACCTTAAAAGTATGAAGACTTTTTTGCTGTTGTTTCTCTTGTCTTTTGATGTTCTTTCTTCTTGACTGACAGGCGATTTTGCCCCCCCCCCCTTTCAAACAAGTAGCGCAGCCCTGAATAATGCCCAAATGAATTCAATAAAATGCTAATTAGGATATCCATTTCTTGAATAACGTATAGTAGATATTTTCCTGTAGCTATTAATTGTATTCTTCGATTTTCTTGCTTTAAGTCAGTAAAGCAATCATCACAGGGGCATCGTTCCGTTTTAATGATGGGGGGTAGGGGAGGGACTTTGAGTTTGAATATCTGTGCGAGGGAGCGGAGCGGCCTAGCGGGGGGGGGGGGGGGGGGGGAGGGTGTGGGAGGGGGTATCCCCCTCCCACACGAGAGAATTTGGCATTTTCAGACCTCAAATTCAGCGATCTGGTGCACACTTTTGGTGAAATTTGGGATTTTTTTTTCCTATAAAAAACAAGTAAGAAAAAGAAATATTAATAGATAATTGAATGACTACATCGTGGTATTTCAGCTCTTGCTCCGCCTGTGCGACATCACTGTGAAGGCCTACTAAATAGTGGGGCCTATCACCGGCGTAGCCAGGATTTGATCTTCGGGGGGAGCGGTTAGATGCGAGAGAGTGATGCGAGCGAGGGGGGAGGGTGTGGGAGGGGGGTTTCCCCCTCCGACAGTGAGAACTTTTTGCATATTGATGTTGTAAATGGTGCAATTTGATTCATTTTTTTTTTTTTTTTGCGTGTTCTATCGACTTGAAACAGTCCAACATGTTTAAGGTAGCAGTACATTTTATGTAGATTATTATTGAACAATTTTGCCTATAAAAATTATGGTATCATTTAGAGAAATTTTTTGTCTTAATTCTTACACTGAAGATCATGAACGCGATAATAAATTTTGACATTGTACAGTCCAAAAGCGGCCGTTTGTAGCTATATATATTTTTTTCGCTTTGGAAATTAAGGGGGGGCGCACCGGGCGTATTTGCTGGCAATTTTATACTGGCAGCAACATCAGGAGAATGACCTAACGATTAATGCAAGCGAGCGAAGCGAGCGAGCTTAAAAATTTTGACATTTTACAGTCCCAAAACTGCCGTTTGTAGCTACATTTTTTCGCTTTGAAAATTAAGGGGGGGGGGGGGGGGGGCACCGGGCGCAACTGCTGGCAATTACCCGGCAGCAACATCAGGAGAATAGCATAGCGATTAAATGCGAGCGAGCGAAGCAAGCGAGCTTGAAAATTTTGACATTGTACAGCCCCAAAACGGCAGTTTGTACCTATATTTTTTCGCTTAGGAAATTAAGGGGGGTGGGGGCGCACCGGGCGCAACTGCTGACAATTACTGGCAACAACATCAGGAGAATGACCTAACGATTAAATGCGAGCGAGCTTGAAAATTTGGACATTTCACAGTCCCAAAACTGCCGTTTGTAGCTGTATCTTTTTGGCTTTGAAAAAATAAGGGGGGGGGGGGGGGGCGCACCGGGTGCAACTGCTGGTAATTACCCGGCAGCAACATCAGGAGAATGGCATGACGATTAAATGCGAGCGAGCTTGAAAATTTTGACATTTTACAGTCCAAAAACTGCCGTTTGTATAGCTGTACTTTTTTCGCTTAGGAAATTAAGGGGGTGGGGGCGCACCGGGCGCAACTGCTGGCAATGACTGGCAGCAACATCAGGAGAATGACATAACGATTAAATGCGAGCAGGGAGGTCTTTCTCTTCCCACCTCCCTGATGCGAGCGAGCTTGAAAATTTTGACATCTTACAGTCCCAAAACTGCCGTTTGTAGCTATATTTTTTTCGCTTTGAAAAATAGGGGGGAGGGGGGCGCACCGGGCGCAACTGCTGGCAATTACCCGGCAGCAACATCAGGAGAATGGCATGACGATTCAATGCGAGCGAGCGAAGCGAGCGAGCTTGAAAATTTTGACATTTTACAGTCCAAAAACTGCCGTTTGTAGCTGTACTTTTTTCGCTTTGGAAATTAATGGATGGGGGCGCACCGGGCGCAACTGCCGGCAATTACTGGCAGCAACAAATATCTCGTAAACACATTTATGATGTAGTCTGGGGAAATTTCAATCCCAGAAGTGTATACTATTCTTTTAGGGGGGGGGGGGGGGATCCTCCGTTAATTGAAAGTATCTAGATATCTCCTCCCACCCAAGGAACATTTGCATTTCTTTAAACTGAAGTAACAGGCCTGGTGCACACTTTGGATGAAACATTTTGAAATCTGTCAATCTAAAGTGTATTAAGTAGAAATGATTGAACGTGGAGGGTATGGGAGGGGTTAGGCCTATCCCCCTCTTACGCGAGGGAGATTTTGTATTTTCAGAATTGAAATCTAGCCATCTTTGGGTGAAATATTTAGACAGTCTTCTATCAAAAAAAGTAAGAACATTTCCACATCTCGGGAGTTACGAGGAGGAGCAAAATGATCTGTTTGTCCCCAATACTTTTATGGGGGAACCATCCCCCTCCCCCTCCATCGACGCCTCTGCATAATTATGAGGGAGCTTTTGTAAGTGAAAGATCTGCTGCACACTCTTTGATAAATATAAGGAAATAAAACGTCGATCTCAAAAGTGTACAAAGTCTATCGAAAGGGACCCAGTAGCTTTTGCATATTTATGATTGCAATTCAGCGATCCGGTGCATAATTCTGGCGGTAGTTGTCCAACTTTCCATAAAGAAAGTTCGAGATTTGTCCTCATCTCGGGAATTGCTTGGGGGACAAAATGACAAAACAATAAACATTATCAGAAACGCAAGGTTATTGATAAGGACCGTATAGGCGGAGATTGAAAACTTGAATGTTCATCTCGTATTGAAGGAAATTTTACCTTTTAACTTCAGTTACCTCACAGGAATAGATTAAGCAAACCGTACCTTAATTGAAGACAACCCAACGTTTACTAACTATAAATCTCGCAACATAGGCCTACATATCAGAGCACTTCTGAAGCCCAGGTCTATCAGATGTTTACATACTGTAGCCTTTGAAAGTTCAAACATAATTGAGCATATGATGCCGACAATTTGAATAATTTCCTGAGATCTTTTCCTAAAGATTCTTTTGTATATTGTATTACCATTTAAACACCATTCATATTTACAGAAATCAAAATGAGTTCAGCCCTTCCTTTTCGTAGAGATAATTCTATTTATTTTGCTCACCTTTTTTCCATCTTTGTCAAGTTAATGGCTTCATATCTGGCCCCTACTAAGCACAATGACATGATAAGCAACGTTATTTTTGAACAACATTACAGGCTCATAAATACAGTTGTAAAATTCATTAAGGATCACGGCACTTCAGGTTTTATACATTCTTACCAACGTGTGAAAATGATTTGGTAAGGTACAATATCCGCTTCAGTACTCAATTCCAAGTAGGTCCTATTCACTGGAAAAAAAAGTGAAAATCTTTTCGTACTATTCTGGCAAATTGTTAGAATGTCTTGCCTTTTCTGTGGGATTGTTTAATTAGGGATTAAAGAATCCATTTTTCTGTTCGTGAGATGAATGTTGCATATCAATAAAATTGGCTGCGAATAAACTTGTCTTATTAATCTATTGATGTATGTTTGTTAACAGGTGAACTTTCTTGTGTTTTTTGCACATCTCCCATGAAAACAAAAAAGAAATCTGGTTAATAGGTCTGAACCATTAATCTAAAGCAATGTTCATTAGATTAAAGGAGGTACTTGCATATGGCAAAATATGGTAATCGACACCCGTTCCTTTTGTTTTATCTGGAGGCAAACGAATTATACTAACTGAGCAAAATCACTGCCAATATGGAGAGGGTAAATGTGTTGCAATTCCTACGACTGAAACTCGTACAAGGCTGTTAACGAACTCGTTTGTTATCTAGATCTTTGGGTAACTCATGCGGAGCTCGACGTGAGTCGTATCGCGCTCGGCATGGTGCACTCGTTCACGCCTACCAGAAGCGGATCTAGAGGGGAGGGGGGGGTTGCAACCCCCCCCCCCCAAAAAAAAAAAAAAAAAAAAAAAAAATCCGGGGACCATTTTTTAAAAATCTTATCTTTTTTTTAACTTGTAATTTTATTTTTTTCTATTTATGTATTTATTTTATTTATTATTATTATTATTATTAGTGGTGTTTTAGCAAGAAAATGCCATTTTCACACACAGATTTTCAAAAATTCTCCCCCCCCCCTCGCTCGCTACGCTCCCTCCCATACTGCCCAACCCCCCCCCCCCCCCTTTATAAAAAGCTAGATCCGCCCCTGCCTACGTCCATGGCCCTACAGACAGTGTTGCATCAAGGAGGTGGGAAGAGCACCTCCCTGGTTGCATGCAGCTGGTTGCCATCTGGTTGTGTGGCTACAATAGTAGTTCAACATCCGAAGCATGCATTACGGTCGATATTGCTCTACATGCATTGGCGTGCGAGAGAAGTACGCGAGCGCTGCTAGCACAGCAGTATGCTCTCGTCACGAGGCGGGCGTGCGAACGTCATGGCTCATGCATTACAGTTTGTAGCCTATAACCTAGGTGGGGATGCAGCTGGTCTGATGCGACAAGACTACGAACAGCGGATGCGCGCGAATACAGTGCCTATGATCCAGTTGTTTGTCGTTGTTTTTTTTTTTAATCGGTGGCAGTCTTCTCGGAAAAAAAAAAACTGCCACGGATCGTGGCGCCTAGCGGACGCGGTAGATGCGTCCACTGTTCGTAGTCTCGCCGCATCAGATGTATCGCTTGGCAAAGACAATCATCTCGCTGCATCATACGTTTAGCTTAACAGCAAATTACAAAGACAATAACTGCATTCTCCGCCTAGATTATAGGCTATGCAATAATCCATCATGCTGAAATCAATATCACCACATCCCTTTTTGTTTGTTTTTTGTTCCTACATCTTCTTCTTGGGAGAATTTCAGGGGGGGATATTTGTACAGGCCATCCCCCCTCCTTCAAAAGTGGGGGGGGATATATCCCCCCCCCCATCCCCCCCGGGATTTACGCCCATGCATACAGTATATTGGGGTCCACATAATTTATTTGCGCATAGGTTAATTTCTTTTGGGAGTCACTTCTTGATCTACTAGACCACTAGTAGTAGAAGTATCCTACATTTACAGTAGTCCTTATTAGTAGAACCACAACCACAACAATGAGCAAGTTTTGCCAAAACCCACCGACAGGAAAGGCTGTCATACTCTTAGATCTAAGTTTGCTCTTTATTTTCATAGCTTGCTGTGTCTTTTGTTTATTTTTTTTTTTTTTACTAATCGTTTTCTTAAATCTTAGTGAAAACTATTATCGAAAGTACTGGACCCTACTAGCAAAGCGTACTGTCGTCTACTCTGTACAGCCCAATCGCCGTACTTCGCATGGCGTCTGGTCGGGCTAGATCAAACTTAGACCTGACAAAAAGAAAATAAACTTACCGGTGTTACCGCTGATTTTCTTTGTGGTAGCATTAACTGGTCAGGAGAATATCCATTCCATGACTGCAAAACAGAACAATTGGCATGACTTCATGGTTCACACTGCAGCGAAGATTGCCTGCCAGTCAACCCGTTCTCTGCTGCAGCACTGCTGCAGCTGTAGTCGCAAGCGGCCCGGCAGCAGCGGCGGCACTACACTCACTGCCGCGGCTGAAATGGATCTGCTGCACGTACCCGTAGGTCTTACACATAGAGTTATGCAGTGTAGCGTGTGTTGCGATGGCCACAATGTTGATACGTTGTTTTGCCGTGCTGACTGTAGCGCGCATGGCTCTGATTTTATGCAGCAAAGCGCTGTATGATGACATACGTTCTTTTGGCGTCGCAATTTCCTTCTTTTTTCTTGAGAAACCACCATGAAAAAACAGTGTATGTTAAGATACGTTCATTTGCCGTAACAGCGAACATGCTTTCTTTGTCATTTCTATACGTATCTCAGGTTACGTTGTTTTACCTAGCTGGAAACGGCAAAGTTGTGAAAAAGGTGTGTAAGATACGCTTTTTATCTCTGAAATGGTAAACATTTGAAAATTGAGACATTCACCATTAAAAAGAGCGCATTTTATTTTGGAGCCATATGTTCATAACTCAAAATGCCCAAATTTTGAGTTACGTTCCTTTGCCTTATCACGGCCGTCCTGCGCCCCGCCGTGCGGCTCGTCATCAACATCTATCTCTCCAACTTCACCAGGGTCATCATCACTAGTTTCTCATCGCTATCATCACTCGTGTGTACTGTATCACTCAGTTCATCACCGCTTCCACATTCAAATTCCACCAAGAAATCATCCTGATCATCACTGGCCTTAACGTACGATGTCGCGCATTATCGAAAAAGAAACTTTCAAAACTTATGCAAAATACTGTCTACAACAACTTGTATAATACAATGCATGCACTATGCGCGCGGGGGCCTGCGGCGCTCGAGACCTTGCGCGATTCCCTTCAATCCATGACGTCATCGGCAAAGCCTCGAAATTTACGCTGTGACCTAGATTTCAGCGGGTTGACAGGTGTAAATCTTCAATATCCTCTAACTCCACTTCAAAAAGGCCATTTTAAACGATGTAAACGACAAATTGTTCTATGTGTTCCACTCTTTGACTTCATATATAATTTTATTTCTTCAGTATTCCCCTTTAACTTTATGAGAACTAGAAATAGTACATTGTGCTGGCTTATATTTTGTCAGTTACCATAACGACATGAATTCCACGTGTTACCATGTCAGACAAAAAAATGGAGAACTGTATATAACTTTTCTTTTTTTTTTCAAAAATATTTTTTTAAAACCCAGCGTGTAATCTGTAGGACAATGCCGATTACATTCCACTCTTCACAGTGAGCTTTCTTTTCCCAATTTTTTAGCCTTCCATGAACTATTTTATTATCTCTATGTCAACATAATAGAAACTGAAAACATTTAAAGATAATAAAAAGTTTTGGTACCTCAAAAGTTTCCTTGAATTTCCTTGTCTTAGTTTGTGTTTCAGGTTAAAGTACCTTTCATATAACTAACACTGTGAGACTTGCTCGCCCCAAAGTGCTCTCATGTCTTAGTAATCATGCAATTAACTGCGACCAGCAGCCCCATACGCATAGCGACCAGCAGTCCCATACGCATAGCGTAATCGGGCTTCGCATTGTAGCATTCAGGATCATGACAGATTTAGTATCGCAGGATAAATGTCAACTTAAAATCCCAAAAATTCTTCAATTTGAAGACTTACCAATTAAGGTGAAGTATTGAAAACAGGCTTTGGGCAACGTTTGGTTCTGCCTATAGTCCCTTTCTGTTCGAATTGATGACTGAATGTGACTCGGTCGAGAGGACCTTGGGAGAGCTACCATACACTGAATACTACAGCCACTGCATGCGAACACATCACATGCGCACATATTTCAAATCCATCAACGGATAAGATGTTTGTGTGCGCATGCGCTGGCCGTAGTAGTCAGTGTAGTAGCTCTCCCAAGATCCTCTCGACCGAGTCACATTCAGTCAATTCGAAAAGAAAGGGACTATTGGCAGATCCAAACGTTGTTCGAAGCCTGTTTTCAATACTTCAACTTAATTGGTAAGTCTTCAAATCGAAGAAATTTGTGGATTTTAAGTTGCCATTTACCCGCGATACTAATTCTGTCATGATCCTGAATGCTACAATGCGAAGCCCCATTACGCTATGCTTATGGGGCTGCTGGTCGCAGTTAGCTATACACACTAAAAAATAGGAGAGCAAATATGTACCCCTAGAGGTACAGATGCTTGTCGCTATACAAGGAACCCTAGCGGTACTTATATGTACCCCATACAGGGGTACATATAAGTACCCCTGCCTTGGGTACTTATATGTACCTCTAGGGTACAGATTGTGTACCCCTGTATGGGGTACAGATGAGTACCCCTGCATAGGGTACAGATGAGTACCTCTAGGGTTCCTTGTATAGCGACAAGCATCTGTACCCTTACCGGTACATATTTGCACTCCTTTTTTCGTGTGTATGTGACTGTCTAAGTAAACAATATGACACACACACACAAACACGTACACAAACACGCACACAAACACGCACACAAACACAGGCATGCAATCTATGAGAGTAAGTTTACAGCATACAACTGTATGTATAAGACATGCTAAGGTGTTTTTCCTTGATATATACAAATTACACGCTTTATTTCCTGGAAACTATAACAAAGCAAAAGCATCCACGTGTTGATATTGCACTACAAACACAGAGGACTATACATACGAATAAGGTTGTTGCATGAAAAAATAATACATGTACATGATGTAGTAGTGCACTGTACCAATATGTTGCCATTTTTGTGAATTTGTGAATCATTTTTGGTTTGCAAATTTGACAAGCAAAATTCTCACCAAGCGCTATACTGGGGTATAATATTTAGTGCATTTAAGAGGGTCTCAGTGTCAATTTACGAAAACAAAATCTTGTGACAATACCTGTGACCTTCTCATTCACAAAAATATATATGTATGCAAAGACGAACAGCTTATGCAGTACATGTAGTTGAGACTGTTTATCTTTGGCACAATGTATAACAGTGTAGGTGCCTACAGGAATACATAGAATTGCACAACCAAAAAATATGTCATAAATACACTCAAATACTAAGATTACACAGCCATGAAATCCATATAATGCTTTAAATTCACATTTTCATAATTTCTCATCAATCATAAAGTTGGCTTGAAGAACACCTTTCACTTGTCCACACATTGAACATCCTACATTATCATATCAAACGAAATATCACTTGATTTAATTTGTTGGTAAATCACTTCAGTTACTTAACTTATAGAAACAGCTGTTCATAATCTTCAAATCACAGGTAAATCTGTGACAGAAAAACACTGTAGCACTAATAGGTAAATATGGAACGAAATTTGGCATCAAAATAGCAAAATGAAATAAGTATATCAGAATTGCTCTGAATTAAGAAGGGTTTTGATTTTGAATTTTGAAATGGCCTTTTTAATCCTTTACCTTTGAATTTCAAGAGATATGGAATAAAACTAGAAATGTTGCTATGGTAAGTGGTATGTATCCACCATAATGCATGCTTCTCCCAATAGGTCTATGTTACGTCTGGATGAGTGACGACAGTTTCACATAATTGGCAAAATAGTAAAATGACAAATGTCACAAATGTCACAAATGTGTTGAGTGTTTACTTTCCTTAAACTAATTTTAATTGGATAATAGCTAAGAGAGAGACTTATAGTCTAAGAAAGCAGGTATTTGGGGATTGAAGAAAGTTCTTTGCTTTCATAATGCACATGAACCGATTTTATGTCCCATGTGTATATCCACTTCTTCGCAGTAACAGATACCTACTGTCAATACACTGTAAATGTCTACCTTTATTGCTCATCAAATTTCCTCTTACTCTGTCACGATGAAAACTACGTTCAACTTGATGCATTATAACAAAATGTACAGTGAGTTTTGATTCAACCAAAGTGATACCCCTTGCTCTTCACACAAGAAACACATTTGTATCTCTGAAAAAGTAAACAGATTATGCACCATTGACAAATGGGTAGGCCATAGATATGAATTGGATGGTGGTAGTAGACATACTGCATGTACATGTATTATTATCGCACTGTTTGCACCATCAATTATATTTCAAAGTAAGATATTTCTTCCTATAGAACACAATTTCATACACTTGTGCATTTAGTGAAAGAGATTATCTTCATCATGTAAAAGCACACTGGTCATATCATAATGCATCAAATCCATGTAGTGAGTGCTTGTTTTGCACGGTGCATAAATACAGCTTTATATCCAACTGGAGAGAAGATGTGTGAACCCGCTGAAAAGTCCCGAGTATACTGAGGCAAATGTCTATGGAAAATGCGTGTTGTATCAAACTCAAAAACGTCCTCAATGGGTTAACATGGTCTTCTCTATCAGTTCACCACTGAAGAGTAACTTTTGGACGAGGATCACATAAATTAGTTTTGACCATCAGGCTAAATCTAATGGCAATCTCCTTATAGTACTCCCATCGGTTGAGGTAATCTCACTATGCACAACACCGCCCACTGGCACTGGTAAAACAGTCCAGGACTCAATCACCGTTGGACCAGTAATTTTTCATGAATGGACCAGTAAAAATGGACAAACTGGGTTACCTACTGGTCAAACAGATGGATATGGCCAGTAAAACAAAAAATGGGTTAGTGTGCAGCCATGTCATGCAAACCATTCAATTGTCTACTCATGTCTTGCACACCACAGGTACTATGTATATCAATCTGTTCGAACATACATAACACACTGCTGAAATGTAATGAATGCTCTCAGGGAAATGAATAACTTACAATGTAGCTGAATATCGCTAGATCCACGCAAGGTCAACTAAAGCAAGGTTGGTTGCACTTCATATTCATTCTAAATAAGAAAATATAGATTTAGAAACAGCAGTGGCAATTACAGGAATATTAATGAAAGTAAAGCTCATGCTCGTGTATTTG
Source organism: Diadema antillarum (assembly GCF_040938485.1). Classification (NCBI taxonomy): domain Eukaryota; kingdom Metazoa; phylum Echinodermata; class Echinoidea; order Diadematoida; family Diadematidae; genus Diadema; species Diadema antillarum. The sequence continues at coordinate 2,251,264 of NW_027271466.1, read as the reverse complement.
ATGTAGATTACTGGGAAACATGTAAGATCCTATTGTACATAGAAGCTATGTGGAAGTTTGTGTTTTGCTTTTGTGTGAGCTTGGAGATCTAACTTCAATATAAGTAAAGAGAGGGCAGGTGTAGAACCCAAAGTAACCAAATCCTCACCATGTTACTAGCAATGTAAAAACCTCAAGAGTGATTCAATTTTCCATTAACATCTGAACCTTTAGAATTTCTTGTCTCTCCTTTGGCTGTAACACATAAACTGCAGTCAACCTATAATTTTGTATGGTAAGCACTCAGGATTAGTATCATTTTTAGTGAACTGCTTCAGTTGCCAATATTCCTGTATCAAGTTAGTAGGCTCTGCCTGCAAAGAATATGTACACTACAAACACATTATTGTCGAATTTTTCAATTGATACTGCATCTGGTGCATATGTACATGAGTACCTCAAACGGGCAAGGCAAACTATGATTTGCAATGAATTCAAGCAACATATTAAAAGATTTCCTTGCTCGTAACTATGATGGAAATCACATTTTAACCTTACAGTGTTAAGAGGCCAGAGACGTACAATCACTGTAAGCAGCAAAACAAGAACCGTATTTAAGGATATTCTTATAACTTCAAGTTAACACACATGAGACATTAAAGCTCTAAATGAGAATTTGTTGCCTAAATTCAGCTGAGGTAAAAGGTTTCTGTCCTATCAATGGGCCAGAAGAAGTAAAACCACCGTGAATTTATTGGGATATAACGTTATCAACTTTCTTATCTTAAGAACGAGATGCTGGAAATATTCAAAGCAATTTCCAGAATTGACCTGAATATATGGGATATTTAAGTTGATCAATCTTTGTACCTTGAACGGTATTACTTGGAATATCCTAATCTTGTGAGAGAGGTTTGGATGAAATATTGGTGCGCTCTTCGTGTTGGGCTATTCCAGCCCAAATGTGCACTACACAGCCAAAGTTGAAGCAATCCCTGCAGAAATGTTGGTGCAGGTGCAGAGAACTGTTCCTTCCACCTCCACGAGAAGGCCATCTGGTGCAAAAGGAATCCCACATATTACTAATAGCGACTTTCTGATTTTGTGACACAGCCACCTTTCTTGTACAAGAGTGGTTCCAGATTGCTACAGTCCGTTTGTCACATCTGGGATGATATCGCCCATTTTGATTTTCAGTGCACGTCGTTCACTACGTACTGCTACGACGTCATGGCTCCCTTTCCTCCAACAGGCTGGCGAGTGGTTGCACTAAGCGATGACATCACTCATGTTCTGAATATAGGTGGCAATGAAATCCTTGGCAGACGCGTTTGCGATTCAGGCCTGGGATGTACTGGAGAACATGAAAGTATGCACAATTCCTCAAAACAACGTCATTACCTCGATGTCGACAGTCAGGAGGTGAAATGGATTTGGATTTGGTCCTGCAGGTTCCTGGACAAATAGTGAGAAATGAATTTACAACAAATTTGTTAATAACAACAAACAAACTTTTCTTCACATTTTATCTAGTGCCATCAAAAGTGCAACATTCAAAAACATTATATTATCAGTTAGTTTCAAACCCCGGTTGACATTGAAAATATTACTACATGTATTATCTATGCTCAAAGTAACCATCATCTTTTATATTATTTGAGGTTGATGTGAAAAAAAGAAGAAGCAGCATAATTGCAAAACTTATCAAATTTGCTTCAATGATATCTATCAACCTTTTTTTTTTTGGGGGGGGGGGGGCAAATAATTAACTTACAACTCTATAAACATTTACTTTCCACAAAACATTTGGAATGTACCAAAAGCTCTTCTTATTTTGTGACAAAATATCCAATCAAATATGGACTCATTCCCTTTCAAATCATATTTCACTTTACACAAACCTGTGGTATTACAGCCAGGGTCTTCCATGATGGGTGCCCTTTTGATGAGAGTCCTTCCAGCTTCAGAGTATTGTAAGGGTGAAAGTAGTGTAGCCCGTCTAGATAGTAATAATTCGACCTTGATTTTTCCGAGAAAATGGGAAAAAATGAGAGTAATAAATATAAAAATAGTATCGCTATGTATTTTGTTGAAAATCAGGTCACGTACTTTGGAGAGGTCAGAGAGCTTATAGTAATAATGTAGCCTTGAAAATAGGGAGGAGCGGACAAATCAGAAAGTGAGAAAAAGAAAATTATGAATGTATCGATAAATCTATAGTATTGATGCTGAGTTGATAAAAATTTGTTTTGACGGGATAAAGCCCGTAGAGCTGCTGGAGGAACGAGAGCAATGTGAGGAAGAAATGTGCGGGTACGAAGTGTACACTGATGAGCGCCGGACATATCAGACAGTGACCGACGGTCAGAGCAGACAGCCAGTGAAACAGTATATCATGAATGGACGAAGTCTACTGTGAAATGCGAGGGTACGAAGTGTACTCTGATGACCGACGGTCAGAGCAGACAGCGAGTGAAACAGTATATCATGAATGGACGAAGTCTACTGTGAAATGCGAGGGTACGAAGTGTATACTCTGATGATCGATGGGCATATCAGACAGCGAGTGAAACAGAATATGACATGTAGTATGGAGGCTGTGTCGATGAACATTTGTTTTGACGGGATAAAGCCATAACTGTGAGAGGTACTAGGGTAATTAAGACATGTGAGGGTACGAAGTGTACTCTGATAAGGTCAGAAAACTTAGAGTAAAAATATGACATTGAAGAGGACGTAGTTGTACAATAGGAGAGGAAGGAGATGTTTGATAGAAGAGGGCTAATATGCAAGAGTGAGCGAAAAATACTCTGATGAGGTCAGAAAACCGATAGTAAAAATATGTCCTCGAAGAGGAAGGAGTTGTCTGATAGAAGATGGCTAATATGCAAGAGTGAGCGAAAAGTGCACTGCTGAGGTCAGAAAACTTATGGTAAAAATATAACCTCGAAGCTGTTAAAAATAGAGGAAAACAATGCAAAATAAGCCGATTGTGATGAGCTCTGATACATTTATAAAGAGTGAACATGAACAACATCGATCATTCTACAGGTAAAATCAGTATTGCGATCTTTGTCTTGAACGTGTAGCACTTTGAGTTAACTGAGAAAATGGCCTCTTACAGTTATTCTGATGCCAGTGCCTATGTGAATGATGAGGGGGATGTTGCTGGTGTTTCCAAGGGACGAAATGAGGACGGTGACAGTTCGGCATCAATGGTGAGTACATTATCGTTTTTTCGATGGATATGTTTAACACAGATGATTTTAGAAAAGTTGATTGTCACAAAATTAAAATACAAATTAAGTATAGTTTATCACGTCTATCACTTAATTACAGTGCCGTAGGGACATACTGCATTATTATGAGTCTACGTTTCAAATGATCCTACGTTTTAGTTATTTCTATTCGTTTCATTGTTATTTTTTTTTGTAGAATTCCTCCACGAGTGGATATGCTGGAAAGTCAGTGACGTCACCATTTACTTTCGAGGAAGGAGCCATTCCCTTTCACTTGGGTTCAAAACGCTTTGTTGTAGTGAAAATTTATCAAGGCACTGTCTACGTGAACATTCGCGATTATTATCAAAATCATCTTGGCAAGATGTGCGCGGCTTTGAGGGGTATAAACCTTACTGTGGAGCAGTGGGAAAAGATGCGTGATGCGATGTTTCCAATTTCGCGTGCGATTAACCAGTTGCAAAAAGAGGCCAAAAAGCAACAACTACAACAACAGCAGAAAAGGAAGAGGGAGAACAGCAACTCCCATTCATATTCTCGCAGCACTTCTTGGCAAGGTCCCGATTATTATCATTAATGGTCTAACAGAACTCGCGCTTCTATTTTTTTTTTTACCCACCCCCTATAGAATGAATATCCACTATCACTACTTCTACTGCTAATAATAATAATAATAATAATAATAATTTTTTCGATAGGTCAAAGCTGAACTTACCCACCACAAGGAAATGAGAAGCATAAAACCATTGCCCGCTGCCAAACACGTGTCGGTAGATGAGATTCGGGAGATGGTGACATCGAAGAGGGCCAGTGAGACGAGCGGAAAGGACGAGAAGGAGATGGGAGCAGGTCAGGACGGCGAGAAAAGGAGGGAGAGATCAAACCTGATTGATATTCCCAATGATATCCACTGCATCACCCGTACGACCTATGCCGGACCGTTCATCACAGCCACCAAAGTGATCATGAAAAAGATCAACGAACTTGTACTGGAGAAATGCTACGGTTGTCAAACGAATCATCCTAGTCAGAAACACCACGAGTGTCTGTGGTTAGACTGGGAAGCGAAGATAGACACATACATGGATTCAGCAATATCGCAACTGACGGAGTCGGAGTTCATAGAGAACTTGGACGCCGTGTACGACATGGACAATTTGTGGGAGGATGAACGTTTGATAGTCCTGTGCGAGGCTGTGGAGTTTTATCACTTTTACTTGCGTACACCAGAGGTGGTGGAAGAACTATCGCAATACATAAAGTTACACTGCTAGTCACTTTATGGCATGGGTGTGTGTGATAATGTTACATTATAGCGATGCACTATGCATTAAATAATAATGATTATAATAATAATCATAACAATAATAATAATAATAATTCAATTGACTATCTAATCTGTCAATAACGCATTAAAAATTGAAGCCGAGCAATCCAATTGGGATCGAATGTGAAGAAGAAGAACTACAGTCTCGATGTGTCATACTGTTGGTATTTTCTCGTCACATGAAAGGTTGAAAGAAAGAGAGAGAGGAGGGGAAGTAGAGAATGATATTTTGTCTTTCGTTAAAAATTGCACATATATATATATATATATATGTATTGTTTGCCTGTACGAGTGTTCGGTGTGATACGTTCAACTAATTATCCAAACGGGATCTTGTGTGAGAACCTATTACACACACACACACACACACACACACAAATAATGATTGATAGAGAGAGAGAGAGAGAGAGAGAGATAGGAGGGGAGGAACAGAGATGAGTTTTCGTGGTTCGTTAGAAATTACACTGTATATTATATATATATATATATATATATATATATATTACTTGCATGTACGAGTGTTCAGTGTGATTTGTTTAATTAATTATCCAAAAGGGATCTTGTGGACATGCCATCCTATTACACACACACACACACACACACACACACACATACACGCAACCCTGAAAAATTATAAAGTACGATAGCCCAGGGACATCGTCCTTTGCTCCTTCGAAAATACAAAGTTCAAACGTCTCAGAGTGCACAAACAAGTTTTAAAAATAAGGGTATTACAGTAAGGTGACCGGCGGATGTCTCTTTGTCTTTCTTGAAAAACACAGCCCTCAAAAAAAATTATAAAGTACGATAGCCCATGGACATCGTCCTTTGCTTCTTCGAAATACGAAATTCAATCGTCTCAGAGTGAACAAACAAGTTTTAAAAATAAGGGTACTTCAGTAAGGTGACCGGTGGATGTCTCTATGTTTTTCTTGAAAAACACTGCCCTCAAAAAAATTATAAAGTACAATAGCCCATGGACATCGTCCTTTGCTTCTTCGCCGAAATACAGATCTCATACATCTCAGATTGAACAAACAAGTTTTAAAAATAAGTGTACTATAGTAAGATGATCGGTGGACGTTCCTTTTCCTTTTTTAAAACACAGCCCTAAAAAAAAAAAAAAAGTTTACGCAATATGATGTAAGAAGCTAGTACCATAATCACTGTACATAACGCCCCTTGCTCTGACCAGTATAAATATAACTTGCGAGAACTGGAGTACAACCGTTCGAAAAAAATGGACAAACAAGGGAACTCTGGAGCTGTCGCTCCAACACCACCACCCCCACCGCCACCACCACCACCTTCACCTCAGAAGGGGGGGAAAAACGCACCCCCCCAAAAAAAAAAAGAGAAGAAGAAGAAGAAGGAGAAGAAGCCAGGCCATATCCCAGCGGGCACTATGGCTTTTTCAATGCCATCTACTGTACGGATCCCGGCACTAGAAGGCTTGGAAAGAAATGGGGACGGTGATATCATCATCCCCTTAGAGCTGCTAATGGCAGTTCAAACACCCGATGAAGAAGATTACATTTGGTAACTCTTCTTCTTCATCACACACCACGTGAGTATACCCTTACCTGTGTTTTTTTTTTCCTAGATCCGTGTACTATTTTTGTACCTTGCATGTTCACTCGAATATAAATTGACAGTCCGTGGTCTGACGTATCATCATTATCATTCTAGCAGCATGGATTCCAATACATTTAACGAGAGACTGACAATATGCAATTCGCTTGACGATTTGAATGCATTGTTAATGGAATATGAACAGTACCAGGGTAAGTGTCATACGTTCATTCATCCCTACAAGAAATGTATGGTTTCTTGCGTGTTTGTGTCTGTGTATTTGTGTTTTGCCAGTCATTCTCTATTTTCTTTTTTTATCTTTGTTTTTTCCTTCTTTTTTACCTTCACATATGTGACCCTGCACCTCAAAACAAACAAAAAGTCGCCAGACATGAATTTTTAGTTAAGACCATATTCTGAAAGAGCAGACTTTAAGCTTTAAAATGATGTATAACTCAAATCAAATGGACTCTCCTAACCTATCTAAATATTGGAAAGAAAGCACAAACTCAGGGAAAGTGTGAACTGAGAAAAGAGGCTCTGAAGTACAGTGTCTATTCAAGCACTTAATCTTTACCAAACCATGCTGGCTGTGCGATGAATGGGACAAAAAACAGGAAGTAAACCACCAGAGTAACAACAATGAAGAGATTATCAGATTAAACTGAAATTTAGCATGCCTCATTAACACATTCTGTCCATAATTAATGCCAACTTTCAAAGCAGTAGCACTATCCTTTCAAAAGTTATTAGAGTTGAAAGTGAAGAGTGTGGACAAGGTTGTTCAGAAATGAAAAAGGGAACTCTAAAAACACACCTAATCACACTATTCTACCAAAAATGTTCGAGATAAACTGCTAAAAAAACACACTTTCCTGCCCGTTTTATGATACCAAATTTTAGCATAATGTAAAAGAAGACCCTCTCTTTCAGAAAATATGAAAAAGTCAAGTTCGGATAGGTTGACCCATTTCACTTATTTTCAGTCCTCACGCAAAATCAATGTGTGCGACTTTATGTTCGTTTTGAGGTGCACGGTCACATATAGACCAACGTCTGCCACCAACACCACCACCACCATCACCATCACAACTCACATCACCCCTAGCGACCGAAGCCGGCCCCCGGAACAGCCAAACACATTTTCCACCGCTTTCCACCGAACCACCACTACCTGACATCTCTGCTGCTCCTGCCCAGCAAGGCGGCACCAACACCACCGCGGAGGAGGAGGAAAAGGAGGAGGAGGAGCAGGAGGAGCAGCAGGAGGAGAAGGAGGAGGAGGAGGAGGAAGCAGATACACCCACCACTTCTCACGAGTCGCCATCCCCCGCATACTTTCTTCGACGAGTGAGTCAAAGAACCAATAAGAAATTTAAAGCCAATGTTGTTGATTACACCGTCTCTTTTCCTACCCTTTTCCGTGCCTTGTCTTAAAGGTACAATCTTTGAACTCTGGGTGCCGCTTTTTACCCGCAAGAAAGGGTGAAAGTTGCATCTCGGGAGCAACTTTGCCCCCTCGAAAAAGGTGCAACATCGTACCTTTGGGTGCAACTTTGTACCCAAAGTTGGAAGAATGTACCCTCTCTTTAGGATGCATTCTTGTGCCTTACGAATGCTGCACCTATGTGGTGCTTATTTGCTCCATGACTGCTGCAAAATTGCTCCTTTAAAGGAGCCAGTCAGTGTCACTGCCTGCTTCTTTAGAGGCGCAGTATTGCCCAGTAATCTCAAGGTGCAACTTAACATCATATAACAGGGTATACTAGAAATATCACTGAAGGTGATTAATACCCCCGCCCCGTGACGACAGTCTTACCCAAGGAATGATCTTTCCTTGATCTTCTGCCATTTAAATGCCGTTACCATGGCAACGCAGCTTCCGACACGTCCGAAAAATATGTCTTGCACATCTTCCCACCAAGACTATTGTGTGTGCCACATTTCATAAGCTTTTGTCAAAAACTGAGGAAGTAGTTCAATCCACAAGATCTTTCCTTGATCTTCCGCCATTAATATGCCGTTACCATGGCAACGCAGCTTCCGACACGTCCAAAAAAATATGTCTTGCACATCTTCCCACCAAGACCAATGTGTGTGCCACATTTCATGAGCTTCAGTCGAATACAGAGGAAGTAGTTCAATCCGCAAGATCTTTCCTTGATCTTCTGCCATTTATATGCCGTTACCATGGCAACGCAGCTTCCGACACGTCCGAAAAATATGTCTTCCACATCTTCCCACCAAGATCAAGGTGTGTGCCACATTTCATAAGCTTTGGTCAAAAAACTGAGGAAGTAGTGAAATCCGCAAGATCTTTCCTTGATCTTCTGCCATTAATATGCCGTTACCATGGCAACGTACTTTCGGGTACTGTCAAAAAATGCGTCTTGCACATCTACAACCAAAGGCACACATCTGTACCAAGTTTCATGGAAATTGGGCAAAAACTGAGGAAGTAGTTTGCAACACAACATTTTCCATCATTTTGGCTCATAATATGTGAGCTGTTACCATGGCAACATACTTTTTGTCACTGTCAAGAAATGTGTCATGCTGACCTATATCCTAAGACAAACATTCAATATGAATTCCATGAGAATTGGAAGAACACTGATGAAGCAGTTTTGCCATGAAGCATTTTGCCCTACATTTTACCAATAACATGCCGTTACCATAGCAACGCACTTTTTGCCACTGCGGAAATATGTGTCTTGCACATTAACATATTCAGATGAACATCAATCTGTACCTAATTTCATAAAAATTGATCAAAAACTGTGGGAGGAGTTCGCGACGCAAGATTTGTACCCATTTTTGCCCATAATATGCCGTTACCATGGCAACGTACTTTTGGGTACTGTCCAAAAATACGTCTTGCACATCTACAACCCAAGGCACACATCTGTGCCAAGTTTTATGGGAATCGGTTGAAAACTGAGGAAGTAGTTCGCGACGCAAGATTTGCAACGGACCGACCGCCCGACCGTCCGCTGATTCCTATATACCCCCTTCAAACTTCGTTTGGCGGGGGTATAAATATAGTTACTAACCTACTTTGAACCTTATATAGTGAGAACTGATGTAAGCCTATTTGCTTAAGCCCTTTTTACACTTGTGTTTCTTAACCCCGGACTTTCTCTGACCCAGGACTATTGTTAGTCCCGTACCAATTTTTTCAGCTTTTTACACTGGCCAATTAGTCCTGTACTATCTCTTGTCCGGGGCTAAGGAGAAAACTGACCTTTTTACACTCGTATTTCTTAGCTCCGGACTTTCCAAACCACATGAATATTCATGATTACGCTGTGCACTGTACACGTACACGCACGCACCGGCAGCACTTGATTACCTCGTTTCTGATTGGTCAGTGGGGGTCGGACTTCGTCTCCGTCGCTTGGCCCCGGATTATTTTTTCGTTCTGTTTACACTCACTTTGCTTGGCACCGCAATTGCGGTGCTAACCCTGCTATTTGCAGGGCCAGATAGTACGGGATTATCGATGGGGCTAGCCCACTTTGGCAAAAACGAGTGTAAACAGAAAGTGGGCTAAGGATAGTCCCGTACCAACGGTGGGACTAAGCAAAAATTTACAAGTGTAAAAAGCCCTTTAGTATATCAAACTTATGTTGTTGTTGTTGCACTCTGCAAAGTAAATAGGATTAGAGTAGTTCTTGTGAATCATGACATGTGTGTGTGGAATTTGTGAATTGTGAAAAATGAATGTTAATGTAAAAGTTAACTTATTAGTTGTGTTCGAACTTTCGGTATTGAAGAACTGCAAAAGGGATACTTTCCTCACTTTTTTAACACGACCAAAAACCAGACGTACACGGGTCCCCTACCCGATGTCAAATATTATGGTCCCGATAGTATGTCTTGCGCCAAAAGGCAAGAATTTTTGAAATGGTACGAGAGCGAGAAATCCAAGAACAAGGAATTTATCATGGCAGAACAATTACACGCATATTGCGTCAGCGATGTCGACATCCTGCGCAAATGTTGTATGCGCTTTCAGGACCTATTTTTTCAAGCTACCAACGGCGTCATCCCCTTTGAGAAAAGCATCACCATTTCCTCGGCCTGCCACTATGTGTACAGGAGAAATTTTCTCAACGAGAATACCATTGCTGTTCTTCCCCCTAAAGGCTATAATCTCCGTTACAAGCACTCTAAAGTCTCAATAGAATGGCTAACTTACATGAGTGAGAAAGAGAATGCGTACATACGTCATGCGAGGAATGAAGGGGAGGTAACGGTGGGTAGATACAGGGTAGATGGTTTTTGCGAAAGCAACAAAACTATCTATGAATTCTACGGGTGCAAATATCATGGATGTCCCAAGTGTTACCAATTTGATACGCCTAGTCCAGATTATGAAGATAGGATTATGGGTGAATTATTTCTAGACACTCTGGCTAGAGAAGCGTACATTGTACAAATTATGAAGGAGTATCAAGTGGTCACTATGTGGGAATGCGATTGGCAGAGAATGAAAGACGAAAATCAGGTACCGCCCCACATCAAAACACTGCCCGGTATCGATGACTATGTACCACTTGACCCAAGAGAGGCTTTCACGGGAGGTAGAACCAATGCTACTTGTCTTTTGTACGATTGCAACGAACACGAAAAAATCAAGTATGTGGACTTCACCTCTCTATATCCATGGGTGAATAAGTATGGTGTATACCCCTTAGGACATCCCGAGGTAATTACGAGCAATTTCAAACCTGTTTCCAACTATTTTGGTCTTATCCGATGTAAAATACTACCTCCAACTGACCTCTTCCATCCTGTTCTACCTAGTAAGATCAATGGTAAATTAATGTTTCCATTGTGTAGAACGTGCGCTGGAGATTACAATCAGCAAACCTGCCAACATTCTGACGAAGACAGGATGTTACACGGTACTTGGGTTTCTATCGAACTGAATGAAGCCATAAGAAAGGGTTATGAAGTTAGCTCGATCGAATCTGTCTGGCATTTCCCCCGTAGAACGCAATATCAGAAATGCGCGGAAGAGGAGGAGGAGGAGGTAGAAGAAGAAGAAAGAGAGGTCTGGGTTGGGAAGCCACGCGACGAATCAAAAACTGGTTTATTCCGGTATTACGTAGATCAATTTTTGAAAATTAAACAGGAGTCCTCGGGGTGGCCAGATTGGTGTAAGTCAGAAGCCGATCGAGATAAATATATCGCGGATTATCTTCGTCACGAAGGTATAGCGTTAGATAAAGAAAACATCAAGAGAAATGAAGGCATGCGCGCGCTGGCGAAATTACAATTATGTTCATTTTGGGGTAGGTGGGGTATGAGAAATAACTTGACCAAAATAGAGATAACTCAGGATCCTGCAGTATTATACGAGTTTCTCACAGCGGATGACAAGCAAATATTAGATTTAAACTTCGTTTCTGACGAATTGGTAGAAATAAGATGGCAAGTGGCGGAGGAATTTGAGGAACTATCTAAACAATCTAACGTGGTCATAGCTGCCTTCACTACCGCTCAGGCCAGGCTTAAGTTGTTTCATATCTTAGATCGTCTAGGAGATAGGGTGCTTTATTATGACACGGATAGCATCATTTATGTCGAAAGAGGACATATTCCCGACGAATGGTCGCCTCCCTTGGGAGATTACCTCGGTGATCTTACTGATGAATTGGATGGTCGTTATATTGTGACTTTTGTGGCAGGGGGGCCAAAATCTTACGCTTATCAATTGAACGATGGTAGTACTGTGTGCAAAATCAGAGGGATCACTCTAAATTACAAAAATTCCCAAGCCCTGAATTACAATGTCTTGAATCGCATGGTGAAAACATTGAATACCAAAGAAACTTACAAAGTAACGGTCACCGATAATCATCACATCACGAGAGATATCAAAAGACAGCGCATTTTGTCTAAACCACTCAGCAAAGACTACCGCATTGTTTACGACAAGAGAGTCATTCAAGATAACCTGTTTACCGTGCCATACGGATGGGTTCCCCACGAATAATGATATAAATCATACCTCTTAACAACAAGAAAGGCCATTTCGGCGTATGCCTCTCAAGAATGATGAACGTGTCTGATTCTCGCGCACGGGTGAACGAGGGGGAGGAGGAGGTAATAGGGGAAGTGGAGTATCCGGTAGAACTCACGGAACGTGACATTTTGACAGTTAAGCGAAATATGCCTTGGAAATCAGTTTTTCTATCTGCTTTCCTAACCCTTCTTTTTGTAGTCACCTTTAGTTTAACTTATCATTCGGAAGAAAAAATCTTAAAACTCCTCCAAAATGGTGTAATTCCAGATACTGAACTCTTTAAGCCTTTACGTTCATTCTTTTTCAACGCATCCAACATCCTGGTTTAGCTATTAAGACGCAACACTAAATAATGTCCATCTCATCAGAGTATAAAATAGACTGCGATGACACTAAACCGCGTTAGTTCAGACGCAATTTCTCGAAAGAAGAGGGGAAAACACTGTCATCGTCATGTCGTTAAAATTCATTCATCCATTTACCTGCATAGTGGCAGGTCCCACGGGGAGTGGTAAGACAGTATTTGTCCGGAAAATTCTAAACTCTCACCGCGAGATGATCGATCCGCCTCCAGAAAAGATAATATGGTGTTACGGGGTTTATCAAAAAGCTTACGAAGAGATGATGCGAGAAATGCCTTTTGTACAGTTAATAGAAGGCATACCGGGCAATCTGGACGAGCTGATAGATCCTACATTTTGTAATCTTATCATCATAGATGATTTAATGTCGGAATGCGGTAATGACGCGCGAATCACCAATTTGTTCACTCGCGGTTCTCATCATCGCAACCTCTCCGTCATATTCATAGTACAAAATCTTTTTCACCAGGCCAAAGAACTCAGAACCATCAGTTTAAACAGTCATTATCTGATTGTGTTTAAGAACCCCAGAGATAAATTGCAAATTGCTCATCTAGGTAAACAACTATACCCGGGGCGTGGCAAATACTTGCAAGAAGCGTACCAAGATGCCACTCGTTATCCTTATGGATATTTGTTGATTGATCTAAAGCCCGAAACGCAGGAAGAGTATAGATTACGTAGTAAGATATTTCCTCCCGATTTGACCGTTGTGTACGTTTGTAAAACGTAAGATCAGAGAATTACTCTCTTTTGTGCATCACGATAATACGTGGTGGTTGATTGTGACTGGCAGGTAGCCATAAAATAGACGTTTGTAGCATTTTTGCGTCACTCTTTCAATATGTCTCGTAGATTAAAGAACCACTTGCCGGAGCTGCAAGTCTTGAATAAATGTAATTCTAAACAGAGAAAGGCTCTTTTAGAATACGCCAACAAAGATCTCATTTTATGTCTATCCGAATGTTGCGCAAACTGCTTAAAAGGTAACGTTCAATTAACTAAGAGCCAGAAGAAGGCATTATCGCGGCACAAGAAAGAGCTGCGCTTCGTAGGTAACAAACGCAATGATTATAAAGCTCGAAAATCAATGTTAGTCCAGAGAGGAGGTTTTCTCACATCTCTGCTGGGACCTATTTTGTCAATGTTATTAAAATGATGTATTTTCTAATCAAAGTGATACTAATAGATTAAGTTTAAGGTGTCGAACGAGTGTATGATTGTCAGAATCGATTCTCTTTGTTAAACTTATTGGTACTTGTCATGGCTAATAGTAGTAGTAGTATGCAAAACACCAAGAAAATGATATTGGTGCCTCACGATTTTGCTAGTTCTTTGCAAAAAGTATCTCCACAGCGTGAAACACCCACGGGTAAAGCTCTGTCTATATTGGACGAGTCTATTCGTGATGTGCTAGAAAATCACACCTTATCGGATAGAGAAAAATTGCAAAGATACAATGACATCTTGTATAGATACTTGCAATTGCAAAAGCAAAACAGTCGGAAGAAGCCGATCGAAGTGCTCTTAGGAGAGCGACACGCAGATACCCATGATCCGACATCTACAAAAGCACAGTCCGACGAATTGTCTGACCATCAATACGCTACCTTGAAGGAGGATGTGTTAAAGATTTTACCCCCCTCGGTAAAACATCGAGGGAGTTTGTTATTAGATCATTTACTGCAAGAGAAAGACAGCACCGACTGGCTGAATAAAAATAGAGAGTTGATCGTTGGTGATTCCATTGTACCAGGCTCAAATGTAGTAGATCTAATATACGATGTCATGAGGGTACGCAATACGCACGAACCAGCGGGTTGGAAAGAATTTCTTAAAATTCTGATCAATAGCAATACGCCCGAATCACTTATTGTCAATACGGCACGACGCAACGCAATGCAAGACATGAAAATTAAAGGGTTCATACCTACGTCTGTAGACAAGAGGGTTACTAAGAAAGGGTCTAAGAGCGCAAGCTCAATGATGATGATGACTACACGTGCAAAGAAAAAAAAGAAGAGAACTCTACCTTTCAAGTGGGAAAGTCTCTGAATTATTGTGACCTAATGCATTGAGATTTGAGAGAAATGTGTTTATGATAATGAATAGTATAGTATTTTCTTGACGATAAATGTCTAAGCTAATGTTACTGAATACGTTGATACATCAAGACAATTGTTGAATGTGTATTGTGTTATATCATTTTTATATTATCTTTCTCGTCTTAACCCTACCGCGTCTCGGTAGAATAAGAGGAAACGAATGCCCATGATAGGTCACACATATTGATACCATACATGTATCGCAACGTTTTTATGCTCCTTCGCCGTGTATTGTTTGGTGTAATGTTTTGTTATAGGATAGATTACAATTGATGCCTTACATGCATCGAAACGATTTAACGAGAGTACAACGGTACCTATTGACTTTTATGACACTTGTGTACGATCGTCAAGTTTTATGTGAAGACGACTGATTTTTTTTTCAGCCTACCCGATGGTATTGTGAAATGACGTTGGTAATGATTATCATAATCATATTTTATGCATTCACTGAATGTTACAATACATAACGAACCTCTACGTAAGACGTGTACACGTGAATTCAAGCAAGATGAAGACAAATGAATATGAATTGTAAACGCTTTATTTATTTATTGAGACCACAATCGTGTATTATAGTCAAACATGTACAGACAATAAATCTACCATGTACAGCGTATAAAACTTTGCAACTGTATCACTCTTGTCCGAGTCTATGCTACACATTCTATAATCTTATAGACTAAGCTGCAATAATTCCCACAACCGAGGTTTTGCATGTTTGCGTGTGTGTGTGTGTGTGTGTTAGTGTGTGTTGATTAATACTGTAAGACTAATACATTATAAACGTGTAGCTTATGTGAAGTTGTGTATGTGTGCGTGTATGTGTGTGTGTGTGTGTGTGTGTGCTGATGTGGTTAGGTTAATACATTATAGCGTGCAAAAATTTACATTTACTATATATATATATATATATATATATATATATTATTGTTAACATGCAACACCATAAACTCTATAAGATAAAAAATAACTATACAAATAGTCTTCAGGTTATAACATTCACGCCGTAATTCTTAATAATATCAACTATCACAGAGACAGAGCTATACATCATACATTTTGAGCATACAATATCTACGCCTGACTTTATGGCACCTATGTACATAAAAATCTTAGCAATATAATCAGAAGATACATAGCGTAATATACATACGTGTGTGTGTGTGTGTGTGTGTGTGTGTATTTGAGATTTTATTTTCTTGACAAGACAGTACGATTTATATTCTACGAATATACTTCTTACTGATACCATCATATCAGACAATGACATTATTCTACACGCGTGTGACATTGCTAACAGAATGCAAGTTACTATATCGCGGTCAGTTAAATAGGATCAAGTCACGTCACGACATAATCATTACAGTGTACAAGACGACACAGGGAGAGAGAGAGAGAGAGAGAGAGGGAGAGAGATGGAGAGAGAGAGAGAGAGAGAAAGAGCTATATCTTATACGTACAAACTACGAACATATATGAACAGCTTCGCGGTACTTATGAGGGTACCAAAGACAACACGCTTCGTTAGGTTATTATGTAACAGTACAGTCAGACATCTAATTACTACGGCATGCTTTGACGTACCACGTTAGAACCAGCATATCTTTCATAGCATAGCATCTATTTCAACATCCACGACTTTGCTATTTGATTGTACAGAAAATTCGCATCTACTAGTGGTGGCGGAGAGTGTAAATAATTGTTGATGTAATGGTACACTCTCTGATCATTCAGCCCCCGTGTGCGAGAATTAAATTCAGACAAAATGCTACTCATCGAATCACCTCTGGCTCTACGTATAAGATAATAAAGACAGTACTGCCCGCACACTGTAGACCAGCTGGATTGTAGCGATTTTCTATTGTACGTCCACACATCGGCATTGGCATTCAAAAACTTGGTAAAGTAGGGCGAACATAAAGTAGGGTGTCTACCATATGAATCAAAAAATTCACCACGCCCTCTACTGTCGATGTAAATAGCAATCCAATGAGAACCTATTTCTCTGTGACCATCTACATTCGCAATCAATGACACGGTTTTTTTCTCAGCCTCTCTTCTTCTTTTTCTTCCATTCCTTCTTCTTCTCGTGGCTAAAACTGGTAATTTATCGGCGGGAAAAACACCAACAAAAGTCCCGTTTAGTTTGGGTTCTTTCTGAACAACTCCCAAGAGTTCACGCGTGTTCATCTCGACAGATATCTAATTACCATAGTCGAGAGTGACATTACGATTACGATCAACTTCTAAGATAGATTCAAATTCGGAATAAACGACGACATTCACAGTTTCGGACAGGGGAGAAGCAAAAGTCAATTCCAGTCGAACTGATCCGGAAGTCTTGGGTTGAAAGTAATCGTCGGTCGACAGATCTGGGGTCAAATCAAAGGCGTAGAGGGCGTATCCCTTTCCGTAGTCGTCTCTAGTGATATGATTTCCCTTGTCGTGAAACATACTATTGGTACCAGAAAACAGAGTCTGATAGGCCAAGATGTAATTGGGGGAAGATCCAGTAAACTGAGGACGGAGCGGTTTCCACGGTACTTGTTCTGAATTAGCATACAACGCTATGTAATTCAGGTCATAATGATGAAAATTGAAGGGATTTCTGGCGTAAGATCCATTGTAAGCCGTGTTACTGACACAACCAATCACCATTCGCTTGGGAATCTGTCCTATAACCAGGCTCTCTCGGGTAAAAGACAACTGTCCTTTGGGAATTGAAAAAGAGGTTGTCACGACTCGTCTGATAGGATACTTGGCCGTTTCCGTTTCCAATGTTTTAGCGTGCAGTAGCGATGTGGTCGGGCTCAATTTCACGCGTCTCACCAAGAGACTGGCTTCGGTGATTTTGACTTTGTAGCTTGCTTCAGGGGTAGACGACATGAGACTAAATGCGTTCTTGCTGCGATGAAGTTTGAATTTAATGTCCACCCCTCCCATAATCAACCGATCTTGGAACGATGCATCCACGTGTAGCCTTCCTACCATGTCTACCGTTTTAGACAATTTGGTAAACTCGTGGCGTTTATTCAGCCCTTCGTTGGTATTACTCGAGGCCAGAGGGTCATTGATTTCCATATATCCCGCCGTGTCTTTGTAAAACAAGGACGAAGTTAGCTGCGACAATTTTGCATCACGACCGTAGGTGAGAAGATTTTCGAACATAGCTCTATAAGGATAGGTGTTCGTGGAAGGGGTGATGAGTGTATCGTTGAACATCACATCTACCTCGCTGAAGAGCGAATGTAGAAAAGATTGACTGGTGCTACAGAAGATTCATCGGTGAGGGCGGTACCATCCGCATTAACAACTTTCGCCTTGAGATGTAGCAGCGTTTGAGAAAGATCGGTATACTCTTCCGGCGAACTTTGCAGATGAAATTGTATGGGCGTGGCATCGGCTATGCTCGTCACGGGGAAGAACTCGACCCATTTTCCTTGCTCTATGGTCGTCTGAGTCGGGGGGATGCTGAACAGGTCAATTTCCGATTTAGAACAGTCGCACGATAACTTGTGTAGCTTTTCCATTATGCCCTCAACTTTAGCTTTCACTCTCTGTCTTCGGTTAAAAATAGTAATAGAGTGATCAGGACCGATCAAAAATATCGTTGCTTCTTTTCACCGGTCGAGAGCCAGTGTAAATGAATGCCTTCTTCTTACGTCTGGTCTTTTTATTCACTTTCTTGTCATTCTTCTTCTTCGTCTTTCTTTTCACAGGAGGTGCGTCCATACTCTCGACCAATCGACGTTTAATTTTTTTCGCTTGTGCGGCCGAAGCAGTTTTCAAACTTTTTCCCGCCATGACATCTTGAGCTACATTAACACCTGTTTGCAACGCTCTTTTCCCCAAGTACTTTGTACCAGCTTTCAGGAGTGGTACGGCCGATTTCCAGATACCTTTAAGCATACTTCCCAGCCCATATCCCCGTTGCACTCTCGCCCCTCGAAAATAGGGCAGAGATCCACTCCCATACTGGGGATGAGACCACACTTGTTCTCGATGGCGCGGCATTACACCGTTAATGTAGATAACGACAAGCTCTAAAATGGAGTTTAATTACCAACTTTCCGGACTGAAATGGCACTTTTTCCCCAAAGTCACTTCTTATATCAACTTGTATAGTGTCTATGTATTTTGATTTTACGGGCAGATAGTGAGGGGTTTGATAAGTAAACGTGACGATCTCACCGGCCCTTCTGTGGGGAACGGGAACAATTCTCAGGAGAGGGGCACTGATGTCACCCACGGGCTGATTGCAAATCACGTCCGTATACAGATAAAGTGTATTGATCCCTCCATTCACGTTCGGAGAAAAAGGCGCCTGTGCGTGACCGCGAATGATGCCGCGGGGAAATCCCAACAGGTAACCTAATCCCTCGCTTAACTGTATGGCGCTGACTTGATCGAAATCAAAAATAACTTTGCCCGAGCTCGAATCGCGTTGTACAGTGAAGTTGTTACGAAATCGTTCAGGTAGAGCAGCTGTCAGTGCCTCGCATATACTACCTATATCTTTGTAATGTCCTTCAGGTATAACGCAATGACTGACCACCTCTTCGGACAGTAGAAATTGAAATGTGTTGTTCGTAATATTCACGTTATACCAAGAATAGGGATAAATTATTTCCACCAATGCCACCTCCCACTGCGCGTGAAATATGAGCGGCGCGGCCAATTTAGTCTTAAAACTGGTGACTGTATTATCCGGAAAATAATCGAACGAACTATTACTGGGTAGAGTCACGTAAAATTGTTCCTCGCCTTCCATACTGATTCTTTCGTCAAAATGATGCCCTCCCTCAATTGCGATAGGTTTTATCGATGTTATCTACCCAAGCATTAAACGTGTCTGGATAGCCTAGAAATTTCACGAAATATTCAGTTTTACCCTCTCGCTTTCGCCGTCTCAGTATCTTTTCCACCCTATACATGTCTGCCTTGTCCTTACGCACCCTCTGCAATTCAGGTTCGTAAAATGTACCTTTCAATTGTTCGTTATTATCATCGGTTAAATGATAGACGGGTAAATCACGATGTTTACGACCAGACACTGTGTACACTTCCTCTGTCCAGTTGGGGAGGTACCCCTTTTCAAAAGTTCGTTTCATCTTACTGATGCGTACTCTTTCACCTTTTTCGTAGCGAGGTCTGTTTTGTTTACGTAATGCCCATGATTGATCACCATACAATCGCTGCCAGATGATACCTTCATTTTTCTTGGTGACGAGCACGGGTTTTGTTTTGATCGAACGGTGCTGGGCATTATTGTAGGCTCGGAGGAGTTTCGGGAGTATGCGGGTATACTTCAACGTGTTGGAGTGAGTAAAATATTTCCACATCTTTTCTTTCAACGTTCTGTTAAAACGTTCGACGACACTAGCCTTGGTTTCGTTTTCAGTTGTAAAAAACTCAATGTCTTTCTCTTTCAAGAAGGTTTGAAATATTCTGTTGGTAAATTCAGTGCCTTTGTCCGTTTGAATCTTTAGCGGAGACCTCTGCGTTTTGAAGATAATTTTCAGAGCACTGACCAAGCTTTTGCCACGTTTGTCTTTGATGGGCACTACCCAGGCAAATTTAGACAAAATGTCTATACATGTAAGGAGATACCTATACCCCGAATTGTAACGGGAGAGCGCAGACATATCTACCAAATCCATTTGCCACTGATCATCCATACCACCAACAATGACTCTGCTTCTACTAAACCGACGTCTGGCCGGTTTGTGCAACGTGTAGGTGTCAATACCCTCTAACCATTCTCGTATTTGTTTCCTACTTAAGCGATATCGACCATCTTCTCGCACGAACTTGTACAATTTTTCTACCCCGCCAAAACTGGCTTCGTGTTCTGGATTAAAATAAATGTCATTCAGATATCGATTCATGTTCTCAACGTGTCAGTGCGAGCACGTCCACAATACATATATACTCCCACAAAAACAAATGTTTATCAACTCTGTCTCAATACTACGTATTTATCGTGACAGTCATATTCTGTATTCAGTCACTGTCTCATATGCCCGTCGGTCATCAGAGTACACCTCTTACCCTCACATTTTACAGTAGACGATACTGTTTCACTCGCTTAGACTTCGTCCAGTCATATGATATACTGTTTCACTGGCTGTCTGCTATGACCGTCGGTCACTGTCTGATATGTCCGGCGCTCATCAGTGCACACTTCGTACCCGCACATTTCTTCATCACATTGCTCTCGTTCCTCCGGCAGACGATACTGTTTCACTCGCTTAGACTTCGTCCATTCATGATATACTGTTTCACTGGCTGTCTGCTCTGACCGTCGGTCACTGTCTGATATGTCCGGCGCTCATCAGTGTACACTTCGTACCCGCACATTTCTTCCTCACATTGCTCTCGTTCCTCCAGCAGCTCTACGGGCTTTATCCCGTCAAAACAAATTTTTATCAACTCAGCATCAATATTATAGATTTATCGATACATTCATAATTTTCTTTTTCTCACTTTCTGATTTGCCCGCTCCTCCCTATTTTCAAGGCTACATTATTACTATAAGCTCTCTGACCTCTCCAAAGTACGTGACCTGATTTTCAACAAAATACATAGCGATACTATTTTTATATTTATTACTCTCATTTTTTCCCATTTTCTCGGAAAAATCAAGGTCGAATTATTACTATCTAGACGGGCTACACTACTGGTGAAGAGAACCTAAGTGTGAATCTATGGACAGGAAAAAAAAGAAAACAGGAAAAAAGGGGACAGTTTACCTTATTTGAGATAAAGGAATTGGTCACTTTATCTGATTGATAATTCATAGGAATTACCATCATGTCATATACATCCTACTGTACATATACAGTGGACTCCCGTTAATAACGAAGTCCTCGGGACCGGCAGTTTTCTTTCTTTATATCGGAATTTCGTTATAACCGAACAAAGAAACAATATACATAGAGTGGATGAGATTGCACCCAAATTTTTACTTCGTTATAACCGGATAGCACTGTAATAGGAAAATCATTGCTTACGATACTTGCAAAGTCATTCTTTCTGCAAAGGTCTTGTAAGAATAACAGTAATTCACAGCCTGTCATGGACCGCACATACCACGTATCTTGCCACTTGTTCACTGATGCTACATCCAGCAGTCATGGGGCCATCATGTCACTGCCACACAATCAGTAGTAGCCCTACCCAAAAATGGACATGCATCCTCTGGTGTTACAAGTCACAATTTATCAAATGATAGTATGACCCAGGGCTGAAGTCATGTAACTACGTGTACATCATGTAGTATTGTGCTCTGCATGGTTCTTTCCCGTTTTAACTACAGTACTTATGTGTCATTAAAAGACTTACAATTACCAAGTATGCTTGATAACGTCCTTGAAGAGTTCTTGAATAATCTTTGCTCTCCACTGACTTCCAGATGGTTAGAAGAGATGCATTCCTCTCCTTTGTCACATCCATTCACAAGTGACATGAAGTAATCCACAGCTTGGTAGTGAAACAACTGCATTAGGAGCTGCTTGTCTAAATAACAAAAAAAGAAATGTGTAAATGGTAGCACTAATGTGAGGTTTAGGTCTTACATCAGTTTATTGTACCGTGGTAAGTATTTATTGCCTTGTAAATTCAGAAAGGGAAAATGTTTGGGTCACACCTGCTTCCAATAAGAATAAAAGTTTGTGAAGGTAGGAATACACTGATGAATATTGCAAGTGACATCAACAGTACAGTAGGTTCATAAATTTTACTGGAATGGGAAAACTGCCAAGTGTCTCGAGTATTGATGACATGATCTAAATAGCAGTAGCAACACAGCTAGACTGGGATGTTCTACACTGTCTTCTCAAAAAGGCCATCATAAATCCATAAAAAGAACATCTAAAACTACAGTGAATATTGGTAACTATACACAGCCCTGTCACTGTACAGAAGTCACAACAGGCATGCTTCACATGACGTCTGGTTGGGCTAGGGATGGGGAGACATTATGAGTACACTCTATGATTTTTAGGACAGTATCAGCTTTTAAGTCAATGAACTTATATTCCCTTTTACATGCCATGTTACAATTGTGTTGACTGTATCCATGGGAATGAAGGCCTATCAATGCATACGCAGAATGAAATTTCATTGAATGGAAGATCTTTACACTCTTGGCACAGTCAGCATTTGGATTTATATTTCAATTACAAATATATCATCCAGTCATCAGACTCTGTATATCTTAGAAGTTAGACTATTAATACATTGATTAGAGATCTACCAGTCTATGTAGTTGACTAGACATCACTTAGTCTTGGTCTGCCTTGTGACCATCCGGCTTATTAATTCCGATTACAATAGAATCTATAGACCCTATTATAAAAGTTTGAACTCAAATCGGCCATGGGAAAATGATAAGATAAGGTGATCAATAGACTAACTTGTTAAGACAGTGCAATTCACTTGATTCAGTGTGGTTCACTTGATTAAATCAGGGGTGGGTACAGGAATTCCGTAAAGGGGAGGGGTCTTTACAAAATCAAGTGGGAGATGCAGGCTCCCCCCCCCCCATATTTAACTTATTATTTCTTTGTTTTGGTTCAATCTAATAAAGAGGGAGCAGGCGCCCGGTGCACCCCCCTCTGGATCCGCCCTTTCAATGGTAAATTAAATTCAAACGGCCACGCGTTGTATGTGTATGACGCGTAAACCAAAGGTATCCTATAGTCTGTGGTCTATGTTGGATGTCACACACTGGGCTATCGAAACGCAATTTTATGAGGGTTACAAGGAACTCTTTCTGTAGAGGGATGCAACTGTCTAACCTTACCATCTAAAGCAGCCCAGTAACAGCACAAACCATTGCTGCCTTTCAAGATGCTCCCCTTCCACTCAAACCAGCGATTGGAAGAATACATTTTAAAAAGCCTCCTCTTGGGAGACAGGATGCTGCAATTCATGAGTATTTTTTGACTCGCACATGGAACACATGTTTTGGTGCCCATGTTTTAATCGTATATCTTGCTTGGTATAACTTGCGCACCATCACATACAGTGACATACACTAGAGCTCTACTGCCACTGCACAACCCTAACCCCTGGGCGCTCCTTGTACGGTACACATTTATTCTCGCGTTGGGGCTGGTCGTAGTTAGCACTACTATTCAGTACAGTGCAGTGTGTACGCTATGCGTATGGGGCAGCTGGTCGCAGTTACGTGTAGGAAGTTAACAGTAACACTGCACCATTGTACTGTATACTAGTAGTTTGGCTGTAATGTAATTGTTGGGACTGTAGACAACATTTCGACAAACAGGCCTTAGAACTGTTAGTGGTCTAGACACTATATATACAAAGAACATTCTAGCTAACAATGTCTTTAGATCCTCAGACAGACTCTTTGTAAGTCCGTTGTGATCCGTCATGATCATGCACTCACTCACCGTGACATTACGAGAAGTGGTCAACACGTCTTGTCCAGTGTCGAAGTTGTGCATGCATCAGTTAATGGTCTTCTGTCGACTGCGTGCTTGAATTGAAGATCCTTGCAGTGGCACGTTTTGTACCAGCTGAAGCGCGATAATAAATGTTTAATCTCGCTAGTTAGCTTGATGATCGGCACATCTTGTTGCTCGCGGTTACATTCGGTTACGTGTAAGCTAGCTGTATGCAACGCGATCATCCTGCGTGAAAACCTACCGCTCGGCGACAAGTCGTCGCCGCTCCAGATATTTGAATGAGTGGCCAACTTAGCGAATTGTACAGATGAGGAAAAAAAGAATAACTAAAATAATCATACGTAAATTCTTAAGTGAATATATCATGAAAGATTATTTTGTAAATATTTTTAGCAATTTTTTATGTAATAACATTAATTAATTGAGTATATCATTTAGAAAATAACGCTGGTTTTTGATAATCGCAGGAATTGATTTCCTTCTTTTCGCTTATTGGTCAACTAGTTAGGCGGTAGGTATTCTCGTTATCAGAACGTGAATTTAACAACCGTAAAGCCCCCGAAAAAAACATTTCCAAGATTGCAGGTGTATTAATTGACACTTTGTCTTAAAACACGGTACTTGCAAGTTTTAGGTATACCGAAATATGCAAAATGTGTACTTTGACATAACCGTTGTATCCACTACCAAGATGTAATGTAACATGTACATGCATAATTGGTCTTTGTGTCAAGACTATTCACTGTACCGACAAGTAGGAACACCTACCCTCAAGGATGCCTACCCGTTCGCGTACCGACGAGTACCCCTAGACGAACTTACTTGCTCACAAGCCCGATACGGGTACGCAGGCGGAAACGCCTACCCCAATTGTACCGCTAGTTTTTAGTGTGTACATACAATGGGCTGCACGCTGCTGGTCGCAGTCAGTGGTTTCGTACAATATTTATCGACGCCGTACGGCGACGGCTCTGGTACGAAACCATTATTGCATGATTACTAAGACATGAGAGCACTTTGGGGCGAGTAATTCTCACAGACAACGTAAACACAAACCAAGACAAGGAAATTCAGGGAAACTTTTGAGGTACCAAAACTTTTTATTATCTTTAACCATAATCTCTTTTTTTTTCTAAACATTTCTCTCGTACATATACACAATCAAATGTTGGAGTGACTGCCACTTTAAACCGAACTTGTTAACAGTACACGATACACAATAAAATCTTATCTGACTGAATATTATCTGTGATCTAGAACCTTCATTTATCAATTTTTCAGTTTCATTCCAGATTGACATACTAGTTTCACATTTATAAAAGAAATGTACAGTATCTTCCAACTCTTCTTTACAAAACTCTTCGTTACAAAATCTTATACAGATTCTTATTAAAAAAGAAGCCTATTTACTATTTTATACAGAAAATATCTCAACCCAATGTCCACAGTACAACAAAATATCATAATGTGATTCTTTTCCATTTTGACAGTTTCAGGGGGACTATGAAAATATCGTTTCAATTTAGAACATATCAAAGGTAAACATTTAGTTTTTCCAAGAAGAGCTTGATAAATACAACAAAATCCTTTTAATATTTGCAGTAGTATTTTAGTATTACCATTGTGATGGCAATGAAGGATCTTCAATGTTTTGTTCACATCTTTGAAAACAACCACCAAAACCGACACTTAATTTTTTGACTTACTGAATAATATGACAGGTAATTCTGAAGAACAGTAAAGCTTATGAAAAGAGATGTTACCTTTTAAATCTGCTTGTTGAATATATTTCATTGTTTATTTGCTTAATGGCTTTTATTTTTAAGTCCGCTCATACGTTTGTTTCCTTTGTTTTATTTATTTATTTATTTATTTATTCATTTCATCTTACTTTTTTGGTTGATACATGTTAGAGATGCGGAATACGGTAATCATTTCAAATGTGACCGTGCACCTCAAAACGAACATAAAGTCGCACACACTGATTTTGCGTGAGGACTGAAAATAAGTGAAATGGGTCAACCTAGCCGAACTTGACTTTTTCATATTTTCTAAGAGAGCGGGTCTTCTTTTACATTATGCTAAAATTTGGTATCATAAAACGGGCAGGAAAGTGTGTTTTTTAGCAGTTTATCTCGAACATTTTTGGTAGAATAGTGTGATTAGGTGTGTCTTTAGTATCCCTTTTTCATTTCTGAAAAACCTTGTCCACACTCTTCACTTTCAACTCTAATAACTTTTGAAAGGATAGTGCTACTGCTTTGAAAGTTGGCATTGATTATGAACAGAATGTGTTAATGAGGCATGCTAAATTTCAGTTTAATCTGATAATCCCTTCATTGTTGTTACTCTGGTGGCTCACTTCCTGTTTTTTGTCACATTCATCGCACAGCCAGCACGGTTTGGTAAAGATTAAGCGCTTGAATAGACACTATACTTCAGAGCCTCTTTTCTCAGTTCGCACACTTCCTGAGTTTGTGCTTTCTTTCCAATATTTAGATAGGTTAGGAGAGTCCATTTGATTTGAGTTATACATCATTTTAAAGCTTAAAGTCTGCTCTTTCAGAATATGGTCTTAACTAAAAATTCATGTCTGGCGACTTTTTGTTTGTTTTGAGGTGCATTGTCACAAATAATGGATGCATTATCCTGACAATGATGAAGAAGAGAAGGAGGGGGAGGAATTGAGCTCATCCTCCGGAGGAGAAAATACCTCTACTATCATCAATAATACATGTACAAACAAAATTACACATTACAACGGCATACTTCGCTAATAGAATTTTGGGTGTGCCTGTTTGCTTGTGTGTATGTATGCGTGTGTGCGTGTGAGTTTCTGTGTCCAAAGAGAGTATGAACATGCAGCTATCCACTTTTCAGAGTGAACGTGACTCTAGATTGAGTTGCCTCTCCTGATGTTATGATGATGATAAATTTTAAACTTCTGATAAACATGAGCCTATAAGGCACAAATAATGGACGTGAGATCGGATAAGATGGGCATTTCAACAATAATTTCAAAGGTTCTATGTATGACCTACTTGACCTCACCACATACACTCACCCATGATACGCGCACACGTATCAATGCACGCATAAGATAGTATATTGATTAACCACTGTATTTTGTCACTACAAGAATTTAACTTTATTTTCTGGATTACGAGCCTTATTTCAACTTTCTGATTAACGAACCTTTGGAATAACGAACCTTATTTCATTTTCCGATTAACAAGCCTTCAAAATAACGAGCCTTATTTCATCTTCGGATTAACGAACCTGCGGAAATACGAACCCTATTACATTTTCGAATTAACGAGCCTTATTTCGTTTTCAGATTAACGAACCTTCGGACTAACGAACTTTTTTTTTTTCATTTCCCGATCAACGAACCTTCGGATAACGATCCTTATTTCATTTTGGATTAATGAACCTTCGGAATAACAAACCCATTCTCATTTTTGGAGTAGCGAACCTTCGGAATAACGAACCCATTCTCATTTTTGGAGTAGCGAACCTTCGCAATGACGAATCTTCGGAATAACGCACCTTTGGAGTAACGAACCTTCGGAATAAAAACAAACAACATTCGGAAAAACGAACCTAAGGAATAACGAACTATAACCCACTCAACAATAACACAATGGTTGAATACATCATACACGAATCTTTACAATTCTTCAATAATAATTAACATTTCATATTCATAATTGTTTGAGAAAAACTGCAGCACTACAAACTCAATGCCATTGTTAAGAAAAAAAAAACCCAGCTATTTGTATTTATATCTTTCTCACACATAGCCCCTACTCCACAGCTTCAACATGCAAACTGATCAAAAATATTCAAGTGTTACAAGCAGACGTGTATATACAAGCACGAAGTCTACTTCCTTCATTGTTTCACAGCACATTTCACTTAAAATAAGATAGGGCCTACCTACATGTACACAAACCACCATGCAGAGGTGTTGGACAGAATGTTGCTTCGTAAACCTCGGAGCTGATGTTGCTCAGAAATCAATCAGAAATTTACAATAATAGGCAATACAAATTCAAATTATACCTTTCATAACTCATATTAACAATGTATAAAAATAACTGAACAAATGGATTGAAATAATACATTGCAATGATGACAAAAATAGATAAAGCGACGGAAAAGGGTAATCTACTGAAAAGCAAAGATTGTAAAACGCGGATCACTCGAAAAAACGTTTACAGCTCGTTATTCCGAAGGTTCGTTATTCCGAAGGCTCTTCAATCCGAAGATTCGTTATTCAGAAGGTTCGTTATTCCGAATTTCATTTTCGGATTAACAAATTTTCGGAATAACGAACCTCCGGAAAAACGCCACAAATGTTCGGATTAACGAACCCTTTTTTATTTGCGGATTAACGAACCCTTTTTTTATTTTCGGATTAACGAACATCTAGGAAAAGGAATTTGTGTGTTTCGGATTAACGAACCTTCGGAATAGCGAACCTTCGGAATAACGAACAGCACCCGAAAAAAACGATACACCAATATCATATGTGACCCTGCACCACAAAACCAACAAAAAGTCGCCAGACATGTATTTTCAGTTAAGGGCAGATTCTAAAAGAGCAGACTCGAAGCTTTAGTATGATGTATAACTTCATTCAAATGGACTCCCCTAACCTACCTAAATACTGGAAAGAAAGCAAACACTCTGGAAAAGTGTGAACTGAGAAAAGAGGCTCCGAAGTTCACACTTTTCTATTCAAGCGCTTAATCTTTACCAAGCCGTGCTAGCTGTGCCATGAAAGGGACAAAACACAGGATGTAAACCACCAGAGCAACAACAATGAAGGGATTATCAAATTAAACTGAAATTGAGCATGTTCTATTAGCACATTCTGCTCATGATTAATCTTAACTTTCAAAGCAGTAGCGTCATCCTTTCAAAAGTTACAAGACTAGAAAGTGAAGAGTGTGCACAGGATTTCAAGGCATGAAAAGCGGCCTGTAAGAAAAACCTGATAATTCTACTCTTCCCCAAAAAAGGGTTGTAGAAAAATGGCTAAAAACACACTTTCCCATTCATGTTATGATACCAAACTGAAGAATAAAGTAGAAGAAGGATAGCTTTTTCAGAAAATGTGAAAAACTCAGGATTGGCTTGGTTGAACAATTTCACCTTTTTTGAGACCTCACTTAAAATCAAGGGGTGTGACTTTTTGTTTGTTTTGTGGTGCACGGTCACATATGATATCCAAACCTATCTACATGTATTAAAAATTCAATACAGGCTTTTGTAGCTGCAATACACGTTGCAGATAATATTTATAAAAAAACACATATAAGATTTTGATGATTATGTTTACCATGATGATGATGATGATAATATTGATAATAATACTAGTAGTAACGAACTTCCTTTTTCTATTTTCAAGCTCATCTTCAAAAATATTATATTGGATACAAGTCCAGCTCGGCCTATGATGCAGTTTCCAATATTGTTTTCTCCCTACCTAACTTCTGATTATGATTGTATAGCATGCCGTAGCTACTTTTCTGTACTAGCATTAGAGACAATGTTTAGCGCCTACTATTAGGCGTTATAGGCCTACGCTATTGACATTACCTACTAAAACTATGTTTTTGTATCTTCTACAATTACATATCACATGTTTAACATGACATTGAATATCAATAGGACAGCTAGAGCATAGAGGCTCTATACGTAGTACTCATTAACGATAAAAAGTATTTCCCTGATCCCTGAACTTTTGATGTGAAAATCCAGGCAATCGACTTCAACAGACAAAATATGAAATGGCCAAACAAAGGCCCACTCTCCCAGACCGACCTCGGACCAGCCAGTGCGAGACCGGCCTAAAGTTGCTCTACGCGGGTCCGCATTTTGCTAGTTTACATCAACGATTTTGGGACGGCTTAGCTCCTGGCCAATACTAAAGTATCCCGCGCCAAGTAGAAGAAATAACCTTCAGTATAACAACAAAGCGATTTGGACTTATATATCCTGATGCAACAACGATCCGGATAGACCTGAAGATATAACTAGTCACATCCTTGATATAACTTTGAAGAAGGCAACTAGAGGCGCCGACAACTGATCCTTTGGTGTGAAAAAAAGGGGAGGTCAGCGCAAATTTCAAATCCACGAACGGATAAGATGTCTGTGTGCGCATGCGCTGGCCGTCGATTCAGTGTAGCTCTCCCAAGGTCCTCTCGACCGAGTCACATTCAGTCATCAATTCGAACAGAAAGGGACTATTGGCAGAACCAAACGTTGCCCGAAGCCTGTTTTCGATACTTCAACTTAACTAATGAGTCTTCAAATTCAAGAAATTTTTGGATTTTAAGTAGATATTTACCCGCGATACTAGGTCTGTCGTGATCCTGAATGCTACAATGCGCAGCCCCATTTAGCTATGCGTATGGGGCTGCTGGTCGCAGTTAGCTATGCGTATGGGGCTGCTGGTCGCTGTTATCATGCATGCAGTAATGTTTTCGTACAATACGTGTACTGTATATTGATTCTCGCGGTACCGCGGTACCGCGACGGCTCTGGTACGAAACCATTATTGCATGATTACTAAGACATGAGAGCACTTTGGGGCGAGCAAGTCTCACAGTGTTAGTTATATGAAAGGTACTTTAACCTGAAACACAAACTAAGACAAGGAAATTCAGGGAAACTTTCGAGGTAGCAAAACTTTATATTATCTTTAACGCTAAATGTAATAATCGAGTCAACCCTAAATGTAATACACAATAACCCTAAATGTAATAACCAGAGACAACCCTAAATGTAATACGTGACAACCCTAAATGTAATACGTGTCAACCCTAAATGTGATAACAACCCTAAATGAATACATGTCAACCCTAAATGTGTTAACAACCCTAAATGTAATACATGTCAACCCTAAATGTTATATCGACCCTAAATGTACTACATCTTAACGCTAAATGTAATAACGACCCTAAATGTAATACACCTTAACCCTAAATGTAATATATTTCAACCCTAAATGTAATATCGACCTTAAGTGTAATACATCTTAACACTCGGAATATCGACTCTAAATGTAATACATCTTAAGGCTAAATGTTATAACAACTCTAAATGTAATATCGACCCTCAATGTAATACATCTTAACACTCGGAATATCGACTCTAAATGCAATACATCTTAACGCTAAATGTAATAACAATCATAAATGTATTTCATGTCAACCATATTATCTGTAACCCATGCTCAGAAACATTTTGTATTCCAATCTTCATTCAGTGTCCATGATTGTTTACAGTTTTGTTGAAAAAAAACAACAAAATGAGCAAAAATTCTTTGCAAGACTTTGAGCGAAGTCTGAACAAAATGTTTATGTAATTGTATGATAAAGGGAATAGATTTAAAAACTATGTCACATGGACCTAATTTACTTGCAGCAAACAAAGGAACTCGTAAGACTGTGTGATTTTTACCTGGGTAAACAACTAAAACAAATCTAAGCAACTACTCTTGAATGCTATAGAAGGTTGCGTCATATCCTCTACCTCCTGACCTTTTGCCCGATATTTTGCGTTGGTTACACTCCCTATAATGAGGAGTATTAAATTTAGGGTCATAATTACATTAAGCGTTGAAATGTATTACATTTGATAGGGCTGA
Organism: Diadema antillarum; assembly: GCF_040938485.1. NCBI lineage: Eukaryota > Metazoa > Echinodermata > Echinoidea > Diadematoida > Diadematidae > Diadema > Diadema antillarum. The sequence continues at coordinate 2,219,546 of NW_027271466.1, read as the reverse complement.
CATGAATTACATATAGGATGGTTATTACATATAGCGTTAAAGTGCGTTACATTTAGGGTTGTTATTACATTTAGCGTTAGATGTATTACATTTATGGTCGTGATATTACATTTAGAGTTAAGATGTATTACATTTAGGGTCGATATTACATTTAGGGTTAAAAAGTAGTACATTTAGGGTCGATATTACATTTAGGGTTGACACGTATTACATTTAGGGTCGATATTACATTTAGGGTTGACTCGATTATTACATTTAGCGTTAAAATGTATTACATTTAGGGTTGTTATTACATTTAGGGTTAAGGTGTATTACATTTAGCGTTGATATTACATTTAGGGATTATACAATCGTTCATAAACCCTTCGGTCGGTGCCATGCCTGCGCGTGCCCAATGATAGCCTAGAATAGCCCGAATTTGGCGGTGGTCATTTTGGCCCGCGCCATTCATAAACTCAAAGCTTTGCGACTTTAGCTCGGGACTGCATGGCCCTCACTAGAACTTTACTGAAATAGTCCATTGGCCAAGACCCGAAAAATGGGTTATTGGTACCACCTGAGGTGGCAAAACCTTTTTGGTGTCATTTTGTTTATCGGGCATAGATGTGCTTATCAAGCTATGATAGCATTTCCAAATGAGTAGCTTAGTCATAATAAATGAATTTTTAACCAATTTGGCCTCTTTTTTATATCCCTATCCTTCTGAATCGAAACTAACCGCTATACAAAGAAGAGTACTGTCTTCTGTATGTCCACAGGTGTTCTGTTGTAAACGCGGTGCTCTTGGTCTTTATTCAAGGCAGCGAAGGGAATATCCAAAGGGTTATAATATCCATAGCTGTCACGCGGTGCGCTTAGTCCTTATCTAGACCAATGTACCGTTATCATATCTAAAGTTCCTAATAAAGGGATTATCAATACTGGTTTTTATACTACCCTCTCAACAAATACATCAGTTTCAAACAAAAATCATTTTGTTCTTTTACAATATTATTTATCATAATGTATTGTAGTGTACCGGTACATTGTTTTTGCATTATCTCTCATTGTTGGATGGAAATAAAACGACATTGGCGTGGTATTAGTGTTTTCACCGTAGCGTTTTCACCGGAAAATGATAAATAATTGAAAAATACGGTACAATTCACGAGGAATTGCTTTTTTTTAAAGGTTGTTTTTAGATAAAGGGATATACACTGTATCATAAGCTTTGGATATTCCCTTCGCCGTCTTGAATAAAGACTAAGCGCACCGCGTTTACAACAGAACACCTGTGAACATACAGAAGACAGTGCTCTTCTTTGTATAACGGTTAGTCTCGATTCAGAAGTATAGGGATATAACAACGAGACCAAATTGTATCTCGCCCATATCGCCCATAGTATTGCATACTATGGGCTAGGCACTTCCAGGTGCGGTCCAACTGCGGAGAGCTCCGGGTAACAAATTTGTTTCCCCTCAAGTCAACCCTCAAAGCTTCCCAAGATCTGGTACGACAAGGCCTTGGGCATGCTAAAACTTGTTCCGAGTGACCCTTGGTGGTTTGCCTGCAGATGTACACGCAGAGCACAAGTAGGAGACCCTTACCGGCAGCACCTTGCTGACAACTCCAATGCAGGTGCTTCGCAGTACCCGTAAATCGCTGGTAACCGAAAACGGATCGGTTTCAAAGCTCTCAGGCAGGTTACACGGAACACACGCAAGTAGAAGGTCAATAGCACACGTCTAGCAGGTAAGACACACATGCGAAACTCGCAAACATTTTTGTCCGCCCTCGAAAACTCTTCTGCGTGCTGAGAAATACCTTCACTCAACAAACCCGCGTAGCTCGCCCAGAAAGGTGAGACACGGCCTTAAAATGTTTAAGGACAGAGCGGTGCCGATGCGGATCTGTCTATGCAAGTGTCCGGAGCCGATGCGGACATTTTGTGATCAAGACATGAAATAAGTCAACATGTCCACGTGCTAAATAATTTTGAAAGTTCAACTAGAAATGGTGACTGGTATGCCTCCGCCATAATGCATGGTTCTCCGAATAGGTCTATTGTACAATGTCTTGACAATGTGTGCTGACAGTTTACCGTAATTGGTAAAATATGAAAAAGATTGGTTTGTCCCAATGTGTTAAATGTTCACTTTCCTTGAACTAGATTTAATTGGATGGACGGCCATGTTGTCTACGAGTGCAGGTATTTGGGGATTTGAGAACTTTCACTTGACCCTTGAACCTTTTATAAGTTTATGCATGAGAAATTTTCATAGTACGGAGAAAAAAGTGTAATTTCAATATCAAATGATAAAATGACAGCATTCCAACCTGGCTTTTGACCTTTGACCTTTGACCCTATGGTCCTAGAATTCCCATGTACTAAGTTTTATGATGATACCTTGAGTGAATTTCGATATATGGAGGAAAAGTTAAATTTAGCACTTTCACTTGCCCTTTCCCATTTGTCCTTTTGGCAAGAAACTTCCCGGACAATCTCTATTGGATGGTAGGGCCTACATGCACATTTATTTTAACAAAAATGTAACAGGCATTGCATGAATATATGGGGAAACAGTGAAATTTAGAAGAGTTGATCTTGACCTCTTGACCCCTTGATCTTTGACCCATGACCCCAAAATTCCCTAGATAACCACTGCAATGTGATCTACTCGCGTTGTGTCGTCATCACGTAATCCATCGAGTCCTTGGCTATAGTTCTGATCAGTCAGGCATAAGCCTTTTCATCCACCATGGCTCACAGGTACTGCCCCACGATATACTATACCAGTGAGGGTTTAGCAGTGTATAGCTTATCGTCATATAGTTATAGTCCTCAGGTTCATGCTCAGTCAACCATACGTCTTGTAGCCTGTGGGATTCCGTACAACCCAACTATAGGCTTCAGGTAACCGACGCCTTACAATCTCATTGGCTAAGCTGGGTGAAGCATTTTTCTTGCGTCTCTTTACACTTACCATCGTAACTATAACAATTCAAACTGAGCTGTTTTATTCAATCGTATTCACTTAAGATCGACGACCTAATAATGGCGACTGAAATTTTGTTTTATCATGGACTTTAAATCTGCCTTATTAAACGGCTAACTTATGCTCTTAAATGTTTTATGTTAAATGTTTGATTGCTTTTTGTAATGCCTAACAATATTTTTAAGTATAAATATCCGTATATTTGTTGTAAAAAAACACACAAAAAAACACAACCCGTTACGAAAAATCAGAAAGACCTCCGTTTTACCAAGGAGGTTTATATACATGGAGTTCCAACTGGCTGTAATTATTCAAACAGTTGTCAGATTTGTATTGATGTACAAAAGAATTTCACAGGTGCACTTGTGCCTTTGATGATCGACGTTCCAAGCCGCCGTCTTGCTGAGCAATCTGAAGATTCATTTGGAACGTTATCATAATGTTGGCCATATTTTGCTTATTTATTCATTACATGAAATGAAATTTCACTTAATAATAAAGAATGTAAAACAAAAGTCAATTCCGCTCAGAAATGTGCGCAAAATGTAAATCAGAGCTGTATCATTTGAAAATGTTTAAAACTGTACCATCCTGGAAAGCTGGTTTTATCACTTTTCGACTTAATTTCCCCAAATGAAACTAACATGTAATAATCTTCAAGTATAATTCTTTATTTATAGATATATCAGATTAGTGCCCGCGCATGCCCAGTCGAGTAATTTTCATCTTCATTTCAGCATTTTTTCCTCAATTTCTGTTCGCGCATCCTCGTGTCTGTACCACCTAGCTTTTCTAAGAAGGGATAGCGAAAAGTAATCACCATCACAAAGACATATCTTCCTTTTAGTTGGGGCCTAAGGGCTCAAAATGGGTTGCTTGGTTCAGATTCTTCCAAAAGCACCAAATTTGGCTCATAGGTCCCTTGTACCATACTCTTTCGATTTTTGATGGGCGCCAAGACTAAAAACCCTTGGGGCCGCCATATTGGTGAAATCTAATATGGCCGCCATCCGGGTTAAAGGTCAACTGCAGTTACAAATTGAAAAGGTTGATTAAAGTTATGAATCCCATGTGGAAGATTTTACGGGGTTAGAGAATGTGATTCTAGATATCACTTCTGCAATTCAAGGTCACTATCATCTCTCAAGGTCACTTTCAAGGTCAAATATGGGTCAAATCAGGCATTTCGGGCATTTCCTGAAATGGCGTCTGTGAGCATTCAACTGCAATTCACTGGTACCCGTATTTTGTCCCATTTATCATCTCTCCCATACTCCTTCAATGGTTAATTAGGGCCAAGAGCGGTTCCATTCCCCTACATATCAATAATGATTATGACAAATAAATAAAAGATTATATTTGATATATATGTATATATATACATATATATATATATATATATATATAATGGTATTTATCCGCGTGTTGGAATAAGAGCATGAAGACGATGAAGACAAACAAATTGACATAATGCATTAGAATCCAACTTCATTTATTTGTAAACCAAATTTTCGACCCTTGCACGGATCTTCCTCAGGGTAACAGTGATATTTGTATTTGAAGCTCAGCACAGAAAAATAACAATAATAACAAAGAAACGCGCCTGGTTGTTAGCTTAGAGTTTGAGCTAGCAACCAACACGCACGGTTGTTAGCTCAAAATTTGCGCTATCTTCATGAGTGCAAAATCCTTACACTCAATTATGACGTAACAATGTATCATAAAATGCATAACAAGTAAGACATAGACATTTTCAAATCAAACTGATCGTTTACCAGCCGCGCAAAATACATACCAACACGCACGGTTGTTAGCTCAAACTTTGCGCTATCTTCATGAGTGCAAAATCCTTGAACTCAATTATGACGTAACAATGTATCATAAAATGCATAAGAAGTAAGACATAGACATTTTCAAATCAAACTGATCGTTTACCAGCCGCGCAAAACACATAGCAACCCGAAGAGAGCATAACGATTAAAATATGCAGATAAAACATTCTAAAGGCATGTTTGAGTAATAGCCCGTAAACTTTATCAAATTGGGCCTAAATTGAGGCGTAGAGACAAAGAGATATACTACTTAAAAAAACTATATTTGCCTAGCCATGACAGGTCTCTGTTCAGCCCAGTCTGAAAACTCTTGCTACGAATTATAGCGCGCAGTTCAGCCAATTTTCTCTCATCCGCGGATTTATACCCGCCTCCGAAGAGGCAGATCTTAAGATCACTTAAGGATTGGTCGGTTTGGCTGAAATGCTCGGCTACTGGGAAACCGGTTCGGCGTTGCCTGATTGTACATCTGTGGTTATTGAATCGCATTCTGAAACTTGTGCTTCAGTGTTTCACCAATATAGGCTACTCCAGGGCATTTGTTACAAAGAAAACAATACAAAACGTTACTTGAATCACAGTTGTGAGCAGGAGGATAGATGGTATAATCAGATGAGAGCTGTACGGAGTTATCCGTTATTATGTGAGCGCATATCTGACAGCGCGTTTTGCCACATTGTTTGTTCCCTCTAGGTTGAGGTGGGCCGGGTAGTTGATTTCTCACCAGTAATCTTTTCAGACTGGGCGGCTGCCTCTGTGCATGTAGGGGGGGCCTAGGCATGATTTTAGCAAGTTTTTCATCGACCATGATTGTGGGCCACTCTTTCTTGATTGTAAGGGCAAGTTGGCGACCTTTCGGGTGATACGTGGAGACAAAGGGGACTGCTTCTTTCCCTTTGTTTTTTGTTTTTTGTACGAGAAGAGCCTCTCTACTTTTTCGGCTCACCCTTTCCATGGATTTCTTGATCAAGTTGATCGGATAACCGCGCTCAATGAAATGCCTGCCTAGTTGCAGTGCATCCGATTCGTAGGTAAGAAGGTCGGATGTTATTCTTTTGTACCTCAATAGTTGGCTGTACACTATTGACTCCTTGATGTGCGTAGGATGGAATGAGTTATAATTAAGATAGGTGAAGGAGTCAGTCGGCTTAGTGTACACCGATGTTTGGAGTTTCTGCCCATTTGGGGAAAGAGTGACCGTGACGTCAAGGAAGTGGACTTTCTCTTGTGAACTTTCCATGGTGAATTTGATGTTACCATCGTGTGAATCAAACCTTTCATGAAAGGATTTGAGGTCATTGGTATCATGTGGCCAGATCATGAAAATATCATCTATGTACCGGAGGTACAAACTGGGTTGAAGATGGGATTTTGAGAGAAAGTCCTCCTCTAACTCGGCCATGAAGATGTTTGCGTAAGCGGGAGCCATTTTTGTACCCGTTGCAGTACCTTTGCTTTGAAGAAAATATTCACCATCAAACTTGAAATAGTTGTGTTTGAGGATGAATTCTGCCAATGTCGCCAAGTCATCAATTTCAGCATGAGAATATTCCGAATGAAGACGCAAGAAGGATTGCAAAGCCTGAACACCTTCCTCATGAGGTATGTTGGTATATAAGCTTTTCACATCCATAGTCACAAGAGTGCATCCCTTCGTAATTTCGGTAGAGTTTATCTTGTTCAAGAAGTCTGTGGTGTCTTTAACATAACTTCTGATATTAGGTAAGCATGTCTGAAGTTTTTTGTCGACATACTCTGACATACACTCCGTAAGGCATTTTACACTTGAAATAATGGGTCTGCCAGGAGGAATAATGTGGTGTTCTTTTGCTTTTGATACCACTTCTTGCGCGTCAAGGGTCGAAAATTTGGTTTACAAATAAATGAAGTTGGATTCTAATGCATTATGTCAACTTGTTTGTCTTCATCGTCTATATATATATATATATATGGGTGAGAATTTTGAACGATGTACAATTGCCAATTTTCGTACCTTATGACATTCTTTCCCTTAGAACACGCCAGGATGATCTAAGAAACCAGATTTTCTCATGTCATCTCAAAGATTAGTAAATTTCCTTTCAGGAAATATATGGTTTGGTTGACTTTTGCCTGATATTTTCCATTTCACAAGGACTTAAAGCGTAAAAATACGGTAAAAACGCTATTTTCACAATAATTTTTGTTTTTCAAACTAATGATGTGCATTTTTAATGGTACGTGGCATCTAATATCTGACCATGTTCTGGATCTGACATATCATGGGTATGTACCACAGAATTATAAGAACTTTATGAGCACGTATAAAATTACAGAGAACAATTAAAATATCAAAGTCCTAAACAGATGAACGTCCGTGATGCTTTTATTTCTATCGCTGCTGCAAATTCTACTTCGTTGTCCCAACTGTAACGTATACGAAAATTTGGTGTTCCACCTAATGAACATATCCTGCAAAAACTTGTACGTCTGCTGGCTGTACATGGGACGTAATATTCTTTTATGCAAAATTATACTCAGTTTTCGTCACGGACGTGCTTCCGCTATTTTCTAATAAAGATCGTAGCCCATGAAACGTTATTGGCGATATAGTTCTGAGTCGTAATCAACTAAGATCTAGCAACACGATAATATGTTTGTTTTGAATTTCTGTCCATCCTTTGTCAAATAGGAACCGAAATTATATTTTTAGACGAACCTCCAAGAAAAAAAGAACGTCCGTGATGATTAAAGCGTTTTCGAGTGGGACACCATCTTGCTTTGATGGCGAAGGTACATTTTACCTTTGGCTCTCTAGCCGAGGAGCTGCATGCCATATTTGGAGCGGACTGAGGTTCGTCCGCAGTTTTTGGACCATGCAATTCACCAAAACCAAGCAAATAATTAATATTTTCTCTGAAAATTCACCTCCTGATCCCCCTCTCTGCAATACAGATGTTGTAAGGATGTCAAATTTCTTATAATTTGCATTGACAATACCTTTTCAAATTTTTGAAAGAGTTAGGAAGGCTAGGTACTCTCTGCCGATTAGTTATCCGTCCTGGAACATGACCCTAGTAGTAGAACGAACGTCCGTGATAATTCCAGAGAACGTCCGTGACGTATGCAATCCCTCCGATAGGGATAACTTGTCCCGAAAGTGTCCTGTATTCTTTAAAACTTTTGGCTCGAATAGCGACAAATAAAGTTTTACAAAGTAAACAATGAGTTTAGAGCAGTAGTTTCAGAATTTTTAAGGCGGTATGTGATCATGATGAACAAACAATTGAAAATTTACTCACAATTTTACGCTTGTTTTCCCTCTAATTATACAAAAACAGCTAAACACTTAAAACAAAGTTGTAGGAAAATGGAATTTTGCGTAATTTATAATTTCTGTGCGTTTAAATTTCTTTCTAATGAGGTTCTGGAGACAATTTGTACTGTTACAGGTTCTGAAAGTTTCGCTCACGGACGTTCTGTCCGAGAAAGGAAATTTCTGACAATTACAAATATATCACTGCGCATAAGATTAATGTTAGTTGAAGATATTACCAAATCACCGAGCCGCTCATACCCGAAAGTGAATAGCGTTCAGCACTCAATTTACTTGTAATAACAAACGGAAAACGTTTTTTTCACGGATGTTCGTTGGTTGAATAAGTCAATGGATTACATAGTAGGAGAAAGAAGATCAGCGCCACTTTTTAGTGACAGGTGCTCTAAGTGTTTATCTTTTGAGTATGGTAGCTGCCGTCTCAAACAGAACACATCCAGTTTTGGTCTCCATAACGGACGTTCGCTGTAGTTGTCATGATATTAAATGCCTTAATTCTTTCTTATTTTTCTCTTCATGACGATTTTTCTCTCATTCCCTCGATAGCCTGAACATGCTGCGACCAAACAGAAAACAAAAACAAAACAAAACAAACCAAAACAAATCCGAAAAGTGCTACGCAATCACATTCAGGATAATGACGGAAGAAGTCTGTAATGAGCATGTGTTGAATAAGAAACGGAAAAGTTTCAAAAGGACGTGGAAGCAGTGGAATGAAAATGACTGAGAAACAGAGAAGGTATCGAGCTCCAACACACAGAGAAAAGAATTGCCAGTGCACTCCCGTTATACCAGATTCCTCTGGAGAAGTTTTTGTTTGTTTGTTTATGTTTTTTATTCATCGAAATGCCGTCACAAGCGAACAAAAATCATGCAGTATACAATTATTGTCTGATGAAAACACACAAATCCTCCGCTTATCATCACATAGTGTTGTTTTATACTCATCAATGCAAAGCAATATTCATTTGTAATTTTTTCCAAGATTTTTTTTTTCATTTTACATTTAAGAGACAGGGAGATCGTCAATTTGTTTGTGCTTTTGTGCTTACTTTGAAAACACATGTTAAAAAAGTAATGATTAAGAATAGGTTTAAGGTTGCTCTTTGATACGTTCGCCCTTCCAAAGATTCGTTACTCCGATGTCCAAAGCCTTGTTATTCCAAAATGAACAAAAAACTTGTAGTTAATTCAGGAGGTTTGTTATTAGAAATGTTCTTCGAAAAATAGATATCAAGGATCATTATTTTTAGGTCCGTTCTTCTAAAAGTGGAATGGGCCTGATATTCGTTTAGGTGAAAACGGTTATTATGAGGTTTTGAAATTGGAGGATTTTAGTTGTAAACTTGTTTCTCCACATTTGGATAAGCGAACATAATTTTTCATGTTCCAATTAATAAGCCTTTCGATTAACCTTCGGAGATTCCTATCATTTACTGAATAAAAAAGCTTCATAATTATACGAACTCTATCAATTTTCGTATTGACAAACTGTATGAATAACGAGCCTCCGAAATGACGCGATACAAAAGGTTTGTTATAATAAACCATATTGTATAATATCGAAGTCACGAACATCCATCCAAGTTATACGGACTTATTTTGTCTTGTTATGACGAAACTTCGCAGTATCGAACCTATTATAATTTCCGACTAATATAATAACACAAATTCTCCTCGGTAACAGTGTGTAACACAAGGAGCAAACACAGAGGGATTTCTTCCTAACGTATTCATTTGCCCTCCCCAGCTAAACTTCGTATTTCTATAACGGAGCACATTTCTGTTGTTTTTCTATATTAATTCTTTGTCATAATTTTAGCTGTGACCATGTTCGTTATATAAAAAGCAAATTTTGCATTGTAGACTTTATATAACAAGTTTTGGACCTGAATATTTACTTCATTATAACGAAATTTTGATAAATATATTCGTTCTCAAGGATGGACTACGTCACTGAGATTACACGTACGTTTGTACGTTCATTTACGAGAGATGGAAAAATAGTTTTCTTTGATTCCTCAGTATGAGAAGATAAACAAGCTTATATAATTGAGAATTGGTAATATCTATTCAGGATTTTGCAGAGGAGTTTTTTCTCGACATGAAATTGCTGTTTGTTGTGAGTAGAATGCGTTTCCAACTCAAGAGAGCTGCATTGTTCAATATCTTGTTTGTTCCGAACGTCCGTGAGCTACATGCGAACCTCCGTGATGAAAACTATGCTATGTTTGTTGGGTTATAGAGACTGCCCAGATGAGATACATCTTACAAAGGTATATTATTATTTGGCAGTGAGGATTAAAGTATGGGATAGTGAAATAAGAGGTGAAAATATTGAGTTTCTGTAAAATGCGCGTAAAGTTAAGAAAGTGTTTAGCGAAAGAGCAATATTTTCACAGAAATGACGAATTTAGTTAAATCATTAGTTGTCTACCATTACGTACAGGTTAAGAGGACAAGCTCAATATTCTGCAGTCACATACACATGTCCCTTAAGATATTTCGTTAGGATTTTGAACTGAATCAGATCTTTGGAAACTATGTTAAACGGTATTCAAATGTATGTGCAGTACTATTCGTGACGGACGTTCGCTGCTCTGGACATGGTAAACTTCAGCGGTGAATAAAAACTTGTTCCTCCGGGAAAATCCTAGTATAATTGGGTTCATATTAAAGCTTGAGTTATACTCTTTCAGGTAAGATGAATGATTTGGAGAATTTCCTTCTTTTTAAATTTTGCCTTGTTTTGACTCAATTGTACATCGTTCAAAATTCTGACCCATATATATATATACAAAGTCCATGTATATATTGAAAACTTGAGCACAGAAAACGGGCTTCCATCGGTTCGCTTTCTTTTCTCATTTTCTTTGATCAAAGTTTTCACTATTTATCATTTGTTACTGGTCAATTTTCCCTTTCTTTGTTTCAAAATATATTATATTATATATATATACAAGTGCATGAGGCTGCATGCACTATAACAATATAAGCACCGACAAATTCTGAATTTGCCCCGAAGGCCAGTTATATTCAATGAGGCCGCAGGCCGAATTGAATGTAATTGCCTGAGGGCAAATTCAGAATTTGGAGGTGCTTGGTACTTGTTATAGTGCAATAAGATGTCATGCACTATGTGATATATAAAATAGCATACATACCCAGGCAAGATAACTTGAAAAAATACGAAAGTCTAGCAATTTAGATCATTTAAGACTCTAACGCTACACGTGTCTAGACAAGCAATAATACCAGTTTTTTAACCTGTGTAGACAAAATCCTGAAGATCCAAATTCAAGTAGCTGTTACATAGAGTCTAGGGTCTACGTGGTTATATCTAACGATTTCTAGGCCCTACGATAGATTAGGTCTAGGGGCCCTGGCCTAACGTTACAAACTAGACCTACCCGGTACGTCACTTACGAGCGACAGAGCTAACGTTAGTTAAGACTTGACCCTATACAATAGGTCTACCATGGATCTAACACTAGCAGTTACACGTTAGACGCCTAAGTTTACTTACTGCACTGTGGGTCCAGGACCAGGACTAGATGATGTTTTGTAGGATTAGGGATCTACTGGATTTAAACACAAGGCTCGTGCCAGGCATCACTGAAGTCACCATTGCTGCACAAGTGGATTCCGAGAGTGTGTTGTAAATGTCGTAGTAAAAGTTCATAGCGTAGCGTGATCAAAGGGCGCTTAGCGTATACCGTACACACACACGCTACCCATTTCCACGGCGCACTTCCGCGTAGAATGTACGGAGAAAGCGGCACAAATCTTGGGTTGACTTGCTCAATATCCGTCGGATTGATTCCTTTTTCAGAACAGTAGGAGTCCAAAATTCGTAGGGCGTATTTGATGGCATCCTTTATGTCCTTATTGTCAAAGATACTGTTCATATAGATCAGTCTCTGTAAAAGTAGCGAACCTGTTCATTTCAGCTTCCATGTTTAAATCTACCGCTGAAAGTCTAGTCCCACACAGATAAGTTGCTGGCATAGCCAGCGAGAATCGAGAATAACGATGATATCGAGCATATCGCGGTTGTGGCGCAATCGCGTCGATGAGGTGCGGGATTCTGTACTCGATGATTAAAATGAGGGAGCAAAAACCGATATCAAATCGATAGTGGGTTATCGTCTGCAATCGTTATATTTTGCGTGCACTATAACTTTTGTCGTGCACTGCCGGCCTGTATCATAAGTATGCATGCTATTTTATATATATATATATATATAAAATAGCATACATACTTATGATACAGGCCGGCAGTGCATGACAAAAGTTATAGTGCACGCAAAATATAACGATTGCAGACGATAACCCACTATCGATTTGATATCGGTTTTTGCTCCCTCATTTTGATCATCGAGTACTGAATCCCGCACCTCATCGACGCGATTGCGCCACAACCGCGATATGCTTTGCTCGATATTATCGTTATTCTCGATTCTCGCTGGCTATGCCAGCAACTTATCTGTGTGGGACTAGACTTTCAGCGGTAGATTTAAACATGGAAGCTGAAATGAACAGGTTCGCTACTTTTACAGAGACTTATCTATATAAACAGTATCTTAGACAATAAGGACACAAAGGATGCCATTAAATACGCCCTACGAATTTTGGACTCCTACTGTTCTGAAAAAGGAATCAATCCGACGGATATTGAGCAAGTCAATCCAAGTGCCGCTGTCTCCGTACATTCTACGCGGAAGTGCGCCGTGGAAATGGGTAGCGTGTGTACGGTATACGCTAAGCGCTCTTTGATCACGCTACGCTATGAACTTTTACTACGACATTTAGGCCTACAACACACTCTCGGAATTCACTTGTGCAGCAATGGTGACTTCAATGATGCCTTGCACGAGCCTTGTGTTTAAATCCAGTAGATCCCTAATCCTACAAAACATCATCTAGTCCTGGTCCTGGACCCACAGTGCAGTAAGTAAACTTAGGGCGTCTAACGTGTTACTGTTAGATCCATGGTAGACCTATTGTAGGGTCAAGTGTTAACTAACGTTAGCTCTGTCGCTCGTAAGTGACGAAGATCTAAAACGTTAGGCCAGGGCCCCTAACAATGTTAGACCTAACCTATCGTGGGGCCTAGAAATCGTTCAATATAACCACGTAGACCCTAGACTCTGTTGTTGAATTTGGATCTTCAAGATTTTGTCTACACAGGTTCAAAGAAACTGGTATTATTGCTTGTCTAGACACGTGTTTCAATTCATTTTGCCTGGGTATGTATGCTATTTTATATATCACATAGTGCATGACATCTTATTGCACTATAACAAGTACCAAGCACCTCCAAATTCTGAATTTGCCCTCAGGCAATTATATTCAATTCGGCCTGCGGCCTCATTGAATATAACTGGCCTTCGGGGCAAATTCAGAATTTGTCGGTGCTTATATTGTTATAGTGCATTCAGCCTCATGCACTATATATATAATATTATATATATAGTGCCAGAGACTCCAACCCCAAGCACCTTCTGATCTGGAGATTCTCCCGCCCGAAACCCCTAGCAAACGGGAGACTCCAAGTTGATGTGTGCGAAGCGGGAAGTTCCTAGGGTTCTAGATGTTCTCTGGTGCTATCTAAGGCTTATTTCTTCAATATACTGTTGTAGTAACGGTAGTACTTACCGGCACTACTGGTGAGTTGCAACTGTAACTTGTCTTGTAGCTCAGTCAGTATGTCTTTCAATCAGGTTCCAGGTCACAACTGAGGGATGCGCGTACAGGCAATCCCTTTTATACCTCCCCTGCTGACAGGGGGGTTAGGGTGAAACCGCTAGGGGGCGCTACTACTACATTCCCCCCCGTTTTATAAAACAAGGGGCATAATAGGAAAAAAAAAACAACCCCGGCCAAAATAAAGACCTAACTATAACCCCCAAATCCCGCACAACCGGGGATCTCGCAGAGCCCCACCCATGGGAATGCACAATCTGACCCGCCCTCGGGGGTCTGCCGAGGGCAGTTCAGCGGGCCACCGCCTAGGTCACTCATGTACTGAGTGGAGGTGCAAGGGACCGTTGATGTTGGGAGGGAGTAAAGACCCTACAGCCCCAACTAGCATTAAAAACAACGCCTTAAAATGGGGGAAACACCCCTCTCATGGGATGACCCGAGTCCCAAAATATAAGACTGTTCCTATTACAAGGAACAACGATATACAAATAAAAACCGCCAAAGAAAACATTCTTTACGTGCATGGAATGCAGTAGAAGCTTAATTGGCGAACCATAACAAATATGTTGTTTTGGCCACCAAAACTCTCATAAAACCTTAATATGTGACCAAAATAAATTAAACACTTCCCTAGCCTAGCATCTGTTTTAAAAAATAAAACTAATAAACCGGAAATACCTTTATTTTTTTTTTTTTGTCAAACAGATACCAAACCAAATCTTTCTTATCCTACAAAATCCTATACAAACTATACTTTATCCTTGCGTGGGGGTCTGATCCTCCCATTAGGTTATAAAACTAATATCTAGTGGTGGCAGCCACCACTCTCTTTACAGGTATTGGGCTGTATCAGCTCCAAACGGGCATGGGTGTACTTCTTACACCCAAGAAAGGTGATGGGATCTTCCTCATCGCCTAGTGTCCTAACCACCAGGGAAGCTACTCGCCCAGCATGCTGGGGAGCTATGCAGGGTAAACCCCTACCTGGAAGGTGTGATAAATCCACCTTCCACAATCACAGGAGAAAGCATAGAGGTGGTTTGTTACACCTCTGTTAACACCTTACAGGGGGGTGGCCCTGATATCTATGCATACCCCATCCCTTTCACCTTACTGCATAAGTAGCGTGGGATACTACCAAGCATACCCTGGGTAAACTTAATCCCAAGATCTTTCTCTGGCTGGTGTATCACACCAGTAATCCTCTTCAAGGTGTTTGGAGGGATGATTGCGCGTTTCAACAAGCACACGCAAGAAGCTCGTCCATATGGTGACTGTTCACCATGCATCATTGGGATGCGAACATTTCCAATTTCTAGCCGTGAATGTTGTAGGTGCAGTATAATTCTATACTTACGGAGGAGATCTAACCCTAACATCATTTCACCTTCGATAGGGGCCACATGAACCTCCGTCAAGAACTCACAACCCCCTAGTTTGATCCGAATGGGGTCTACAATCATACCAGGCATCCTCAAATCACGGCCATCTGCGGAAATAAACACATCCCTGATCTTTTGTGGACAAGGTTGTAACTTTTCATACACCTGGTGGGATATGATTGATATTTCCGCCACAGTGTCCACCACTGCCTTTAGAAAATGGTTACCTACCTTTATAGGTACTGCAAACAAGGGAGTTGATCTCACCTTGCATACAGCCACCTCATCTAGGGGTGTTTGAGGGTCCAAATCCCTCAAGGGACTCACCCCAAAGGATTTATCTCCATCTCTTGACTGACCTGTATTTCCTTTCTGACTTGAGGGTGCATTGCCTACCTGGTTTACTCCCTCTCTGTCTGGTGACAATATAGGAAATACTGGGATAAATTCAGGCTGGCTACTGCCATCCTCATCTCCAGCACTGTACTGGATATCAGTGGAAGGGTGGCCCTCAGTTGTGCAGGTCGGAGCAGGGCCTAATCCTCCGACCCCGAGGAGTTTGACACCTCGGTTTTCCTGAGTGGCACCTTCTTGTTGTTAGGTCTGGACATATTTGGGCAGTTCCTTTCAACATGCCCTTCCTTTCCACAGTGGACGCAAAGGGGTTGCTGTCCTGGAGAGTTTGGAGCTCCCCCAGGATTACGGGGGTTCTGTCTCTCCATTTGTTGATTCAACTGTTTTCCTAAGGAGGACAAGTTGTCTAGCTTCCTTCCCATGGATCCCAATACGTTTTCCATGGATGCTAGGCGATCCAACCTCTTACTCAGTCGCTCAACAGAGCCTTCTAAATTTGATAATCGGCGCTCCATTGTGGGCAAAGGTTGGCCATTTCGTGTACCTCCTTGACCTAAATGGAAGGGGGCATTTTCCACCCTACAGTCCTGGGCTTCTCCCTCATCTTCTGGGTTGAGGGCCATGGTCTTGACTTGGCGTGGCCTGCCATACACTGCTATACGGGAGTGTTGATACCACCGTAAGGCTTCCACTGCGTCGTCTACATTCAGGGGGTGTCGGTCAAGGGCATACCACCCTGCCTCCTTGTCAGTACACCCCTGGCATAGACGGAGTACCAGCTGTTGCTGCACCGCTCTCTCTGGGACTTCTGGAAATGCGCGACTGGCAAGTTCGTTCAAACGATCCGCCCATTCGCAAAGAGATTCCTCCGCGCTTTGACTGGCAGTGCTGAACTCTAATTGCGCGGCCTCCGCTGGCTCCTGACGATCGAACCGTTTTGCAAAGCGGTACACGACTTCACAATATTTGAGCTCCGGCTCGCGACTAATCAGGAACTCAAAGAAATTGCTAGCCTTGCCCAATAGGCACCAGCATAATTGATCCAAACGCTGGGCCGGGCTCCAGTTTCTCGCATTTGCGAAAGCCTCAAATTTGCGGCAAAACGCCCTCCAATTACCTGTTCCATCGAAGGTAACAGTCTTTGGGAGGTATTCGTAACCCCAGTGGTGTGGTGGGTCCATCCCATGCCTATCATTGGAGAAGTCATGGGAATCACTTCTCCTGGCAGAGCTAGGAGGGTACCCCTCCTGCCTACCCCACTGGGTTTCATTGTAATCCCATTGCGATGCCCTGCCACCCATACGTGTGTATGAATGCTCTTTGGGTGGGGAGTGAATATTCTCCCTATCTCGGGAGTACTCCCTATCATTCCAACTCCTCCCTCTGGGAGCTCCACGTCGCTGAAACCTTTTCTGTCCGATTGCTACACCCTCAAATTCTTGGGAGTCGGAGGCAGAGGTGTCATGATCGAAAGCACCTCCATATGACTTCCCACATAGGGTGTCTTGTCGGGATCTATCTTGCTGCACTGAGCAGTGACGCAACTGCCCTGCATGGGAAGATGGGGTCTGCCCTGCATGGGAAGATGGGGTCTTCCCTGTTTGATCCTCTCTGGGGGGAGGATATGCATCATGGGGGTACGGGGAAGTCCCCCGAGATTGGACTCCTCCCCTTGATGTCTCAATGGGATCAGCAGTCGCAGTGTCTGAAGGTAAAGACTCTTCAGGCTCTAACTGCGGACAGAACACAAATTTCGGGATGAGATCCTCGATCCCTGGAATGTCAGAGGACTCCAACACGTCCTGAATGACATTCCCATGCTCATTCCGGAGCTTCAAAATGTCATTGACTTGGATTGACGACAATCCAAGACGTACAAACTCACTACGGGATAAATAATTAATGGGCATCGCCATGACTAGCACCCATGCAAACAACCTATTCACTCAGCGAATATGTTTAAAACAGGTACCAATAACTAAACTAAATCAACATGTACTAATGAAGAAAGGATCTTAAACATATACTCACTAATACTGACCAATGATATGCCAATTACCCCAATCTGTAATTATCATAATCAGCAACACATCATTTGACACACAAACTATTACTCACTTTAGTTTTTACTACTCAAACACTCACAAAATACTATTCAAAACAAACACCAGATACAATTGTAAACATATATGGCTACTAATTACGAACCTAAAATGGGAAATTACAATTCGTTTCTTTTGCCTGATGTCACTTGAAAAATAATCACAGCTGTTCCGATCTCACTCCTCCCTTATCACAAAAATAGGGAGGTCACAGTAACAACTCAACTTGGGTAAGAGTCAGGAGTCTAGGACCTACAAATATAAAACCAAAATAGAATATGGCAATGCTAGAGAAATATATCTGTGCTTGCAGAAAAACATATATTTATGAAAACACAATCTCTTTACGCTAAAAGTTACCGTACAAACACAAAGGCAGAAGCAAAACAATCAGTCACAATTAACTTTACCACCAGCACAAGTGAAAAGGACAACACGCAATAAATGTATCATGGGACACACCCAACGCACAGCAGCAATACAGCACACGTCATAAGCAGTAGAAACTAGGCCCAAGTCAAATGTGGTTACGGATACAGAACTATTTTTGTATCTGCAAAACAATCCAAAATGACAGTAAAAGCATGAAGGTTTATACACTACCGATATTCAAAACAAATAGTTATCCAGATAAACAAATCAAAAGTTAACGAAGTAATGTATCAGATACAGTGTACTCACCGGAATGATGTCCTTCAGCACCGCAAAATGATGCAGAATGAATGAGCCAAGTTGTAGCACCAGTCAGGCAAAGGACAGTCACACAAACAATTAAAAATTATTGTATAAACGGTTGCAATTCCGCACAGCAAAAGGAGAAATGCAATCCAATCCTCCTATTAAGTAAGGAGAAAATAATGACAGGCCCTCCTCACCAAGAGGAGTGAATGGTGCCCACCAACTTCCTCCCTCCTTCCCAATCGAAAAGGAGGACGTAGCACTCCCTCACGTACGTAGAGGGGGATACCTCCCACAAAAAGTGGGGAAATGCACAGACTTCCGCTGCCGCTAACTAATCGCGGGGCAAAATACTCCCGCGAAAATAGAAAAACACGAACGTTCCACAATTAACAGCTTGAGAGAGAGAGAGGAGAGCACTGGAAAGGGCAGAATAGAGGTAGCAAGAACAGTCAGAATGACAGCAGAAAGTGAAAATGTCGACGCAACAAACAAAGAGAGAATGAGCGCGACAATAGAAAACGCGATCGAGAAAGGAAGGTGATCACGCTTCGAATCTCGCAGGTTGCGAAAAGTAGGAGAGAGCGCGACAGAGAAAACAGAAGAACACGAATAGCCGCGCTATACGAATACACACTGAAAGGGGAACGCGATGCCGGAGAGGTCCAGCACAACAGGCGCGCAGCTCACCGCAGGGAAATACCCTCCCTCCTTACACACGATGGACGTGGAGAACTGTGCACGCCAGAGCCTGAACACACTGGAAGCTTTGACAGAACGGCTAGCGAGTGCAGTGAATACACCCCGCACACACGAGCTATCCGTCAACGCTATCGCGCGAAATATCAGGCAAGTTAAAACTCGCCTGAACTGGGACACACAGGTATACACAGGGATACAACACGCAACGAATACAGTGATATCCAGCAACGAATGGGGCAAGGGAGGTCCACCTACCCAAGCCACCGAGACACCCGTGTGGAACGAAACACGTGAAACAATTATGACAACTGTAGATCTAGCACGCAGACGACCACCACGCAAATACACGTAACGCGTATACAGGGCTAGACCGAGATCTAGACCTGGACCACGTTTAAAAAGAAAAACGCACCACGCAAACAATGACAATCGCACTCACAAGCTGAAATCACGCCGAAGAATAATTTCAGCAAACACCATCGACAATCAAACTAACAAACGAAACACGCTTGCAACTAGAACAATCAGAAAAGATGATATTTCTATGAATTTGGAGCTCCCTGAATACAGGTGGGCCTGGTCTAGTGCAAGATGTTACAAATCACGCACTGTCACTCAAACAATCAACACACTCCTCCTCCCCAACAAACAAAATTACCAATGAAAACGATTTCACCAAGACAATTAGACAAAACAAGCACAAAACGAGTTACACTACAGGAACAATCGACAAACGTGGACACCGCCAAGCTCCCTCGCGCTGCCAAGAGCTCTCGCCTCGGCTCCGTCGCATGTGCTCCACCCTTCGCGTATCGGTGCGGTATAGGAGTGCAACGCCTGTTGGCGAAAATAATAGCGGCAGCGGAGTCAGCTTAAATTGCGGCTCTATGTCCACGAAAACAATGGCACAGGAAGTAGGACAATTGTCCGTGACGCCACTGTTGTAGTAACGGTAGTACTTACCGGCACTACTGGTGAGTTGCAACTGTAACTTGTCTTGTAGCTCAGTCAGTATGTCTTTCAATCAGGTTCCAGGTCACAACTGAGGGATGCGCGTACAGGCAATCCCTTTTATACCTCCCCTGCTGACAGGGGGGTTAGGGTGAAACCGCTAGGGGGCGCTACTACTACAATACGATAGCAATAAGTAAGAAATCCTTTCCACCGGGAGACACAGAGCCAGGGCGGGAGAAATCAAATCTCCAGCGGGAGAACGGGAGATTTTGCAAAAATGGGTTATCGGCGGGAGATCTCCCGTCGAAAACGGGAGAGTTGGAGTCTCTGTAGTGCATGAGGCTGAATGCACTATAACAATATAAGCACCGACAAATTCTGACTTTGCCCCGAAGGCCAGTTATATTCAATGAGGCCGCAGGCCGAATTGAATATAATTGCCTGAGGGCAAATTCAGAATTTGGAGGTGCTTAGTACTTGTTATAGTGCAATAAGATGTCATGCACTATGTGATATATAAAATAGCATACATACCCAGTCAAGATAAGCCTAGATCATTTCTAACAGTTGCACGTGTCTACACAAGCAATAATACCCGTTTCTTTGAACCTGTGTAGACAAAATCCTGAAGATCCAAATTCAACTATAGAGTCTAGGGTCTACGTGGTTATATCTAACGTTTTCTAGGCCCTACGATAGGTTAGGCCTAGGGCCCTAGGGGTCCTGGCCTAACGTTTTTATACTAGATCTAGGACCTACGTACACTGTACTGTACGTCACTTACGAGCAAGAACAGAGCTACTCAGTAGTTAACACTTGACCCTACAATAGGTCAACTAACAGTAACACGTTAGACGCCCTACTTACTGCACTGTGGGTCCAGGACCAGGACTAGATGATGTTTTGTAGGATTAGGGATCTACTGGACTTAAACACAAGGCTCGTGCCAGGCCCCATTGCTGCACATGCGGATTCCGAGAGTGTGTTGTGAATGTCGTAGTAAAGTTCATAGCGTAGCGTGATCAAAGAGCGCTTAGCGTATACTGTACACACCACACGCTGCCCATTTCCACGGCGCACTTCCACGTAGAATGTACGGAGAAAGCGGCACAAATCTTGGGTTGACTTGCTCAGTAGGCCTAATATCCGTCGGATTGATTCCTTTTTCAGAACAGTAGGAGTCCAAAATTCGTAGGGCGTATTTGATGGCATCCTTTGTGTCCTTATTGTCTAAGATACTGTTTATATAGATCAGTCTCTCTAAAAGTAGCGAACCTGTTCATTTCAGCTTCCATGTTTAAATCTACCGCTGAAAGTCAAGTCCCATCACACAGATAAGTTGCTGGCATAGCCAGCCTGCGAGAATTGAGAATAACGATAATATCGAGCAAAACATATCGCGGTTGGGGCGCAATCGCGTTGATAAGGTGCGGGATTCAAGTACTCGATGATTAAAATGAGGGAGCAAAAACCGATATCAAATCGATAGTGGGTTATCGTTTGCAATCGTTATATTTTGCGTGCACTATAACTTTTGTCGTGCACTGCCGGCCTGTATTATAAGTATGTATGCTATTTTATATATATATATATATATATATATATATATATATATATATAAAATAGCATACATACTTATAATACAGGCCGGCAGTGCACGACAAAAGTTATAGTGCACGCAAAATATATATATACACTTGGTGATTCTATCCTTCCATGAAGAGTGCTCGATATCCTCAAAGGAAGAGCTTTAGACAGAAGTATTGCAACAAGTTCACTCGGTTGACATCAGGTACATCCGTATTTTATTGCTACTCGGAGTTTCATGCCACCTTCATTTGAAAATGAAGGTGGCATGAAACTCCGAGTAGCAATAAAATACGGATGTACCTGATGTCAACCGAGTGAACTTGTTGCAATACTTCTGTTCTATATATATATATATATATATATATATATATGAAGGGTTTGTTTGCAAAAACCGATAAGTCCATTTTTGAAGATTTTCAAGTACGATTTCTGTCATAATGTACAAAATAATACCTTTAAAATGATACGTTGGTCACTACATATAAAGGTATATTTTTGAAGTTATAGTCAAAAGAAGCAAAACAATTTCTTATTATTCTCTTTATTTTTCTTGACCTTTAATCGCAAATATCTCCATTTGGCAAATATGGACTTATCGGTTTTTGCAAACAAACTCTTCATATATGCTTAAATACGGCCGCCATCCTATTCCAAGGTGTTGAATCAGGGTGCAATGACAAAGAGGGTAATAAAAACACATAATCTATTTTGTCTTCATTTTTCCTTCTGACGAGATAGCTGGATAGCACGTATGCAACTAGCTGGTCTGTTTGTATAGCTGGCCAGTTGTATGTGTCTGGGGTGGACCACTTTACCGGGTTATGCACCTTAACTTTTCCGATAACGGAATGCCGTTTCGGGATCTTTTCATGTGTCTGGGTTTGTGATTCTTTCACACACGGGACTTCTACTTTTTTATATCCTAGTGATGAGGTGCAAAGTGTTGTGCCTCTACTAGAGGGGACGGTATGACAACTCACACCATTGCTTAGCTAGACTTGAGATAAGTGGGATTCGAACCCGCACCGGAACACAAGTCTTCAGACCGCAAGTCATACGCTACCGACTGAGCCACCTCGTCACCTTTCATGGTCAATTATACAACTTTCCAGCCGGCAAGCGATATGATTCTCCTCCTGTTGAAATTGGTGTATGCCTTCTCTCCCTTGACAAGACAGCGTCTGCTTCTTCAGTGAAGGAAGCAATGGCCGAGGTTAGATTCCAGGGAATTGAGCTCCTCAATCCAGGTCAGACTAGTATTCTAGGGGCAGTTAACTAAATTCGATCAGTAAAGTCCTTTAATGGCAGTATCTTATCAGAGTTGGTGAAGACAATTCAACTGAAGGTTTTTTCTTTTCTTTTTTTTACTCTCTTTTTATCAAACGAAACCGTTTCTTTACTGAGCGCAAATGGTGCAAATGACTAGGGAAACTGAACACTTATTAATGTTGTATGGGATACTGATCCTAAAGAAAATGATTTTAACATTTTTGCGCAGCAAGAATGTGCAGTCCTCTGACAAGAGATGGTGATGGCACCACTCAAATCTCAAAGTATGATTGGAACAGCGTAGCGGGTTCCTGAAAATTAAGATTGAAAAATAAAGAATTGCCCTCATTTATCAGCGCACATATCTCCAAGAATAAATGGGACGGAAAACTCATCCTGAGCACCTGATTCGAAACGGTAATATCCAACAGAAATTGTGATCTCACAACCCTTTAGCTTTCCAACAACTTAGATGCGATCTGCGCTAGGATATCCTTACATAGGATGACATAATGTTTTCTGAAAGCATTTTCTAAAACACAGTATACAATCGCACGGATGAGCATAACATCACATTTTGGTTAGTCCGCTTTTTTTTTTAAATCCCTTTGATCTGAGGGAGTTAAGGGTGGGTCGTGGTATTGGAAAGACAAAGGCATCTTCAGCTCTTTCCTGTACAGCATACCTTTCTTCCAGAGTCCAACATCAGGCACTGACAGGGTGCGACATTACTTCTGACTTGTTTTGATGTGGCATGCAAAATGCCTAAGTAGTATGGGTCAGCAAACCAGAGCTCACTGACACATTAACTACTTGAAGAATTATTGTGCTCATGTCGAGCAAGGACTGATGAGCAACAAGGTTTATGGGGCAGCCAGGGTCAACGAGGGTAGGCATCATCTCGTCATAATGGGAGCAGATCATCAGAAACCAACCTATCTGCTCAAGCGGCGCTGTATCAACATTTCGAAGATGAGTGCTGCTATAAGTGAGTTTCTACTGGAATCATGACAGCATGGGTCATGATGTGATCCCTGACTTCAGGGAGTGGAGTTGGAGTAAAGATGGCACAGGTACATGGCAATTACTAGTACTATCAGCCACTCTCCGCAACGCTTCAGTACCAAATTTCATTCTTCTGCAGTACAGCTGTTTCAAGACATGCATTGGGAGGTGGAAAACATGGAAATAGAAAACAATGAATGAAATGAATGAATGAATGAATGAATGAATGAATGTGAAAATGCACAATGTAGACCAAGTGTCAGACGAGCCATGGTCAGTAGTTTGATATTGCTGCAAACGTAAAGTGAGGGGAGGGGGGGGGGGGATTGGGGCCTATCTGAGGAGGAGGAGACATTGTCGCAATGCCAGCGTCTCGAAGAAAATTATTTTCGCTGTCACAACTAACGCGATTTCGAGGGTGACGTCTTCAAACAAAGGGACAACTTATTTGCTCGGAAGTCACGGGGATGTTGGCACGGCTTTTGCAGTCGCAGGGACTTATCAGAGACGTATACTCTTTTCTCACCGACTTCTCTATTTCGTCGCCATTATGTTATTACGGTCTCCACAAGATGCGGGGACATCTGGAAGATATTGCCAACAAACTTGGTCCCGAAGGCATGGCCACGGTGATGGAGACTTCGCAGAGACGTCTCAAAGACAAGCTGGAAGACGGAGTTATTTTCTGCAAAATTCGAAAACGTTCGATTCTCCTGCGAATCCTGGAGATTGAGATCGTCTCCAGGAGACGTGCGTCGTAGAGATGTTGCGGAGAGTAGAGTTGCAACCTACAGTCTTCAGACCAACGAGATACCAACTTATAAAGTTTTGTGATATCATACCCATTTGCGTCCATGCACTTTGGATAGAATCTTAATAGACGTTAGACGGTGTCATGAAAGTTGTGCCATAGCATATCTAATCTGTACCCTGTTAATGGTGTCCTACATGGCGTCACCAGGACCGTCATATTCTCTGAACGGCATATTTAGCTGTGGAGGCACATACAATTTCCTATAAGGACTTTAGAATCGGGAACTGTCTCACACAAGTTCGAAAATAGCAAATTGATGCCAACCTGATGTAGTAAACACTCTCTTAATCAAGACAGAATTATTTCTTTTTTTCATCCAGATTAGGAGTGATCTTCATAATCATTATTCCATTGAATTTAAATCTGAATTATGAAAATCTATTGTGACTGAGGATCCCTGAACTGCAACAGAAAAATAAAAACACTTCTCTTTTTAGTGGCAACGTCAAGGACGCTGGTAATAAAAGAGAGTAGCCCTCCCCCTTCTTGCTAAACTATTAATGTATTAGGTAGCAATATGATTCTATTTCTCATATAAATATGTTTTTTTATCGCATTCCTTGCAGATGAAGATGGAAATAATAATCCAATAATCAAATCTTGAAAACTCTTTTAAAGGGCATTACCGATAATTCTAACTAGCTCTTTTGGCTGTCATTAAAGCGAATTAAAGCATACTTTGAGATTTGAGTGGTGCCATCACCATCTCTTGTCAGAGGACTGCACATTGTTGCTGCGCAAAAATGTTAAAATCATTTTCTTTAGGATCAGTATCCCATACAACATTAATAAGTGTTCAGTTTCCCTAGTCATTTGCACCATTTGCGCTCAGTAAAGAAACGGTTTCGTTTGATAAAAAGAGAGTAAAAAAAAAGAAAAGAAAAAACCTTCAGTTGAATTGTCTTCACCAACTCTGATAAGATACTGCCATTAAAGGACTTTACTGATCGAATTTAGTTAACTGCCCCTAGAATACTAGTCTGACCTGGATTGAGGAGCTCAATTCCCTGGAATCTAACCTCGGCCATTGCTTCCTTCACTGAAGAAGCAGACGCTGTCTTGTCAAGGGAGAGAAGGCATACACCAATTTCAACAGGAGGAGAATCATATCGCTTGCCGGCTGGAAAGTTGTATAATTGACCATGAAAGGTGACGAGGTGGCTCAGTCGGTAGCGTATGACTTGCGGTCTGAAGACTTGTGTTCCGGTGCGGGTTCGAATCCCACTTATCTCAAGTCTAGCTAAGCAATGGTGTGAGTTGTCATACCGTCCCCTCTAGTAGAGGCACAACACTTTGCACCTCATCACTAGGATATAAAAAAGTAGAAGTCCCGTGTGTGAAAGAATCACAAACCCAGACACATGAAAAGATCCCGAAACGGCATTCCGTTATCGGAAAAGTTAAGGTGCATAACCCGGTAAAGTGGTCCACCCCAGACACATACAACTGGCCAGCTATACAAACAGACCAGCTAGTTGCATACGTGCTATCCAGCTATCTCGTCAGAAGGAAAAATGAAGACAAAATAGATTATGTGTTTTTATTACCCTCTTTGTCATTGCACCCTGATTCAACACCTTGGAATAGGATGGCGGCCGTATTTAAGCATATATGAAGAGTTTGTTTGCAAAAACCGATAAGTCCATATTTGCCAAATGGAGATATTTGCGATTAAAGGTCAAGAAAAATAAAGAGAATAATAAGAAATTGTTTTGCTTCTTTTGACTATAACTTCAAAAATATACCTTTATATGTAGTGACCAACGTATCATTTAAAAGGTATTATTTTGTACATTATGACAGAAATCGTACTTGAAAATCTTCAAAAATGGACTTATCGTGTGATCTCATTGTGATCTCACAACCCTTTAGCTTTCCAAAAACTTAGATGCGATCTGCGCTAGGATATCCTTACATAGGATGACATAATGTTTTCTGAAAGCATTTTCTAAAACACAGTATACAATCGCACGGATGAGCATAACATCACATTTTGGTTAGTCCGCTTTTTTTTTTTAAATCCCTTTGATCTGAGGGAGTTAAGGGTGGGTCGTGGTATTGGAAAGACAAAGGCATCTTCAGCTCTTTCCTGTACAGCATACCTTTCTTCCAGAGTCCAACATCAGGCACTGACAGGGTGCGACATTACTTCTGACTTGTTTTGATGTGGCATGCAAAATGCCTAAGTAGTATGGGTCAGCAAACCAGAGCTCACTGACACATTAACTACTTGAAGAATTATTGTGCTCATGTCGAGCAAGGACTGATGAGCAACAAGGTTTATGGGGCAGCCAGGGTCAACGAGGGTAGGCATCATCTCGTCATAATGGGAGCAGATCATCAGAAACCAACCTATCTGCTCAAGCGGCGCTGTATCAACATTTCGAAGATGAGTGCTGCTATAAGTGAGTTTCTACTGGAATCATGACAGCATGGGTCATGATGTGATCCCTGACTTCAGGGAGTGGAGTTGGAGTAAAGATGGCACAGGTACATGGCAATTACTAGTACTATCAGCCACTCTCCGCAACGCTTCAGTACCAAATTTCATTCTTCTGCAGTACAGCTGTTTCAAGACATGCATTGGGAGGTGGAAAACATGGAAATAGAAAACAATGAACGAAATGAATGAATGAATGAATGAATGAATGAATGTGAAAATGCACAATGTAGACCAAGTGTCAGACGAGCCATGGTCAGTAGTTTGATATTGCTGCAAACGTAAAGTGAGGGGAGGGGGGGGGGATTGGGGCCTATCTGAGGAGGAGGAGACATTGTCGCAATGCCAGCGTCTCGAAGAAAATTATTTTCGCTGTCACAACTAACGCGATTTCGAGGGTGACGTCTTCAAACAAAGGGACAACTTATTTGCTCGGAAGTCACGGGGATGTTGGCACGGCTTTTGCAGTCGCAGGGACTTATCAGAGACGTATACTCTTTTCTCACCGACTTCTCTATTTCGTCGCCATTATGTTATTACGGTCTCCACAAGATGCGGGGACATCTGGAAGATATTGCCAACAAACTTGGTCCCGAAGGCATGGCCACGGTGATGGAGACTTCGCAGAGACGTCTCAAAGACAAGCTGGAAGACGGAGTTATTTTCTGCAAAATTCGAAAACGTTCGATTCTCCTGCGAATCCTGGAGATTGAGATCGTCTCCAGGAGACGTGCGTCGTAGAGATGTTGCGGAGAGTAGAGTTGCAACCTACAGTCTTCAGACCAACGAGATACCAACTTATAAAGTTTTGTGATATCATACCCATTTGCGTCCATGCACTTTGGATAGAATCTTAATAGACGTTAGACGGTGTCATGAAAGTTGTGCCATAGCATATCTAATCTGTACCCTGTTAATGGTGTCCTACATGGCGTCACCAGGACCGTCATATTCTCTGAACGGCATATTTAGCTGTGGAGGCACATACAATTTCCTATAAGGACTTTAGAATCGGGAACTTTCTCACACAAGTTCGAAAATAGCAAATTGATGCCAACCTGATGTAGTAAAAACTCTCTTAATCAAGACAGAATTATTTCTTTTTTTCATCCAGATTAGGAGTGATCTTCATAATTATTATTCCATTGAATTTAAATCTGAATTATGAAAATCTATTGTGACTGAGGATCCCTGAACTGCAACAGAAAAATAAAAACACTTCTCTTTTTAGTGGCAACGTCAAGGACGCTGGTAATAAAAGAGAGTAGCCCTCCCCCCTTCTTGCTAAACTATTAATGTATTAGGTAGCAATATGATTCTATTTCTCATATAAATATGTTTTTTTATCGCATTCCTTGCAGATGAAGATGGAAATAATAATCCAATAATCAAATCTTGAAAACTCTTTTAAAGGGCATTACCGATAATTCTAACTAGCTCTTTTGGCTGTCATTAAAGCGAATGCAAACATATTGAATTCCGCAAATATGACCAGTCAGTGAGTACAATACCATTCCTCTTAGCGCCTGTGAACATATAAAAATGGAATGATTTTGACATGAACTATGAGATTTCATAGCTTTGGACAGAACCTCACTTAGAAGCTTGTGTAGCCATGTAATAACAGGCCATAATTGAAATGATGCAGAAAAAAATACCTTAAGTAGGGCCTAATTATTGGAAATGAAATTGAAGGGTTACCAAGTCTTCAAATTTAATTGTGAAATAAGGATCTGAGTAAGATCCCTTGAACCTTATTACTCTCAGAAAGGGGTTTTTATTTTAATTCATGAGTGTATACCTAGTGTTTGAAATCTTTAACACGAAAGCAGATATATAGATGTTACTCGTGAGAAAGCCCACCTCTCCCTCTCCCACAGCCCTCAACAACTGCAATATTCTATTAGCAGGGCTGGCATTCCTGCTACATTGACTATAGGCAAGGCATTTTCAAATTACCTAGAGTGAATATAATGGTTTGACCCCAAATAAGCTTTAGGGAGACCTTGTAAGGAAAAGTTGACATCAGACCATAAAAACAACTTCAGAATCGAAGTCCTTGACCCATAAAACCTCTAACGCTGACTTTTCAAATTATTGTAACACTTTAAAGGTTTTTAATCGTTATACTGGCCTTTAAACGTAGGTGGCAGCCATATTGGATTTTGCAATTATGCCGCCCCGGAGGGCGCCCTTCACAAGAAATATGCCTTTTTTCAGCCGTCGACAACTGCAATTCTATTACTAAGGCTGGCATTCCTGGAATATTGACCATGGGCAAGCCATTTTTTCAATGACCTGTTATGACTACAATGGCTTGACCCCTAAATGACCTTTATTTGACCTTATGAGGAAAAATTGACATCAGACCATAAAACAACTTCAGATTCAAATTCCTTGACCCAGAAAACCTCTTACCCTGCATGACTTTTTAAATGATTGGAACCCTTTTATGTTTTCAATTGCAAGTGACCTTTAAACCTACATGGCGGCCATATTGGATGTTGCCAATATGGCCGCCCCAGAGGGCGCCCTTCTTGGCGCCCATCAAAAATCGAAATGATAATAATTATGGTTTGGGCTACATTTGTGCCAAATTTTGATGCTTTTGGAAGAATTTGAACCAAAAATCCCTTGTGCCCCCAACTATTTGAAAGTGGCTGGTGATTATGCAATGAGACATGAGTCAATTGTCTTCGTATCGGCGCGGCAGATCCTGTTTGGCACATGCTTCACCTATTTTTGAGCGGCGGCTTCGAACATAGATCAAAGGGAATAACTCTGTTGCTACTCCATCTCATCAACCTCCTTAGTTCTACAAGCTTCAAACGCTGGCTGGCAACACATAAATTGTGCTAGAATAACAGCTAGAGAATATTATAACCTGTCCATATCTTTTGAGAACTGGAAATGTCCAAACTACCTTCTTCAGGAGCTTCCATTTGCTGATCTACCTTCGTTACCTATAAACAATAATATTGAGTTTTTTAATGATTCAAATGATATCAGTCAGTCTCATCTAAAATATGATCAATTAAGGTGCGAGGGAATTAAGTTATGTCAGTTGATTATAAATAGCCTAATGAAACATCTAGATGAGTTGAGATCATTGATATTATCGAATGATATTCATATTTTCCCATTAAATGGAACAAAACTTGATAATTCTATAAACGATCATAAAATAGAAATGGAGAATGACAGTATGTTCTGGAAAGACAGAAATCGTCACGGCGGGGGTGTGGCCATTTATGTGTATAAATCCCTAAATGTTGAATCTATGCATCATGATTCGTTTGATGTTTTAGAAATTGTGGTCGTGAAAATTCACTTAAAAAATTGTAATCCGATTGTATTTTCGACATGGTATTGACCCCCAAATGCTGTAATGGATGTATTTAAGACGTTTTACACTAGGTGTTTCAAGAAACATTTCCCACTTTTGATCATTAATGGTCCAAAACTATTCATCTGATAAAACTGTAATTGATATGAGTAATAGCTGAATAATGTACAATTCTGTTGGAGGCAATTTGGATGTGAAAGCACAAATCAATTTCATTAAATCTAAGATTGATTTTGAAGTAAGGTTTCAGATTTTGGTCAAATTTTAACCCTCTGTACAAAAATGAACTTTGCACAGGAACCAATGATGTGTATGTGAGTGTGTGCTGACAATGGCCCTGAACAATGGACATGCCTGAAGTAGGCGTCAGTCTGGCGCTCCCAGGCACATGAATGCTTAATCAATAATTCATGTGGATTGCCCTGGGCACTGCTAGTCTGAATTCATGCACGGTAAAGGGTAAAATGCATACACATGGAAAAAGTAAGCACATGCTTCCATGTGCTTGAAAACACCCCATTTCATTCCAGTTGGCATTCATTTTCAAATTTTGATCTAAAGTTCTTCATTTAAATACAACTGCCTACTAATAGTCTGACAAATTTGTCGCTTTTTTCGATAAAAAGAGATCATTTTTGGTAAAGAGTTCAGCAGCATTTTTCATTGGGCGATTTGTTACACAGTAGATTTATTTAAAGCTCTATATACACAAGTGTATACTGCAATTGATTCTCTTTGCTTCCTGTCACCATGTTTACGACAGAACAGAAGGCATACATTGTAATTTCGTTTTTCAGAAGTTGGGAGAGAACTGTCGCCACTCAACGACAGTATCGGCAGGCGTTTGACTTTACACAGGTACTGCCAGAGGCTGAACAAAGACTAGTTGTGGGAGTGGAATTTCTCATGAATAAAAATTGAAGCATTCAAACCCTGGCTGTTGTTCAGGACCATTGTCAGGGTGTTAACCACACACTCCCATACACACCCATTGACCCCTGTGAAAAGTGAAAGTTTTGTACAGAGGGTTGAAAATAGAGCAAACTCTGGAACCTAACTATGAATTTAATCATGGATTTCATAAAACTGATTTAGGCTTTCATATTTAGACCACCTTCAACAAAATTGTACACTATTTAGCTGTCCCTCATATCAATGACAGTGTTATCTGATATATAGTTTATGAATTATTAAAAATCAAAAGTGGGAAATGTTTTTTGAAACACCTAGTAGATGTTAACAATATTTTGATGGTTTGAACATGGATGTAATACTGATGGGTGCCATTTATTGTGATATATTGAATAAGGTACCTTCTTCCGAAACTAAAGCACATGCTGAAATAAATAATATTTATGCATTCGAATAGTTGCACACAAATGAGCCAACCAGAATTATTGGTCAATCTGCTACCCTTGTCGACCATATGTTGAGCAACTGTAAACACCGAGTCATTTTACATGGAGTTATCCACACAGGACTTAGTGATCATTCGATTACTTATGAAGTTTACAATCCAAACTAATTGCTCCTCCATGTATGATCAAGTTCAAGAAATATAAGGATTTTGATATCAATCAATTTAAAAAGAATAATCTTTTAAATCAGCCATGAGAAAGTAAGAGATTATGAAAACATTGATGATGCAGTGGAAAATGGACAATCTCTATTATTATATGACCGTGCACCACAAAACAAACAAGAAGTCGCACCCCTTGATTTTACGTGAGGACTCCAAACAGGTGAAATGGGTCAACTAAGACCATCTTTAGTTGTTCATATCTTCTGAAAGAGACATCTTTCTTCTAAATTATTCTTGAGTTTGGGATCATAACACGAATGGGAAAGTGCGTTTTCAGCCATTTTTCTACAACCTTTTTTTTTTGGGGGGGGGGGGGAGTAGAATGATAAGTTACGTATTAGAGGCCCCTTTTCATCTGTTGAAATCCTTTGTACACTCTTCACTTTCAAGTCTAATAACTTTTGAAAGGATAACTCTACTGTTTTAGTTAAAAAGTTAAAATTAATTATGGACAGAATATGTCGATAGAATATGCTTAATTTCAGCTTAATCTGATAGTCCCTTCAGTGTTGTTGCTCCGATGGTTGACATTCTGTGTTTTGTCCCTTTTATCGCACAGCTAGGGCGACTTGGTGAAAGATTTAGCACTTGAATAGACCCTATACCCCAGAGCCTCTTTTCTCAGTTCACACTTTTCCAGAGTGTGCGCTTTCTTTGCAGTATTTAGGCAGGTTGGGGGAGTACCTTTGAGTTGAGTTATACACCATTTTAAAGCTTAGAGTCTGCTCTTTCAGAATCTGCCCTTACCTAAAAATCCATGTCTGGCGACTTTTTGTTAGTTTTGTGATGCAGGGTCACATATGGAAATTATATCTATAAACATATGCCTGTCAAAGTAAAAAGGATAAAATGCATGGTTGAATTCAGATTTATATAAATTAATGAAAGAAAGGGATAGATTGAAGCGTAAAGCTTATATGAAAAAGGATGCTGATCTTATGTCACTGTATAGAAAGCTCCGAAACAATGTCACTTTTGAAATACGAAAGGCAAGGCGACATTATTATAATGATAAATTCTCATATGTTAAAAGTTGATCCTAGAAATAAAAAGATAATCCTACATAAAAAAATTGAAATCCCTTATTTCTGATGGTGAATATAATTCTGTTATAAATGAAATGAATAAAAGCATGGAAACAACTGATGAATTTAATTAATTCTATGCCAACGCGGGAACAGTTTTTGCAGATCAAATTCCACATGTCCACAATCCTTCCGATGGAGAAACATCTTTCAATTTATTGCAGGTTTAACTTCTCACCAGTATCTATAGAAGAAACAATTACATTAATCAGAAATTGTGTTAGTTTAGTTGACTCAAACTATACAATACTAAATTTTTCAAAAGATCATTTACATAATTATCGAGCAGCACTTATGTTTAATAACCTACCGCCGTCTGCTCGATCAGCCTTAAATTTAAGTGTTTCGCGATAAGGATATGTACAAATTTATGAATCACAGTTGCGATGTATTGTTTGTTGTGACAGGATAGCCGAGTTTATATTGTTCTGTTCTGTTATGTAATGTGTGATTAAGTGATGTCATGTATGCTTGTTGTAACCTTAAGCTCTGTATAGCTTCCTTTGTTTTTTCATTCTTTTTTCACTTTATCTCTAAAAAAATTGTATCATTCTATTTCTCTGTATAATTGTAAAAGCTTGTTTCATTATGATGTAACTGGACCCCGTGGAAGACCAGTGGTGCTATGGCAGCACCGCTGAATATGGGCATTCCAGCCGTAAACTGTCATTCAATGTTTTTAACCCAATAAAGCCAGATTTTCGTTTGCCACTCCTTCGCGCTTAATCCGATTTCAACCAAATTTGCTGACTTTTCCTAAAATCTTCTTGCAAACATTTTGATATATAATTTAGCTATATTTGATGTTGCTGGTTTCCATGGCAACCATAAACTGACAACCATGTCAGTCAGATTGTGCATCTTTTTTCTGTTCCCATTTCATTTAACAGCATTACTGTGTATGAAATGCGTGTTTCTTGGCTGAAATTTGTTGAAGGAGCAAAATTCGAAGTAATTGTGGTCCTGAAAAGTTTTTCTTATTATTTCCTTTGTTTTTATGTGACAAAGGCATAAAACAATGTATATATATAACAGAGATGATTGAAAACAATAATATTCTCTGAAGATTGCCCTTATATTTTGAGTTATTTTGATTCCTCCACCCAAGTTATGCCTCTAATATCATTAGTTATCATATTATCAATTTGCAATCTCAAAATTCCAGTATTATGCAAATATGAAATGTCATAACTATACATGTACCCATCCCAAACATTTCATCTCAGGTCTCATAATGTATCACTATGTTGATATGAATAGCGCCCCCATGTGGTGACCTTGAGAAATTTTAACCATAACAAATGATAAAATTCCACTTGCTTATCATTTGTGGTAAATATGAAAATGATTGGTCTATAATAAGACATAATGGGGATAGAGAAATTATACAGAAAAATCATGTTTTTAGCATATTTCCTATGTATTTCTTTATATTTTGGTAAATAGCGCCCTGCATGGGTTACCTTGTGAAAGTTCGAATGTACGGTCATGTAGAGTACGAGGTACTCTACTTACGTGCCAAATATGACGATGATACATCAAATAATAAAAAGTTATGTGCCCCCCCCCCCCCCCGGGCCTGCGAGGGTTCAAAATAGCTTGCGGGCTTAATAGGGTTAACGGAAATAAATGCCTACCTACCTACCTACCTACCTACCGACCTACACAAACTACTAAGTTCCGTGAAGATACCTCGAAACATTTGAGAGATATGGAGAAAAGGTTACATTTGAATAATTTTTCACTTGACCTTTCACCTTTAACTTCATTACCAAAAACTCCCTTTGAAGAATCTTTGCAAAAGCTTTCGATACGATAAATCATGACATTTTGCTATATAAATTACAACACTGTGGTATACGTGGGTTACCGTCAGAGTCGGTGCGCAGCTATTTATCAAATCGATTTCACTTTGTATGTTATGGAAATGAAAAGTCTGCACAACTACCGATTACATGTGGTGTACCACAAGGATCTGTCCGTCCGTAATCAATTTTTGGACATCGTATATGAAAAAAAAAAGAGTTGGAGGTATCCTAATGAAACTTGGCATGTATATGTATGATATCTCTGAAACCTTGTATCATAATTATGGTCAATTTCAAAATAGCACGATGTTTGTTTGTTTGTTTGTTTGGTAAATAAATCTCATTTCATTTCATTTCATTTCATTTCATTTCATTTCATTATTTGGTAATACTGATTATATACACAAGTTTCAAGGAAATAGATATGGGGGAAATAGTGAAATTTTGAGCATTTGACCTTGAGCATGTGTGCGCAAAAGTTGAGAGGCACAACTTCGCTCACTCATACATATACATGCCAAGTTTCATTAGGATACCTCCAACTCTTTTTTTTTCATATATGATGTCCAAAAATTGATTACGGACGGAAGGACGGACGGACAGACGAACAGACGGACAGACGGACAACCCGAAACGTAATGCCTCCGGGCTCCACTTCGTGGCGAAGGCGTAAAATTAGATCAATGCAGCATCATGTCAATGAATCGCAAAAAGACCTATTAAGGAAGGTGAGGTCTCCATCCTAGCCCCACAGCCAAACCTCTCTTCCAGTGATTAGGAACAGGTAAATATCCGCAGTCCCAAATGAAGAAAGTAAAGCAGAAGGCAGTGGATATTTCGCCAACAGTAACTAGGTAAAAGAGGAAGCAGCACTCTCCGCTTCGAGTAAACTTTGTCTCTTTTTTATTGCGTTCTTTTCAGAAATCATTTTCATGTGATGATTTTTTTAGTAGTTGCCATTGCATCTTATACATACTGCATCGTTTTGTTCACTTGAAATGTGACCGCCCAACTCAAAACCCACAAAAGTAGAACTAGGTACATGTACATACAGTATGTCAAAGTACTATGTTTTAAGGTTGAAAAATTATTTAAAGGGGAAGGCTAGTAACTGATCAGTGGGAATCAGTGGAAATGCTGGGAGATGATTGTTTCAATCCTTATGGGATTCATTCAAGAGTTCATTGTATATCTATTGTTGTGTGAAAATGATTTGCGTCAGAACGGTCTCATATTCAAGTAATGTGCAGATTAATGTTCCGTCACTGACCAGGGACGCTAACCTGGAAGCATTAAACTGCACATTACTTGAATATTCTAACACATTCAAAGGGAACCAGGGCCAGCTGGTGTTTGATGTAATAGGGCAAAATGAATTTCGGCTTGTGTGACTTCCATGATGGCTAGCAGTGAAATGAGAAAAATCGAAAATAGGCTCCCAATGTATAACCTTGCTCTTTTTCCTCATACATCTAACTCTTGTTGTCCGCAAGTCATCCTGCTTGTCCTCCTTCATGAGCGTGGCACTCCTTGTATAATCCTAGATGTGTCCGCGCTGTACGGCTATACGATTAGCATATTCCAGGGGTTTTCGCGCTCTTCCTGAGTGATTCCAATGACATTCCTAGGAATAACATGTCTGCTGTCTGTCAGCAGAGATTCCTAGGAACGTCCCAGGACAAGCCGATTTGCACACTTTTCCGCGTCTGCGCAGACACGATGCCGAAATGAACAAAATTTGCTTCCGTAACCCTTCCTAGGCTTTTCCGCGCCCTAGTGGACGTCAGCCCTTAAGCGGAGCGCGAACTGAGACTATTGATACCTCTGGTTTTCCATCCTTTCATTGTACTTTTGCAAAAAAGACACTTTTTACACATTCAGTGGGTGGCATACAAGGTCTGTCTATCTTAGTCTCAACTACGCTCGATGCCATATTTCAGGTGTCACGTGATCACCCTCTGACAGTGTTTTGTAGATTAAGTTGGAATCACCCATAAGTTTCTGTATTGTTAGCATCTGTATACGTGCCACATGAGGGCTCTAAGTTCCCTGATGAATGACACGAGCGACTAATCGATGACTGTGTTGAATTGAAGGCTGTATATTGTACTCATCGGTGATTTTAAGAGAACTGGGGTTTTAGATGACTTTGTTTCCTACGATGAGACCATTCAAGCGGCAAAGGATGTTGATTATGTATCAAAGTGATGATGTAAATGTAAAAATGGGATCTAGAAGATCTTGGTTTTTGTACTGAACGATGTATAATGGATAATGTAGTTAATAAAATGGTCGGAAATTATTTTTTTTGTGTGTGTAAGAATACAGATCTTCATATTGTTCATGGAAGGGTAGGCACTAATAAGGGAAAAGGCTTGCTGACTTGTGACATGACAATATATTTTGGCATCCAGTGACTTGACATGTATGACTTTTCTGTAGATGTTTTAGATAAATTGATTTCAATTTAATTCAATTCAATAGTTTATTTATTTCCATCATCACAAAGAAAAGAAAAGAAAAAGTTGACATAATCCAAAGTGATACAATTTTTTTTTCATTTTATTACACTCGTCTGATAAAGGATTTTTTTCAATACAATTCAATTTCTGATAAGCATTGCCCTATTTCAGTTTCATCGAAACTTTAAGGCTAACGATACCTTTGAATCTAAATGTGTTGATGGTAATGTTTGCATCCCACCTTAGGACCAGTTGAAAGGTGATACTTTCATCAGTGGACTGGGAAACGATGCACTTGTTAAGTTGCATGATTATCTGGATGCTCTTTTAGTTTTTAGAATAAACAGGTGTCACACTATGATATTGATGAGGATGCTGCGCTTCTACGAAAGGTTTGCATTGATCAGATGCAGCGATTAAACCTAATATTCGCTTTCATCCTGAAGTCGTTAGTGGTAGCGGAAAACAGAACAAACAAAATGTTTCTTGGCTTGACTCTAGTTGCAATGTGCACATAAGGTATATCTTAGATGTAAGAATATGTTTAGAAATTATAGGTGTGAAAAGAATAAAGAAGAGTTGATTGTAAAAGGAAAATCATACAGATGCCTTCTCCGCAGTTTTTCTTTTCAAATTCAGTAAGAAATGAAATCATTTAAGAAGTCTCCACAAGAAATTACAGAACTTAAAGCATCAAGTCCTAAGGAGTATTGGAAATGATTGAATGTGAAAGATAAAACAAAGAGGCCCCTTACGAAAGTTTCGTCGAACTCTTTTGTTGAGCATTTTCAAAGTTTTGGCACTGATCGCACAAATAGGTCTGAGAATAGATTTACATAGACGGTGGTAATGATTCTATCGTAAATGAGGAGCTGAATAGAGAAATCCAAGAGGAATAAGTGAAAAACAAATAAGTAAATGAAAAAGCAAACACCTCCTGGTATAGATTTGTCTTCAAAGCGAGCTGCTCAAAGCTAGCTCTACTGTAGTTATCAAGTTATTATAAGGTTATAAATTTTATTCTTCATTATGGTCACGTACCTTCAGATTGGTCAATCGGTCTGATTAAACCTTTGTTTAAAGGAAAAGGCTCTCCCAAATTCCCTTATAATTACAGGGACATTACTTTATTGAGTTGTATGGGGAAATTGTTTACAGTGCAGCTTTTTTGGCACTTTACAAGAAAATGATTTGTGATGATATCATGTTTTCCTACATTCTGTATTAAACCTTTATCAAAATGTGGGTTTGTCTTTGATTTCCTCTTTTTTTGTACAGACGAATGAAAGTAGTAAGAATTCTTTAGGAATATGAAGCATGATAAATAGACTGAATATTCATTTGGGATGTGATAGGCACGAGATTGCTTCAAGGAGAGAGAGAGAGAGAGAAAGTGAACTTATTAAACGGTAAAACATAGAGCCTGCATGTGGCGATGAGACGTTTATCATGACCGTGAGACAAAGAATTAAGCTGGAAAAAAGGTTCAGTATACGTAAGAGATATCATGTCAATGAAGTATGCTGTAGAGTCTCCACAGCAATAGGTGCAATCAATAGTATACGTGCAATCGTACCTTCTGAAATTTTGTAAAGTTATATCACACTTTGATTATGCCTCATCTATGGGGAAATTGTGCAAAGTATCTCTTAGAGCGTATTTCATCTTACAAAAGCGAGCAATTTAAAGAACATAACTTATTGATGATTCTTGATATGAACAAATTCTTTCTCGCTGTTTTCATGTGCACATTATGAACTATAATATGAACAATATTATGCCAAAGTTTCTTGACACTTCCTTCACCAAAAATGAGAATAATTACAATACTAGACAAATGAATAGATTGTATATCCCAAATTTGAAACACTGCGTCTTAAGATACACTTTCACATATACGGGACCTGTTTTATCAAATGATTTGCCAAATGTAATAAAGTTGTATAATAGACTTTCAATATTCGAAAGAAGTTACAAATTCTTTCTTGCTCATGAAGATATACTATAAGTTTCAAGTTTTATTCAGTGTGTAAGCACCACACTTTGGTGACTCTTGCCTCCTTATTTGATGCATTGTGTTCTTTCTGTAGTATAGTTTTCTTGTTTGTATAGCATTAATATAACTATTTTAGCTGTAAAACTTGGGATCAACCATACAAAGACCAACGGTCTATGTTAATCTCCCCCACAAACTTGCTTATAATGTCTTTGTCTGTTGTAGAATTGTTACAAGTTGAACATTTTCCTGTAGTGTTCGTTTGTTCTACTTTGTATGTATTGTTCCTGTATTCCTTTGTAAATTCTTTTTATCAAGATGTGGAAATAAATGAGATTAAATGTAAAATGAAATGAGTAAATGTACAGGCGAAGTGAGTTACTTTGAACAGGAATCACCCTCCTGTCATATTTACACAAAAA
The DNA here is from genome assembly GCF_040938485.1 of Diadema antillarum. Lineage (NCBI taxonomy): Eukaryota > Metazoa > Echinodermata > Echinoidea > Diadematoida > Diadematidae > Diadema > Diadema antillarum. The sequence continues at coordinate 2,179,725 of NW_027271466.1, read as the reverse complement.
TCCCTAGACATAGTAGCAACACTGTTCGTTTATTATATAGTATGTGAAATTGTTGTTCATATGATATATAGTCAAAAAGACATTTGGGGTTGATAACCAAATATTGCAAAAATGTTAAAATGTTCACTCTAAAGGCTTCACGAATGATGAAAAGTGATTTCGGAGATCAAAACACGCAAAAAATGTCTCATTGTTTTGAACTAGGCAAGCATCCCATTGAATACGGTAGGTCTTGCCGGCGTGCAATGTGCCACTTCGACGAGTAAATGCTTGCAACTTTATGGGGTTAGATAGTCTCCTAGAAAAAAAAAATCATAGTAGTTGGTGAAAAAATATCCTTCTCGGTTTCCTGGACAATGAATTATTTAATTGTATATTCCAAAAACCTAAAGCAAGAGCAATTTCAGTATCCCTTCTGAGATTTTTTTTTTTTTTTGTATTTCCGAATTGACAGGACACACTAGGCGCGCGACCACTGGGCCAAACTGCTGTTTTTTACACATAATGACTTCGTCCACGAAATGTTATTGTTTCCTGCCTCGTCGTCGCAATATTTCACCTTCATTATTTAGAATTGACATGTGACTGGAAAGAAGAAGTTCTCTGTTTGTTCATGCATAATTTATTATGTTTAATTACAGTAATCCGGCACTCGTATTAACGGTTTCAAAAATTGTAAAATTTGATTGAGTTTTACTCGAAACGCTTTTTTTTCCACCGAGCGCCAATGTGCCAAGTCGTAGTGTCCGCGACGGATTCTCGAAAAGGAAAAGGTTCTGGAATTACCAAAACGTACTTGAAGTGGATTCACTTTTTAATGACAGTAATAATGGTGAAGATGGCGAAATTCCGTGACGGTGCCTGTCACGTTTCTGTACATATGTTTGTGTATGTTCTCATGCTTTGTATTTATATGTTGGTTTTGAACTCGCATACCACAAATGGGGTGATTTAGTCAATGAACTTTCAGTCAAAAGAATGCACTATCGATATTGTTTTTTCCAAATTTTGAGCAGTAGTCACACGCAACCCGCGCATATACTTCGATCGATACCTCACTGACCGATCTACATGGAATTTCGATATTATTCGTAAAACAGAAATCGTAAAGATAGAACGCACACACCTCAGTACTGGCGCTTACGGAGTAAAACTTCACGTGCGGAGCACAAGTGCCATAAATGTTATGGAGATTTATGTAATGAATTATCAAAATACGTTTTCGACATGAGTTTGCTCTGTTAGGACCTAGCAAAGCTGGACCTGCCAACGCTGGACCCTGCCAGAACAAAAAACTGCCTAGGCCTATTAGCGGATAGCAATAATACAGTATAACGTAGGGTGCCCTATGTGCATCTAAGTGTACGCTCATCGCGTTGGTAACGCTCGATTCTGCTCCTGCGTGTGTTCTTGCATAAAGATCACTGAGAGATTATGAAGTACAAAACATTCGTTGCGGAGATTCCCAAATATACTAGTATTCGTGTGGGACAAGCCTTCTCATGGTAAGGTATTTCGAAAGAAAAGGTCTTGAATGATTTATGCCATACGAACGGTTCTAGTCAGTTGGGCCTATCAATATCGTTGAATGCCGGATTGAAGTGGTACAGTTATGTACAGACTGCTCACTGAGCCCCATTTGCTTTTCTTCCTGCACAAACGATGTTCTCGTACTCTTGGTTTACTTCGGTATATTCTTGTTGCAGCTTTTCCCGTAGTGTCATCAGTCCTTGACTGGTAGGTGCACGACGCTCCTTAAAAGCGTTTATACTCAGAACCAAACTTGCAAGGGTCAATGGTATGGATGCGACCACAAGGGCCCTTGAAGCAATGCGACCGACCGCCGTCAGTGTCTCGCCCGCAGCCATCGCTGCACTAATCCCATCGACGGCTCCTGCGGTGACACTGCCTGCCGATATCGCCATTGCAAGACCCGCTGCAAATCTTTCCGCTTGCGCCCTCTTCTGGGCAGCATAGCTCCCAACAAATATAAAGTCTTCAATTTGATACGCGGACATGCAGGGAACTTTTTGAATTGTCTGTTTAACTATCATTCGGATTTCCTCCATCGCCACTTGAGTGGCTTTGTATTTTTCCTCATCTTCACTTATGATCTTCAGAACTTCATTTTTCTTAACTCTCTCAATGAAAGCTCCAGTTATAGTAGCACCCGTGGTTGTCACTCCACCCGCCACTGTAACCCCAATGCCAACCAGAGCCACCGCGGGGGAGAGAAACGCTCCTGCGATTGTGAAGCCGATACCGACTGCCGACACACCAGCTCCAGCCACTTTGGCTATACGAACGTCTCGGTTATGCTCGTCCAGTTCCTTGGCTATCTCATCAATCACCTCTATCGTATTTTCCCTCTCGACAAGCCATGACTTCACACATCGCTGAAACTTCTTGACGTGTGTCGACGCCTTCTCAAAAGTTTCTTGAATGAACAGCTTTTCCAACACGTCCTTCATGCTACCCTGTATAGAGATATAATGGTACATGTTTTTTTTTATTTAGTTTATTCCGAACCAGACCCTCCTTTGCAGAAACCAGCGATTATATTATATTGATATTCTGTGTCATGGTGCAAATCCCCCAGAAAAGCTTGTCAGTTCCACAACTATAACTAGACTTGGAAAAATTAGCTAGTGCTCGATAAAGACAGTCATGTCACTTTTCATTTCCAGAAAAACAAAATGTACTCCCATAGAGATAATACCTCATTTGCACAGCCAAAATGGCGTCCGACCAAAGCGTCGTTATTTTACAAAATGATCCGTCTATCGAGGTCCATGTGTGTGCAAAATATGACGGTGATACCATATACACTAATGAGATTACAGAATGAAGTATATTTGACCTTTGACCCCAACTTTACACAGCCAAGATGGCATCTGAACAAAAAGTTGTTGTTTTGTGAAATGATTCTTGCAACAAGTTCCTTGCGTGTTCAAAATATGGGAAAGATAGGACATGTATTCACCAAGATACAGGATGAAACATGTATGACCTTTGACCCTAATTTACATACCCAAGATGGTGTCCGATCAAGTAGTTGTTATTTTATGAAATAATGTGCGTGACATGAAGTAGACATGTGCAAAATATGGAAGTGATAGGGGCTGTTTTTCTTGAATTATTGCAAAGAAAGTTGCAGAAAGATAAAAATATCTCAATACATCGAAGACAAGCTTTGATTTCAACCAAGTTTTTTGACGTAATCCCGACATCAAATGAAAAACGAAGGGCAAATAACATCAGCGCAAAGACTCAGCTACAACATATTAAAATCTGGGAGAAATTTACTGAAGGGTAAGTGAGCTGGTGCTCGAAAAAGATAGTCATGTCAATTTTCATTTCCAGAAAAACTGCACTCCCATAGAGATAACACGTAAACTGGTCAACTTTGACAAGGTTATTTTCAATCTATTTTTACGAGGTGATGCCGTCATCCAATCAAAATTTTGCAGTTCAATATTGAAAGAACATTTAATAAGCTTCATCGTACTGAAATCTGGAGGAAAATCGGCAAAGGATAAGTGAGATACGCTCGAGTGAACTTGAAATTTGATGACGTCATTTTGAATTTTTTTTTTTAAATTAAGAAATTTGATATCCTTAAATCTTTTTTCCAGCATTGCCAGCCCATGAAATGACATGTACAAATCATCAGCTTTCAGAATATGTAAAGAAAATGGGGAGTCACCGTCCATCTTGACGAGTAAAATAGGATTTAAAATTGGTGGTTTTTCTGGCATAGTTGCACTGTATATCGCTATTGACACGGAATGCGGAATTTCAACTTTGACGGGCCCGTCTGACGTCATATTGAGTCGAATTGACTTGAAACTTGGTAGAAATATTTCTTGACATTTTAGGCATCCGATTCGTGTGAAAAACGGGAAATTTCTATTGCATATGAGCTGTGCACGCGCGTACGCGTCCGTCAATTTTTTCAATTTTTTAAAAAAATGCTCTAAATGGTCTGAAACGTGTTCAAAAAAATGTTGAGCTCAATTGGAGCATGTAAATATTTCAACGCGCGCGTACACGCACGTTTTAAGGGTAGATATGAATTTTGAGAATATGAGTAGAATGCGCTTGACTTCTAATATATGTGACGTAAATTTCATTGAAAAATTCCATTCCATTAATGAGATATGAATGAGAATGTGTTTTCATATAATGACGTCATAGTGACGTCTGTTAAAGTCTTAAAGTGTAACCCGGTCTTAAAGTGTAACTCGGTGCCTAGGCTTCTGAAAATGTGTCTCACATATAGAGCGCCACCTGTGATTTTGGATAAGTTTATAGGCCAGTTCTTTCTGTCGTCTACTCACACACCATCCGTGGTTTTGAGTACGTTATCAGCCAGTTCTTTCCGTCTTTCGCTCGCTTGCTATAAGAATTGCACTTTGAAAGTTTCGAAAATGAATTGCAGAGTATTGCTATTGTGGTGTTTGTTCCTGTTTACATCGCTATTTGAGTGTCAGTGTCAACCACGTCCAGGCAGAAAATCAGATGATGATGGCGAAGAAAGGCTCGGCGAATGGCAAGAAGATGGACAGTCATTTGCGTGTCGAGGCAGTGGTGATGCTGGCATTCCAGCTGCAGTATTTCAAATCCAACCTACTCGGCGTTAGCATTCCAGACTCATTTTTTGTACTTGTTGTAGTAGTGTGTGATGATCTAAAAAGCAATGGATTGTACATAGGACTATAATCATATCGATGATCGTTCAACTTGAGTTGTTTTCAGTTGCCAAATAACTTCTGTGACTTGGAAGTCATTCTGACTGGGACTGTAACAAGTCTCCCAATCTTGCCATTTCTGATGTATACATGCATGTATATATTAATTACATTCCAGCTATTCCACTGCCAGTTGACCTATTCAGCTTTCTGGTATTCCAAGCTGTAGTATTGTATTTGTTGTAGTAGTGTGTGACGGTATCTAAATAAACTAATAATCTGTACATATTCTATGATCGTCAATATTTACAATGTAAGTTGCATTCAGTTGCCAAAGTATCCTCTATGAAAAGTTTTCTATATAAACATTTGTTGCATAAGTTGCATTCAGTTGCCAAAGTATCCTCTATGAAAAGTTTTCTATTTAAACATTTGTTAAATATCTACTTTGGAGAGTCATTGGGACCGTGACAAGGTTTCAATCTTGCCATTTCTATAGTCATTTATTTCACGATTTCACGGGTATTTCAGCTTTTTATCAGCAAGTATTCGTTTATCCATATAATTCCTTTTTTTTTTATTTGATGCATTAGTGTGCAAAAATATTGTATGTAAATGTTCACTGTTACCATTAGACACAAGCAAATTCGGAATTTGTAATAGACTGAGTTTTTGCTCTTTTTGTTCTCAGTGTCTTAATAAAATAATATTCGCTAAAGATATTTTCTCAGCTTTTGAGTAATCATAATGGAATCTTACACATTAGAGCCTTTGAGGGCAGATTTAGAAACATATAATATGCATTGCATTGTCGAAAAGGGCATTATCAGTGATGGCATATGACGCAATACTGTCGATGTGTAATTCAAAAGAATAGTGTGGCAATCCTCCCCTCCCAAACAATGCTCAGGAGGGGACTGTGAAATGGGCTCCATAACATACGTGTGTGCAATGTTTCCCTTGAACTATATATCAAAGTAGATTATTGCACACTGTATAACGTACATACACATGTATTGTCACTCTGAGGTGACCAACCTTATTTATGTATGATGCACGTCATGTCAAGATACATTTTTTTTTTGTATTGCTCGGAAAGGATTTGGTATACTGTGCAGTGTGTATAAGCGACTGTCAGCAGAATCACGTTATATTTTCAAAGCTTACCAACTCATTTATATCAGAACTTTTATATTTGCTATGGTTTTAGAATAGAAAAAGTACATTTATTTTGCATGCCTATATTTCAACATGTCATAAAGAAAGAAATATTATAATTTTCTTCCCTGCTTACAAGATTCCATCATTATATGAAGTGCGCTCATTTCTTAAGAGGCGTTATAGATGAAGAGGTGGATGACAGATGAGGAGATGACGGATTAAATAGCACTGAAATGGGGGGGGGGGGTGGAATGACAGGTATGTGTGCAAACCATCATACTGGCAACCTAAATTTAAGAAGTGAAAATTGCCATCTTTTCACAATTTGGTTTGGTAGCTAATCTATGTATAACTTGATATATGTGAGTGTCTCGTGTCAATGTGTTGTTAACGCGTGATGTGCGAGTGTCTCGTATGACTTTAAGCAGCAATATGATACGTGTAGATGTTAAAACCTCTACAATAATATTTGATATACCAAGCAACTTTTCCTTATCATAGTGACTTGTAAAATGTTTGTACACTTAATAATCACAATAGGGATGATCATTTCTGTATGCAGGATATTTTGTGGGATGTTTTCGAGAACAAACATGTGCAATAAACCGCACATTACGTGGAGCAGATACCAATATGTAGGCCTACACGTCAGGTCCTATGTGAGCAGTTCTTTTCATAATTATCATTTATTGTTGTTTCTGTTTGGTATAATGTATCAACAAACACCTTCGAAAACATACTTATTTGTTCACCATTAATCATGGATAACTTTGCAAATGAGAAATAAGGAAATCATCAAGAAAGAAAGCAGAGATAAAATAAAAAGAAAAGTGAAAGCAAGGGGAATGAAGTTTGCATTTCCAGATAAAATTGTGGATTTTACCATACAAGCAGTAGATACCTCACCGATCAGAAAAAAAAGAAAGACAATAAAAATGATGAAATCACTTTCCTTCGCTACATCAGTGGCCACCATCTGGGGTTTCAAAGTGAAAAACCACAGAGGACCTTCCTCGTCTTGGGATGTAAAACAGTCAGAAATGTGCTATAGGCAAAAATTGAGCAAATAAAAGTCCACAAAAAAAAAGAGTTACAAGCCAGCAAAACCGTTACATTGTTTACGTAACAATACAGTGTTAGGTGTTGAATTACTCTGGGGATGCTACCTGCCATGTAAAGTAACAATCTTTTCAAGAAGATGTAAAAAACATGAACATTACGCCGCCCTCCTCCTCCCCCCCCCCCCCATCCGACATAGCAAATAAAAAGAAATCATTCATACATTCACCTTCTAATATAGCATTGCATCAGCTCTGTTACTTCTACTTCTGGAGAAGATTTGGGTGTATTTTGTTCAAACAGTCCCGTATAATATGTTGAGGTCTTTGGATTTGGTGCCCCTTCAAAGAAAGTGGGATTCCTTTACCCAGGGATGCTATCTCCCAAATTTAAGTTTAGTGGAGATGTATATGTAATAATTATATTTTTCAAGAAGATGCTGGAAATGGACACGCCTGGATACCGCCATAATCTAACATGAAGCTTCTAACTTAACTATACTATTTGCCTAGCTCTATCATTTGGTTCTTGTTATTGAAGAAGGTATACAAAAAAAAATCCATAATTTCTTATGTAATTAAGTACAGGCATCTCCCATAGGAGAGAGGCTCAGTGCCAGTGGTCCTGCGGTGCAGACTCATTTACGACCAACAAGGGTGTGTGCCTGCAAACTAGCGGTATATCATGATAAATAATACATTTGTCATAGTCAAGCACGTTCATTTCAGTTCAATTCAATTGAATTCACTTGTTCTTCAACATGATATAAATGAAATCTTTAAAGAATACAAACTACTTAAAGGCAAAGGACCTTACCTTGTCACCAACGAAATAACAAAATTCATGTCAAACTATTACAGATTAATAACACGTACTGAAGAACGTAGGAGTTCACTAGAAAGCAATAGCTTGACATGTATACTCCTCAGAGTATAACCTTTCTAAAGAAATAGATTAGAGGGCAACTGGAGAGAGGAAAAGAAAGGAAACAAACTTCTTTTTTTTTGCACAAAGAACTAAGGAATGAAAATAGTTACTATATACAACGCAGCACACCACATCTCAAGACATACGAGCACGGACAATATTAGGACAAGATGCCTGTACTTCAGAATAATTATTATAATAGGAAGGCGGATGCAGACATGAGCTATAGGTTTGATACATTAAAAGAAAAAGAACAAAATGAAGAAAAAAGAGCAAAATCAACGATAAATAGAACAATTACGATTTTTTTTCATAATGTATTTCTTATTTTGTTCGTAAGATTTATTAATTTTTCTTCAATATATTTTGCTATTATGAGTCAAAATCATTTTCAGCGTTCAGCGAAATCTCAGAAAATATCAGATTACTATGTACATGATTTAAAGGAAAAAAAGAATGAATGTGCACAATAATTCTATTATCAAAATATATTGCATTACCAAAATTAATGTGCAAATAATTACATAAGAAATTATGTATTTTTTGTATACCTTCTTCAATAATAAGAACCAAATGATAGAGCTAGGCAAATAGTATAGTTAAGTTAGAAGCTTCATGTTAGATTATGGCGGTATCCAGGCGTGTCCATTTCCAGCATCTTCTTGAAAAATATAATTATGACATATACATCTCCACTAAACTTAAATTTGGGAGATAGCATCCCTGGGTAAAGGAATCCCACTTTCTTTGAAGGGGCACCAAATCCAAAGACCTCAACATATTATACGGGACTGTTTGAACAAAATACACCCAAATCTTCTCCAGAACGAGAAGTAACAGAGCTGATGCAATGCTATATTAGAAGGTGAATGTATGAATGATTTCTTTTTATTTGCTATGTCGGATGGGGGGGGGGGGGAGGAGGAGGGCGGCGTAATGTTCATGTTTTTTACATCTTCTTGAAAAGATTGTTACTTTACATGGCAGGTAGCATCCCCAGAGTAATTCAACACCTAACACTGTATTGTTACGTAAACAATGTAACGGTTTTGCTGGCTTGTAACTCTTTTTTTTTGTGGACTTTTATTTGCTCAATTTTTGCCAATAGCACATTTCTGACTGTTTTACATCCCAAGACGAGGAAGGTCCTCTGTGGTTTTTCACTTTGAAACCCCAGATGGTGGCCACTGATGCAGCGAAGGAAAGTGATTTCATCATTTTTATTGTCTTTCTTTTTTTTTTTCTGATCGGTGAGATATCTACTGCTTGTATGGTAAAATCCACAATTTTATCTGGAAATGCAAACTTCATTCCCCATGCTTTCACTTTTCTTTTTATTTTATCTCTGCTTTCTTTCTTGATGATTTCCTTATTTCTCATTTGCAAAGTTATCCATGATTAATGGTGAACAAATAAGTATGTTTTCGAAGGTGTTTGTTGATACATTATACCAAACAGAAACAACAATAAATGATAATAATGAAAAGAACTGCTCACATAGGACCTGACGTGTAGGCCTACATATTGGTATCTGCTCCACGTAATGTGCGGTTTATTGCACATATTTGTTCTCGAAAACACCCCACAAAATATCCTGCATACAGAAATGATCATCCCTATTGTGATTATTAAGTGTACAAACATTTTACAAGTCACTATGATAAGGAAAAGTTGCTTGGTATATCAAATATTATTGTAGAGGTTTTAACATCTACACGTATCATATTGCTGCTTAAAGTCATACGAGACACTCGCACATCACGCGTTAACAACACATTGACACGAGACACTCACATATATCAAGTTATACATAGATTAGCTACCAAACCAAATTGTGAAAAGATGGCAATTTTCACTTCTTAAATTTAGGTTGCCAGTATGATGGTTTGCACACATACCTGTCATTCCACCCCCCCCCCATTTCAGTGCTATTTAATCCGTCATCTCCTCATCTGTCATCCACCTCTTCATCTATAACGCCTCTTAAGAAATGAGCGCACTTCATATAATGATGGAATCTTGTAAGCAGGGAAGAAAATTATAATATTTCTTTCTTTATGACATGTTGAAATATAGGCATGCAAAATGAATGTACTTTTTCTATTCTAAAACCATAGCAAATATAAAAGTTCTGATATAAATGAGTTGGTAAGCTATGAAAATATAACGTGATTTTGCTGACAGTCGCTTATACACACTGCACAGTATACCAAATCCTTTCCGAGCAATACAATATTAAAATGTATCTTGACATGACGTGCATCATACATAAATAAGGTTGGTCACCTCAGAGTGACAATACATGTGTATGTACGTTATACAGTGTGCAATAATCTACTTTGATATATAGTTCAAGGGAAACATTGCACACACGTATGTTATGGAGCCCATTTCACAGTCCCCTCCTGAGCATCGTTTGGGAGGGGAGGATTGCCACACTATTCTTTTGAATTACACATCGACAGTATTGCGTCATATGCCATCACTGATAATGCCCTTTTCGACAATGCAATGCATATTATATGTTTCTAAATCTGCCCTCAAAGGCTCTAATGTGTAAGATTCCATTATGATTACTCAAAAGCTGAGAAAATATCTTTAGCGAATATTTATTAAGACACTGAGAACAAAAAGAGCAAAAACTCAGTCTATTACAAATTCCGAATTTGCTTGTGTCTTATGGTAACAGTGAACATTTACATACAATATTTTTGCACACTAATGCATCAAATAAGAAAAGGAATTATGTGGATAAACAAATACTTGCTGATAAAAAGCTGAAATACCCGTGAAATCGTGAAATAAATGACTATAGAAATGGCAAGATTGAAACCTTGTCACACTCCCAATGACTCTCCAAAGTAGATATTTTACAAATGTTTAAATAGAAAACTTTTCATAGAGGATACTTTGGCAACTGAATGCAACTTATGCAACAAATGATTATATAGAAAACTTTTCATAGAGGATACTTTGGCAACTGAATGCAACTTACATTGTAAATATTGACGATCATAGAATATGTACAGATTATTAGTTTATTTAGATACCGTCACACACTACTACAACAAATACAATACTACAGCTTGGAATACCAGAATGCTGAATAGGTCAACTGGCAGTGGAATAGCTGGAATGTAATTAACATATACATGCATGTATACATCAGAAATGGCAAGATTGGGAGACTTGTTACAGTCCCAGTCAGAATGACTTCCGAGTCACAGAAGTTATTTGGCAACTGAAAACAGCTCAAGTTGAACAATCATCGATATGATTATAGTCCTATGTACAATCCATTGCTTTTTAGATCATCACACACTACTACAACAAGTACAAAAAATGAGTCTGGAATGCTAACGCCGAGTAGGTTGGATTTGAAATACTGCAGCTGGAATGCCAGCATCACCACTGCCTCGACACGCAAATGACTGTCCATCTTCTTGCCATTCGCCGAGCCTTTCTTCGCCATCATCATCTGATTTTCTGCCTGGACGTGGTTGACACTGACACTCAAATAGCGATGTAAACAGGAACAAACACCACAATAGCAATACTCTGCAATTCATTTTCGAAACTTTCAAAGTGCAATTCTTATAGCAAGCGAGCGAAAGACGGAAAGAACTGGCTGATAACGTACTCAAAACCACGGATGGTGTGTGAGTAGACGACAGAAAGAACTGGCCTATAAACTTATCCAAAATCACAGGTGGCGCTCTATATGTGAGACACATTTTCAGAAGCCTAGGCACCGAGTTACACTTTAAGACCGGGTTACACTTTAAGACCTTAACAGACGTCACGGTCGACTGATCACTATGATTTTATTAGATCTGTCGTCTTTTGGACACGATACATATATGGTATAAGTTTGAAATTGATAGGCAGAGGACTTTCCGAACTAACCTCTGCACAACTTTTGAGGAGAAATAAGAAGAAGAAGAAGAAGAAAGAATCCGTACAGATACAGAAGGTGATCCGAGAGGATACTCGGATCACCTAATAAAATAGTGATGCTTCAGTATCCATATGGTCATTATGATATACAAATGATGCACAGGATAAGAGTGCACGAAATAATCCTGTGCATCATTTGTTTTATAAAATGGGTCGAAAATTCGAAAACTAACAGCATTTTTCAGCGTTTTTCACGTACCTTTGTGGGTCAAGACGTCCGAAGATGTTCGTCCCAAACATTTACGCACGTCGCACTCGGAAATCCCGCACATATAAGTATGATGGGGGGTTGGGTTTCCGGACACTTGAGTTCCCACATGAAAACTTACTTATTTTACATAGAATATGCACCCTTTACCTTAAAGACTTGATATAGACTCCTCATATAGGCCTACTAGACAACATACTCTGAAAACGGCGTGAGAATTAACCTGCTAAATCGTTGGATTTGCCCTTCAAAGTGACTCCATGTACCGGTACGCGTCCGGTCCCACAGCGCTTGGTCTACTGTACTGTACGTATTATACTTTACGTACGCCACACATGTTATGCACAAGGGAAGAAAGGCCGGCCGGCCGGCAGCCCGAACTAGAAGTTGTTTACAGGATTGACAGCGCGTATGCATGCAATTCAAAGGAGCCGCCGCGCGCACAGACGATCGGCAATAGGATTTAACACGCAGTGCAATGGGACTAGAATAACCAAAGCACACGTGACTCATTTCAGCGCTTCCTATTGGCTACATTCTTGAACCCATTTTATAAAACGCTGATAACCCTTCACAGTAGCATCCCGCCTCGTCAAATAAGATTGACATAATCTATTCGTAGCTATTAAGCTTGCTGCTTTATAATTATCGTACAAAGTGTTTTAGATGTCTCGTCTTGTTAAAGCATGTGTGGGATATCACAGGACTGCGATGCGGAATCAAGTTTGTCCCGTGGCAATAATGTAAATGTTATCATAATCTGTATATTGTGTGATGAATAGCAATTGTTACAAAATAAAAATCGTGAAATAAGCAGCACCTAGACCTGTAAGTTATTGGATAACCGATTTTTTTTTTCCTATTGATGCTACCTCCCTTCTTGCTTGGATCGGAATTTGCCTGCATGTAAAGAGTGTATTCTTTATATGCAGGATATGCAGCCAAACTCTCATGCCGATAATATGAATGTTAGTTGCTCTTTTCGGTAATTTAAAATTGGGTGGTAAAGTGAATGGGACTAGCTTTTGACTCCTTTTTAAACAAAGCACGTCAAGTGTGTTTACATTTATGACTTGATGTTTTACAATGTAATTCCCGACACGTCGAAAGAAATTTAATGAGTACCTGGCAATGGCCTTATGACAGCCTCCCCCCCCCCAAAAAAAAAGGGAAGCGCTAGTACTGAAGAGGAAACCCAGGATGATTAAAACCGTAATCATGATTATTTCATTATGATTATTGTTCTTAAATTGAGTCTTCTTTGGTCAAGAACCCAAAAAGACAACGGGAAGGTTGTTTCGTGTAGGTTTGATAGTCATTCGTTGACAGCATTTGTGAACGGATCCATATTAATCAATACTGATAATTCCACATTACCTCCATAAATGGGTACAACCCAGTTTAATACAGGTTATTCGGCATGTTATTACCTAATTACCAATGCATGGGTGCTAAAACCACCATTGTAATGAGCTTTAAAAAACAGAAGTTATACGTTGAACTTACCTCAATGATGTCGCTCATTTTTCTTGATTGCTCCACTGCCTGCAACCGTATCTTCTCCTATCCTTGGTTTCACTGTGAGATCATAGGTTATAATTATGAGATGGTGAGGTTTTTAGAGTTCATTTGGTCAAAGTAGTTGATCGATAACAATGATATTGGTGTCAAGATCGCTGGTCTCGCATAAACCCGATGAGATACGCTTATCATACCACGATTTTTGGAGGCTCATAAAAAAACAACAAACAAACAAACAAACAAATTGGATATGTTATAGCGGTTCCTTTTTTGTTTCTCTAACTCTTCCGTTTTTCTTTAAATATCAAGTGCAGCATGGTTTCCTGGTGATTACCTAGCTGCTTACAATTATACGGTGACGTCCTTGCTCCAGCCCTTGGCATAGAATCTAGCATAGCTATAAAAATTGGACTGATTTTTGACAATTTATATTAAGGGACGAATATTTATATCATTTTCATCATATGGGCTGAATAATAGCATAATATTCTGTTACGTACAAAATATCATCACTGAAATCCTCGCCACCTCCCATCACACAAGTGTAACAACCTCATGGACATCAGATAGACGTGTCTTTGTCATGGTAAAGCAAGACAACGGTCGCCTGGTGACGAAACCCATTAGAAAATTGTCCGAACTGAACTCACTGAGACGATTCATAGAACTAATTCAGCTTAACACCTTGCCAATGTTATGTTCAGTTGACATCTATAGTCACTTTCCAGTATCAGTCACTATCCACGTAAATTTGCGAGTTATCATTACAATTAAACATCCCCTGCCGTTTACTCGCCCCTTATATACCTGGTAACACTTGTTTTCTTTTTTTTTCTCATGGACCTGAGGTTTGGTTTTTTTTTTCCTTCTTCTTCTCTTGTGTTAAGCGTTCATTTGTATTTCTTTTTTTTCTTTGAATTTGTAAAATATGTTATCCTTTATTGTAACACATGATGGTACTTTGTATAGTAATTCGTGAAATAGGTATTCTGAAAACTATTCTGAAAACTATCTAGTTTTCTTTGTATTCCTCCTAATGATTCTTCTTACTCTAGTCAAGATTGATTTTTTTTTTTCGAAATGAATTCATTGACTTTCTAAAGAATGAAAGAATTTCGTCTATATATATTTCATGCATTTAACGGTGAAATTAATTATTTGGTATCCATAGTCTTATCTTCGTAGATGCATCCGATCATTATCCATTTTTTTTTCTGTTTAATATTCAATTTTTTCTTTGTAAATTCATGAGATTAAACTGGCATCTGTTCTTTTTTAATGCTTTTTATTGTATTTCTCTATGTGTGTGATTTTGGTAAGTTTGGTGGGTTTTTTAAATGCATCCAAATTAAATTTGACTTTTACGGCTCTGTTTTGGTGGCAGCTGTTCATTATATCACTTCGTTTTTCTTGCAGTCTGTACATTTTATTACAGCCGTGTCGTCAATTTGAATCTATATATGCAACCCTTTGCTTGTATGTTATTACCTCCGCCAAGGGGGAGGTCATGTTTTCGTTACCGTTGGTTTGTTAGTTAGTTAGTTTTTCCGTGTGCAAAATTACTCAAAAAGTAGTAAACGGTTTGGGATGAAACTTGCAGGAAAGGTTAAGAATGACACAGGTAACAAACGAATAACTTTTGGTAGTGATCCGAGAATTTTGGGGGATTTTATGAAGGATTTTTGATATTTTTTCAGGTATGTCAATGAACTTGGGAGTTCAGGCTGCGCGTATTTGATGTTTGCATGCGCGCATTAAAGTGCGTGCTTTCTGTTAGGGCGAGGCGTGCCGTGCAGCTGAGGGTTTATGATGTAACAAAGGCTTTTATACTGTATTGGGAAATCGGGCGATTTTTCAGCATGAATACCTATGAGTGGAAATCACTGATCTCTTTAGAAGAGTCCTTGAAGAGCTTTTCCCCAGCGGTGGAGAGGAGAAAAATCTCTTTGGGAAGAGCAAGATCATCGGTGGAAAGTAGCTGCTTGGCGGAGGTCTGCGCTCTCAGAGTGCTTTTCTAGTTTTATCTTTATATATGAAATCAATACGAAATGATTTTACTTCCACTTTCTGTCATTCAACAGAATGGCATTGTAGGAGACGGACGTGTTTTTGTTTTGCCTCCTGTCACCCACCACAGTCCTGTGAATCCCCACAGCCAAAGTTCTTTCACTCTTCGACTATAGTTAAGCATGTTGGCGAGCGCTACCTCCGAACCTCCTGCAGGATCAAACACGACTGCGCCTGAACCCTGTCCACACCAGAGCAGGCCTCTAGTGTCTCCACGGCTGTCACTCCTCCCGCTGCCCCAGGCAACCAGTGGGAGCAATCAGTCCCTGCCTCTGTCACCGTTATTTTCAATGAACTTATAGGGATGTGAACAATTAATCATTTCAAATGACAGCTAAGATGGATTCTGTGCTTTCGGAAATAGTTATGCGCTGTTAAGCATGATCTTGCTGAAACGAAAAGGTTTGTCGTAGACATCGAATTAGCGGTCATTTTCAACGACAGTCAAATTACTACAATAGAAAAAGGAAAAGATCCCGAAAATCAACGATGAAATGGACAGAATCATAAACAACGGATAAGAAAAAACCGATGCTGCTAAAACTCAAGCAAAGAAAACAGAACCTTCTCATCTACGGGATGCCCGACGGCAAAGACAAACACATCTACAAGGTCGTCGCGATGGTGTTTTGCCATTTTCTCAATGTAAGTCCGGAGGAAGCACGAAACATCCCACTTATCAATGCTTATCGACTGCCCTCTGCTCGAAGGGATTCTCAGCCCACAGGACCCCGACCAATCATTGTCCGATTCTCGCACATGGCCGACCGCGACGCCCTTCTACAGGCTTACGAGCAAACGGAACGCCGATCAGGAGCATCTGCCGCGGGACCATCTTCGAGTCAACAGCCCGGCTCAAGCGACGGGTCAACCCATCCAACCCACCCTGCGCCATCAACTCCGCATGTCTCACCACCTGCTCCTTTTACTACCGTGACTTACGCTGCCAAGAGTCGGTCCACAGCCCACGCCTCCTTTCCCCTCGCTCGACCTATCGCGGATCACAATCCGAACCGACCTACCGCCTACAATGAAGACTAACTTTATCTTCAATTGTTTGTTTGACTCTGACTTTCATAAAACCTGAGAAAAGCCATTGTTATTGTCACAAGGGCGTTTAATCACTTTAAAGACGATTCCCTATTTGTTTCTGATGGTATCTTCGAACCGGCACACTCTCATCACCTGCGTGTAGGTGTTGGCATGTCGATTTCAGAAATGAACTTACCTCTGATTTAGATTTCTAGATTTGTTTTATTAATCTTCATTCATGACGTCATGCAATAAAAGATATGATGTCAGGTACCGGTAAATGCTTTTCATAAAAAGTTGATTTAATGAATGATATTGAGATCATTTATAATGATACAGGAATAATTGTTAAATCGGTATGAATATAAAAATGTGTAAATTTCACCTGATGATAACTGATTGGTTTGATTACGTGTTAATGCTCTCTATTTTGTTGTCTTTTCCAACTAGAAATATGTTTGTTGTTTTTGGTTAAGGTTTTTTCTTTTCTTTTCTCTTCTACATGACCGATCTCGATTATGTCAAGTAGCAAGATGATTCTCATTTCATATTTTTAGACCCTTCAGTGTCTCTTGATTGGGTTAAACTCTGTGACCTTTCAACGAAAGTTTGTTTTATACATGGATATGTGACCGTGCACCACAAAACAAACAAAAAGTGGCACCCCTTGATTTTAAGTGAGGACTCAAAAAAGGTGAAATGGTTCAACCAAGTCAATCTTGAGGTTTTTTTTTACATTTTCTGAAAGAGCTTTCCTTCTTCTACATTATTCTTCAGTTTGGTATCTTAACATGAATGGCAAAGTATGTTTTTATAAGTTTTGCTAAAACCCTTTTTGGGGGAAGAGTAGAGTGGTCTGGTATGACTTAGGGGCCGCTTTTCATGTCTTGAAATCCTTTGCACACTCTACACTTTCAAGTCTGATAACTTTTGGAAAGATAAAGCCATTGCTCTGAAAGTTGAAATTAATCATGGGCAGAAGGTGATGATAGGACATGCTTAATTTCAGCTTAATCTAATAATCCTTTCATTGTTGGTGTTCCGATGGTTTACATCCAGTGCATCCTGTGTTTTGTCCCTTTCATGGCACAGATAGCACGGCTTACTTCAGAGCCTCTTTTCTCACTTCACGCTTTTGCAGAGTGTGTGCTTCCTTTCCAGTATTTAGGTAGATTAGAGGAGTCCATTTGCATTGAGTTATACATCATTCTAAAGCTTAGAGTATGCTCTTTCAGAATCTGTCCTTAACAGAAAATCCATGTCTGCGACTTTTTGTTGGTGTGTGATGCAGGCCCAGAGTGTCCCTTTAAGATTCACGCCTTTTGTTTTGAGTTCCAGGTGTTCATGCATTCCTACTATTATTTAATGTTTCAATAAGTTTAGTGACCTCAATAAGTATATCTAATGTACGAATGGTGCAAGTATCATGCCACCAATATCCCTTTGCATGTTCTGTTTGAATTTTTACACATTTTCAGACAAGCCTGTAGATTAGGCCGTGTCACACCTTTGTTGAGGGAGGGATTTTCCAGCACGCAGGAGAATTTCCGCGGGAAGACAAGAATGTTTGCGAGATTCGCATTTGTTTCTGGCCTGCTAGACGCTTGCTATTTACCTTCTACCTGCGTGTATTCCGCGTGACCTGCTTAAAAAATGCTTTGAAACCGATCCGTTCTGTTACGAGCGACTTACGGTTACTGAGAAGTACTTGCGTTGGAGTTGCCTGCGAGCTGCTACAGGTAAGGGTCTCCTACTTTTGTTCTGCGTGCATCTCTGCGAGCGAAACCCCACTCACTCGGAATAAGTTTTGAGCATGCTCAAGGCCTTTTGCCTTTTGCCTTTTGCGGCTTGTCTTGCGGGGAAACAATTTGCTACCCGGAGCTCTCTGCAGTTGGTCCGCACCTGACAGTACCAAGCGCGTATCTCGCCTGTAGTTTCCCGGAGGTGCGCACGCAAGTCCGATTTAACTGCAGCCAAGTTTTGAGCATGACGAAAACTTTTCCACGGTGTGTCGCGGGGATGCACGGAGAGGTCCATGCAGAACGCCAGTAGGAGGTCCTTAGCGGTAGCACTTCGCAGGCAACTCCCACGCAGGTACTTCGCATTCCCCGTATGCAGTCAATATTATGACATTCTGTGGGACATCTGTCATTCCTTTAGAGAAATTCCTTCACTGAGTTGTCAGCCCCCACGCACCTGATGGCACACAGGTCACACAATATATCCGCAAGTAGAATTTGAGTAGAACGTGTCAAGCAAGTAAGACACAAGCACTGACTCTCCCAAATCCTTGTCAGCCCTCAGAAATTGTCTGGTATGCCGGAAAATCCCTACACGCAACAAGCCCAGATAGCTGCCCGGAAAGGTGTGACAGGGCCTAAACATGGTTGCGGGCAAAAAGATTTACGTGCGCACCTACGGGTGAGACTACGGGTGAGATATGTGCTAGGTACTGTTATGTGCGGGTCATCTGCGGGGACCTCCGAGTAGTAAAAATTGTTCTTCGAAAGTCGCAAACAAGGCTTGCCCGGAAAGGTGTCACAAGGCCTTAAGTCAGATTTTAATCGGGTGCGTGCACGTCTACACATGTCATGAATGTTGCTCCTGATCACTCCAGGGGGTTCCCGTGATATTCAAGACATAACAATGTATACCTTGTAATCTTATTTAAAACCTGAAGTTAAGCATGAATACAGGCAATTTTTTTTACACATTTAAGCTCTGTTATTTTTCGTATCTAACAAAGTTAGTTATGTTACTTTTTCTGCATTGCTCGGGGTGCCTCTTTGAAGGGATGGTACAGTTTAGGTTAAGACTTTTCCTTCTCTCCCTCTCTCGCTCTCTCTCTCTCTCTCTCTCTTAAAAATAAGGATGGGAAGTCTCTTAGGAAATGCTCTTTAATTCTTCATAGGGGGTTTCTGGGTATCTTGGAAAAAGTTAAAGGCTGAACCTCGGCTTTGATAGCACAATTGTTCGTTGTTTTAACTCAGTCATGCATGTACGATGAACATTAAGTTGTAAATCTAATGAAAGAAGAAAAGTTTGTCTTTCCAGTGATGTATATAACTGATTTCAATAGTTAAAAGTTGCAAGAAAACTTGGTTCCTTTTTTACTTTGACACGCTGTATTACTGTGAATCAGTGGAAAGATATGTATAATGCGTTTTTTTTTCTTCTAAAGATGCATTTTCTATGTTGCATTTAAATATTAGGGGTTTGAACAAACAGTTTGATGAGTTGAAATTATTTTTAGAGACTGATACAGATCAGCCATTTTCTGTTATTTGTTAAAGTGAAACCTGGTTAAATTCCAATTCAGAAAATTCTCTTGCAATAATTGTTGATAACAGGCCCGATGAGAGTGGTTGTCACAATGCGACCAGTTCCCCCCCCCCCCCCCCCCCCCTCCTCTCATTTGCACTAGGATCATGCATGCTCGCATCTTAGTTTTATTTTGAACACATTGGCTAGGAATTATTATAAGGAACAGGATAAGGTACCAGTCTGACTAGCAGGTCAATAACACATAGCCCAGGATTTTAGCATAGTTAACTCTTAATGTGCCAGGCCCAAAACCCCTAACGTGCCAGAGGTTTTTACTTAACGCCAGAATGTTTCAAAACTGGACTGACAATGTAATTTAAAACTACCATATCTTTGAAAATATCGATTGTTTTGAATTGAGTTCTACACAACAAATATCGAGAAATGATTGTTCTTTCGTGTCAGGTAGTCAGTTTGCCGTAATATCTATCTGAACCTAAAATATTGCAGAAACAATTAATATCATCAAAACATTATTAGAATTTTTTGTGTAGTATGAAAAGAAACAGTCAGTCGTGGTTTTTCTTCAATAGAACGCTCCCTTGACTCTGTGAGAAAGTTTTAGAGCTACATCTCCCCTTTCAAATGATAACAAAATTGTCTTCTAGAATTGTATGATTCCAAAGATGCAAGCAGTTTATTTTGTCTTAGCAATTTCTTTTTCTGCCTCAATAATTCATTCCCAAATCTGAGTCCTTTAGTCCCAGATCCTGTATTTGAAACTAAAGTAATTGTCCCGGGCCCTGGAAGAGTGTCTTTTGTCCACTTGAGAAGGAAGCACCTACTAATCCTTCTTTTGTCTATGCGGACTGCGGGCGGGCGTACTCTATTGAAATCGGCAGGCCTTTGTCAGCGAGGGATTTGTGCGCGCGCAATTCCTTGGTAACGGCGGGGATAATCCGAGTACTGATTTAGTACAATACACACTAGTGGTTGCTAGAGGCAGCTTGAAGGATGAACATAACTCCTGAAAGCGAAGATGCTGCCGTGATCTGACTGATAAAATTGTACACGCCTTCCGGATTTTTTTTTCTAACGCCGTATCCAATCAAGAATATTGATCCGATCAACCTATCGCCAGCCACTGTCCTTCCGATCACAACATTACTAAAAAAATTTAACAAAGTTAATTCACGATATACCACTTTCATATTTATTGCAAATCCAGGAAAATCAAAGTAAAGTGGGTTTTGGCTAGAAAACCAGTTCAATCTCAGCACCACAAGGTCAGTCGTTCGGAGTAACAAACCACGTTCTTGCAAGCCCAGCGCTGGTGTTTGATGCCACGAGCGTGCAACTGAAAAAGCTCACCATTCATTTCATGATTGGGTAAAATAGCACTACGTAGGGCTGAGCCCTCTCATTCTCGAAACGATCACCTCACTTTGAAATAGTAAATTTCAATAACGCTGTACTTGTGAACTATTCGGCTAGAGTTGTGAAGTAACTAATCTTGCAAACAAATAAATTCTGTCGCATTTGAAATTTTCAAAAGTCAGATCAGAACAGAACAGCGAAAATAAAAACGCATTGTGACAAGACACTGAAACATGACACAGATAAACAGTGAAAGGAAAGGCAGCTTGCGCATATCATGATGAAGGGGCAAACAATGCAATTACATTCAACGAAATTATTACGGTAAAGAATAATCAAAAGCCCCCTGAGCAGGCCTGATTTGTATAGCAAAATTGGTAACAAGAAGACAAAAGTGAAGGTGGTGATATATTGAGCTTACACTTGTGTAAACGACAAATATGAAATCAAGTTTTACATTGCTGGTATGCTTTTTCGATGTTTGCTGTCTTTGATTGTCTTTAGTCTCATTCGCTAATCACATTTGATTATCTGAATATGACATTATTCAGCGGCACATTCCTTACTTTCGCATGGCGTCGGAAATCTCTAGCGCCTGTCAATATTGGTTTCACCGAGCGATTTGTAACCATCAGAATAATTTTGATCGTTCATGGAAATTATAACATCACTCTACTACTGAAGTTCCTTCATTGGTTTATAATAGCAGATGGATGTTAGTTCCGTACTTGAATTCAAACCTATCATTTACCTTCATTGCGCTGTGACACAGTTTTCACGAAGCAGCATCATCCGACATTTCTTTCCTTTTTTTGTGTGATCTCCAACACTGATTTACTCCAAGGACTGAACAGCGGGATTAGAGTTTGAAGTTTTCAAGATCTGCATGCTAACAAATAGTTTGACGTTACTTTGCATCGGTCATGCTCTCTGTATCTGTCATCTAAAGTTCTACGTAATAATAATCTTGAGGGATTTGCTTGAGTTTGAACATTTTCCTCTTCACCTGCGACTCGGGGAAAATAGCATGTTTCTATAAGAGGTAGGAATAAAACGATAAGCAAAGCTCAACAAATAATGTAAATACGTTAATATACTTTAATTCTGTGTCTCACTGAGCGATGAATGTTTGGAAACCTATCAAATTTTAGGTTTCGAGCTTCCTAAACAGTTGCAATCAAAATCAAACAAGAAAACCCGTTTGCGAATTTGATATCGGCTGTCTACGAATTACTTATCGAATTCTGTTCTACTTTATCGAGTCTGTGCTGTAGGCACGTTACTCTCTTCAACATTGTGTCTGCATCATCGCTTGGCGATAAACGATACTGCTTCGATTTTTGTCATCATGAAATGATAAATTGATCATTTTGCGTGGTTGAATAAACAATAACTATGATACACCAATCGGCTGTCGATGGTTCTTTTTTTTTTTGTCAAAAGAAATAAAATATATATTCTTGACGTTCGCAACGATTCCGGTCGCTATCATTCGAGAGTACGTAGTTAGAGACATTTGCTGTTCCCATACAGCCAAAGTTTTTTACACGCTATTTATAGCCGGAAAGCTACAAGAACCAAAACATCCTTCAAAATACGGCAGCAAAATGACAAATCATACGGAGAAGGAGACATGCACAATACGTGAAAACTAATTTTCTTCAAAATGTATAGGGAAAAGAAGAAGCGACATAATAAGAGAGAAGGCACGCCGAAAGAGGTAGGTACCCTACAGTATATGAAGACCAACTGAAGAGAAACTCTAAAAGAAAAAAAAAATGCAACGGTGAATGCAAGCACAAAAACAAATACTAGTACATGGAAAACATCATAGTTTGGCCGCTTTTCTCGTGCACATCGTCACATACAGAGAATCAGGCGCTATAATGTACTTTCATATCCGTGGAGTTGAACCAATACAGCCAGTTTGCCTCAAAATCACAGAGAATACTAGATAGGTTTATTTCTATAGTCACTTTTGTAAGTTGATTAGTATTGGTACTATTCGCATGTCGTCGCTCAAAACAACAGCTCTCTTCGCGCTTTGAGAACGCTTCCTACAATAAATTTTGAAACTGAACTGAGCAAAATAATGTTCATCTTCAATGCTCTATATTTTGTCTGAAATTCCGAAATACTAGATTTCTACTTTGCTTTTCATTTCGCTTCGAACTAGGGAGACGACGATCACGCCAAAACAAACTAGGAACTACGTGCGGTACCAAGCGGCATAAATTACAGGTCTACTTTCCGTTCACTGTACACGTGCATAGACAAGAACAAAAACGTTTTCTTCTTTTGTATGCCAGCGTATGGACGATTAGTGAAGTTCACCAAAACAAAAGGATGAAAGACTTGACCGACGAACGAAAGCTTACCGTCTCTGAGGGACAAAATCAAAGCAGCTTCCCGCCGGACAGCATCCAAGCGGAACAATACAAGTAGAACCGCATAGACAATACACGCAGATTCAATAGCATACACACGCGTGGTTTACCAATGAGTCTTTTGATCTATACACATCACGCAGAGGGTGCGCTCGCTGCGGATTTTCCCGACGCGAAAAAAATACGTCTAGCCGAAAAATCACGTATTTACTCGAAATTTTCCAATGTAAGCTTACTCATATTTCTAGTGGAAACGATGGCTATGCTAGTCAGCTACCAGTACATATCATTGTCAGTTTCTTGGTGTAACACATTATGGTACCACAAGAACTTAAATGACCAATGTTTTTCGTGCTCTTCTTTGTCGCCGATCGGCGACCATGGCACGTCAGGACTAAGGTCGCCGTTCGGCGACCATGGCACGTTAAGAGTTAACACAGAAGATACCAAGAGCTCCTTGCAGAAGGACGACAAGCTGAGGAGCAGCAACTCAGGCTCCTATATGTGTAGCCATAGGGAATTGGTGGAGGCACTGAGGCTAAGGCACGCCCAATTTGCAAGGTGGTTTTAGCATGGCTGGCAAAATCACAGATTTGCAGGCAGCGAGACTTCTGGCAACACAGGCCAGGAGAAGCCAATTCCAGCGCAACTTTTGGCAGCACAGACAGGCTAGGAGAAGCCCCAACTTCCCCCAGCTCGACTCACCCCTTTTATGAACTGGATGAGCTGGGCTCATGACAACGCTCATAACAGCTCATGACAAACGTCCAGCCCGCATCGCTATAACGCGACACCCCAGCACTCAGCATTACGCCACTCGTCATAACTCCGTCATTATTCGGCATCAGTCGGCGTCGTTCGCCGCTGGTCGGGTCTCGGAGCCCTGCCCTCAGAACTACTCGCCGTCCTTGTCCTACAGGGTGACGCGCCTGCCCGTCGTTCGTCGCGCGCAAGACCCGGGGACACCCCGTTCCTGTATGTGAACCTCTCGAGTGTGAACTGAAGGACTCGATATCTCGACCCGCACCCCCCCCCCCTTTCCAGGTGCTATTTAGCTATTTAAATCCCATGATTGTGTGAATGTCTGCCACAATGTGATTTGGTAGGATAGTAATTTTTGCAGCAATACTGTTCGTTTATGTAACCCTTTGAATTGTTCATTTTTTTGTACTACTTGATTTTCATTTCATTTTGACGAGCCGGAAAGCACCGAGCTTCGTTAATGATAAACAATTTATTTCACGATATACATTTGCGCAACGCCGCCTTTCTTTGTAGTTCATTATACCACTTTATAAAATGGGTTCAAGAATGTAGCCAATTGGAAGCGCTGAAATGAGTCACGTGTGCGTGCATTAATTTCTTAGTAAATGCACGGCCGGGGCCTGACGAACGTCACAATGTTTACACTAGCAGTGCGCACTCAATCAGTTGTTACAAGTGCGTCACGCGCTACTATACGCGCTGTCAATCCTGTAAACAACTTCTAGTTCGGGCTGCCACAACAGCCGGCGGCCTTTCTTGTGCATAACACGTGGCGTACGTATACACTGTACTCTTATACGTACGTACAGTATGGTTGGGTGTTCATAATACCGGACACCTAACGTTTTTCTATCAATAGAAACGTGAAAAATCTCACAATTTGCCTGAAATTTTACTCACGTGTGGAGAAAATATTCCGGATTCACAAGCGCGCACTGAAAATGCGATCTGAGGTACGCGCTCTTAGATGGCGGCTTCGAACGCGTGGGGTGTCATTTTTTCCGCACTCAGTTGCCCTGCTCATTTCAACCGACCACCCTGACAATACGTATAAAGGGCACTTAAATGCGTTTTTTCGACAGGCCGCTGTTTTTTTCTAGCCGTCATTTTTTCCCCAATAATATTTGAATATATTTTGAATCCTTCGATATTACTTTTGATGGACTGTTTGATGAATTTGACTTGATTTTCATTAGGAAACTTTTCATTGTAATTGAAATAAATTAGATGAGTCGGTTTGTTTTTTCACATTCATTTCTCGTTTCTGCATCAACTCGTACGGTCGTAGCGGGCGACAAAATGTTTATGTCATGTTACGTACGATGTGTAACGTGTGTGCACGATCGTACAAGCGGCGGTGACAATTTTTGCGGTCAAAATCGTCAAATTTATTACGGAAGGATACTCTACATCTAACAACGAATCAGCAAAGGTAGGCTAGCTAGTTATATGTAGTTTACACGATAAACCTTATTCGATTTTGCTAAATTTCGGTAATTTAGAGCGAATACTTAGTTGTTTTCGCCACATTTTACTCGGTAGCGTAGCCCAGTGAAGAATCGAACACCGTTGCGCGTAGTCCAATGCGTAGGCCTACATTTTCTTTCTGTACGCGCAATGGCATTAAAATGCGCGGTCGGTCGTTATGGACCCGGTCGGTGGGTTGAACACCTACCATACTTATGTGCGGGATTTCCGAGTGCGACGTGCGTAAATGTTTAGGACGAACATCTTCGGACATCTTGACTTTTGAGCGAGTGCTACATGTAGCTGACTGGTATTGACCCACAAAGGTACGTGAATAATGCTGTTAGTTTTCGACCCATTTTATAAAACAAATGATGCACAGGATTATTTCGTGGCGTTAGTGAAGGTGCGGCTCACTCTCGAGTATTGACAACGGTTGCAAACATGCACTCGGCTGCGCCTCGTGCATGTCGCACCATTGTCAATACTCTCGAGCGCGCCGCACTTTCACTAACACACTCTATCCTGTGCATCATTTGTATAGTAACAGGACTTAATCTATCGTCAGCCAGACTACTCAGGGCCAAGAGCTGACATAAATGGCGACCACGAAGGGACTTTTTTCTTGTGATAGGTTAGGTTAAAATATAGTTTGGTGTACTTACCCAGTTGGGTATCGGTTCATTAATTCTCATGCAATGTTATACCCATGTTATATGCAATTCTCATGCAATGTTATATTCTATGCTGTATAGGTAATTCTGCATTGTAACAGTGAGTCAAGTGGGGAAAAGGAGGCTTAATCAGCTGTGCCTGTCTTCACTTCAATTCTGTGCAGCGCGAAATTCATTTTGGTAAGTGTGCAAACTTATCCTCAGTGCCTTACAGTATGAAGCGTGATAAACTCATTGCACAGGAAAAAGAATTTGGGTTTAGTGGCAGTTGTATCACCCCTAAATGTAATATCAACGCTAAATGTAATATCGACCCTAAATGTAATACACCTTAACCCTAAATGTAATAACAACCCTAAATGTAATACATTTTAACGCTAAATGTAATAATCGAGTCAACCCTAAATGTAATACATTTTAACCCTAAATGTAATAACCGGAGACAACCCTAAATGTAATACATGTCAACCCTAAATGTAATATCGACCCTAAATGTAATACATCTTAACCCTAACTGTAATATCGACCCTAAATGTAATACACCTCAACCCTAAATTTAATAACAACCCTAAATGTAACACATTTCAACCCTAAATGTAATACACCTCAACCCTAAATGTAATAACAACCCAAAATGTAATACATTTCAACCCTAAATGTAATATCGACCCTAAACGTAATACATCTTAACGCTAAATGTAATACCGACCCTAAATGTAATACATCTTAACGCTAAATGTAATAACAACCCTAAATGTAATACATTTTAACGCTGAATGTAATAACAATCCTTAATGTAATTCATGTCAACCCTATCAAATATAATATATTCAACGCTTAATGTAATTACGACCTTATGTATACACCTGATTATAGAGAGGGTAAGCAACGCAGAATATCGGGCAAAATGTCAGGGGGTATACGAAGGAGATATGACGCAACTTTCTCTCGCACTCTTGAAAGAACGATAATAGTTGGTTAGACTTGTTTTTGTTGTTTACCCAGGTAAAAATCACACAGTCTTATTAAATCTATCGTTTGCTGCAAAGTTAATTAGGTCCACGTGACATAGTTCTTAAATCTATTAGTTTTATCATGCTATCACAGAGACATTTTGTATTCCAATCTTTATTTAGTGTTCATTATTGCTTAGAGTTTTGTTGAAAAAGAAAAAAAAATAGGCAAAAGTTAAGTCAGTTTGCCTTACTCATACATTCATATATCATAGGAAAGTCAATATATAAATGGTGACTCAAAGATGATAAAAAAACCATCTATTTCTTTTTGCTTTACTGGCATTTTTAAATTTATTTCGTGTACCCTCCCCAAGACCAATTATTGTCCCAGTTTCGTGTAAGTATAGTCGTGATTACCAGGAGTCGTGAACAATGTCATGAGGCTAATAATTCGGACAGTGATTTGCTGCCATGTCAATGTGTGACAGATATTTCGTCATTGAAAACATTACATAGATAATGATGGTTCGTAAAAAAATTTGCGAAATCTTTCTAAATCTTTCTAATTTCTAATTTTCTCAATCTACTCATAGTCTGGTAGGAATGGGGGGTCCCCATGCACCCCCGAACACATTTTTTTAACTTACTTTTTTGTAACCATTAGGGTGTCTAGTTAATGATTTTTTTTGTTCCCAAGAAAAAATCGTGTCCCATGGGGGTCATTGGCGGCCATCTTGGCAGCCATCTTGGATTTTCAGTGAAAATCATTATCTTCCATAACTTTTGAACTACACAGCATAAAATTATAAATAAAGCATTTCTGCAGGGTAAACATGACACGAGGAATCGATTGCAATGGTTATTTACATGATTAAAGCAAGTCTGAAATAAGAAAAGCCTAAAAACATGCAAATTTCGGTGTCATTTTCACCGAAAACTACCCAAATAGTTTAACTTTTGAATTACATAACATACAGGGACAAATAAAACAGTAATTCCGAGTTAATATGGCATGAGGAATCGTTTGAGAGAGTTATTTACATGATTAAAGCAAGTTACATACAAGAAAAGTCCCAACATGCGAGGAAAACCAGTGTCGTTTACTCTAGAAATATTCCCAAGTAGTCTATATACATATATACATGACAATCTCATACCTCCTAAGAGTAAACTTACCTCTTTTTCTTAACAGTCTGGTAGGAAAGGCGGGGGGGGGGGGGGTCCCGTGCACCCTCCTTTTTGTATCCCTTAGGGTGTCTATTCGATTTTTTTTTCTCCAAGTGAAAATCGTGTCACATGGGGGTCATTGGCAGCCATCTTGGATTTGCGAGGAAAATCATTAGTTTCTATAACTTTTGAAATTTCCAAAATAAAATAAAAAATGGAACATTTTTTCAGAGTAAATGTGACATGAGGAATCGATTGAGATGGTTATTTACATGATTAAAAAATGCTTGATACAAGAAAAGTCCAAAATATGAAAAAATTCTGTATCGGTTACACGGAAAAGTACCCAAATAGTTCAACTTTTGAACTATACACAACATACAGGGGACAGATAAAACATTTCTTCAGACGAAACACAGCATGAGGAAATAATTGAGATTGTCATTTACATGATGAAAGCAAATTTGATACAAGAAATGTCCCAAAATGAAAAATTAAGTGCTGTTACTCTGGAAATGGCCCAAATATTTCATGCTACATACATGACAAATTGCATACCTCACAAAAGTGACTAACAACTCTGTCTTTAGATCATTGCCCAAATGGGCCTTTTTTGTTTTGTATCAAAAACATTAAATAGAATCTGAAGAGAAAATTAATATCAAGCATTGTCACCCGTCACTTGGTAAAATAGAATAAGAATGTAAGCACTGTGGTAATTCATATGCAAATACCCGTAAAAAGAGGTGACACATTGCATGATAATAATGTTGATCACAACACTTAAAAGTGACTAATGGACAAAGATAAAACTTGAACTGAAATTTAACACTCTTTGTGCGCGTTCAATTTCGTTTCATTTTATATTTAAAACGAGTTTGAGTTGGGATATATTCAAGGAAACAATCACTGTGTCAAAATGTCGAGCCGATTTAAAAAATTTAGATGCCAAAATGGTTTCATTTATTCTCAGGTTAAAAAAGCAGTTCATTCAAATGTATTTGTTTAAAGTATATTGTCCGAAAACAAAAAAAGAGAAACATTTCATTTCACAGCCGGAAATCTAGCCTATGAATAGGGACTGTATATCAATGTGGATTGCGGCTACTTTAATTTAGAAATATTTGCATATGAATCGCTCTTGTGCTTACATCCTGTATGCATTCAATTCAAGTTCACATTGATTGGAATTAAGTTCCCTTTCGAATTCTGTTAAAAGTTGTCTGATATAAGACGCAATATTCAAGCTATTATCAAAAGACAAAACGATATTTTGAAAGGATTAGTCACATACCGATTAGTGATTGGCTGAACACAGTCACGTGATGGAAGTACATTCGTTATGTTCGCCCATAGGCGAACATTCTTGTAATGTTCTCCCATGGGAAAACATTTCCACGTGACAAATGACAGAATTAAGGCCTAGGACCGCACCGCACTTATAACCTCCCTCAATAGCATTTCAAACCCTTCGAGTGGAACATTGGGTATGTTCCCTCCGCCGCCAGTCATCATCTATATATTTCAACGTTTGTGACATGATATTGTGTATATGCTTTTCATGAAGTATGGAATTAACGTATATTGAAAAAATATAAAGTAACACAATATGACTTCACTTTTCTTAAAAAAGTATTCTGAATGCTCATCCTGTGTAACTGAACAAACCACAGAAGCGGTTATGCGATATATCAGGTTTTCATTTCACACTTCTTTAATTTCTCTACCGGTAGTCATCATCAAAACGATCATTGTAATCAATATCTGGCTCCTCTTCTTCATCCTCCTTCATTTCCTCAGTAATTTTCTGAAGCAAGTCAATGAGGGAAGTCGGAAAGATAGGGCTACTTGACCACACTGGCTCCATGCTAACAAAGGCTACCTTCTGCCATCCTTGTCCAGAATCAAAGGAGTCATATACAGAGCACCAGAAGATTGGTTGGTCAGCTCTCTTTAAGATGGCAAGGCGATGGGTCACACATTTAATGTGTGGGATAAGGTTGTCTCTGCAAGGTGGGAGCATGAAGAAATCTACATTGGAGTTTGTCGTCATTTGTTCGCCCTCTCCCATCATCTGCTTTGGATGATGCTGCTGTAAATAGACTTCTCCACCTCTTATGGTCATACATTAGGCATGTGAATGCTCCTATATCTTCTGTCACCTTTTATTGGCTCTACAGACCACCCATCTCCAAGGTTTAAGTGGGGGACAAAAAACATTGGCACATTTCAAAGTCATGTTGTAAGATTTCAGCAGTGTTCATTATAATGTAATATTGAACAATTTACCACTTTTCAGTAAAATATTGCAGAGATTATAATGTCATACTACTCTCTCCTGAATGCTGTATGGTACATGGGGTAGCTTTGTAGATTCTTTAGGGGTCCGACTTTGCCCCTGCTCTTGAAGGCACTTGTTACATCTTCCCCTGTAAACACATGTCGTCCAAGTATTGTCGTACAGTAGCCAGCTCCCTTTGATTCTGTATGCCAGTTCAACGACATTCACAATCTGGCAATGCTCGACAGTCCATTTATCAAGGAGGATAGTGAGGGTGACGGAGTAAGCATGGTGCAAGAAGATCAAGAAAATGTCTGTGTCTGGTGTCCTTACCACAGCTGCTTTGTACCCAAGCTTAATAGTGGAATACTCGAGGTAGAGCGCTACCCTGGTGTCCTTCTCCTGGTTAGACGGCAGCTCATGGATAGAGCTTATTGTCTCCTGGGATGAATAATTAGGTGAACAAAAAGAATGTAACAGGAATCACTTAAGCTTCAGATAATGTGATTTCTGTTACATTCCTTTTGTTTACTCGTGCTCTACCTCAAGTGCGCTGCTAAACTTTGGTACAAGGTAGCTTTGGTGAGGAATCCAAACACACATTTTCTTGATCCCCTTGGTCCTTGCTTAATCCATTCTACAATGTAGTATCTTTCTTAATAAACGGACTGTCACGTATTGCCAGGTTGTCAATGTCAATTAACTTGCATTTATATAGAATCAACGGGAGCTCCTATACTGTATACCAAAATACCTGGACTGTATGTGTTTACCGGGGAAGATGTAACAATTAAAGTGCCTTAATGGGTTGGGAAAAGTTGGACCCCTAAAGAATCTACAAAAGTCTTCCCATATACATGTACCACATAGCATTCAGGTGAGAGTTGTTTGATTTCATGATTTCAGAAGTATTTTACTGAAATCTAATAAGTTGCTCAGTATTATATTATCATAATAAACACTACTAAAATCTTAGAATATGACTTTACAATATGCCAAGTTGAGTGTTTTTTCCTCACAAATCTTGGTGATGGGTGGTCTGTGGAGCCAGAGGTGACAGATGACATTGAAGCATTCACATGCCAAAAATGTATAGCGAGGCCCGGGAGAAGTCTATCATAATGGCGTTCGCAGCATCATGCTGAAACAGATGGTGGGAGAGGGCGAGCAACTGATGACCAAATCCAAGGTGGATTTCTCCTTGCTCCCACCTGGCAGAGGCAACCTTATTTCACACTTTCAATGTGTGAACCATGGGTACCACCTTGCCGTCTTCAAGCGATCTGACTAGCCAATCTTCTGGTGCGCTACCTCTTTAATCCTGGACAAAGGTGGCATAAGACAGCCTTCGGTATCATGGATCCGGTGTGGTCAAGTGGCCCTATCCTTCCCACTTCCCTCATTGACTTGCTTCAGAAAGTTACTCCGTAGACGGAGGAGGATGAAGAGGAGGAGCCAGACATTGATTACAATGATCGTTTTGATGATGACTGGAAATTACCAGAAGTGTAAAACCAAAAGCTAACACATTATTATCGCTTACCGAATCTGTGGTTTGTATAAGTGCATAGGATGAGAATTAGGAATATGTTAGACAAATTAAAGTCATAGAGAGAGAGTGGATTTCTGACTGTCAAGTGATTTTCATATGTTTATTTTCAGACAGGAAGGCTTTAAACAAATACGTTTGAATGAACCATTTTAAACTTAATCTTAAATAAGTTTAATGATAACAATCAGACATCTAAATTGGTGAAACCGACAGAGCGTTTTGGTACAGTGATTTCCTTTATGAAAATACACTTACTCAAACTCTTCAAATACAAAATTATAAGAAATAGAAGATGCACACAAAAAGTGTTCACTTATATTTTAGGTTTGAATTTTGTCGATTAGTCACTTTCACATCTTGTTATCAAAATTTGTATGTTCACCTCTTTCGATCTGCTTTTTAGGGGTATCTGCATATGAATTGCCATTGTGCTTACATTTTTCATTTGATTTCAACAAGTGAGGCGTCAAAATGCTTGGAGTTGCATGTTGCATATATATATATATTTTTTTTTTTTGGATATACAAAACACCATATTTGAGCTATAATCTAAAGACAAAGTGCCAAGTCACTTTTGTGAAGTAGTTTGTCATGTATGTATACGGATTTTGGGTACTCTACGGTGTAAATGACACCAAATTTTTCGTATTTTGGACTTTTTGTATCAAACTTGCTTTAATCATATAAATAATTATCTCAATCGATTCCTCATGACACAGTTACCATGAAGGAAATGTTATATTTATCCCTGTATGTTGTGAAATTCAAAAGTTACAGAATTTACTGATTTTCCTCTCAAATAAAAAATGGCCGCTAATGACTCCCCCCCCCCCGACACGATTTTTACTTGGAAACCAAAAAAAAAAAAAAAAAATCATCAAATAGACACCATAAGGGATACAAAAATTTAGGGTGCATGAGGATCCCCCATTCCTAGACTTTAGTGGTTAGTCAATCATATGA
Source organism: Diadema antillarum (assembly GCF_040938485.1). NCBI lineage: Eukaryota > Metazoa > Echinodermata > Echinoidea > Diadematoida > Diadematidae > Diadema > Diadema antillarum. Next base: position 2,146,249 of record NW_027271466.1, on the reverse strand, counting down.
GGTATATAATTGTCATGTATGTATATGGACTATTTGGGCAGAGCAAACAACACTGCTTTTTTATTCGCATGTTTGGATTTTTCATGTATCATAATTATTTTAATCATGTAAATAACAATGTCAATCAATTCCTCATGCCAAATTTACCCTGGAGAAATTATTTATTTGTCCTTGTATGTTGAAAAGTTCAAAAGTTATAGAAATTAATGATTTTCCTCGCAAATCCAAGATGGCTGCCAATGACCCCCATGTGACACGATTTTCACTTGGAGACAAAAAAAAAATCAAATAGACACCCTAAGGGATACAAAAAGGAGGGTGCACGGGACCCCCACCCCCCATTCCTACCAGACTGTTAAGAAAAAGAGGTTAGTTTACTCTTAGGAGATATGAGATTGTCATGTATATATGTATACTTGGGAATATTTCTAGAGTATACGACACTGGTTTTCCTCACATGTTTGGACTTTTCTTGTATGTAACTTGCTTTAATCATGTAAATAACTCTCTCAAACGATTCCTCATGCCATATTAACTCTGAATTACTGTTTTATTTGTCCCTGTATGTTGTGTTATTCAAAAGTTTAGGTATTTTTCGGTGAAAATGACACCGAAATTTGCATATTTTTAGGCTTTTCTTGTTTCAGACTTGCTTTAATTACGTAAATAACCATTGCAATCGATTCCTCGTGTCACGTTTACCCTGAAGAAATGCTTTATTTATAATTTTATGCTGTGTAGTTCAAAAGTTATGGAAAATAATGATTTTCCCTGAAAATCCAAGATGGCTGCCAAGATGGCCGCCAATGACCCCCATGGGACACGATTTTTTCTTGGGAACAAAAAAAATCATTAACTAGACACCCTAAGGGTTACAAAAAAGTAAGTTAAAAAAATGTGTTCGGGGGTGCATGGGGACCCCCCATTCCTACCAGACTATCACTTTATCATCCCGTTTCATCAGTAAGTATATGTTGTTGTTTTTTCTAGCAATATTATTCATATTCAGAATTTCCTTGCAAAGAATATTTGCCCACTTTTTTCCTTTTTCATCAAAACTTTAAACAAACGTGAACACTGAATGAAGATTGGAATACAAAATGTTTATGTGATTGTATGATAAAGATATAGATTAAAAAGAAAAACTATGTCGAATGTACCTAATCAACTTTGCAGCAAACAAAGGAATTAATAAGACTGTGTGATCTTTACCTGAGTAAACAACAAAAACAAATCTAAGCAGCTATTGCTGCTCTTTCAAGAGTGCTATAAGAAGTTGCGTCATATCCCTTTCATATACCCCCTGACCTTTTGCCCGATATTCTGCGTTGGTTACACTCTCTATAATGAGGTTTTTACATTTAGGGTGGTAATTACATTAAGCGTCAAGATGTATCACATTAAGAGTTGACATGAATTACATGGGTGAAGAAGGGGGTACCAGAGGACGGACGTGCTGGATTGGAGCTCCGTCTTTATACTGTGCTTTCAGCACTTACGCATTTCATCGAAAGGACTTTTTCATACAGCTAGATTGCATTCACCGCGCTGATGCCAATGATGTCTGGTATGTAGCACGTAATTTGAGTGTTTCTGAGTTTTTTCCGGGTTTTTGACTCATTTCTGACCGATTTTTGTAGAAGAGGTATTACAAATTTAGCGTGCCACAATAACAAGTATAAATAAAAATACGCTGAATAGACGCGCGCATAATGCTACGCAAGGAATGCAACTAATTGTGATGTCACTATAGATCTCCTCAACTACAAGTACGCGCTGGCTAGCAGGGCGCCTATAGTTTTGCCTATGATTATGACATCACAGAGATTTACGCTGTTCGTTCTCTGGTACTGTTAATCGCCCTAGATTTCCCTTCTCTTATCTACTATATGTCCTTTCTTCTTCTTTCCTGTCGTTCTACCTTATTCACAGAGTTCCCTGTCTGTTAGGTTTGTGTTGACCCGACACTAGGTCAGATAGGGTAAAGGCGCCTGCCCCCGGGAAAGGCCGAGACTTCACTGGTGTTAACATGGGGTATACTCTGTGTTAAGGGGAACGGCGTAACCAGACAGGTCAAACTCTACTTCTCTTTTCCTATATACCTTCTCTTTTATGCACAACATAATACTTTCTAAACAGTATAAATATTGGCGGATAATATAGATTATTTGACATAGAACTGCTAGGAGCAACATCCAACCAAGTTCGAAAGGTAAACTAGAAACAGCAAAATAAACAAACAAACAAATAAAAACCCCGGACATCTGTGTCACCTGATGTTATGCTTGCACTTTACTGGATCTCGACCTGTATAGAATCAGAGAGTGTCTTCGTAACAGTCGCGTGACATTTTCTTGTTCCTTTTTCCTCAACTGTCAGTTGCCTTAAACCATCACCAACGAGGTAGGCATAGAGTATAACCCATATGGCTTACCGGTACAACTGGACCTAATGTTGAATTTTTCTCTTCTTACTTTTGTATCACTATTCTGGGCGAGAGGAGTAGCGACCCTCGCTCGTACTTTTAGCTATGAATGGAACCATGAATACAAATGCCCGACCAAATCCTATACTTCCAGCGGCGGGAGTCCGCAGGAGATTTAATGCTGCGAGGGTTCGAACACGTTCGCAACGCGGACATGATGATGGCGTGCCCTTAAACCCTTCAGGGAGGTTGATAGGTGTAAGAAACCCGTGGCAATGCTAAGATGTAAGCAGCCTCTCAAGATGGCCACGTTTAACATCCAAACTCTGACGATGCCAAAGATCGCGGATGGTGACTCAGGGTTAAAGACCGATGAACTGGCCTGGAATATGAAGAAGCAGAGTGTAGAAATATGTGAGATCCAGGAGCACAGACAGGTGCATGAGACAGACAGGATAGATGACATCAACTGCTATAAAGTTGGTCAGGGGTATGAACTCTACACGGCATCAGCATGGAGGAATACGATGCAAGCGGCAACAGGAGGAGTTGGTATTGTTATCGGCAAGATAGCTCAAAGGGCTCTTATTGGTGTAGATCGTATTTCAGATAGGCTGATTAAAGCAACCTTCCAGGGAAATCCTGCATTAGCTGTAATTGTTGCATATGCACCATGTGAATATGCAGCTAGCACTGACAAAACTGACTTCGATGACAATCTTCGTCAAGCAATTGAAGCTGTTCCTCGCCATCACTTCTTGGTGGTGCTTGGCGATCTCAACGCACGACTCGGTCCAGATGATGTCATGTTCACATGCAATGACCAGACGAATGACAATGGCAGACGACTGCTTGATGTGATGGAAGAATGTCAGTTATTGGCCACAAACACGCTCTTTCAGAAACGAAAGGGAAAACTATGGACATGGATGTCACCAAACAAGACCACCCATCAGTTAGATTATATTCTGACACGTAAGAAGTGGCGTAAAAGCATCGTTAACAGTGAAGCATATGGGTCATTTTCCTCTCTCGGATCTGATCACAGGGTGGTGACTGCAACAATAAGACTTAGTCTTAGGGCGCCGAAAAAGCAGAAAGTGAAAAGAGTGAAATATGCTTGGGAGGATCTAACAACCGACCGTCAATTACAGGAGCGATACGCAGTGGAAATAAGAAACAGATTTCATGTATACTCCAGGAGGAGAATGAGTCTGCCACAGAAACGTACCAACGCTTTATTGATGCAAATCAACAAGCAGCAGAAACATGTCTCAAGCAGGTCAAAAAGGCTCGGAGGGAGGAGCAAAGCTTAAACCCTAAAGTTACTGTTGCCAGGAAGAAGACGAAAGCTGCATATAGGGCGTTCATTGCAGACAAGGGTGAAGATGGCAAGAGCAGAGAAGAATATGCAAGGACAAGGGAAAACTTGTACAGAACATATGCAATTCTGGATCAGGAAAAATTGCGTAGGCAAAAACTGAAGTAGAGCAAACACATGAAAATAGAAAATATGGACTGAGCTGGAAGCTCATCAATGACATCTCCGGACGAAAGGCATCTCAGTCTGTCAGGATTCGAGGTGAAAGTGCAGAAAAGAGAGTTGCGACCTGGTACTCACACTTCAAGAACCTCTTGGGCAACCCTCCTGAGCTTCTAGAAAGTAATGAACCAATAACACCTATTTTTAGTGACCTTCCCATACCAGATGGTCCGTTTACGATGAGTGAGTACACGAAGGCTAAAGCAGAAATGAAGAACAACAAAAGCAGTGGGGAGGATGGGGTAGCCCCTGAAGTTCTGAAATATGTTCCTGTGGATGATATTATCTTAGAATTTATCAACCGCTCATATGAGGATGGGGACCAGCCGGAACAGTGGTCTACACTTAACATCATCCCAGTACCAAAGTCAGGGGATCTCTCCAAGACTGACAACTACCGTGGGATTTGTCTGAGCTCAGTAGTATCCAAAACATATAACAGAATGATCTTGAACCGTATCAGACCCTACATTGATCCACTGCTTAGGGACTCCCAGAATGGCTTCCGACAGGAACGATCGACTGTAGGACAGATCCTAGCACTTAGAAGAATACTTGAAGGAGTGAGAGATAGGAGCCTCCCTGCAGTGATCACATTTATCGATTTCAAGAAGGCCTTTGACAGCATCCATCGGGGGAAGCTCCTAGAGATTCTCAACGCTTATGGCATTCCTGAGAAACTAGTTCGTGCAATTGATGTCATTTACTCCAAGACGCATGCAAAGGTGTGCTCGCCTGATGGAGAGACAGAGTATTTTGAAATACTGGCTGAGGTACTTCAAGGAGACACATTGGCACCCTTTCTGTTTATCGTAGCCCTTGACTATGCTTTGAGGCTTGCCATCAATGGCAAGGAGGAGAAGCTTGGATTTACATTGGTGCCCCGTCAAAGCCGTCGTGTTCCGCCCGTAATGGTCACTGACCTTGATTTTGCTGACGATATTGCCTTAATATCAGATACGACTGAAAAGGCAAGGGAACTGCTATTTGCAGTGGAAAAGGAGTGCAAGAAGATTGGTCTACGGCTCAATGCAAAGAAGACAAAGGTGATGGCATTTAATATCGACGATACCACTATCACAACCTTAGACGGCGCAGTACTCGATGTGAAGAACGACTTCAAGTATCTGGGCTCCTGGATTGCCTCGACAGAACAAGACATCAGGATCAGACGTGGCCACGCATGGAATGCTTTGCACAGTATGAGGAAAGTGTGGAAATCTCAGCTTAGCGACGACATAAAACGGCGACTTTTTGTCACAACAGTTGAGTCTGTATTACTGTATGGAGCAGAGACGTGGACACTTACAGGCAGACAAGAGAAAGCATTGGACGGAGTGTACACACGCATGCTCAGGATAGCCCTTAATGTGTCATGGAGTGACTACGTTAGAAATGATGACTTGTATGGTACATTGCCAAAGGTGTCTGACAAAGTGCGTGAGAGAAGGATGCGATTAGCGGGACACTGTGCGCGACACCCTGAGCTATCTGCGAATTCCCTCGTACTCTGGGAACCTAAACAGGGAACTGCAAAACGAGGAAGACGTAAGGCCACTTTAATCAGTGTCCTGAAGAAGGATGCAGGCCTTGATAGCATTAATGACCTACGGACAGTCATGTTAGATAGAGAGGTTTGGAGGCGCAACTTTGTTTATGGAACCCGAGTTGGCATCGGCTGAAGCAAGTACATGCCCTCGAATAAGTAGTAGTAGAATTACATTTAGGATTGTTATTACATTTAGCGTTAAAATGTATTACATTTAGGGTTGTTATTACATTTAGCGTTAAGATGTATTACATTTAGGGTCGATATTACATTTAGCGTTAAGATGTATTACATTTAGGGTCGATATTACATTTAGGGTTGAAATGTATTACATTTAGGGTTGTTATTACATTTAAGGTTGAGGTGTATTACATTTAGGGTCGATATTACATTTAGGGTTAAGATGTATTACATTTAGGGTCGATATTACATTTAGGGTTAAAAAGTATTACATTTAGGGTTGATATTACATTTAGGGTTGACATGTATTACATTTAGGGTCGATTTTACATTTAGGGTTGACATGTATTACATTTAGGGTTGTCTCCGGTTATTACATTTAGGGTTAAAATGTATTACATTTAGGGTTGACTCGATTATTACATTTAGCGTTAAAATGTATTACATTTAGGGTTGTTATTACATTTAGGGTTAAGGTGTATTACATTTAGGGTCGATATTACATTTAGCGTTGATATTACATTTAGGGGTGATACAGCAGTGAGTTGAAGGAGTATGTTGACGAGTGCATTAAAGAAGCCAGAGAGGAGAGAGCTGAAACTAGACGAGTGAGGAATGTCAATGGGATGGGGCACAGGCCCAAGGTTGGGAATAAACCGAGCATCCCCCCTCTGCCCGTTTTTCAAGAAGGAAAGGACATGGGCGTCACCAGGGGGGGTGCGTTGGGTGCGAACGCACCCCCCTTCAGATCCTTAAAAAAAAAAAAAAAAAAAAAAGATCAGTCTGCGACCGACCTCAACGACGGACGCTAAATAATTATTCTTTTATATTTTTTTTTTATATTTTGCACCAGGGACACACACACACACACACACACACACACACACACAAAATCGTCGGCAAAAACAATTCGCACCCCTGGTTCTGGCAGCACTGATTTTATACATATCTATTAGTATTCTACAGTGTTTACTATCTATATCGACGGTACTGTACATCCCTACGATACGGAGCACTTATACACGTTTGCATGTACTTGTGCTAAGTATGTAGGGTCTATGTACGTTACTTCTGACCAATCCATATTGCCAGCCCAAGAGCGAGCCTTAGCCTCATTAAAAAAAAAAAAAACAAAATGGAGGGGCAAGCATATTTTAGTTTTGCCCCCCCCATAATTAATAATTCCCGAAATGAGAAGATTTTCTTGCTTTTGAAAGAAAGCAAAAATGTTGCCCCCATAAAAATATTGGAAGGCAAGCGCACCATTTGCCCCACCCCACATAATCATAATTCCCGCGATGAAAAGATTTTCTTGCTTTTTTGTTAGAATTCAAGAAATCTGTCCAATTATTTCACCCAAAAGCAGTGGCGTAACTACAGAGGGGGGGGGGGGGGGTGCGCCCCCTCCCAATCCGCTGGTAAAAAAAAAAAAAGATTTACCGAAATAGTAGTTCAAGTGTTAGTAAACTGCTTTTGAATGAAAGGGTGATCCAGAAATAAGATATTTTTCTATGATTTCTTTTAACCATAATTAAATAGGTATATAGTGTGAAACATTGTTCAAAAAGCCCGGACCCGACAAAAGATTGTGATTCCTGGTTGGCATTCTGCATATAAGCAGGATGTGCGCATATAGTATGTACTCAGTACATCCGAACGAAGAGTCGCTACAATGTTGCGCAATGTGATGTAGAATGTACACCTTTGTACCTTACGCTTCGTTATATCAAAGCTAGATCATTGATTTTGCAGTGTTGCTTTACATACTAGTCTATATAAAAATGTCTTGCATTGCCAATAAAAAGACTTGACCTGGGCCAATTCCTAACTTTTCCATGTATATTATAATACACACACACAAACAAACACGCACAATTAGGGGATGCTCTAAAGTGCAGATTTTGGACATCCTTTCCCTGCTTGGTCACTTCGACGCCACCTCGCTGGTCATACCTCCCCCAGTCATGAACATAAACCCACACCCTTGACTACCAGTGGCGGATCCAGGGGGAGGGGCGCACCGGGCGTCCCCCCCCCCCCTTTAATTTCCAAAGCGAAAAAATAAAATAAAATAGCTGCAAACGGCAGTTTTTTGACAGGAAAATGTCAACATTTTCAAGCTCGCTCGCTCCTCTCGCCTGCATTTAGCCGTAATGCCATTCTCCTGAAGTTGCTGCCAGTAATTGCCGGCAGTTGAGCCTGGTGCGCCCCCCCCTTAATTTCCAAAGCGAAAAAATATACCTACAAACGGCAGTTTGGGGACTGTAAAATTTCAAAATTTTCAAGCTCGCTCGCTCCGTTCGCTCGCATTTAATCTTTATGCCATTCTTCTGATGTTGCTGCCAGTAATTGCCTGCAGTTGCGCCCGGTGCGCCCCCCCCTTAATTTCCAAAGCGAAAAAAATATGGCTAAGAACGGCAGTTTTGGGACTATGAAATGTAAAATTTTCAAGCTCGCTCTCTTCGCTCGCTCGCATTTAATTGTTATGCAATTCACCTGATGTTGCTGCCAGTAATTGCCAGCACTTCCGCCCGGTGCCCCTCCCCCCTTAATTTTCAAAGCGAAAAAATATGGCTATGAACGGCAGTTTTTGGACTGTAAAATGTAAAATTTTCAAGCTCGCTCGTTCCGCTCGCTCGAATGTAATCATTGTGCTCTCCTGATATTGCTGCCGTATTTGCAGCAGTTGCGCCCGATGCGCCCCCTTAAATTCTAAAGCGAAGAAATATAGCTGCAAACGGCAGTTTGTTTGTTTGTTTTTTACTGTAAAATGTCAAAATTTTCAAGCTCGCTCGCTGGCTCGCTCGTATCTAATTGTTACGCAATTCTCCTGATGTTGCTGCCAGTAATTGCCGGCAGTTGCGCCCGGTGCGCCCCCCCCCCCTCCTTTATTTCCAAAGCGAAAAAATATGGCTCCAAATGGCAGTTTTTGGACTGTAAAATGTCAAAATTTTCAAGCTCGCATTTATTATTGTTATGCCATTCACCTGATGTTGCTGCCAGTAATTGCCAGCAGTTGCGCCCGGTGCGCCCCCCCCCCCATCCCTCCTTTATTTACAAAGCGAAAAAATATGGCTCCAAATGGCAGTTTTGGGACTGTAAATGTCAAAATTTCCAAACTCGCTCTCTTTGCTCGCTCGCATTTAATTATCATGCAATTCACCTGATGTTGCTGCCAGTAATTACCAGCAGTTGCGCCCGGTGCGCCCCCCCTTCAGTTACAAAGCAAAAAAATGGCTACAAACGGCAGTTTTTGGACTGTAAAATGTCAAAATTTTCAAGCTCGCTCGCTCCCCACGCTCGCATGTAGTCGTTATGCCATTCTCCTGATATCGCTGCCAGTAATTTGTCGTTTCACACCGTCATTCCATGATCCATTTATAGGGGGTACAACCCCCTCCGGCACTTCCACACCCTCCCCCCCCCACCCTTGCTCGCTCCCTCGCATACTACCCCCCCCCCCCAGATGAAATCCTAGCTACGCCGGTGCCCTTTCCCCGCTTGGTTTCCCTCAAAAAACAGTAAAAGTCTAGGGATTGAGAGCTTCCTATATTCCAAATGTCTGTCCAAAAAATCCGGTAAACATTTAGTGTCAAAACGCACCCCCCTTGAAAAAAAGCTGGTGACGCCCCTGAAGGATGACATAGATAGTTACCTTTGTCGGTTCGAAAGACACGCATCCTGTGTCGGATGGGATAAGGAAGATTGGGCGCTAGCACTGTCCGCTTTGTTATCTGGTAAGGCCCTTGACATTGTCTCTAGGCTTACATCAGAGCAGGTGCAGGACTACGAGATTGTAAAATCGTCCCTGCTGAAGGGTTATGACATCACCCTAAGGTTATAGGTTAAAGTTCAAGCAGTCTAAACTCCGCCAGGGTGAAACCTTTGTGCAGTATGCTTCCCGAATAGAAAAGTATTTGGATAGGTGGGCTGAGCTTAGTCCATACAATGATGATGTTCAGGGACTTAAAGCTTTGTTGATCCAAGATCAAGTATTTGATGCATGAAGCAAGGAATTACTGATGTTTGTCAAGGAACGTCAGCCTAGGAATCTGACAGAGGTTCTATCACTTGCTGATCAGTATCGGGATGCTCACATGGACCCTATGATTAGGAGAATAAAAGACAAGCCCATTCATTCTAGTGGAGCCCAGCAATCCAGTTACTACATACACTTTATACCGATACAACTAACAGTGATACTAACAGATCTAATTCCTCCCCAGGAACGGTACCATTTAGAGAAAAATTTGGTCAATCTCAGTCACAAGGGAAAAGGTCAATGAAATGTTTCGATTGTTCTCAATTTGGTCACTCCTCTTGGAATTGCCCATACAAGAAAGGTCGACAGGAGAAGGGTGCGAGTCTCACATACCACTGTGGAGGTGTTGCACTGTATACATCGCGTACATTTGAACATTTTGTTCATGATGATATTTCGAGAACGGATAATATTGTTGATTCTAGTTTTTTTCACATTTATATCCCAGTAAATTAGGAATATTACCGTAGGTATAATGTACAGCCCTCCCAACTCTAATATGAGGGATTTTTTAACTTACTTTTCAGATTTTGGTAAAATCCCCAGTTTTCAAAAACAAGGATTGTTTCGTCCCTGGCGACTTCAATATTGACTTACTCAAGTCTGAAAAGGATGATGTCGCACATGAGTTTCTTCAAACATTTTTGTCTTCTTCTAGTCTTCCGCCTATTTCGAAACCTACCCGTGTCACAGATCACTCTGCTAACCTGATGATAATATGTTTGGCAATACCCTACCCCAACTGATTCCTATCCTCTCTTTTTTCAAATACTACCGATCATTACCCAAATTTGACTTATTTTACTCTTAAAACTTCAGTTAATAATTCTAAATCTTTTTAGTCGTAGAGTTTCGTCGTTCTTAAAAATGCTAAGTGCTCAAGAGTATTCGAAAGTGATGATATTAATTTGTTTTTGTATTATTTTATCATTTGGATGATGTAATTCCAAAACAAACAAAAAATAAACCAGATTACAAAAAAAAACCACTTAGGCTACCGTTGATTACAAAATCGGTTACAGCTCGTTATTCCAAAGGTTCGTTAATCCGAAGGCTCTTTAGCCCGAAGATTCCTTATTCCGAAGGTTCGTTTTCATTTTCGGATTAACGAATCTCCGGAATAGCGAATCTTCGGAATAACGAACAGCACCCACAAAATCAATTCTTCGTTCAATTAACAGGAAAATCGATTGTATTATAGATACAATATGGGAAAAAGAGCGATCAATACATAAATACACTTCATATAAAAAAACACTTTAACTATGATTAGTACGTTTTGAAAAGAAAAAAATATATATTGTAGCGAAATCGATCAATTCCGCTGTATGGCTTGTATACAATAAGCTGGGTATTGATTTTTCACTATCGATTGTGTTAAGGTGTAATCGATCATTGTTTGTAGTAACGTTGCTATAGGCAAGGTCCAAAAGTCACGGTTTTGGTCAGTTTTACGGTTATTACATAAGATAAGGGCATTAAGGGGGTTAGATGACTTAAGATGCAGAGAGAGGTAATAGATACCAGTAATTTGAGACCAAATTTGTAGGGTTTTGGTTGGAATCGCTCCCCCAAATTGGTGTTTTAGTGGTGGAAATATTAATTAACTACGTTCACAATTAGTAAGCTTTTGGTAATGAAGCTTTCGTGTCGATGTCGAGTTGGTGCGGATAAAGTAAGCCGGTATAGTACGTGTTGAGATGGATCGAGCTGTCTTAGATCGAGCTATGTACTAGCAGTTCTAGTAAGGCATTGGTCAGGATAGTATGTTCCTGATCACTAGCTAAGTTAGTTCTGTGTGACGCACATAGTAACCAGCAGGCCACGGGACAGGACTTTAAGTTCGGGACTTAGAAGTAACGGGACCGGGTCTGCGTGGTGAGCTGTGTACATGTATTACGGAAACGAGTTGGACTGTTGTTTGTGCAGAAGTATTCGCGAATTAAAGGACAAGTTCACCTTCATAAACATAAGGATTGAGAAAATGCAACAATATCAGTAGAACACATCAGTGAAAGTTTGAGGAAAATCGGACAATCGATGCAAAAGTTATGAATTTTTTAAATTTTTGTGCTGGAACCGCTGGATGAGGAGACTACTTCAGCTTGTGAGTCATATGCGTACAACAGTATAAAGAAAATGTAAAACTAAATTCAACATATTTTCACTTTTTTCGCATAATAAAAGAGCACTTGACTTGCCTCTTTCTAAAGGCAGGGGGAATAATATTACCCATAACATTTGTCGGTAAGGAGTCAGGGGAATGTGTACTTTTTTCAAAAGATGGAATTTTGTGAAATTCTCTTTATATTTTTCTTATATTGTTGTATGCATGTGACATCTTAGTTATTCATGCGTTGCAGTAGTCTTCTCATCCAGCGGGTACTGCACAAAAACTTCAAAAATTCATAACTTTTGAACCAATGGTCTGATTTTCCTCAAACTTTCAATGATGTGTTCTACTAATGTTGCTACATTCTCTCAATCCTTATGTTTATAAAGGTGAACTTGTCCTTTAAATACTACCTGTTGAAAGTTATACCAAGGAGTGATTGGAAGAGTAATCTTTCCTACCAAAGAATCCTGAGCGAGTGCAGGTGAGTGGACCTTGGTGGTGACTGGTGGTAAAGATATTGGTAGAAGTAATTTAGTAGATAATGTGCGAAGCTGGTATGTTGGACTGTTGATGGAGAACTGGTAGATAACTGGTAGAAATGAATTGGTAGCAAGAATTAACTGGTATCTTGGGCCGTATATTGCGGCCAAACGAATTTACGCCTAGCTCGGCCATCCTGATCGAATTCCGTCGTAGGGCCTCAATTTGATACTAATCTATCATCACACATCTACCATTCAAACAAGTTCTTCGCTACACGCATATGGTGTCAGGACCAGAGGGATCTACCCTTTCTACGACCTACAAGTAATTCGCCACACATGGTGTCAGAAGTGGGATCTCTACGGCGAAGCCCAACCTAAATCAACTTCGCCACAATATTTTAAGCAATTGCAAAGATACATGTTTGATATGAAAAATATTTGGAATGTTTTAATTCAAGCTATGAATGTTTCGAGAAAAAACTCAGCTTTTGATAATGTTTAGATGAATGATATATCCATCAGTGACCCTGATCACATGGCAAATATTTTTAATACTTGTTTTTCAAATATAGGTGAAAATTACGCTCATTACGCTAATTGTGTCTTCTTTATAGAACAAGATGAGTTCTGGTTATGATATAGATAATCTTATTCTTAACACTATAAAGCCCAAGGGGGGGGGGGGGCACATTGTGCCCCCTACTAGATTTTCATTTGCCACTCTTTCGCCTTTTATCCGATTTCAACCAAATTTGGTGACTTTTCCTAAAATCTTATTGCAAACATTTTGATATATAACTTAGCTATATTTGATGTTGCTGGTTGCCATGGCAACCATAAACTAACAACCACATCAATCAGATTTTGCATCTTTTTTCTGTTCCCATTTTATTTAACAGCATTACAGTGGATTTTCTTGGCTGAAATTTGTTGAAGGAGCAAAATTTGAAGTAATTATCGTCCTGGAAAGTTTTTCTTATTGTTTCCTTTGTTTTTACGTGACAAAGGCATAAAACAATAATATTTTTAAAAGATGGCCCCTCTATTTTGTGTTATTTTCATTCCCTCACCCAAGTTATGCCTCTAATATCATTACTTTATCATATTATCAATTTGTAATCTTGAAATTCCACTATTATGCAAATATGAAATGTCATAACTATACATGTACCCATCCCAAACATTTCATCTCAGATCTCATAATGTATTATTATGTTGACATGAATAGCGCCCCCATGTGGTGACATTGAGAAATTTCATCCATAACAAATAATAAGATTCTCATTGCTTATCATTTGTGACATATATGAAAATGATCGGTCTATAATAAGACATATATAATGTGGATAAAGAAATTATACAGAAAAATAATGTTTTTAGCATATTTCCTATGTATTTCTTTATATTTTGGAAAATGTACGGTCGTGTAGAATATGAGTTACTCTACCCATGTGCAAAATATGACGATGATACATCAAAAATAATAAAAAAGTTATATATGGGGGGGCACAATGTGCCCCCCCCCCCCCCCAAGGCCTGCGAGGGGTCAAAATAGCTTGGGCTTAATAGGGTTAAAGGTGTTTTATTTTTATTCATTTATTTATCTATTTATTTATTCACAACATCTTTTAACTGACCCATTGCTGACCCATTTGCTGACCCACTTGCTCCTATTTTTCATTTGTCAATTTGTAATGTTGTTTTTCCTAATAAGATGAAACTTACTAAAGGTATTCCATGACTTGAGAAGGGTGACGACTCTGGAGTCAGTAGTTAGCGACGAATTTCATTATTATCATCGCTGTCTAAAATTTTAGGGAAACTCATTTATGACAGAATTATCAACATTTTTCACAAAAATTTTCACAAAATATCTACTAATTCTAAATTTGGTTTTCGAGAGAAGCATAGTACAACTCTGCTGCTAGGCTTGTAACCCTTACAAAAAGATCTGACCACATTACTCCTGTTCTCCAATCCCTCCACTGGCTCCCCATACATCAACGTATCACCTTCAAAATCCTCCTTATGTTTACAAGATAAAATTATTTAATAATCTTGCTCCATCTTACCTTAAAGACTTAATTTCTTTCCGCTCCTCCACTTCAACCCGTTCTCTTCGTTCTTCCTCCACTCTCCAACTATCACATGGTCCCCGCACCTGCACCCGCTATGGTGATAGGGCTTTTTCTGTTATTTCCCCGTCTCTCTGGAATAAACACCCTCTCTATATTCGTAATGCTGAAAATGTTGATAAGTTCAAGTCATCGTTGAAAACTTATCTGTTTACTCAACGTTAATTCTGTTGTTTTGTTGCTGTTGTTATATTGTAATATGTACATGTATATGATGCTGTATTTTATTTCAATGTCATACTTCTTTTTTTTCCGGATCGATGCGCTTAGAAACATCAGTATTAAGCGCTATATAAATGTTATTCATTATCAGTATCATTATCTGCTTCTTCCATATTTCGTTTATAGAGTAGCTCACGCAATTGATAATCATTCTCATTTAATGCATATTTTCTTGGACTTCTCCAAGGCCTTCGACACAATTGATCACGGTATTTTACTCCACAACTTATCACATTACGGAAAACGTGAGAAAGCCTTGGAGTGATTCAAGAGTTACTAAGGAAATAGAAAACAATTTGTTACAATCAAATACAGTTATTCAGTAATAACAGAAGTAAAAATTCCACTGGGAAGTTTATTAGGGCCACTATTATTTATTGTTTATACTAAGGATTTATGTTAGGCACCTGAAGTACTCTCCTTTATCCATTTTGATGATGATAGCGATGTATTTTTTTTTTTTTTAGCTCACAACGATGTTAATTTTCTTGTTCCAAAAGTTAATTTGGAATTACAAAAATTGAATAATTGGGTATTACAAGAGCCAATCAATTATAGTTGAATGTCCCCTCCCCCTCAACCCCCCCCCCCCCCCGATATATATGATTTATAGTAATATCATTGACACTTTGAGTACAGCTATAGTTTGGGATGATTTTCATTTACAAAAAGTTTCACATTTTAAAATTCCTTAGAATTGCTGTTGATGACAAACTTTCCTGGAAGTTACGTATTGAGTACATTTGCATCACAATCTCTCCTAATATAGGCGTTATAAATAAAAATGAAATTGTATATCACTCAATAATCATTACTTATGTTATTCTTTTCATTGATATTGCCTTATCTTAATTAAGATGTTTTAGTTTGGGGGAACACTCATCAGAACCTACTTGATAGAGTGTTCCTTCAAAAAAAAAAAAAGCTCTCCGTGTCATCTGTTATCCCACTCAAATATTTATTTGCCTCTAATAAGCTGCTAAAAATGAAAGAATTGTTTTTATTTAATTAGGGGCAATTTATGTATATTATGTGCAGCAACAATTCACTACCGTCCATTTTCGATTCTATTTTTCTAAGAAATCAATTATTCCATGAGTATCTCACTCGACGTTCCAATGAAATTCAAATTGTTTTCTTTTTTTAATTGTATATGTCAACTTTTAATTAACGCATTAATGAATCAAATGAAAAAGGTCAGTTGTCGGATTCTCAATGCAGAGGGCTCATCACTTTGATTTTTATAAAGGGAAATACTGATGAATTGAAAAACTGGCGACAAGTTACTCTCCTTAATTGTGATTATGAAATCATGGCAACAGCTTTGGCAGCAAGATTTAAAAAGGTGTTATCAAATATAATCATGTAAACACAAGTTGGATATACTGCATTAAGGGCCGATTAGAGGGTTTTAATGTTAAAATTGTACAAGATATGATAGATTAAATTTCTGAGAAAGCTGAAGAAGGTGCAATTATGATGGTTGACTTTTCCAAGGCTTTTGATTTTATTGATAGATTGTTTATTAAGGAAACATTTAGGAAAGTTGAATTTTGCAGCAGAGTTTAGACACTGGGTAGCAGTAATGCATAAACAAACAGTAAGTTCTGTAATTGTAAATGGTTTAATAACAGAACAATTTGAAATACAGAGAGGGATCCGACAAAGATGCCCATTATCGGCCCTTTTGTTTGTGATTGCGGTTGAGTTCCTTGCTAATAAGATACGTAAAAATGATGATATAAAAGGTGTATGTTTTAGGGATTGTAACTGTCAGTTTGAGTTGAAGTTATTACAGTATGCAGATGATACAACCTTTTTTTTTGGAGATTCTATGTCCTTAAAAGTTATTTTAATAGAATTAGATGTGACTGGAAAAGTGGCAGAACTGAAAATAAATAAAGAAAAAACTGCTTTGTTATGGGTTGGTCAGAGAGAAAATAGATGGAATCTGTCAGATGTAGGATTAACATGGACAGAAGATGTTATACGATACCTTGGGTTTTCTATTTCACGAAGTGAGAAGATCAAATGTAAAACAAACTGGGAAAATAAGCTGGAAAAATGCAACGTCTCCTAGATAATTGGAGGAAAAGAAGTTTGAACTTTGTGGGGAGAGTGATATTATTGAAAAGTTTGGTAGTATAATAGTCAAATGGTACATTTGCTTATGTTGGATTCAGTTCATGTAATGAATATGAAAATGTTGAATATGATGTTTTTTAGATTTTTATGGCAAAGTCGGGTAGAAAAGTAAAAAGGTTTGATGTTATCAAAAATTATTCAAATGGTGGATTAAAAATGGTCGCTGTGGAAAAACTGGTGTTAAGTTTTAGGTTATAGTACTGGGTGATTACAAAGGTGTTGATAATAGAAAACGTAGATTGCGATTTATGTTTCTATCCCAACTACGGGTAAACAAAACACGTTGTGGCAGCCTTTTGTTTAATCTTCCAAATGATTTATTTGGTTGTGTTTGAATTTCTCTCTAAATTATGTATGTAAATGACAATTTTGATGTTATCTTTGTATTTTGAAATATGAATAAATGTTATTTGAAAGAAAAAAACATTATGATATGATATGGTCCGGCTGGATTTGTAAATGGTGATAATATACTGACAAACTGAAAAAAAAAAAGACAAAGCATAAGAGTTAGTGCAGGCGAGCACAGCGAGGGAGCTCCTTTTATTTTTCACTTAGGTTGGCAAACAGTTATATCGTATAATTCTCAACAATGATATCGTGGCTAATTGATAAAAGGCATATATAAGTCGAAGAGAGGCATATCTAAGTTGAAGAGAGTCAAAATTCTTGTATTATTGAAACGTTGGAGTTTTCTGCAGTACTTGTATTTGGTTGTGAATCACGTTTTTCCTAGAAACGCCACGACTCTCCAAAGTGATTTTTTCCATTCTTTATTTCTTAACCCTACCACAGAGAGTGAACTTTTGGAAATTTGTAATGCTTTAAAAACAACGTATTCTTGTGGATTTGATAATCTAAGTTGTAATATTTTGAAACAGATAATATTTTCCATTGTTAAACCTCTTGTTTATATATTTAATTTGTCTTTAAGTTCTGGTGATGTCCCAACAAAATTGAAAATTGCAAAAATTATTCCAATATACAAGAAAGATGACCCGCATTTATTACAAAACTATAGACCTATATCAGTTCTCCCTGTCATATCAAAACTACTTGAAAAGTGTATATATACCCGTCTGTATTCTTTTCTAATAAAATTTGATATACTTTCTAATTGTCAATATGGCTTCAGACGAAATCATTCAACCACTCATGCTGTTATAGATTTACAAGATAAGATTATTTCTGCTTTAACCCTTAACAAATATGCTATTGGAATATTTATGGATTTGTCAAAAGCTTTTGATGTTGTTGATCATAATATTCTTTTATATAAGTTAGAACATTATGGGGTACGTGGGACACCTTTACTCTGGTTTAAAAATTATTTGTCTGATAGATTTCAATATACATCATTTAAGAATTGTTCCTCAAATTATTCATTAATAACCCGTGGTGTTCCGCAAGGTTCTATTTTAGGTCCTTTATTGTTTTTGATTTATATTAATGATATTGTTCAAAGTTCTACTATGTTTAAGTATGTGATGTATGCTGATGATACTACTTTGTTTTATACTCATCCAAGTTTGATTGATATTGAGATTAAAGTTAATCAGGAGTTAGATAAAGTTAGTAATTGGTTTAAAGTTAATAAATTAATTGTTAACTTTGTTAAGACAAATTATGTTATATTTCACCGTAATGTTTGTGATGATAAATATGTTTTTGATGATGTGTTATGTTCTATTGATTCTGTTCCTCTAAAGAAAGTTGATTCGGTAAATTTTCTTGGTGTTTATATTCAGAGTAATATGCATTGGGATGTACATATAACGAATGTAGCAAATAAGGTATCTAAATGTGTAGGTATATTATATAGATTGAAAAATATTCTTCCAGAGTTTGCACTTTTTTTGCTGTATAATACATTTATGCTTCCGTATCTTAATTATTGTGTATCTGTATGGGGCAAATATAATAAAACCAAGATAGAAGTTTTACATAAATTGCAGAAAAAAGCATTACGAATATGCTCTGGTAGTCATTATTTTGCTCATTCGGCTCCTCTTTTTCGTAAATTTAATACTTTGAATATATTTGATTTGTATACTTATAATACCGCTGTTTTGGGATTTTATTATTTCAAAGATATGTTACCTCATAATATTTCATGTATGTTTTCAACTAATAATGAAATTCATAAATACAATACACGAAATTGCAATAGATTTCATATGTGGGTAGTAAAAACAAATCTGGTTTCAAACTCTGTACGTCACCAATTTCCGTTAATCTGGTATTCGATTCCTAGAGATATTTGTTCACGCAATAGCCTGTCCTCTTTTAAGAAATTTTTGAAAATATACCTTCTAGCAAATCACACATAGTCATAGTCAATTTATCATATCATTTGTCTTATGTTTTTGTTTTGTTTTGTTATGTTATGTTTTGTTGTATTTGTTGGTTTTCCGTCCATGTCTACACTTTGTACCTTAAAAATCAATTATTCTGTGCATAATCGTAAGGGAACTTACTTCACAAGGCCTTTTTGGCTTTTCTCAAGTTCTCTTTTTTCATTTTCACTGTTATATGTAAATGATTGATTATCCTTTTGTGTATTGTAAAATCCAATACTGTTGTATTGTTTTATCCGAAAATGAGATGAATAAACGAATTGAATTGAATTGAATTGAATTGACTAAAACTGCGTCCTTTTGTGATCACCGCAAGGCAACTATGTACCTTAAATTTGGCAGAACTACAGAAAAAAAATATAGATTAATTAAGCACCCTAAGTTGTCAAACATGAAACTTGTACTTTAAATTTCTCATAATTATATGTGTTGCCCCCTTGTGTCCAAAAATTGGTATTCAGCCATAAACATTGCGTTTACTGATTTATTGTTGTTCTTGTTGCTTTTAAAAAGGAAATGTCTGTGATGATGATTTAGAGGTAGTAGATTGAATTGCTAGGGAAGTAAATTGAAAAAACTTAGAAGTTTTGTTTGTTTTTCTTTGTCATGCATTTATTTGTGATTTTGTATATTCGAGTTTTTTTTTTGGGGTTACGCTTTTTGTTTTCGTTTTTGGCGCCCCCAAGGAGTGGCGCCCGGGGCACGTGCCCCCTTGCCCCCCCCCCCCCCCCCCGCCACCCCCTAGATACGCCACTGTTAACGAATAACGAATCTTCGGAATAAAGAACCTTCGGAATTACGATATGTTACCGTTATTTATCTATCCTGCATTCATTTCTTTAGATTTCGTGAAATTGCATTCCACCTTTTTTTTTTCATATTCATAAACGATTGCAGCAAATGCTTGTTTCCTTTATACATAATGCTTATTGAAGGAGAAAAGTATTTCTTTTTTTTTTGGTCTTCTATCAAGGGATGTTTGGTATGTTATGAGAGGTCGAAGAATGTCTGGAGAAATCTCGTTTACTTCAGCAAACATATTATTGTCTTTTCCTTATTTTCTGAAGTGATGTAATGATTTTAGGCCTTCAAACTTGTGTGGCATGTGCTCGCCATTTTTCCATGGTCATGACGGCATCTTCTACAGCTGGCGGAACCTTTTAGGCTTTTAGGCCAACCTTTTAGGTTACTAACTTAAATGAACTTCTCCGACGAACTCGGGAATGATCTCCTGCGATCCTGTTTGAAAAGACCCTCTCTCACATTGATACAAATTTGAATTCTTGATGGGCATTCTTAATTGAATTGTGTTAATGCTACATTTTTTTTTGAAGTGGTAGGAAATAGTGATATTAAAGCGACGTTGAATGAAGAACTTCATGGCGTTATATTTTTTGTTTGCGATTTAGAGTTACCTCAACTATGAAATTGGATGACAAACGTACACAACAAATGACTGCAAAATGCTTGCATAATTTTGTACCATTTTGTACATTCAAATTTGCCGTTTTGCTCTTCCTTTGTAAAACATTTGCTTTAGTGCCTTGGTGTCGTAGTGCTCCTTCATTTTATCTCATTACATCTCATTGATTTCCTTTCCAGCTATCCACTTCTTCATTGCCAAAGGTGTAGATTGAATATTATCATTGATGGTGATGATCATTTCTCCAAGGTACTCTGCCCATGAAATTTATACAGCCAAATATATAATACCAAAACACAGGTTGTAAGCAAACCTCGTCTTGTACGTTTGCAAAAGTCTGTTGAGATTATGTACCATCCATCAAACAAAATTTAGGTGACCAGGATATTTCTCTCTCCCTTTTTCTTCTCATCGAATAGACTCCCATGTAAAGAGCTCATACATGTTCAATAAACTGATTTGAAGAGGTGTTTTATTCTCTCTTTTTTTTCTATATAAGAAATAACGAAAGTAATTTCGGTTGGCGACGACTTTTTGTAACATACATGTATGTCTTGTATCACTGTGTGAAATTTCATTTCACTTGATACATAGTGAACAATATCTTCAGGACATTACGTTAGAATTGCATGTGAATCGTAAGATCGCACAGGAAAATGGCAGCATCAAACCCCGACAATAAACTAAAAAATGCACTCCCTTATGTCTTTTATGCATCCCATGAAAACCTTAAGTCGCATGGTCGAAATCTGTAGGCAGTCATGATGGATAATTTCAGGAAGCAAACTTCTTTGTACAGACCTCTTCAGTTAATGGCAGGTATCGCGCATACGTGGATTATGCAATTTTATTCGTCATTAATTCTAAAAAAAGCTAGAAAGATGCAGATATTTACTTGAATAATGAAAATCTCAGGCATTTGTCAACATTATGGGAATTACTGAAACAGAACCAAGAAACAAACTTAAGTAGACGTTATTCTCTTACGAAACTTGACTTTGATAAATCTGTACTGTACCATCAATTCTACTTTTAACATTACATCGCCGTTGATGGTTTGCCTATAGTGTTGAAATAAAGCCACGTATTTCTGTTACAGGCACGCGGGCTTTGTACTTGGATACAAGTATCGAGGACAAACCAGGCCTTACAGCTTTTCAAACGTTGTATCTTGTATACAATGAAAAAAAAACTTCGTACTGTTTACGAAATTTCTTGACTAGCTATGGTAAGGCATTTTGTGAACAATAAGAAGTCAAGAGTGGGTTCGTGTGCTTTTGATATCGCCAATACGAGATATACTCGCCCTGTCTTAGGGTCGCGGAAATGGAAATAAGCGAGGCTGTACACAATCTTCCGATTTTCATCGAAAGACTTTGAAGGTTGCAATGTGGTCAACGGATTACAGTTTCCATAAAAGATTGCATACATGCATTAGTAAAATTCAAGACGTACAATGCAAAACGTACAATTCAAAACTTAATAAAAAATTGCGACACCTTCGCCATTTAGCCTGGTGCCCGATGATAAAAGGCGCTATTCATTTGAGTTGACGAGGGAACGTCAATTGTCGATCGTACAGTGCATGAAGTTCAAACCGCCCTCGCGAACCCAGATCGAGGGGAAGCGACATTATCATTATTCAAATCAGAAAGCGGATTCCTAAACCGCATACACGGCAATTTGATGACTGGATAAAGCGGGACCGTCAGTCACATCCCCTTTGCAACCCTGAGTTTAGGCTCGATTTTGGAGAACCTATCCGTCTGTAGGAGTGTTTGCTCGCCAAAGCAGACCGTCCTAAACGGGTTGATGACGGGTTGTTTGCTTCGAATTTGTGTTTTAAGTCCAATTCGTATAGAATCTTAGATTCTTACTCCTGCCTTGGTGACTTTTCCAGATAACTGAATGTAGACATTGTCTGGTTTAAATTTCTCGCCCTTTCTTTGTCCTGCCTTTCTTTGATTTGATTTCCTGTCTGTTCCGTCCCTGCTTTCGTACTTGTCCTTGTCATAGTCTTTTTTTTTTCCATTTTCTGACTATTTCGCCTGACGTTCTCATGCATGAGTCTTTAATGGATCTTGAGATGCCCTCACCTTTTAGAGAAAATTCATAAATTTTACAAGCTATTCTTTTCTGGTAAATTCCTCTTTTCCATGTAGACTTACAAAATAAGATTGCAGTGCTTGTTTATTTTATATCAGAACCACAGTTGATATCATTTCAATATTGTATTCATGTTTTGTTAAAGGGAACACAAACCCAAAGAGCAATGTGGATTTAATGAAAGCAACAACATTAGTAGAACACATCAGTGAAAGTTTGAGGAAAATCGGACAATCGATGCAAAAGCAATGAATTTTTAAAGTTTTGGTGTTGGAACTGCTGGATGAGGAGACTACTAGAGGTTATGACGTATAAGTGGACAACAATACAAAGAAAATATAAAGAAAATTTTAAATTGTCTAACCGCTTTCAGAAAGCAAGAGGGAATAATCGAAGAGTTTGCTCGCAAAAACCGATAAGTCCATATTTGCCAAATGGGGATATTCGCGATTAAAGGTCAAGAAAAATAAAGAGAATAATAAGAAAATATTTGCTTCTTTTTACCATAACTTCAAAAATGTAGCTTTATATGTAGTGACAAATATGTCATTTAAAAGGTACTTTTTGTACTTTATGACAGAGACCGTTCTTCAAAATCTTCAAAAATTGACTTATCGGTTTTTGCGAACAAACTCTTCAATTGCTATCCTTAACATTATGTCAGTATATCAAGTTGACAGAATGTGTAATTTTCATGCAAAATGGATTCACATTGCTCTTTGGGTTTGCTTTCCTTTAAAACTTACGTGATTCAAAGCTCCTTAAAATGTTATAATGATAACGATAGTAATTATAATAATTCACATTTATATAGCCCATTATCACATGAAATCTCTCTAAGCGCTATGAAAAAAAAAATGGAAAAGGAAGAACAAGAAAGGAAGAAAGACGAAGATACAGTTTCAAAGATGGTAAGACATCGGTCATAGTCATAGAACTACTCAATAAACGAAAAAGCTTTAACATGGATTGAAATTTATCTAGCAAGCCTGTTTGTTTCAAACATTCAGGTAAACTGTTCCAGAGTTGAAGCGATGCTGACTGAAAAGCTCTAGAACCATAAGATTGTGTATTGACAGAAGTATAGGTATTAAAAGTGATTTGTTGTTCGACCGCAAGTTCCGGAAAGGTATATGTGTTCAGTTATCAACTGTTGAACATAAACCGGTGTAATATTTTGAAGTTAACAATAAAATCTTGAAGTTAATTCGTTCCCGGATTCTTAACATATGCAGTTCTCTCAGTAATGGGGTAACCGACTCACGTGAACGACGTTTGAATTTTGAACTCTCTGCAGTTTATTGATTTGCGCATCAGGCAGACCATACAAGACACTGTTTCAAAAGTCAACGCGAGACATTACCAGTGCCTGATCGAGTCTCTAGGTTACCTTTTTAGTCAGATATTGGCGGATGCTGCCAATTTGTGCAGACATGTACTCATGTAAGCGTTTTGTATAATACTTTGAAATACTTTATATGGAAATAAAATCATTTTAATTGATGTAAAATGAATTGAATTGAAGTACTGCTGACATCAATTGTTATAATTCACAGCATAACACATCTATCAATTAA
Organism: Diadema antillarum; assembly: GCF_040938485.1. Taxonomy (NCBI): domain Eukaryota; kingdom Metazoa; phylum Echinodermata; class Echinoidea; order Diadematoida; family Diadematidae; genus Diadema; species Diadema antillarum. Next base: position 2,121,944 of record NW_027271466.1, on the reverse strand, counting down.
ATTCTAGAATGTGTGTTTTGTTTTTGTTCTTTATTCCAGTTGACACTGATGCGTGGTACTGCTGTGTGGTATTGTCCTGTGATACTAGTATGTAAAGCAAACACACACACACACACACACACACGCAAGAATATCCTCTGGCATTTTCTGTGGTACTTTCTATTTCATTTTGTGTGGTTTTGCCTTCTGGTATTGCTGTGTGGTATTTCTATGTGGTACTACTGTGCGATATTGTACGAACTTTTGCTGTGTGGTACTCCTGTGCAATACTGCTGCTTGGTATTGTCCTGTGGTAGTGCTCTCATGTATGTGGCAAAATACCACAGGAATATCCTGTGGTATTTTCATGTGGTACTTTCTGTTGTATTTTCTATGTTCTTTTGTGGTACTCCTGTGTGGTACTGCTGTGTTATATTGTCCTATGGTAGTCCTTTGATATGTCCCAAAATATTAGAGAAATATCTCGCGTCCCGTGTAAATTGTGTACCAAGGTTTTCCCCTGGGAATATAAATAACGTACCCCCTCCCCATTCACTCGTTGGTAGGTCTACTGTGACAAATCTGCAACACTAGTATATTCCAACATGCTGCAACATGTGACAATCTGTGGTTATTTTGTGGTAAGCTGTGAAGACGAGTCACTATGTGACTTTAGGGTCAGAAACCATGAGTTTCACACACTGTGATAATTCGGCGGACACGATATTCTCACATACTGCAATATGTGAAACAATGTGTTTTTTTTTGTGTGTGGCAAAGCTATGGCAACCGTAATTACTATGTATGACTTTTTATGAAGAACCACATAAACTAGAATTCCAAAGTGTGACAACTCTGGGCTCTGAGCACACACATTTCACGCAGTATGTGACACACTGCAAGGATAGGAAGATGTGCACTTGGTGCAGAGGACGTACGACCCAGTGCAGTAATATCTTAGCAAACCGCAACTTTTGATAAAACTATACCTGGAAAATCCAAATAGTGCTACTGTTTCCTATTGACGAGTAGTGACCATCGTAACGTGATTCTTGAGCAAAAAACCATTTAGCTTCAGATTCGGCCCGAAAAAAAAAATTATGTATTTCCTCGCGAAACTAATATCTAGCAGCAACTTGATACAAAACATACCGAGCCGAGAAGGCTAGAGAGATGACTCCTTTCCGTTTAAGAGCCGCAAAATTTCACAACACATGCCTCCACACCAAACACAACCATGGAAGACCGGGTAAAGGAAATCTTGGGAATCTGACAAAGGAAGGATACATAGTCGATGTACTGAATGCAAAAAGTGTGATATTACCTACCTGGTGCGTTAAGCAGGAGATGTGAAAGAAAGTTTACTGGTAACTGGATGCTATGGCAGGACGAATTTTCGATGCATACAGTGTAAGTCCCCGAGTGCCGTGCGAATTATTTCTGGTGGAAAGAATTTCCAGATACATTGTTGCATTAAAGATAATAAAAAGTTTTGGTACCTCAAAAGTGTCCTTAGTCTTAGTTTGTGTTTCAGGTTAAAGTACCTTTCATATAACTAACACTGTGAGACTTACTCGCCCCAAAGTGCTCTCATGTCTTAGTAATCATGCAATTAACTGCGATCAGCAGCCGCATACGCATAGCGACCAGCAGTCCCATACGCATAGCGTGATCGGGCTTCGCATTGTAGCATTCAGGATCATGACAGATTTAGTATCGCAGGGTAAATGTCAACTTAAAATCCCATAAATTCTTCAGTTTGAAGACTTACCAATTAACTTGAAGTATTGAAAACAGGCTTTGGGCAACGTTTGGTTCTGCCTATAGTCAGTCCCTTTCTGTTCGAATTGATGACTGAATGTGACTCGGTCGACAGGACCTTATGAGAGCTACATACAGTACACTGAATACTACAGCCAGTGCATGCGAACACATCACATGCACACAAATTTCAAATCCATGAACGGATAAGATATTTGTGTGCGCATGCGCTGGCCATGGTATCCAGTGTACTAGTATGTAGCTCTCCCAAGGTCCTCTCGACCGAGTCACATTCAGTCATCAATTCGAACAGAAAGGGACTATTGGCAGAACCAAACGTTGTTCGAAGCCTGTTTTCAATACTTCAACTTAATTGGTAAGTCTTCAAATCGAAGAAATTTTTGGATTTTAAGTTGACATTTACCCGCGATACTAATTCTGTCATGATCCTGAATGCTACAATGCGAAGCCCCATTACGCTATGCGTATGGGGCTGCTGGTCGCAGTTAGCTATGCGTACAATGGGCTGCACGCTGCTGGTCGCAGTCAGTGGTTTCGTACAATATTTATCGACGCTGTACAGCGTCGGCTCTGGTACGAAACCATTATTAGTCCATGGGCCAAGACCCGAAAAATGGGTTGTTGGTACCATCTGAGGTGGCACAACCTTTTTGGTGTCAGTTTGTTTGTCGGGCATAGATATGCTTATCAAGCTATGATAGCATTTCCAAATGAGTAGCTTAGTCATAATAAATGAATTTTTAACCAATTTGGTCTCGTATTTATATCCCTATACTTCTGAATCGAAACTAAACCGCTATACAAAGAAGAGCACTGCCTTCTGTATGTCCACAGGTGTTCTGTTGTAAACGCGGTGCGCTTAGTCTTTATTCAAGGCAGCGAAGGTAATATCCAAAGGGTTATGATGTCCACAGCTGTCACGCGGTGCGCTTAGTTCTTTATCTAGACCAATGTACCGTTATCATATCTAAAGTTCCTCATGAAAGGGATTATCCATACTGTTTTTATACTACCCTATCAACAAATACATCAGTTTTAAACAAAAATCACTCTGTTCATTTACAATATCATTCATTATAATGTATCGTAGTGTACCGTTACATTGTTTTTGCATTATCTTATATTGTTGGAGGGAAATAAAGCGACATTGGCGTGGTATCAGCGTTTTCACCGTAGCGTTTTCACCGGAAAATGATAAATGATTGAAAAATACGGTAAAATTCACTAGGAATTGCTTTTGTTGTTGTTGTTGTTTTTAGATAAAAGGATATACACTGTATCATACGCTTTGGATATTCCCTTCGCCGTCTAGAATAAAGACTAAGCGCTGTCGACATCATAACCTTTTGGATAATCCCTTCGCTGCCTTGAATAAAGACTAAGCGCACCGCGTTTACAACAGAACACCTGTGAACATACCATAGAGCTGCATTTTACAGCTCTATGGAACATACAGAAGACAGTGCTCTTCTTTGTATGGCGGTTAGTTTCGATTCAGAAGTATAGGGATATAACAACGAGACCAAATTGGTTAAAAATTCATTTACTATGACTAAGCTACTCATTTGGAAATGCTATCATAGCTTGATAAGCATATCTATGCCCGACAAACAAAATGACACCAAAAAGGTTTTGCCACCTCAGATGGTACTGTTGTGCGGCGCGCTGCAACCAAAACGCTGCTGTGATGGTTCGTATAAATTACTTGGCCGCGACGCCTCGCACAACATGGTAAATTAGATAATTGTACTTAAATCACTTCTAGAAAGTGAGGTAAGGTATACATAGCTTACCTGGCTTGGTAATCCTGCGTTATCGCAGGACCACCGGAGAGACCGGTAGGCGCGGATGCCAGGTAGTAGTCCCTGGCTGGCATACGCTGGTATACGCTGTGTCGCTGGTCGCTGGTCGCTGTGTCGCTGGTATACGCTGTCGCTAGATCGCTGGTTCCTTGGTTCGCTGTTTCTGGTTCCTTTTCTTGTTCCTTGTCTCTCTTCTCTTCAGACCTTGGTCTCCCTTATATAGGAGGGAGGCACAGGTTGAAGTAGCCCGCGCCGACAGCCGCCCTCAACGGGGGACAGGCCGCCCGCGCCGGGCCGCGCCCGTGCGGGGACCGGCACGCGCCGCACGCCCCAGGTAGGTGTGTGTGTGGGCGCGCGCACGCGGCGTACGTGCCACGCACCGGCGCACCGGTCCTCGGCGCCCCGATCCTCGCCCCGCACAGCACAATTGCCGGTTTTAAGCCAGGCACACTGCGCTGCACGGGCGAACATAATACATATAAACATATTCTCTATATCCCTATGTTGCCTTATGCAACACTCCCCCCGGCCCTATAGATTGGCGACTATACTTGAATTATTATTTCATGCCAGTTGCCAATCTCAAAACAAAACAAAATAAAACAAAATGTACTTACAACCCGGATTTTCGGGAAAACGAAATTATTCAACTACCTCACCTTACAGTGCGTGACACATCTGGCACATTTCTTCTGTCAGGCCGGGGAGACAGATCACGATAAGATCGAAAAGTGGATGGCCCGTCTTATTCCCTGCTCTTGCAGAAGGAGCAAAAGTATTTATCTATGCTCACTGCCTCACCCGGAGTAATGCCTACACAGCGACCGTGGAACCACTGGTCGCAGCTATCGCATTGAATCATGAGTGTACCATCATCTGGTTCTCTACAGAAACAATACAGAACTTCATTGTGGCTCCTTGGGTAAGTCTGGGAGACTGGGCTGTCATCCTTGCATTTCTTTAGTCTATCGTGATTCACTACAAACAGGGAGTTCCGGTATGATATCCGATAGAGATATGGGGATAGTCTCTTTACGATGACTGCAGGCCCCTTCCAGGGAGGACACAGTTTCTTGGTCTTCCCCTTGGGTGTGGCCGTGTCAAGCAAATAGACTCGATCCCCCTCCTGGAACTCTCGGCGATGAATTCTGACATCATAGTCTCTTTTCATGCGCTCTTGTGTTGCACGGAGCTTAGTCCTCGCAGTTTCATGGGCCTGAAGGAGAGTCTGTGTGAGGCTCGCTACATACTCCTCCTTTGAGCCTGATTTTGCAGAGGACGGAAGAGGGAAGATCAGATCGGCTGGCTGGTTAGTTTCACGGCCAAGCATCAGCATGTTTGGAGTGAAACCGGTGCTCCTATTTACGGTGGATCGAATTGCCCCTGCTATTTGAAATAAGAACTTATCCCAATGGCTCTGTGACTTACCTAAATAACACCTAACAGCCTCCATAAGGGTTCGGTTAAACCGTTCGACTTGTCCATTGGCAGATGGCCGATATGGCGTAGTCTTAGTCTTATGGATCTGAAAAGCGTCACATAGGCTAGTAAAAAGCCGGCTTTCAAAGTTCCTACCTTGATCTGTGAAGATCTGTAGTGGGTACCCAAAACGACAAAAGAACTCCCGTACTGCTGCCTGGGCAGTAACTTCTGCCGTCTGGGATGGCAAAGGGACACATTCGACCCATTTAGTAAATACACGTTGGTCTACCATTTCGAGAATGTGCTCATTACCTTGTGAAGTTTTGGGCAGTGGCCCGATGAGATCGAGATGAATGCGTTCCCTTGGGGCCCCGGCATGATAGTTTTTCTTAGGATGTTTCCCATACCTCACGGGTTTCTTGTTTTTATTACAAACTGCACATGCCGTAATGTAATTCTAAATGTCACGGGACATACCATACCCGAAATACCTGGACCGAATTTGTAGGTCCGGTTTATCCCAACATGACCCGCAAATTGAGGGTCATGGTTGAGTCTGATCATACATAAATATAACTTACCAGACTCGGAGTATTTTTCATTTCCCTCATAATCAACCATTTTTGTGTAATTTTACCAAAATACCACACACTGACTTAATGACATGTCTGGTACAATTTCTTTTGTCAGTCCTGGATATCTAAACGGGTTCACTAATGAAATTATCCATGGACTGATCGAGCATACGGGTAATTTTTTCCTTTCACAAACCCAAAAGGGGACTAACCACCTTATTTTACACCAAAACTTAAATCATTAAAATATCGTGGTTTCCTTCAAAGATCCTGAAAATATCTTTGGCCCTGAAATAATAATTACTTTGCCCTCGGAGTATCAATTGTGGCCTGGTACTTACGAAAGAGGTCTACTCCGAGTAATATCCACTGGCCAACAATTAATCCGATCATCTTCGTATCCCTGCCCACCGTATCATCAACTTCTTATTTAATAATGGGTGGTCCGGGATGAAGAAATTAATAAATCCGATTCGACAAAATAATACTTCAGCGGCTGTATCAACAACTGCCTTTAATGGCTTACCTCTTACATCTGGATTTGAAGGTTTCAACTTACAATAACATCATCAAGTTAATTGCCCCCAATGGACGCTTCTCTAGCATCCTCATGGGAACTCGTACTCACGGAGTCTGTGGAAGGCGGAGGCCAGGGGGGGAGCAGCCATGGATGCGTGACAATGGCAGGCTGCTCACCCGTACCTACCTGGGACTGTGGGCTAGGAGACTGTGAAGAGTCCGCGCCACCAACACTCCTTGACTCTGCGTTTTCCTTTGACAAGGAGGCAAGGAGAGATGGAGTGAAAGTGGACCGAGAATCTAAAACAGTCTCACTGGCCCCGGCTCCCGGTTTTGATACTGTCTCCGCATTGCCCTCCACGTTATTGCAAGATGTCCCCACCGTCAGGGTTTGAGGGCTCTTATCCCCGACTGGAGGGGAGACAACAGTTGTGCCCGGAGTTAGGTGGATCGGGGTCGGGCTAGCTCCTCCGATCCCTGCCCGTTTTCCTGGTCATCGCCACATACGAAGGAGACGGTTTTTCCCTGTCCACCTTCGGGGCAGTCCCGCCTAAAGTGGCCGGGCTTGCCACACTTAAAGCAGTGGTTATTCTGGCCTGGTGACCGGAAACCGGCTCTGGCCGGAGATAACCTACCTGGGGATGACCTAGGCATTGGAGCATCTCGTCTTAATTGAAGGGTCGCAACCAGTCCCTGTACTGTTGAGTTAAGGGCACGTACTTGCGCCTCCAGCGAGTCTAATCTGTCATTAACGGAACACTGAAAGGAATCAAACCTTTGTTCCAGTTTGGTTATTCGCGTTTCCGGTTCGTCCTCTGAATGGTTGGAAGGGACTGTATGTGAAATAGGCAAGTTTACCTTCCTCACATCTCTTTCCAGGAAACTATCTGCGACAACCAACTGCTTTATTTCCTTCCGTGGTTTTCCGTAGATGGCTTGCCTGGCATGTTGAAACATGCGTGTCACACGTAGGGCATCATCAAGGTTTGGTGGTTGATGATTTAGTGTGTGTTGCCCTGCTTCGCGATCAGTAGATCCCTGGCAGAAACGCAACACCAGCTGTTTCTGCACAAAGTCGTCAGGCAAATTGGGGAAAGCCTGAGAAGCTAGAGTTTGAAGCCGCTCTGCCCATTCAATGCAAGACTCATCTGGGCCTTGTCTCGCATAGTTGAACTGGCCTTGAGCAACTTCAGGTAGCTCCTGAGGGGCAAACCGTTTCTCCAACTTGAGAATGATATTGAAATAATCTATGGCTGGCTCCCGTTGGATCAGGGAGGCATAGTATTCGCTTGCCTTCCCATCCAACGACCAGCACAATTGATTCTGCCGTTGTTGGGGACTCCAGTTACTCTCATTGGCAAATGAGGTGAACTTGGCAAAAAATGCATGCCAGCTCCCTGTACCATTGAAAGTAATCGTTCTTGGTAAATGTGTCCTGGGAGCGGGCTGAGGAGGTATCACTGGAGTATCGGAAGGAGAGAAACGAGAGCTAGGCTTGGGCCTACTTGACCTAGTACCCGGCTCGGATAGGTTAGAACTAGCGGCCGGTGATGTCTGACCTGGCCGAGGCACGTTGAACCTAGGAGCCGGCCTAGGAGCCGGCTTAGGAGCTACAGGCTGCGGCGGGGTCAGCCGTCGCACGGGTGGTGGGGAGGCCCGCAGAGGCTGCTCACCTCTCCTCCTTTCCCCATAACTCGGCTGAAGTACATCCTCGCCCAAACGATAGGAAGGAGATCGATAATACTCACGATCGCTGTCCCGACAGCCAATGTAGCGATCAGGATATCGATCACAAGTGTCAGTATGTCGATCATAGCATTCATATTGATCATGCGCAAATTGAATTCGATTGTGGTCATCCTGATACCGATAATTATCATATTGCCATCGATCCCGCTGGAATCGCTCATGATCATATCGGTATTGATCATTGTAATAATCGACGCTATCGTAACGGTATCGATCGCTACCCTGTCGAAATCTATCATTATCTCGGTACCGATCGTTACCCCGATACCTTTCATAATCGAAATATCGATCACGGTTGTCGAAATGTAGGGGTGGACCCGTTGGCCTATATGGAGACGGGTTACGTTGAGGCTCACGAAATGTCTCGTAACGAGGTTCATAATTTCCCTCGTACCGAGAACCATAAGTGACCTCGTGATGTTTGTCATAATATGGGCGCCTGTCCCCTAACTGACCAGACGTCGGGTCCCCTTCATTAATTGTCTCTACTCGGGATTGTACAGCGGTATAGCTTGTACCACCCCGAGGTTCGTCATGATCGTAATGAGGACCCTGATCACGTTCACGGAGCTCCTCTCCCGGTGGCCGCTGTGCGCACTGAGGCTCGCCAGTGTGACTAACACTAGCAGGAGCAGTATCGCGCCCGTCATTCGGCTCCGGTTGGGCTTGCTCTAATTCCCCCTCCCCTTGCTGGGTCTCAGTAACACTCTGTGCGTTTTTAGCGGGTTGGTCGGTAAGGTTAGCAGTTACTGTTGCCCGCGGCATCGCTATGGGCCTAGTTACTTGCCACCTACCGACGTCAGGAGGTAGGGATTGTCTCCCTTCTCCGTAAGGCACAGTAGAGTTTTCTGATCCCCTTGGCGGAAGGGATGCAGCCCTCGGATACCCTGGTGCCGGGAAACGATCATACGGGTACGGAGCAATCGGCGGAGAGCCAGATCTGCCCACCGCACGAGGCCTAGGGGATGGGACTGGAGCTGGCGTAAAATCCAACATTTGAATTATATCCGCTAAATTTCGAATATGCGGAATCGAACATATCGAATCGGGAGTTATATTTCCCGTTGCCTCGCGTAAGGCGAGGATCCGTGCTGCTGTTGCATCGCCAATGCCTGGTACTTGTAACAGGTCATTTTTGTTGCACCAATTAGTACGGATTCTCTCCATCGTCAATAACGCACACAGAGATAATTTGATATACTACATACAAAATACTAATTCTATCAAATTAATAATTCCGGATCGCTTTCGTGCAAACGCAACCCTATACTTCCCGGGTCACTAATGCTAAAGCTATCCAGGCTCATATAACGTAACGTATACACGAAATATTACCGATAGTGCAATTATATAACTATGGTACCTGGTACGATACGAATAACGTAGCGTCCGGCTACCAAATATAAATACCCCAATCTCTTCTATGAAATCAATAATCACTGATTGTTTACGTACAAACGCAACGACAACGCTATACTTCCCGGCTCGCTAATGCTAAAGCTGTCCAGGCTTATATAGCGTGGCGCATACTCATATAAAACCGATACTGAAATCATGTAAGTATGCTATGAAGCGAATAAACGTAGCGTAAGGCTACAAAATACAAATATATACAAACGAATAACCGTAGCGTAAGGCTACAAAATACAAATATATGAAACGAATAACCGTAGCGTAAGGTTACAAAATACAAATATACCACAATCTCTTTCCGGTATTACGCTTCTCTGCTTACCGGTATATAACTCAGCGTAAATGTGACTCTGCACCTCAAAACAAACAAAAAGTCGCCAGACAGGAATTTTTAGTTAAGACCATATTCTAAAAGAGCAGTCTTTAAGCTTTAAAATTCTGTATAACTCAAATCAAATGGACTCTCCTAACCTATCTAAATATTGGAAAGAAAGCACAAACTCAGGAAAAGTGTGAACTGAGAAAAGAGGCTCTGAAGTACAGTGTCTATTCAAGCGCTTAATCTTTACTAAACCGTGCTGGCTGTGCGATGAATGGGACAAAAAACAGGAAGTAAACCACCAGAGTAACAACAATGAAGGGATTATCAAATTAAATTGAAATTAAGCATGCCTCATTAACACATTCTGTCCGTATTTAATGACAACTTTCAAAGCAGTAGCACTATCCTTTCAAAAGTTATTAGAGTTGAAAGTGAAGAGTGTGGACAAGGTTTTTCAGAAATGAAAAAGGGATTCGAAAGACACAACTAATCACACTATTCTACCAAAAATGTTCGAGATAAACTGCTAAAAAAACACACTCTCCTGCCCGTTTTATGATACCACATTTTAGCATAATGTAAAACAAGACCCGCTCTTTCAGAAAATATGAAAAAGTCAAGTTCGGCTAGGTTGACCCATTTCACTTATTTTCAGTCCTCACGCAAAATCAGTGTGTGCGACTTTATGTGCGTTTTGAGGTGCACGGTCACAAATTAAGAAATACGTACCGCCGGTCACGCACAATCGGTAGCGTTATGTATCGGTATATGAGTACGGCATAAAATACGAGTTCACGAAACAATGTACAAAATTCACTCATTCACCTTTTCTAACTTACCCGGAGGCGTTCACTTCGTAAACCAGACCGAAAGAAACTCCGGACACAAACACTTCACGAACTACAATTTATTAATTTCCAAATCACAAAAAATAAGCAATTTATTGCTTCTTCTCTGGCTTAAGCCAAGATTGAAGCAAATTATCGCTCTTTTCTCTTCTTTAAGCAAAGACTGAAAGAATTATTTCGCCTTTTCCCTTGCTAAATATACAAAGGGTTAAAGCAATCCTTCGCTCTTTTCCCTTGCGTATATTTGCAAAAGTCTAAAGACTCCCGGCAATATAAGAAAACATGTATTCACGAATTCAAACCAAGAAGTATAAACATCCAAATTGTATCATTGCGTCAATACTTGCACAACATACAAGACATACACTGATGCACACCAATCGACATGAATATAAACTTTCACATCAATATTCACTGTTCAACATCAGTATTCACTATTAACATCAAACTTCACTGCAATGTATATGTAGCGTAAATATAATCACAAAATACATCATCACAAAATACATAATCACAAAAACAGCAATCTTACACATTTTATATAATCAATAAATGCAGCAAATATATAAATGCGCGGCCAATAAATGCATCAAGCAGCGCGGCGTAGCCGAGACAGATTTATTCAAACACGCCGGCTGAAAATTCTCCGCAAGCGAGGGAAGAAAATGCAAACACGGACCAAAGAAAAGAACGTCCAATGTGCACCAGCCGGAGTAGCTTCCCGGAGACCACTGAATGATGCACCAATTTCCGCGGCAAAAGACGAAAAGAGCTATAGAATTTGAAGCGCGCCAATTGCTGCGTACTCCGCTAAAGTTGCAGTGGTTCACTAATAATAAGCAACACCTGCGATGAACACTTGACGAGAAGCGAGAAAAAAATATCTTAAACACTTTGCACAAACTTGTCCGCAAAATAAACGGCAATTGCTCAACACTCGCTTGAACAGAAAATGTTCAAACGAAGGTTGCTATAACTGCGTAAAACAAAATACAATGTACATAAAATCATTGAGGTGCATACACGCAGGTCCGTTCAACGAATGAATTCGGACCGCGGTCAAAAACATGAACTATATACCGACTGCCTCACACATAATCTAATGAAACTATATACGGGCCGTCTAATATGGCACAGTAATTCCCAATATACGGAAATCATTCGAGTTGCAATACCAAAATACAACTACCGAGCATGATAACGAACAACTTCCAAAAAGACAATTTACAAAAATACTGGCGTCATCGAATATGTACGAGAAGACCTTGGCCGGAGTTCTCGACTCATACAAAAGCTTAATATAACGGGTACGTTAACGGACACGTTTCGTAATGCAATAACCTACGCAAACATAATTCAACTTGACGAAACGTCCACTAAATTGTAGACCAAAATCAAACTCATGTACTGTAACGACACGAGTTTGAACAACGCTAACAATTTTATTACAAATACAAAAAATATTATGAATCCTGCAAATACTAGGCCAAACTAAAGCTATAAGCTAAACATCCGGGTTGTCCCGAGGACGTTAATGCTTACCTAAAGTGATATAAAAACCTAGAAAATAGAAATTGGGCAAGCGACTAAAAAATAGCTCGCCCGTATACAAATATTACTACTTTCCAAAATTACAGTTTGGCCACTACAAAAGTTAATTGAAATTGTGAAATAGGCACCGCTTTACTATGCCGTTTCACGAAAAAACGGCGCGAAATTTAATAATAGGATTCGCGCCACGGCATTGTTGGCATTCTTTGGAACGCCACACCCAACCAAATAGCTTCTGCTACGGTAAACTCCGCACACCTCTAAAGGTGAAACAATACAAAATATACGTTAAAACAAAGCAAATAAACACATTTTAACGAAAATTAAGTAACGTATATCATTTACTTACTTGTACTTTTGCCGTTTCCGAGCAGAATATTTGTTCAAAAACGGAGACCCTGCTCGCAGCGCCATTTGTTGTGCGGCGCGCTGCAACCAAAACGCTGCTGTGATGGTTCGTATAAATTACTTGGCCGCGACGCCTCGCACAACATGGTAAATTAGATAATTGTACTTAAATCACTTCTAGAAAGTGAGGTAAGGTATACATAGCTTACCTGGCTTGGTAATCCTGCGTTATCGCAGGACCACCGGAGAGACCGGTAGGCGCGGATGCCAGGTAGTAGTCCCTGGCTGGCATACGCTGGTATACGCTGTGTCGCTGGTCGCTGGTCGCTGTGTCGCTGGTATACGCTGTCGCTAGATCGCTGGTTCCTTGGTTCGCTGTTTCTTGTTCCGTTCCTTGTTCCTTGTCTCTCTTCTCTTCAGACCTTGGTCTCCCTTATATAGGAGGGAGGCACAGGTTGAAGTAGCCCGCGCCGACAGCCGCCCTCAACGGGGGACAGGCCGCCCGCGCCGGGCCGCGCCCGTGCGGGGACCGGCACGCGCCGCACGCCCCAGGTAGGTGTGTGTGTGTGGGCGCGCGCACGCGGCGTACGTGCCACGCACCGGCGCACCGGTCCTCGGCGCCCCGATCCTCGCCCCGCACAGCACAATTGCCGGTTTTAAGCCAGGCACACTGCGCTGCACGGGCGAACATAATACATATAAACATATTCTCTATATCCCTATGTTGCCTTATGCAACAGTACCAATATCTGGCCTGGCCCATGGACTATATTGCATGATTACTAAGACATGAGAGCACTTTGGGGCGAGTAATTCTCACAGACAACGTACTTTAACCTGAAACACAAACCAAGACAACTAAAAGCGTGTAAATTAAATCTGTTCGACTGGACTTACTTGTGAAAATCACGGAGAAAACAGTTTCGTGACTCGTCCGAGTCACTTCTTCAGCTCTGTCTGGCTGGCGAGCATTCACCCGTGGAGGGTGAATGGGCGATGTTACTGCCTTTATTGTCTGTACGTCGAGGAATTTTCCGGATCACCGACTTGTATGTTGGTGAAAGGTTGTGTCGGAGTCCCCCTCCCCTATTGAGTGAAGGATTTTCCGCATTCACATACACAGCTTCACGGACTCCTCTTTCAAACCATCTGGTTTCCTTGTCAGTGATGTCGACCTCTTTGTCTTCAAAAAGGTGCCCCGTGTTCTTCAGGTGGGTGAACACGGCCGACTCATTCCCAGCTGAGCTGGATCTACGATGTTGGTAGAGACGTTTGTGGAGAGGTTGTTTGGTTTCACCGATGTAGTTTCGTGACTCGGACGAGTCACGAAACTGTTTTCTCCGTGATTTTCACAAGTAAGTCCAGTTGAACAGATTTAATTTACACGCTTTTAGCATACTACCTGGATGAATCAAAATCTACATCGATAAACCAAGACAAGGAAATTCAGGGAAGCTTTTGAGGTACCAAAACTTTTTATTATCTTTAATTCAAGACCAATATAATTTACATTAGATAAGGCCGACAAAGGCGGGACACAGTGAATCACGACGTTATTGGGTGAAAGGTCGTTCTCAAAGGAAGTTTCTAGAATGCATTCACACGTGACTCTCGTCGCGGGAAAGGAAACATTGCAAAGCTTTTATCATACGGATCTACAGTGCAATATCATTTGAACATTCATTTCAGTAGGCCTACTATTCTTGACAAAACTATACATGGTGGCAAATATTGATGTAATAATCTTAAAATGAATACCGACACTATAACCATGGAAGACCGGGTTAAAAAACAAAAACAACAACTTCGGGAATCTTTCAAAGGAAGGATGCATAGTCGATATACAAATACATAAATAACGCAAGAAAGTATAACTTTACCTACTCCATACGTAAAGAAGGAGGCGTGAATGAAAGTTAACTGCTAACTGGATGCCAAAGCTGGACGGATTTGCGATGTCTAAGTTCCCGAGTGCCGTTTGTATTATTTCTGGTGGGGAAATTTTGCAGACACATTACATTCAACATCAAATATTATTTACATAAAAATAAGAACGATAAAGGGTGGGTCACAGTTGTTCACGACGTAATCACGTGAAAGGTCGTTCTCAAAGGAAGTTTCTAGAATCCCATTAACACGTGATTATCGCCGCGAGAAAGGAGAGATGACAATGGTTAGATGGTTGCATTGAAAGGATCTTCGCAGTGCAATATCATGTCAAACTTCTTTTTAAACTATTTTTTGACAAATAAATGCTGACAATAACTGTTATAATAGTCTTGAAAATAGATACTGGCCCTACAACAATAGAAGACCGAGTTCAGGAAAACCTCGGGAATTTTACAAAGGAAAGATTCATAATCGATATGATATTACTTACCCGGTACGTAAGGCAGGAGGCGTAAAAGAAAGGTTACTGGTAACTGGATGCTAACGCCCAATGAATATGCGAGGTACAAGTCCCGACTGCCGTGCTTATTTCTGGTTGGGGGGGGGGGGTCCAGATACATTGCCGCACCAATTCGTAACCAATACAATTGACATAGAATAAGACCAACAGAGGGTGGATCACGTCAGGTCACGACGTAATCACGTGAAAGATCGTTCTCAAAGCAAGGTGACATTCATTGCACTACGTAGGTCCTTTGCATCACGTGTGAATATTAATAGCATTATAGAAACTTCCTACGTGAACTTTTCATGTGATCGCTTCGTGACCCACTCTTTGTCGGCCCTGAATTTTATGTAAATTGTTTTGGTATTTAATAAATGTTTGAATATAGTAATAATGCTAATGATAATAGATATCATTAAAAAAAAGTCGCACCCTTTGATTTTTACCGTGTTTACGTGAGGACCCAGGAAAGGTGAAATGGGTCAATTTTGAGTTTTCCATATTTTCTAAAAGAGCTATTCTTCTTCTACATTATTCTTGAGTTTTGGGATCCTAAATTGAACGGAAAAGTGGGTTTTCAGCAGTTTTTCGACAACCCCTTTTAGGTAGAGCATTGTGATCAGGTTTTTTCAAAGAGGCCTCTCTCATTTCTTGAAAATCGTTTGCAACCTCTTCACTTTCAACTCTAATTACTTTTGAAAGGATAAAGCTATATACTGCTCTGAAAGTTGACATATATCTTTGTCAGAATGTGGTAGTAGACCATGCTCAATTTCACTTTAATGTGATTATCCCTTAATTGTTGGTGCTACAGTGGTTAACATCATGTTTTTGTCCCTGTTATGACACAGGTAGCATGGCTTAGTAAAGATTAAGCACTTGAATAGTCCGTGTACTTAGCTTGCTTTCTTGAATATTGAGAAGACATGTTTTATACATTTTCATACTCTTCAATCCCAACCCACCCTTCCTAAAAGTATTTGTATTGATGACATAAACATTGCTGAGAAACATTCAACCACGTTTCTAGGAGTGACCCTAGATAGCAATCTAACTTGGAATACTCATGTCCAGAATGTTACTACAGCAATATCTAAAACAACTGGTGTTTTAAGGAGAATAAAGTATTTAATTAATGATCAAACTTTAATAATGTTATATAACACTTTATTTTTACCATATGTAATGTACTGCAATATTGTATGGGGCAACTGTAGCAAAAATAAATTAAACACAATTCTTATTCTTCAGAAAAAGGCTCTTCGTATATGCACACACTCAAATTTCTTGGCTCACACTGATCGCATATTTTAACGCCTAAAAACTCTAAAGGCCCATGATATACATATATACCTAACTGCCATATTTATGTATAAACACACTCGAAATGTCTTAATAACCAATGACCATATTCACTCATACCCAACCCGTCGTTCCCATGATTTTCATTTAAGTAATCCAAAGCTTCTACTTGCTCAAAAGTCGATCAGACATCACGGTCCGGATGCATGGAACACTCTTCCTGAGGAGTTGAAACAATGTGCCTCCTTGTTTTCATTCAAAGCAAACTTAAAGAAGCTCATTTTATTACAGTATACTTCAAATACGAATTAGAAACAAATAATTGATATGATTAATGTTGGTCTCCCAAATAGCGACATCGCATATCGTTCCCTCTTCCAGCAAACCAATTCTATTATTCTACATTCCAGCATATCTGCCCTTGTGCACTTTCTAGCGCTTGCACGCACATCCACCAACATCACACATCAGAGTTTATTTTACCCTGCTATCTTCGCAGCAGAACTTGTATTGTATTGTATTGTATTGTATTTTATTGTATTGTATTGTATTGTATTGTATTGTATTGTATTGTATTGTATTGCATTGTATTGTATTGTATTGTATTGTTACGAAACTAGTATACGTCCCTACCTTTTCCTCGGGCCGACCATCTTTTCAAGCTATGCTTACAATGGCGGCCCTCTGCATAGTCGCTCCATAATTATAATTGTTGTTGTAATCCCCGCTGCAGACATGCATACTGTATATTGTATCATTAATTTCCTTTTATATCCTTGTTTATGCAAGCTAAACGACTCTGTTTTGAATTTATTTTGTGTATTTCCCACATGTTCATGATAATGTGCCTTATGTATATTTTTTGCTGATTGATTTATTGATTTGCAGAAAATAAATCTATTAAACAAAACTTCAGAGCCTTTTTTCTCAGTTTACACTTTCCAGAGTATGTGCTTTCTGTCCAGTTAGTATATAGGTTTGGAAAATTCATCTGGATTGAGTTCTACATCATCGTTAAGCTTAGAGTCTGCTCTTTCAGAATCTGCCCTTAACTAAAAATCTATGTCTGGCGACTCTTTGTTTGTTTTATCATGTTTATGGTGCGGGATCGCATTGTGAATGACAAGGCCTGCTGGACTCATTGCGATGCTAAATTTAGCTGGAAAAATAGCGAAGTTTATTCAAAGGTATGATTGACTGTAATGTGAGTTCATGAGTGATTTAGGAACGTCCCGTACATAATTAAGCATACATAAATTGTAAAATACAGTGAGAACTGAGAATATTGTTGTGTTGGTTTATGAACGAATTAACGAGTATCTCACCGAGCTTGATACTAGTTCGCGACTGCAGATTTTGCTTGTTGCAGAGATGGCTTCGCTGGCCTAACTTTTTTCATTCTATTGGAAAAAGAATAACCTTTCCAGTAGCATGCAAAAAATTATGTATTTGCAACAATATTGCTGAAATTAAAGATCTTAGGTGTTCCGTTCTTTCTTGCCAACCCTGTATATATGCACTGGACTTGTACTGTCACTGCCTGGTAATTTGTATGTATTTATCTCCTGTGGCGACCAGGGAGGACATTTCGTAGCGCTATGTATCCAGTGGAAAAGGTGCTCTAAAAATATTTATTGTCATTATCATTATCATTATATTGAAATGTTACTTATTCAATACCAATACAATTTATATAAAACAAGCGCCGAAAAGATTGGGTCACGAAGCGATCACATGAAAAATTCGCGTAGGAACTTTCCAGAATCCTATTAATATTCACACGCGATGCAAAGGACCTACGAAGTGCAGTGAATGTCAAACTTCCTTTGAGAATGATCTTTCACGTGATTACGTCGTGACCTGACGTGCCTGGCGTGATCCACCGTGACCCACCGTCCTTTGTCGGTCTTATTTCATGTAAATTGTATTGGTATTGAATAAGTGCTGCAATGTATCTGGAAATTTCCCGAAAAGAAAAAAAAAAGAACGACAGTCGGGGACTTGTACATCGCAAATTCGTAGGACGTTAGCATCCAGTAACCAGTAAACTTTCTTTCACTCCCCCTGCCTTACGTACCGGGTAGGTAAAATCACACTTTTTTGCGTTATACAGTATATGTGTTTTATATCGATTATGAATCTTTCCTCTGTAAACTTCCCGAGGTTGTCCTGAACCCGGTCTTCCATAGATGCGTCGGTATTTATTTTCAAGATTATAGCATCAGTTTTTGCCAGCTTTTTTTTTTCTTTTGGCAAGAATAGTACTTACATGTAGTTCGAAATGATAATTGCACTGCGAAGATTCATATGATGCACCCTTTACGTGCGGATGGGATTCTATTGAAAAATCTCTTGGGAACGACCTTTCACGTGATTACGTCGTGACCAACCGTGACCCAACCTTGTCGGTCTTATTTTATGTAAATCGTATTGATGTTGAATTAATGCTGCAATGTATCTGGAAAATCTCCCCACCAGAAATAATACGAATGGCACTCAGAGACGTATACATCGCAACGCCGCCGGCGTCAGCATCCAGTTACCAGTAACCTTTCACTCACGCCTACTGCTTTACGTAACGGGTAAGTAGGGTGGGCTTATTAAGATGGTAAATTTACCTGGAAAAATAGCGAAGTTTATTCAAAAGCATGGTTGGAAGTAACGTGAATTCATGAGTGGTTTATGAATAAAGCATGTACATAAATAAACTTAGAATATTGCTGTGTTGGTTTATGAACGAATTATGGAGTATCTCACCGGGCTTGAAACGAGTTCGCGACTGCAGATTTTGCTAGTTGCAGAGATGTCTACGCTGGCCTAACTTTGTGTCATTCTATTGGAAAAAGAATAACCTTTCCAGTAGCATGCAAAAAAATGATGTATTTGCAACAATATTGCTGAAATTAAAGATCTTAGGTGTTCCGTTCTTTCTTGGCCACACTATATAATATGCATGATATGCACTGGACTTGTATTGTCACTGCCTGATAATTCGTATGTATTTATCTCCTGTGGCGACCAGGGATGACACTCATAGCGCTTTCCATCCAGTGGAAAAGGCGCTCCAAAAATATCTCTTATCATTAGCATAAAATCATTTGCATAAAATCAGGACCGACAAACAGTGGGGCACGAAGCGATCACGTGAAAAGTTCACGTAGGAAATTTTTATAATTCTATTAATATTCACACGCGATGCAAAGGACCTACGCAGTGCAATAAATGTCAAACTTCCTTTGAGAACGATCTTTCACGTGATTATGTCGTGAACTCACGTGATCCACCCTTTGTTGGTCTTATTTTATGTAAATTGTATTGGTATTGAATAAGTGCTGCAATGTATCTTGAAATCCCCCCCCCCCCCCCCCACTAGAAATAAGAACGGCAGTCGGGACTTGTACATCGCAGATTCGTTCGGCGTTAGCATCCAGTCCCAGTAACCTTCTTTCAAGCCTCCTGCCTTACATACCAGGTAGGTAAAATCACACTTTTTGCGTTATGCATTTTTGCGCTATATGTATTTGCATATCGATTATTAATCTTTCCTTTGTAAAATTTCCGAGGTTTTCTTGAACCCGGTCTTCTCTGGTTGTAGGGCCAGTATACATTTTCAAGATTTTTACATCAATTATTGCCAGCACTATTATTTATCAAAAGTAGTACGAAAAGAAGCTTGACATGATATTCCGCTGGGAAGATCCTTACAAAGCAACCATTGTCATCTCTCCTTTCTCGCGGCGATAATCACGTGTGAATGGGATTCTAGAAACTTCCTTTGAGAACGACCTTTCACGTGATTACGTCGTGAACAACCGTGACCCAACCTTGTCGGTCTTATTTTATGTAAATTGTATTGATGTTGAATTAATGCTGCAATGTTTCTGGAAATTCTTCCCACCAGAAATAATACGAACGGCACTCGGAAACTTATACTTCGCAAATTCGTGCAGCCTTGGCATCCAGTTACCAGTAAACTTTCTTTCACGCCTCCTGCTTTACGTACCGGGTAGGTAAAAATCAATTTTTTTTTTTGCGTTGTATAATCATTTGTATATCGACTATGCATCCTTCCTTTGTAAGATTCCCGGGGTTGTCCTGAACTCGGTTTTCCATGGTTGCGTTCGGTGTGGAAGAATATCTTTTAGTTAAATTGTATGGCTCTTATTAAAAGCTAAAGAGTCATTTCTCCAGCCTTCTCGGCTTGGTATGTTTTGTAACAAGTTGCGAGACATCAGTTACGAGGGATAATATACATCTTGGTCCCGTGTCATAACATGGTATGCTCCTCTATAAAGTCTAACACACATTCAACATTTTTTATTCCAGTTTAAGCAGATAGATTCGACATGACAACAAGTTGTGCAAGTAGCCAAAATTATCATTAATTTTAAGAGTTGCTGAGCTGTTGCTGAGTTGAGAGGTGCGATTGACAGGTTCGACACTAATTGACTAGACCTAGCTGGTAAATAACCGCTTATACCTGATAGAATGGATAGGAAACATGGAAATAGGACATAGCTAACACTATTTCAAAGAGTACTGGTAAGACTAAGACTCTAAGAGTATACAGGCCTAGACAGCCACTATACACTGGATGGAACACGTCGAGGTGGGAACAGTATAAAACTTCTGTGTCCCGACTATAGCACATGAAACTGTTTGACGTGCTAACGGCTCAATCAAAGCATACTTTTGGAGGTTTGTTGGTGCAAGGCAATCTATATGGGTATGTTTTGAAACAATTAATAGTGTAGTAGACAATCGGACATCAGCATGTTCCGTGTTCACTGCTTTTCCTTGTATGTCAAGCAGTGGCTTAGTTACGTGGGTTCAGAATAAGCGCACGGTCTATTGTAGTCTTTTGTGATAAAGGGCGTGTGCGTAGGTGTAAATTTAGACACCTCACTAGAATTTACCTTTGAATATTCACCCTTTTGACAATGTAGTTATTGTAGAGCAATGTTTCCTCTATTGATTAGTTGTATTTCTTGGAAACAAAAGTGTCTTTACTTTAAGGCACGATGGAATTTCGAAAACATGTACGTTTGGAACATAATATTCGCATTATTTAATATCATATGTTTGCGATATTGGTGTGAGGTGGATGATTTTTTGTCATATCCCACAGCGTTGCCGTTTAATGCGCACCCTCTTTACTGTACAGATCTTGTAAAGTTAAGTCTCTTCTATCATTTCCATTACTTGTCATCGATGAAAATTGTATTTGCAGTATTGCCGGGACTACTTTTATACAACCATTCACGCTAGAACAACTTTATTTGCGTTGCTAATATCTGTGTCTTGCAACAGTGGGGCGTGAGCGTAGTTGTAAATTTGGACATTTCCCAAGGGATTACTTTTGAATGTTTATTCTCTTGACAATGACTATAGCTATTGTAGAGCAATGTCTCCTCTATTAATAAGTTGTATTTCTTGGAATTTTAAAAACATGTACGTTTGGAACATATATATATATATATATATATATATAGTTGCGTTATACGATATTATGATAATGTATTATATATTGCCATGAGGGTGGTATATTTTTGGCACATCCACAGGGTTGCCATTTAATGTACACCCTCTTCACTGTATAGATCTTGTAAAGTTAAGCCTCTTCTATCATTTCCATGACTTTTTATTGATAAAAAGTGTATTTGCTGTATTGCCGGGACTACTTTAAAAAACATCCATGATAGAACAACGGTGTTTGCGTTGCTAATATCTGTGTTTTGTGTTAAGGGGGCGTGAGCGTTCCCAAGGGATTGTCTTTTAATGTTCACCCTTTTGACAATATGGATATTGTAGAGTGATATCTCCTGTATTAACTACAATGTATTTTTGAAAACAAATGTGCCCTTGATGTACGGCACGATCGAAGTTTGAAAACATCTATGTTTGAAACATAAAATATATTCGCGTTAATGATATTCAATGTTTTCTATATTGCCATGAGGGTGGTGTACTTTGGGGCACATACCACAGGATTGACATTTAATGTGCATCCTCTCACTGAATAGATATTGTGAAGCAATGCTTCTGCTATATTTCCACGACATTCATTGATATAAAAGTGTGTAGCTGTATTGCTGGAAGTACTTCTAAAAACATGCACGAAAGAATGTCGGAATTTGCGTTCATAGTATCCGTGTGTTGTAATTACGGGGCTTGAGCGGAGGTGTAATTTTGGGCACTTCCCAAGGGCTTGCCCTCTGCATGTCAACCTTTTTGACAAAAAAAAAAAACACGTCTCCTATATTACCTTAAATGCATTTTAACGAAAATGAGAGCGTATGTGCTATACAGAGGGAAGAATTTCTCAGAGGCATGTACCCATGGAACATTTTTTTTTTTGCGCTTGTAAATACTGCATTTTTTCACTGCCTTTAGGACGCATGGGGCTACTTTGAGCACCTCCAACAAGGTGGTCTCTGCAAGTGAACCCTTTGGACTGTATAGATATTGTATATCAATGTTATTTTATCTTTACCCCGGCGATTTTTATAGAAATAAAAGTGTCTTCATATGGCAGGAATTCAATTCAATACAATTAATTAAATTTTAATTTCATTTTTAGACAAGAACATAACCTGCTCTGTACTGAATTCTGGAATTCCTATAAACTTTATACACAGGCCACCAGGTTCCCGTACGAAACGGGATAATAGACATCACCTTTTTTTTAAAACTGAAAATGAGGTGCGTAAAACTGTGTAGTATGACATGAGGCAAATCTCTCGTTTGAAGAAGCTACACCCCTGTAGACAATGCCAGTGTATATCTTGGCAATCAAGGACTTAAAAACCAAAGATATAAAACACCTGTTTCTTGACCCACGGCCCTAATCTGGCAAAAGGGTGTATCTGCAAAATTTTGGGATTTTCTTTTTTTTTTTCTTTTTTAGGGTTTTTGAGGTCAAAATTTTCATCTGGCCAACTCTCATTGGTGCTCGGGCTTTAGTTTTCGAGATACCAGAGGTTACCAAAATCAATTTTCATCATTTAACTGGTATTTAATCTGGCACAAGGGTGTATCTGCACATACATCCTTAAAAAAATGGTGTTAATCTGGCAAAAGGATTTATCTGCCACATACATCCTTTAGCCAGATTAAATGATGGGGAAAATGTGTTAATTTAATCAGGCAAAAGGGTCTATCTGCACATACACCCTATCATTTACCATAGAAGGTATTTAATTTGACTGTCATACATGCATTAGAACACAAATGTCTGTCCACCTGTTACATATACGTTCACTATTTTTATGTTTTTATGCCTCCGCCAAGAAGTGGTGCCGGAGGCATTATGTTTTCGGGTTGTCCGTCCGTCCTTCCGTCCGTCCGTCCGTAATGAATTTTGTGGACAGCGTAACTAAACAAGAGACCCGCGGGTCTAGCGCTCACCTGAGTATCGCAAGTTCACCTTTCACGCAGTCACTAATCTAAATTATTCACAGCTCTACCAAAATTTGACGAGGCATTCTCAAGTGGAAGATGAAAATGTACAATAAGGGCCCAATTTTTTCAAGATTCCTTAATTTGGGGGAATTGGGGCCCCCTGGGGCCCTCTGGGTGGGGCATGGTGCCCAGTTTGATAAATTGAGATCCTGACCACCTAGGGCTGCTACCTGCCAAGTTTGACAAAAATCCATCATGAGGTTTTCAGGAAGAAGATGAAAATGTACAATTCAGGCCCTCATTTGGACCCTTCCAACCACCCCCCTCCCCCTACCCCCAAGAGGGGCACCCCTGGATCTCCTATGAACAAACTTGAAACTACAGTCATTAATGTACTCACTCATAGTATTATCTCAGCTCTATAACTTCTGATTCTAGAGAAGATTTTTAAAGATTCCTTCATTTGGGGGGTTTGGGCCCCCTGGGGGCCCCCTGGGCGGGGCATGGTGCCCATTTTAACAAATTGAGATCCTAACCCCCTAGGGATGCTACCTGCCAAGTTTGGTGAAAATGGGTCATGGGGTTCTCAAGAAGAAGATAAAAATGTACAATTTAGGCCCCATTAGGACCCCTCCTCACCCCCACCCCCCCCCCGGGTCCCAAGGGGGGCACCCCTGATTCTGCCATGAACAAACTTGAAACTACAGTCATCAATGTGCTAACTCATAGTATTAACCTAGCTCTATCACTTCTGGTTCTAGAGAAGAAGGTTTTTGCGGATTCCTTAATTTTTGGGGGTTTGGGCCCCCTGGGGGCCCCCTGGGTGGGTCATGGTGCCCATTTTAATAAATGGAGTTCCTAACCCCCTAGGGATGCTACCTGCCAAGTTTGGTGAAAATGGGTCATGGAGTTCTCAAGAAGAAGATGAAAATGTACAATTTAGGCCCCATTAGAACCCTTCCCCACCCCCCTCCCCTGGGTCCCAAGGGGGGCACCCCTGATTCTGCCATGAACAAACTTGAAACTACAGTCATCAATGTACTAACTCATAGTATTAACTTCGCTCTATCACTTCTGGTTCTAGAGAAGAAGATTTTTACAGATTCCTTAATTTTTGGGGGTTTGGGCCCCCCTGGGGCCCCCTGGGTGGGGCATGGTGCCCATTTTAACAAATTGAGTTCCTAACCCCCTAGGGATGCTACCTGCCAAGTTTGATGAAAATCGGTCATGGGGTTTTCAAGAAGAAGATGAAAATGTAAAAAGTTTACGCACGACGCACGACGCACGACGGACGACGGACGACGGACGACGCACGACGCACGACGCACGACGGACGCCGGACGAAGGGCGATCGCAATAGCTCACTTGAGCCTTTGGCTCAGGTGAGCTAAAAACTTTTGGAGGTATCCTAATGAAACTTGGCTTGTATGTGTCTTAGGGGGTGAAGTTGTACCTATCAACTTTTGGGTGCACCACATGCTCAAGGTCAAAGGTCAAAAGGTCAAGGTCAAATACGTAACTTTCACAATTTCCACCATATCTATTCAATGCCTGAAGATATTTTCTTAAAACTTAACGTATACATGTATTACCCAATTAAAATTCTCTGGTGAAAGTTTGGGGTCATGAGGTCAAAGGTCAAAGGTCAAAAGGTCAAGAAGCAATATCAAAACTTCACTTTTTGCTCCCTAACTTGGAAATTGTTCAAGGTATCTTCATGGAACATAGTATATATACATGAACTGAGTGGCAGTGATTATCTAGAGAATTTAGGGTTCATGGGGTCAAAGGTCAGGGGTCAAAGGTCAAGGGCAACACTTCAACATTTTACTATTTCCCTCATATCCATGCAATGCCAGCAGGATTATTATTTTTTTTTACACTTGGTGAATGCATGTATAACCTAATAGAGATTCTCTGGAAACTTTTTTTTTTGCCTCAAAGGTCAAAAGGTTAAAGATCAAGGGAAAGTGCTGAACTAACTTTTTCCTCCATATCTCAGAAGTGGCTCAAGTTATCTTGAAACTTTCTACATATTTATGCATGTTCTGCCTGACAGGGATTATCTCATGAATTTTAGAGTCAAAGGCCAGATGAAAATGGTAACAATGTACTTTTCAATACAGAAATTGCACTTTTTTTCCATACCTTGAAAATTACTCAATGCATAAACTTATGAATGGGCAAAGTCATGTTAAAGTCCTTAAATCCCCAAATACATGCTCTCCTATTCATCCAATTAAACCTAGGTCAAGGAAGGTGAACATTCAACACATTTGTGACAAACTTGTCATTTTAATATTTTGCCAATTTTGTGAAAATATAATCACACATTGACCACATGTACTATAGACCTATTAGGAAAATCATGCATTATGGCGGAGGCATACCAGTCGCCTTAGCGACATTTCTAGTTGAAAATAGTTTTATACGGTGATAGATTGTTTGGAGGATTATGCACATTAGAAACATAAGTTTACCTAATATCTTTGAAATGGACCCCATTTCTGTGAAAATGCCCAAATGTCCCTTTTGCAGACACTGTTATAATGGGCCTAACATAATATATTAATCCTAGATTCTGATATACTATATGTTTAATGAGATTTAGAGTGTCAATATAACTGACGTTGTGCCTTAGAAGGCTTCGATTTTAATAAAATTGAAAATGTTACATCGCTTGAAAAGAAATACATATTCGGGAAAACCTAAAGATATGGCCGAGAAAGGCCATAGGATTAAAGGGCAAATAAACCCAAGCTACGCTTTCTCATATCCACGTAAACCCAAAATGTTCCACATTTCCGCAGGAGAATGTCATGAATGATTTTTACTAAAGTTTACTAAATGTAGAAAAAAATTATGTAAAGTGAGAGATTGAGCCTGGAGCCATGAGCGAGTGATTTCACATGTATGTATGGAACCATTGTTCCGTTGCGAGGATAATGTAGATGAGAATACAATAACTGCGTCAAAATAAATTATAATGCTTGATGCAGATATTTGATACGTCAATAATTTCAATAGTTTTAACCAAACTTCTTATTCGAATGAATTGATATGTTAGCACATTTTGTGAATGTCCATGGATACATGTAGCTTCCAGCCTTTTCAAGGTGCAACTTTGCAATGAAGTGTAGTGTTTCATAAGAATTAGTGTCAAAATGAGAACTGAAATTTCCCTGGAGACTTCCATTTTAATCACCTTGAAAATGTTACATCACTCACAAAGAAATGAAATAAACTTTTCAATTTTATATGTATGTAGTATGAAATCAAGAGGATATTGACATCCTGTCTGCATTTCATGTAAAATTTGAACTGTAAGTAAAAATTGTAATGTTGATAACATTGTATACTGATTAAATTGGTAGTGAGTACATTCAATTCAAATTGAATTCAAAATTTGAATTTAAATGATAGCCCTATACGCATAT
Organism: Diadema antillarum; assembly: GCF_040938485.1. NCBI lineage: Eukaryota > Metazoa > Echinodermata > Echinoidea > Diadematoida > Diadematidae > Diadema > Diadema antillarum. The sequence goes on along the minus strand of NW_027271466.1, from coordinate 2,095,099 downwards.
CGGAAGATGTGACTCTTGTTTACTAACAGGTGTGAGGTTGTAAATTTTAATTGGTTGTTGAATGAAGTTTCGTTGGTTTTAATATTGTGCCTGTAGGTTCAAGCAAATTGTCAGAGCATCGTTAAATATTTACTTTTCTTCTACTTGGAAGAAGGAGGGGACTAAAGTGGTATACAGATCCAGAATAATGCCAACCTGCTGGTGTGCAACCGGGGACAAATTTCCCTTCATGTTTGGATTTTTTGTCAAGTATTAGTGTCACAAACGTGTGTTTACTCATAAGTAGTGTACGATTTTGTAGGGAAATCTTAAAAACATGTTTACATTTCTGCAGACACTGTTAGTTATCATAGGCCAAAAATATACAGTATTAGTTGTAGAATCTGATATACATGCAGGGTGGTGGGGGGGGGGGAGTTAGCATGTTGCAGCAACATGCTAAAATTGTGTGCAACATGCTGACATTTTTGTACAATATGCTAACATTTTTGTGGAATATGCTACTGAGAAAACACACAACAATTTACATGTACTCTATTATCCACAAACTAGTAATTGCAATCTCCATGATTTTTTCCGTCCATCACAACTCTTTGTGGTCAAATGTTCAAAATATACTTGTATAAGTCTCATAAAGCATAGCATTTAGCAACTACAACCCCAGAGCTTGTAGGGGCCCGTGAGCATTCATGCAGGTAGGCATTCATGCTATTTTATGTGTGTGTGTGTTTAATATGAAATCAATGGGATAATGACATTGTTGTTCATTATATGTCTTCATGATTGCATTTCATCGCAAACGTCAAAAAAAAAAAAAAAATCATGTAGCATTCCGGACCCGTACATAGCATCATTTAATTGTATTATGATTGTTAAAAAAAAAATTGTTTGAAATTAAAATTCATTACTCAAGCTCACTTGAATTTAATTTCTGTAGTTAATTACTATAGACAGCCGAGTCCTAAACCTGTTGTATTTTTGACAGTTTTACGGTTATTGTGAAAGTGAGTGTGATTACAGCTGCTGTATGATTACAGAGCATGATTTGTGCCTCCTTGAATAATAGTCCCCAGAGAGTGGAAAAAAATCAATATAAGTGATGGTCTGATGGGAGCATGCTAAAATGTCATCCTTCCTGTTTATATCTCTGACCTGACTTTGGCCATCACTACCCCCCCCCCCAATTTATATATATATATATATATATATATATATATATATATATATGATCAAGAAGCGACGACGTTTAGAATCATTAAAAATGTAAGAAAGACACAGTTTGAGGGTAATACCCCAATTTTGAGTGGAATCTGTCCCTTTTTGTGTTCATTTTCCTATTATTTTCTTGCATTTGCATTAACTTTATACAAATTCAAGATCAAATATATCTACTGAACACGGTACAATAGGCTACAGAAACACAGTTACAAGTATACGTCACTCTTTACACACACACACACACACACACATATATATATATATATATCCAATATATACATATATATATACATATATATATATGATTACAAGAAAAAAAATGTGAAGACGGTTGTCGCAATTACATCCCTTTTAATTTTCAAAGTTTCGGTCTGAGACCTTCAGTGATTCAATTTGGCTAATAAGGTGAATACAAACATTAATTGGAAAGTAAACACAACACGTTAGATGTAAAACAAAGATAAAAATACATGAACTCAACATTAAATAACATAATTATCTTAGGAGCAAAATTGGTGTTGATGTGTATCTCTACCCCAAAAAAAAATTGGTATGTGAAAGAGACATTTCAGTAGTCCATTGCTCCAACATTCAAAGAAAGGGGTCATTAATTTCAAGTGGAACAATGCGTCTGAAAGCTTCCAAACACAGTGGGTCTGAGAGACAAGACTACAGCACACATATTATTTACAGGAGATTAAGGAACCACTCTGGTTCCTTAATCTCCTGCAAACAATAGACGTTTGGAAACTTTCGGATGCATTTTTTCCACTAATTAATGACCCCTTTTCTCTGAATGTTGTTGACTACTAGTCTAACTGACATGTGTCTCTAACACAAATCACAAAATATTTTTTGGTAAAGATATATACAGCTTAACCCAAATCCCATGGGGTAATATTTTTTTTCGCCGTGCATCTAGACCGATTGGAATTTCACGTTGAAACCTCATGACTATTTTTCTCTCAAGTTTCCCGCATATTTTGATATATAATACACCCTGGTCGGACATGTAGAAATGGTTTTAGAGGTCAATCGCTTGACCGTTACAAAAAAAGGAAGATTTTGTACACGTTTCTATGTAATTCATATATCCAATGTCATGTAAACTCCAAATCAATTATAGTTGTTACACTGAATTAAAATTTTGATTATTCCATTGTTAGTAGTTTATTTCATACACTTCATAGATATTTTTATGAAATAAACAACACAGAAAACAATAAAATACATAAGAATAAAAACAATGAAATACAAAAGAAATAATGAAATACTAACTTGCATATTTACATGATTTATGCAAATTAGTGATATTTCTATCACCATAAAACATGGAAATGAATGAATTACATCATTAGAAAGTATTTTAACAGAAATCCTGAAGAAATTCTGTCATTACTCATGATTTCAGATGATAATCCCATTTTCCCCACAAATTCATCAAAAATTTGCATATTCAAACTTTGAATAGATAAAGAAATGAACGTCAGATTTTTTTTTACATTCCTATTCTACATGACTTGTTTTACGACTGTGCCAATTTTCAAGTCAATCGGTCAATTAGTTGCCGAGATCTGAGGGGGAGGCCAAAATGCCCCCCCCCCCTCCCATGGACTCGAGTGATCAAAACAACCCAATGGGATTAGGGTTAAGCGACAGCCGCTAGAACCAACTAGATTAGAACCAGGTTCCTGATAAAGTGCTAGGTCTACATGTTCGCATTCACACACACGGATTCGTATATGTGTGTGTCTATATTATATATAATGTAATAACATAATAAGAAACAAACAAAAGCAAATAATATGGCTCACGCGTATAATCTAATTGGCTCCTAAGATAATTATGAAATGTTGAATACATGTATCTTTATCTTTTGTTTTATATTGAACATGTAGGTCTATGTTTATATTATATTGTACATACATGTAGATATAGATATACATGTATGTACATATATAGATGGATAATATCGACCAGAGACATTCCCATAATACATTCCCCATCGTTTCCTCATTTCTAGCGAAATAAATGAAAATCCATAACATACACATTGAAAGATAAACAAGACTTTAGTATCGATTACAAATTACACACCAAGAATAAATTGATAGGCTATGCAGAAAATACACCCTACAGTTATGTAACTGCCGCAAACCTACACAATTTTCCCCCTGGCATCCCCCCCCCCCCCCATGTGGAAAAATATTAAGGGTGTATGCGTAGATCGACCCTTTAATTCCACCAGAATTCCACCAGACCCAGGCCTTCCATCCATCATTAAATTTGGCCAAAGGGTGTATGTGCATATAGACCCTTCTGCCAGATTAAATTAACACATTTTTTTCCTCATTTAATCTGGCTAAAGAGTGTATGTGCAGATATACCCTTCTGCCTGGTTAAATCAACGCTATTTCCTCCATCATTTAATCTGGCAAAAAGGTGTATGTGTAGATAGATCCTTCTGCCTGATTAAATACATACATTTTCCGTCACCATTTAATCTGGCAAAGCGGTGTATGTGCAGATACACCCTTTTGCCAGATTAAGACCAACTTTCACCAGGGTGTATGTGAACATACACCATTTTGCCAGATGAATTTCACTGCCTTTGCTTCTGAGATTAATCTGGCAAAAGGGTGTATCTGCCTTAAATCAGTTCTTGAAAAATAAGGAAATGGATTGAAATAATGAAAAATGACTAAGAATAATCTTTGAAACATAATCTAAGTGACAGAACAGAGTCCACCAGCTAAAATTAATTCTCAACCTTTCTACAAGTAAATTAAATGCTCAAACTTCAAAGTTGATTATCTCGGAAAGTTTTTCGAGGGTGTATGTGCAGATAGACCCTTTTGCCAGATTAGGGCCGCCCTGGCCTAATCTAAGCATCAGTCACCGCCACCGCGAGAGGAGGAGATTGTTTTGGTTTTGGCATGGGCTATGTAGCTCCATGGTGCGTGTGTGTGTGTCGACAAACTTCTACAATGCTCTCCTTCTTATTCCTGTATTTTCGTTATTTATAATGTCAAATTTTTTCGTTCGAAATTCAAAACGGATGACTATAGAATTTCTCAATAAATTATATAATCTAAAACTTTAGAAAGAATAGAGAAAATTGAGTGCACTTTGAATGGTCTGCCACAGGCAGATATCCTTATCATGCTCTTACGTAATATGACAGCTGTTGCAGTCATTAAACCATGGCTTGGCCTCCAGGTTTGCCACGCCTGAGTAGAAAGTTAATTTGCAGTGGGCAAATACATCTACTCCCACTTCTCAAACGAGGAATCGTTAGGGGGCGGGGGGAATAGCACCCCATCAGCTTCGTTTGGCGATGGGGTTTCGCCTCAAACGGGGGTTTGACGGCATGAAAAAAAAGTACAATGATTGTATAGCACCTAACAATAATTATACATTGTCATAAAACTCAAGTGATAGTCATAACATTTTTTTGAGACATGTACTTTTGGAACGACTGTAATTGCGTTTGGTATTTGCGTTATAAGGGTAATGTTTAAAGGTAATTGATGTGGGCACTTCCCATATAGTAGGCTCCCTTCAAATGATCACAACTTTAACTATGTCAGTGTAAGTCAAAAATCCAGATAAGTTTCTTTGCTTGAGGACCAGAAGGACTGTTTAAAGGCATGTACCCACTGAACATAAGTATGCATTTGCGTTGGTACATGACTATTGCATGTCTTAGACTGCCTTTCGAAGGGGTAATTGTGGGTACCCTCCACGTGGTTGCCTTCGTATGTGAACCATTTTCACCATAGAGATATTGTAAAATAATTCTTCTGAAACCTCCACTGAATTTTATGGAAATAAAACGAAAAGGACATTAAAGTGAGGCAGTCCTCACGAATTTCAAAAAAAAAAAATATGTTGTTGTTGGTACCTCCAATGAACTACTTTCACCAAAAACAAACTTTCAAATCATCAAATAAGCTCGTAAATTTTGATTGAAAAAGTGTGAATCTGCATGGTGATTATGCTAATGAGCAAGTCTTGGCGGAGAGTCAGACTTCACCGAGGCACAACTCTTCCCAGCCGTGTTCTGCTCGTCATGCGTAAGCTCCCTAGTTATTTATGAATTCATGTTTACTATTTACTTTTGTATTAATTATATATATTAATAAGCTTGAAATATTTTGTTTGAAATAATAAAACCACATATATTGTCACATTTTATGACAAAATCAGATATGATCATTTTGAACACTTAAATTGGTTCTCTGAGGCACGGTGGTCAACTTAGTGAGTTGGACATCAATGACGTTGCACCTTTTTGCAGGCTCTTCCACGATCGCTTGCAGGAATTGTTTTTTAAAAATCGCGTACAGAGACAGTGTTTACTTTCCACGTGTATAAATTGGTTATATTTTTTACTCTTCTTAATTATCACACAGTGAAAATTCTCAGGACTGCCTCCCTTTAAAGAGGCTTTTTCGCTTCAAACAGCTGTATTCACTTGCGTATGATTAGGTTTTTTGTTTGTTTGTTTTTTGTTTGTGTTTGTGTTTGTGTGTTGTTTTGTTTTGATGGTTTTTGTTTTTGTTTTTGTTTTTGTTTTTGTTTTTGTTTTTGTTTTTTTTTTTGGGGGGGGGGGGTTGCCGTGATGGTATAGGGATACATTCGGGTAACTCCCTGCAAGTCGCTTTGACTGTGCACAACTTTTAATTTAAAAAGATATACACATTGTAGAAAAAATGTCTCCGTTGTCAGTGCCAATTCTATTTCATGGAAATAGAAGAGTCTTTGGCAAACGGCCAAACGACTTAAAAAAAAATCCTGAACGCTTGGAACAACGGAAATCGCATTGGTTGATGCATGTTTTGTATTGGTCGTGGGGATATGATCGATAGGGGTAACTTTGGGCACTACCCACAGGGCTTCCTTGACTGTGCCATCTTCAATATCTCAAAACCCTCAAGGATGAAAGAGCTGAATCATCAATATTCGAATAAACCACCCTCCAAATAAAGTTAATTCATTATAAAATTGGACAAGTTATAGATGTTGACACCTATTTGATTTCGTACTTTGATTCTACGTAATTAATTTATAAGCTGTCATCTGACTGATAACAAAGTCTAATTTGCATAATATTATTTATGCTAGATTACTAACGCTGTAAAGTTTGTTTTTGATGAAGAGAAACAGAAATATCATATTCAAACACTCTTTAATAATATGCTTTGAAGCATTTGTATATTCTGTTGGCTCGGTACCCTTTCCAAATCATGCAAATGAGGCCCAGCTAATGTACGTGGAAATGCTTGCATCGCACTAACTGACATTGCAAACATAGGTTTCAACACTTTCGGGGCTCAATCTGAAACCTAGCAGCATAGTTTTCATGGAAACACTGTTTTTTATCATAATGGGAGCTAATTTACATAATATGCAAATGAGGTCCATATTATGTACATGGAAATGTTTCATCGCATTAACTGACATTGTATACTTAGGTTTCAACACTTTCGGTGTTCCAATCTGAAACCTAGAAGCATAGTTTTCATGAAAAAAAAACTATTTTTAACATTATGGGAGCTAATTCACATACTATGCAAATGAGGCCCAGATTGTGCTTGATGGAAATGTTTGCATCACACTAACTGACATTGAAAACATAGGTTTCAACACTTTCGGAGTTCCAGTCTGAAACCTAGAAGCATATTTTTCCTGAAAACACTGTATTTTTATCATTATGAGAGCTTATTTGCATATTATGCAAATGAAGGCCAGACTTTGTACATGGAAATGTTTGCATCGCACTAACAGACATTGTAAACATAGATTTCAATACTATCGGTATTCCAATCTGAAACCTCGAAGCCTAGTTTTCATGGAAACAATGTATTTCTATCATTATGGGAACTAATTTGCATATTATGCAAATGAGGTCCAGAATATGTGCATGGAAATGTTTGCATCGCACTTACTGACATTGCAAACATAGGTTTCAAGACTTTCGGTGTTCCAATCTGAAACGCAGAAGCCTAGTTTTCATGGAAAATCTGTATTTTCATCATTATGGGAGCTAATTTGCATATTATGCAAATTTAGCCACTTTTCAACACTGGATTTCTTGGGACTTGTAGTTTGGTTTGAGTTTTACTGGACTATTGATGGTTAGGTTCGCGGCTTGACTGCTGGAGATAAACAATGAGCGTTCCCATAACTACGGGGTGAAAAGCACACACCACCTCCAATGTGAAATTTCCTTACAACGAACACGGTCCCAGCCAACGGCGTAAATCCGTACTGAGGAGTGGAGGGAGGGGGGATAGGCGATAATCACCATCACCACGATTACAAGCCCATAACCGGACCGGCGCAGCCCGGGGGGGGGGGGGGGGGGGAAGAAGCTTGGTCCCCCCCCCCCCCCACACACACACACACTTTACAGGGATCGAATGTCCCACTCTTTTGCATGCAAAGTGGGAGGGAAGTGGCAGCAAAAATATGAAGACTCTTTGCTCTTGTTTTTGTTTGTTTGCTTGTTTGTTTGGTTTTTTTTTCTTTCTTGTCAGCCGACTTTCGGCGAAAAATCAGACCTTAAAGGTATGAAGACTTTTTTTTTGTTGGTGATTCTTTTGTCTTTTGATGTACTTTCTTCTTGACTGACAGGCGATTTTGACCCCCCCCCCCCTTTCAAAAACGTAGCGCAGCCCTGAATAATGTCCAAATAAATTCAATAAAATGGTGAATATGGATATCCATTTCTTTCCATGTAATAACGTGGCAGACATTTTCCTGTAGCTATCAATTGTATTCTTCAATTTTCTTGATTTAAGTCAATAAAGCAATCATCCAAGGGGCATCGTTCCGTTTTCACGATGGTGGGTGGGGAGGGACTTGGAGTTGGAATATCTGTGCGAGGGGGTGGAGCGGTATCCCCCCTCCCACACGAGGAAGATTTTGCATTTTCATACCTGAAATTCAGCGACCTGGGCCCCGCTGCAAGAAACTCGAATTGCGTTTAAACGCAAAATTTCTAGCAACGGGGCCCAGGTGCACACTTTTGGTGAAATCTGGGATATTTTTTTTTTCATAGCAAAAAACAAGTAACAAAAAAAAATATTCATAGATAATTGAATGACTACATTGTGGTGTTTCAGCTCTCGCTCCGCCTATGCCACATCACTGTGAAGGCCTACAAAATAGTGAGCCTATGACCGGCGTAGCCAGGATTTGATCTTAGGTGGAGCGGTAAGATGCGAGGGAGCGAAGCGAGTGCTGGGGGAGGGTGTGGGAGGGGGTTTTCCCCTCCCACAGTGAGAACTTTTAGCATATTGATGTTGTAAATTATACAATTATTTGATGCATTTTTTTTGCGTGTTTTATCGACTTGAAACCGTCCCACATATTTAAGGTAGCAGTACAGATTTATGTAGATTATTATCGAACAATTATGCCTATAAAATGGTATCATTTAAACAAACTTCTTGTATTAGTTCTTACACTGAAAATCATAAACGCGACCGAGCCCGAGCGAGCGGCGGAGCGAACGAGGGGTGGGGGGGGGGTGGGAGGAGGACCCTGTGGTGCACCTCACTCGCTTCGCTCCCTCGCATCCCCCTCCCATGATGAAAACTTTGTGCATTTTGATGTTGTATATGGTGCGATTTGATGCATGTTTTTGCGCGTTTTGTCGATTTGAAACAATCCCACTTGTTTAAGGTAGCAATATAATAAAGTCGATGATTATTATACAATTTCGGTATAAAATGGTATCATTTGAATAAAGTTTATGTATTAATTCTTAAACTTAATATCATGAACGAGACCGAACCCGAGCGAGCGGATCGAGCGAGGGAGAGGGAGGGTGTGGTAGGGATGTGATTTCGCTCCACTTTGCCGTGCATGTCCAGTCGGCACTGGCAGCAGCTAGCTCAGTGGCATTGTACTGCAGTCCAACCCCGGCTGCAGCCCCACCGTAAATGAAACATAGCTAGCCACTTTTCTTACCTCTCTACGATTTTTTCCTCGGTTCTCTTCGAAGTCGATGCTCGAGGTGTTTCTGTTTTATAACTCATCTGAGCAAATGGTCGGGATTGCATCTTCAGGAGTTTTCTCGGTTTATAACCGAGGGCCACAGCCTGCCGGTCCACGTAAAAACATTGCTTCTCAAATGGTCCACGCACAGGTACGTAGTCGTAGGTCACAACACGATATCGAGATTTTGTAGGCCCTAAGTTTCTTATATTCGGCTTCGTTGTACCGAGATTTCCCAGCCATACAGCTCACCTTTCACGATACTTTTGTGGGTCTGGGACGGAAAAAAGGATTTTCCTGGGAAATTTTCTGCACGATTCGAGCAAAACTACTGATGTAAGATAGCCTGACCTGACGACGCTGAATGCAATCGCCCCTCTAGTGTACTAGTACAGTAACAGTTGGTCTGTGTAGAACAGTTTCTACCTACAATCTGTACGTATAGAACATGCATGCGCGGCGACAGGGCTGCAGCTGCGCTTGTGATACGGTAGACTGGAAAAGTGCGAAGGGCAAACCGCGTACGGGGTATCTACCGTAGATCTAGTTGTACCGTCCACACGTGTACTGTGCGAATATACAATACACGACACACACACACACACACACACACACACAGAGTACGTAGAAACGATGTACAGTTGAACCTCTCGTATCCGGACAAGTCGGGACCGGGGCTCATCCGGATAAGGGATTTGGCCGGATACGGGACACTCAATGCTTTATACATGTACATAATATACATACACATGTACAGTAGCCCATTGTAGTACCACATGTAGTATGTGTATGTGTATACTGCAACCTTTTCATTGTTACACTGAGTAACAGACCCCAAAATAGAGGTTCGCGTTTGCAAGAATGAAATCATTTTCTTTTATAAATTCTTGGGATTATTTACCTAAATAACTAAACAACTATTGAGAAATGTATCAAGTATAATGTAATTCATGTGTTTTTGTGTAGGAGTTCTCAAGGAGTTGGGAATCCCCCTTTCCTCCCGTAATTATCTTTTTTTAAAATCACGGCGAGATTGCGTCCGTATAATAGAGAGATCCGGATAAAGGGAGGCCGGATAAGAGAGGTTCAACTGTATACTAGTAGCCACCGACTTCTTCATACATCCGGGTAACTAGGGAGCGTATGGATAAAGAGCAGAACACGGCTGGGAAGAGTTGTGCCTCGGTGACGTCTGACTCTCCGACAGGATTTGCTCATTAGCATATTCACCATGCAGATTCACACTTTTTCAACCAAAATTTACGAGCTTATTTGGTGATTTGAAAGTTTGTTTTTGGTGAAAGTGGTTCATTGGAGGTACCAACAACATTTTTTTTTTTAAATTCGTGAGGACTGCCTCACTAATCAGTGCCATCGGCATCGCGTTCGGCTTTGGGGTATTTCTGTGGTTTTGTTCCGCCGTCTGCTGACGCTTTTTCTATGTCTCTCCTCAAGACTTGCGTTGCTACGATGAAAACTCGACGTCTTCATCAATGTCTTGCAAAAATGGAATTGGAAAATTATTTGAAGCTTGGAATAAATTATAATCAAAGTATTATTTAGGCTTACAGCTGCAGCCATTGCCATTGTTAACATTGATCATGCTTAAGCTCCACAAAATCAGATTCGAAGTGGGCATTCGGTCTTGGGTAACATGGATGCACTACTGGGTTAATTTGGGTTTGGATCCTCCAACTTCACGATGATCGTGCTTAAAAAATGATTCAGAAAGGCGTAGTACTAGGCTCCTCTTTAGAGCAGGCTTATGTATATCAAAATATATATGATTATATTGTCATGCAATAACATCAAAGATGAAGATGGGGGAGGGAAGAGAAACTGTGGGGGAGAGTAATAATTCTTGATCGACAAAATCTCTTTATTGATAATTTCGACGCATTAGGGTTACGGAAAAAAAAATCGCCCCCCGGAGGACTACTCCCCCGGAGGACCACTCCCCCGGAGGACCACTCCCCCGCAGGACCACTCCCCCGGGCGACAACTCCCCGGGTGATCGATCCCCTGGTCGACCACCCCCACCACTTTTCATGAACGAATTCGATTTAAATTCCTGTTGACGCTGATCTTTAAAGAGTGACAGAGTTAACTTTAAGTTTGTGTGAACGTAACTTAGTTCATCTAGGCTATTCATTTGTCCATTCATTCATTCATTTTTGTAATGATAATTGAGCTTCAGCTAAGTACCCGGAATTTTATTTCAGAAAAAATGCAAAAATAGAGGTTCGGCATCATTATTCTGTAAAACTAAGGGGTCACTTCGTCCCTTAATTTCCAAATTCCCATCTGCTGTCCGTTTTAGTAATGTGCTGTTAGCAATCATATCTTATTTCTTATTATTTACAGTCTGGAAAATAAATCACATTAACAAAAACTGTCAACGTGAAAAATATACCACACAACAGGAAAGTCACTGTTATGTTATATTTCTGAAATAAGTTTTTTTTCCTTCCTTTTACATCTAGAGGAGATTCCACATACCATCCGTTCTTTTGAAGACTTTTACAATGTAGGTTTGAATGTTATCGCATATTTGTCTTTGTGTTTTTCAGACACTTAATAATGGGTAAACTTTTCTTCTATTTATTATGATATTACGTTATGAATAATTGATGGCCGGCAAGGAACCAAAGTCAATCAAATGAGAGTCATTGTGGGAGCGACGGAGCGAGCGAGTTTTAAAATTTTTGCATTTTAGCAGTCCCAAACTTGCTCGTTGTCGCTTTATTATATCCGAGTTTATTGCACGGTTATATTCCTTTCAAATTGGTGTAGGAAGAAAACAAGAGCTCGGGGGAAGGGGGGGGGGGTGGGTGGCAGACGCTCACCCGAGTATCACAGTCGCCACATCTGACGCAATTTCCCTGTAAATTAAAGCCACTTCTCCATTTTTCTAGGAGGAGCCCCCCCCCCCCCCCCTTGGGCCACATACCCAATAAAACTGACTTTGGGTCCCTATCCCATAAGAATGATTCCAACCAACTTTGAGGGGGGGGGGGGAATCTGCACACTGGTTCTGAAGAAGAAGAAAAATGTGTTTTTCAATGCCCCCCCCCCCCCCCCAAGAGCTCCAAGGGGCTATCCAAGGCATTGCCATGACTATTCTTCACCTATTATATCCACGTACAATATATCTTGACTGTAATGCTTTTGGGTCTCGAGCACAAATTTCTCCCTATTTTCGGGAGGGGGGGGGGAGGGGGGGGAGGGGGGGGGGGCACATGCACAACATGAACAACCTTTGGACCCTACCTCCTAAGGATGATCCCCACCAAGTTTGATTGAAATCCGGCCCCTGCATGGTTCTGAAGAAGAAAGGAAAAATGTGTTTATAACCCTTGGCCCCCATCCCATACCTTTCACCCCCTATAGGGGTTCAAAGGGGCCACATTGGCTCTTGCCATGAACAAACTATAATCTTCATAAAAACATATCTTTACTGTAGGCCTACCTCTTTGGGGTTCGGAGAAGATTTTTTAAAGTTTACCCCTTTTCCCCCATAGGGGCCCTCCCCCTGGGCCCCCTGGGGCTACATGCTCCACATGAACGACTTTTGGTCCCTACCCTCTCAGGATGATCCCCACCAAGTTTTGTTGAAATCCGCCCGCCGATTCTGGAGAAGAAGCTAAAAAAGATTACGGACGACGGACGACGCGCGATGGACGATGGACAAAAAAACGATGGCAAATAGTTCACTTGAGCCTTCGGCTCTGGTGAGCCAAAAAAAAAAAATCTATTAATTGCAAATACACGCTTTGTAGCTGCTTCCACGCTTTCCAATTTTAAGCTGGATTTCTAGCAGTGACCAACCCTCCTGGTGGTTTGAATGCTTGCATGCTGACTGACTCCGTGTCCTGACACTATGTAATATTATTAGGCTGTTTTTTTTTGTTTTTTTTTTTGGAGAGATTTCCTTAGTTGGTTCTTTAATCAGTTAGCACACGATAAACACAGGGTATGTAATGTATAGGTTGATACGTATTTATTCTTCCAGGTCTTGGGTGCAAGTGAGGAAGTTTGCTGAGGTACCCTTATGGAACAAACACAGTGTTACCACAGTGTGTTCACATAGTTGACTATGTGTAAACAATGTGTTAACCATGTGGTTACAGCGTTGTCACAGTGTGGTATTTGAGATCACATAGTCTACCACATAATTGGCATACCGAGCACAGAGTGGCAAACATATACCACAGTGTGGTAAAGTGTTACGACAGTGTGTTCACATAGTTGACTATGTGTAAACAATGTGCTAACCTGTGGCCACAGCGTTGTCACGGTGTGGGATTTGAGATCACATAGTGTACCACATTATTAGCATACTGAACACAGAGTGGCACACATATACCACAGTGTGGTATGTATCGAACTATGTGTAAACCCTGTGTTCATAATGCTACCAAAGTATGGTATTTCAGTTTAAGTGGTTTACCACATAATCCCCACATAGATGACATACTGAACACACTGTGAATCATGTTTGACACAGTGTGGTATATTTTGAGCTATGTGTACACTCTGTGTTGATAGTGTTGTCACACTGTGGGATTTCAGATCATTCATTTACCACATAATCCCCACAGACTTGGTATACCGGACACTGTGACTTGTGCTTACCACAGTGTGTTATATATTGAACTATGTGTATACCCTGTGCTCGGTGTTGTCACTTTGTGGGTTTCAAATCATTCACCTACATCATCCACGTACTTGGCATACTGAACACACAGTGTGGTATACATAGAAAGATGTGTACTCCTGTGTCCATGAATGTTGTTACACGGTGGGGTTTCAGATCAATGATTTAACACAATAATATCCATGTACTTGATGTTTAGGAAAAAACACTACATTTGTTATTTTGAATAACTAAAAAATAATGAAATTAACTTTCGTCACATTTACACAGTAGGTAGCCGCTGAATAACGCACAATTTTGTTAGGTACTGTTCCAAAATATTGCAGGAAACAGCATACAACAAAATCGTATGCCTATATTAGCTACCTACTGTGTAAATTTGTGGAAAGTTATATTTTCATGGGTTTTCAGTTATTCACAATCAAAAACGTAAACTATTTTTTAAACATCTAGTACTTTGACAAACAATGACTCATGTTTACCACATTGTGGTGTATATTGAACTTTGCTAAAGTACTATCAGTATGGGATTTCAGATCTTGTACTACCACATGGCATGTTAATCCTTATAAAACCAGGATATTTCTGGTTTTGTTGGGGGGGAGGGCATTTTACCAGTGTGGTCAAAGGATTCAAATAGTGTAGTTTATTGATAAATGTACATGTATGTATCAAATTAAAAGAATATACCTCATCACTACATTTACTCCCCAGAGATATTTATCAAGTTTGTGAAGCAACTTAACTGGTCTTATTATCCAATGAAGTAATAAACCAATAACTTAGCTGGACAATAATTATACAACACAATTTAAGTACACGGTATAGTTGCAAATGTTCAATACTTATTTATTTTTCTTATTTCAGTTGATACCTTTCAAATTTCAAATACTGACATGGAACGATAGATTCATTTAATGTCAGAATATAACCTATACATGTCATTTATCCAACCTTCAGATGAATAAATCATGCATTTAATGTTGTGTTGATACTGTTTACGGATACATAACATCAAACACCAGAAATGATATAATACTAGGAGTATCTGTAGTTGTGAAAAGAGAACAAAAAGTGACATGTTATAACTTCCCTGTTTCTCTCATAAATCACATGCTTTCTTATGATATCACCAGGAGGTATTGCATACAATCTATTTGTCACACGTTTCACTACTCTAATGTGTCAAGCATCAGCATGGCTCTCCCTGTCTCTATTCTTTACAAATGGGCCATCATGCTCTACATACTTAATGAGAGCAAAGGCATCACTATCATCTTCCAAAACCACAAAACCATGTACAAATGCCACTTCATTGCCTGTTACTTGTACACAATAGATTCTTCTGGTAGTGTGCCGAGAATATTCAGTACTATGGATTCAAACTGTGTTTACAACTGCTTTCTAGTACACTTTAATTACAGAAAAATGTCACAGGATATTCTTGTGGTTTTTTTTCTCTTGACATGCTATACCACATGACTATCACAGGACAATACCACACAGCAGTACCACACAGCAGTACCAACTGAAATAAAAAAAAACAAAGCAAAAAACAAAGCAAAACACATATTCCAGAATCTCATTAATAGGTGAGTTACACTGTGGTATTTCTGTGGTATTCCTGTGGTAACACTGTGGTTTTGCTGTGGAATTCCTGTGGTACAGATTTTTGCATAGCTCATGAATATTCATAAAAAGCAACCTAAATTTTAGAAAATTCATATAATACTTCTAAATTCGAAGTATTTATGATGGGACTTCCTTTGAACTAATGTCTAATAATGTTTTTATACCCGTTGTCATAAATTTTGTTATGAAAAGGTAAGTTCTTATTCAATAACAGTGTTATCTAGTCAGTAACCATGCCTTCATGCATTACAAATATTTATACAGCTGATGACTATATGTTGACATTTATATTGATACACCCGATGACAATGTGGTGACTACCGCAATGTACTGCGGTGGACTATGTGGTGACTGCCATAGTGTGGTAGACTATGTGGTGAATACCAGAGTGTGGTGGACTATGTGGTGACTGCCACAGTGTGGTAGACTATGTGGTGAATACCATAGAGTGGTGGACTAGGTGGTGATTACCACAGTGTGGTGGATTATGTGGTGACTACCACAGTGTAGTGGACTATGTGGTTATAACCCTGTGGTCACAGTGTGTGAGACTGTGGTTTGATTCACAGTGTGTTTAATATGTGTTTTGGACCATGTGGTAACGCTATGTTGCACAGTGTGGTGACGCTGTGTTTCACACTGTGGTAAATACACAGTGTTACCACATGTCCCAAAATCACATATTAAACACATATTAAACACATGTGTTCGACACTGTGTTACACATGGTGCTCCACACTGTGTTCGACACTGTGTGCCACACTGTGTTGCACACTGTGTTACATAGTGTGGTAAAGCTGTGTTTTTTCCATAAGGGTAGTACATCTACCTCTGGGGTTTCTCGAGAGGGGTAACTATTACATAATAGAGTATAATAGCAACAGCATCGTCTCTATGGGGATTGGTTGGTGCTGTATAGGTGCTGACCTATCTGCCTAGTTTAACCTCTAAAAAACAAAACAAAAACAAAAACAAACCCAGATTCTTCTGATGACATAATCAGTCAATCATCTGCTTACTGTGAAAAAAAGGCATTGGTATGCACTTATCACAGCCCCTTTTGTTTTGTTTTTTCTTTTGTCACTTTCGGATTCCTGACATAGCAAGTGCTAATTGTATATACATGTTTGTGAGCTGCATTGTGTGAGAAAAAATGTATGACTTGATAATTCACAATAACATAATCATATTGTTACATTTAGTTTGCTTTTTGTTTGTTTTCCATGTTCTAAAGTTGTTTTCCATGTTCAAACGTTATCAAATAAAATTTTGTTAGTTAAAACAAAACTCAATTTTCAATGAATTGAAACTCGAATTATCCCATCTTTTTGGGTGAGAGTTTTGTGTTTGCCGTGCGGGTGTGCTTTAATTCCCAGCGCTGTTGGAAGATATTACCTTTTCATACGTTCAAGTCTTTTCAGGAACAAAATACTTGTATTCATATTTTTTCTTTCGATTATTTCTCCGGCATTAAGAATTGTAAACGATCTTCAGATAAATTCACAGTCAACATAACAATCGAAAATTGCAAAATAACATTACTGACTCGTGACACACAGGATAGTAACTATCGTAAACATCTAAGATAAAAATGATAACCACATTGTAAAGATACTTCTTATAACACAATCCTTATCATAATCATGAATTGCAAAAAAAAAAAGAGGAAACGACAATCATCAAGAAGGGACTTCTTAAAATGAAATAGAATAATGAAGAAAAACAGGTACATGCTAAGGAATGAACTCCGTTCCCCCTCAAAAGCATGTTTCCGCCAATGCGTTTAACTCTACAGTAACCTTCAGTAATAAAATAGACCTGCCCTTCTACTTTTTTTTTCGACATTACATGTAGCGTGTATAATGGTTAAACTTTGTGCTGAGATTTCAAAAACTTTGCTATAAAGACGGTCTTAAAGGTAACGCCAATTTTAAGCACGCTTTTATTGATAGAATAATTTTTGTACACAGATGAATTGAGTTTTAATTTCTAGGAGAAAAAAAAATATCTCTGTTCAGTATAGGATTGTCCCCCGGGAGACGTCTCAGGGCAGTTGTCAGGTGGGAGTTGTCCTCGGGGGAGTGGTCCTCCGGGGGAGTGGTCCCCAGGCGGAGTGGTCCCCCGGGGGAGTAGTCCCCAGGGGAGACGTCCTCCGGGGGAGTAGTCCTCCGGGGGAGACGTCCTTCGGGGGGAGCAGTCCTCCGGGGGAGACGTCCTCCGGGTGTATTTCCTTGTCTTTAACTATTCTACCTATACCCCTGGTTTCGCCAACTAGCCCGAACATCTTGTTTGTATGCCAGTGAAAGGCACGTACCCTTCATTGTCACACATGGCGCCAGCCTACCATTTCACTTTGCGCAGAATCCGGTGCGGTATCTGTCGCGTCGACTTTGCTGTTATGCCTATGTTGGTTTCTCCCCGTTAGCATCATTTGTGCGGTCAATACTTTGTCAGAGATTATCTCATTCAAAATGGCTGAAGGGATAAATGTGCCTTTTCATTCCGTATTGGATGATGAGTTTTTTGATCTGCTTAGACCTACTACACCAGAATATGATTTCTTAGATGATGTAGTTTCTAATTCGCATAGATCTTTTTATGATAAGTTAGTTGCCGATAATAATGAACTCAACAGCTGAAGAAATGATGATTCAACCTAAGCCCAATTATGTAGTTATGTTACTATGAATCAATTTAAAGAAATTCGTAAGGGTTTATGTAAAGACACAGTTTCGTTGATACATTTGAATATAAGAAGTTTAAGTAAGCATTTTGATGAATTACAGTTATTGTTTGATAACCCAAATAACCCTTTATTTACAGTGATAGGATTAACTGAAACGTGGTTATATTCATGCCCCCAAACGATCTTTCTCGCTTGAAGGATACAATGTTTTTGTGAATAACAAACCCGATCGTTTTGGCGGTGGGGTTGCAGTTTTGAATGTATTGTTTGTGAAAAGTTGAGCAAAATAATTGATATTGTGGAGTCCCTTTTTGTTGAAATTATTGTTCCTGGTAATAAAAATATAGTGATAGGTATTGTTTATAGACCTCCAAATTCTAATAACAAAGATTTTTTATCATATCTCACCGAGTTGCTCACAGATCCTTTATTTGCTAACTCAGATTCCTTTATACTCGGTGATTTCAATATTGATTTGTTAAAACATACAACGGACAATATACAATGTACCTCTTATTTCCAAACCGACTCGTGTTTCTAGTCATTCGGCTACTTTGATTGATAATATTTTTTGTAATGTTTTAACTCTCCCAGATTCTTCTGTAATTTTGTCTCATATGACATCATTTTCCTGTTATTACGCATTTTAAGTGTAATCTATAGTCTGAGAGCTGGCTGCTGGTCAATTTTCCCCATCAAGCCCAAAAGGTTTGACCCCTAAGAGTTGCTGGGGCTACCCTTCTCATTAAAAAAAAAAAAAATGCGCGTCAGCCTGGTCCCTGAGGGCGGGTTGGGCCCCCGGGGACCCCCCGAAAAGGCCCTGCGGCGGATGTAATTTACCCCATGGAGCCCATGGACCAAAATTGGTCTAAATGAATGTCCTATGGGTGTACATAATCAAAACATAAAAACTGACAAAATATCTGGTCGGGGAAAGGGGTTGCCAGACCGCTTATTTGCGGGTGCTGTTCGTTATTCCGAAGGTTCGCTATTCCAAAGGTTCGTTGTTCCGAAGGGTCGTTAATCCGAAACACGCAAATTCCCTATACCTAGAGGTTCGTTAATCCGGAAATGAAAAAGGGTTCGTTTATCCGAAAATTTGTGGCGTTATTCCAAAGGTTCGTTATTCCGAAGATCGATTAATCCGAAAATGAAATTCGGAACAATGAACCTTCGGAATAACGAATCTTAGGAATAAAGAGCCTTCGGAATAACGAACCTTCGGAATTACGAGCTGTAACCTTATTTGCAGGCACAAAACCTTGTTTTTTGCTCAAGGAGTCTGCGCTAAGACTACACTGTCCCATAGGCCCTGTACTGTAGCGTCTCCCGCCAGTCTGAGGGACAGTGCCAGAGTAGTCTTGGCGCAGACTCCTTTTCGCCCACCAAGGGTTTGTGCCTGCAAACTACCTGTTATATCCTGGGACGCATGGTAGTTTGCATGCACAAATTGACCACATACACACACACACATAAACACACACACACACTCACACACACACACACACACACACACACACATTTTCACTCATGACTCTATATAACACTAAACATACTAAACATGTTACTTAGGTTTCTCAATAATTCAGCCATAATTAATACCAGACCTATATGATGTTCGTACCTTTTGAATGTTTTACATTGATACTATCAGTGAACCTTCAAGCAGGTACACTGAAGAGATTTTGAAATTTGTGTGAAATTGTAGTGTATTTTACTGCTTACCCTTTGTTATGTATCCACCTTATACACATATATTTTGGAAAATCCTGAAATAAACCCTTTGTTGTGAGTAGACTTCAGTTATATAGGTCCTATGCCTCAAATCATGCATCATACTGTATGATAGACTAAAATATGAAATTATGTTTGATGTTTGTATGCACAAATTCATACCAAATACTGGTTAGTTCAGGAATCATAGCCTGCGACTGAAACAGTCATATGCAATGCTTATCAGGCATACATTATGTAATTTATGTAAGCTTTAGTCTTCCAGACGTGTGATGCATGGCCTGATGTGTAATTGACACAGTTTTGAATGGCAATCAAATCATAAACATGAACTACATTGTAACTGTATATGGTATGTGACACCCTGAAAGTATTATCTTTTTTTAGGGGGAGGTGAGGTAAACAAAGTATCTCATAAATGAGGAGTCGACCAAAATTCTGATATAGAAGAGAACGCAAGAGCACATTGTAAATGCTGTCAACGTGCATGTTATTGTTAAAGAAAAGAAATTAAGCTAACATTTCATTCAGCTGGTAATATTATGTTTCAACGTTGTATGTATGTCCAGGTTAATGGCAATCATACTATGATGCGCTGTTTGCAGTATGTGACACCATACACACTAAGAAAAAATGATTCATTCTTGCACCTTTTAAGGGTGCAAAGTGATGTCACACTGGTGGCTCCCTATGGGTGTTATCTTGCACCCTCGAGAAATGGGTGCAAAAGTGGTACCTTGCGCAAGGGTATAACTTTGCAACCTGTGGGTGCACCTTTGCACCGCCAAAGAAGGTGCAACATTGCACTCTTTATTGAGGGTGCGAAGTGGTTCCCTTGGGTGCATATTTCCACCCACACTAAGTGGTGCTAAGTTGCACCCTTTTCTTGACGGTGCATCTTTCCACCCACACTAATTGGTGCTGAGATGCACCTTTCTTGAGGGTGCGATCTTTCTCCCTTTAATTTTCGGCGCAATTTTGCACCCTCTCTTGCCTCTACTTTTGGTGCAACTTTACACCTTTCGTGAGGGTGCAAAGAAGCACCCTAAGTTCCAAGATTGTAGCCTCTTTTGAGGGTGCGATTTTGTGCCATATATATAGGTATAATGTTGCACCTATGTGGTGCTTATTTGGTCCATGACTGCAGCAAAATTGCTTCTTTAAAGGAGCCAGTCAGTGTCACTGTCTACGCCTTTAGAGGCGCAATGTTGCCCAGTATAACCTCAAGTGAACCTTGAGATTACTGGGCAATATTGCGTCTCTAGAGTAACAGGCAGTGACACTGATTGGCTCCTTTAAAGAAGCAATTTTGCAGCAGTTATGGATGAAATAAGCACCACATATTTGCAACATTATACCTATAAGGAAAATATACTTAGCATCACATAACAAGGTACAATTTGGTTACCTAACTACTTTAAACCTTGAATAGTGCGAACTAATGCAAGCCTGTTTGCTCAGTATATCAAACTTATGCTGTTGTTGCACTCTGCAAAGTAAATAAGATTGGTGTAATTTGGATCCTGTGAATCATGAAATGTGTGCGTGGAATTTGTGAGTTTTGAAATGTTAATGTAGAAGTTAACTTATAGTTGTGTTTGAATGACATACTAAAACCAAATATTTACCCAATTACCTTTCCAATGAGGTGAGCACTATCACTATCTATCAAACAAACCCTCTAGGCAAGAGCATACATCTGCATGAAGGAAGAGGTAAAAATATGATATACATTTGTCTGGATACGTTTTATTCAAAACGTACTTGAATACGTACTTATTCACATAATCTATAAGAATAAGATATGCTTTTTGCCAGTACACAAAGCCTCAAAAAACAAAAGCATGCTACGTACATTTCTAAAGTATGCACCATATCTTAAAAAAAAAAAAAATGTAAGAGGATTTAACGAGTTGTTTGTATGCATTTAAACGAATAGGCCTACATATTTCCATGCGTACAATATTAATGTAACAGTGACGTCATCATGAATCATCAAAAAGATATGTTTCCAGCATAGACATGCATTTATCTAAAATTTAAAACATGTCTTACAGTTAGGAGTTTGTTTTATAATGACGATGCCGGTTGTCTTAAAGTCCTTATCACGACATGTCTTGGTGTTCACACTTATTCAAATCATGAGATTCTTGGCACTTAGATTACGACTACAATTTATTATGGTTTAGATACTTAACTGACATACGCATACCATATTCAGGTATACGGGCATTTCGATGAAAACATCTACATACAAGGTATAATTATAATATGAAAATCGAACTTGATACCAGCCCTTATGGGCTACCAATGGAGACTAGGTAGAATCGAAGTTATCATGGTTATGTATTCAGATTTTGTTTTGGGTGATCAATTCGAGTCCCTCGAGCTGAGATTCCGGAACTGCAATGAGCAAATCATCATAATGACTAACAAAGTGACTGAGAATAATACATGCACCAGTTTCTGTTTCGTTGTTCTATACATAGAAAGTTGTTACGTTTTCCCATCCTCTGTAGGCACACAGGGATTTGCAGATCACCTTTGGCTATAACGCCATGGTCGCGTGCAAAATGATTGCAGCTTATCTAACTTGTAGTTTCCGAATAGGGGACTACCGTGCTTATACATATTAATCGGATGATAGACCCCGTCAAAGAGTAAATTGCGGATATCGTATACCATCGTCAAATCCACTTTTTGTTCTGTGCACAGTTTCACTGGACTCTTATGAACCACTTAAGCATTACCACATCATGGAGTATAAGAATAATCTTATGTTATTTCCTTGAAACGGCTGCATTTGTATGAGTGGGAACAGTTTGGCATCATACATGACTAAATGCATGTATTATACAAGGTTTCAGGACACTTTGAACCGTGTCCCCCCCCCCCCAAAAAAAAAAACACAAAACAAAACAAAGCAAAACAACAACAACGAGTGAAATGTTGTATACCCTAGGACCATTAGTGTATGATCTTTGTCCTTTGAATACATTGCCCATATTTTTCAACGAATAGGCATCTGGATGCAACGTAGGTATATATAAAATGATTTTTTTAAAGGAAAATACATTTAACCACTTCAGAAATAACTATGGAACAAATAGCATAATATTGACACGTTCCCTTATTCCTAAATGACGTGACAGAAAACTTTCCTCACCGAAATCATTCTGTCGTTATTCAAGTACAAGACATTGATGATTATATACCTAGTTCGATTAAAAGTATACATGGAGTCATTGCAAAAGTATCTAATGAATAGCATGCTTCAGAACTACATCATTGTCATTTATTCTATGACGCTAATAATAGAGTAATTGTTCCGCCATACTGCCAGGCAGGTTGTAGTCCTCCTACGACGTTTGTTCAGCAAATAAATCTCAAAATAAAATTTTGCGAATTTTACACGCTGTTGCCAAAGTATCTAATCTTCTTTACCACTATTCTCCGACATAAGGTATGCTGATGCTGTATGAATTAGAAACGAAAGCTTCACAAATATTCACCATCTAACAAGGTAAAAGCGAAGTGATGTCTTGCCCCCATATCGAATTTGTGATTACACTGATTTTCAAATGTAAGCTCATTGACTTTTTGACTGTTGACGGAGTCGGACTTCACCAATATCAACACTTGACAGCCATCTTTAGATGTTCTGGGGAGTGAATTTGGTGGTCATATAGCTCAAAAGTGTGGAAAGTTATTAAAAGAACACCACAATACTATGTCGACAGTGCTTACAAGGTGAGATACAAAGAAAGAGCACGAAATGACATTGTAGAATTTGACAATTTTGACCTTGAACGCTGGCACCCACAAGGTGGTAGAAGTAACTTCATCCAATCGTACATACATATGCAAAGTTTCATTTGGATACCTCAAACAGTACTTAAAGGGGAATGAAACCCAAATGTACCCGTGGATTGGAGCAATATCATAAGAACACATAAGTGAACATGGAAAATCGTATGATCCAGTGGAAGTTATGCATTTTTTAAAGTTTCAGTGTCACTTTCATGTATGGAAACGTATATGAAGAAAATATCAAGGGAATTCCATAAAATCTGATTCTAAATGAAAAGTACAAATTGCCTCCACTTATTTGTCGTTGCCATAATGTTAAGGGTAATATTACCCCCACCCCCTTCTGGAAGAAGTAAATCAAGTGCTCCTTTTGTAATGCTAGAAACGTGAAACTATGCCTATTTTGTTTACATTTCTTTATATAATTTTCCATGGTTGACGTCAAAGATGTAGCTTTCTCATCTCGTAATGGCGGCACTGAAACTCTAAATATATGTGTATATATAGCTCTTCAACGGATTTTCCGATATTCCTCAATTTGTGACGATGTGTTCAACTGCTAAAGTAATCTCCCTGCGTTAACTTGTCCACTTGTACTTTTCGTTTCATTTCCCTTCGTGATACAACGTTGCCATAATCGATAACAGACTGATGTACGAACGGAGGGACAAGCTGAACAACATCATTTCTCTGGTGACAATTCCTTGTAAAAGTATACACCATGAAAACTTTAGGCTGGTAAACTATATCAAGACAATTATTGAACAATATTGTTAATGAAATGCCGTAGGTTTTTCTTCGTGATAGTTGCCTGTTCAGATCAAGGCTTGCAATGTACTGCTGAAGTATGCATCGGGTGTTTCTGCCTTGTCTGGGATACTGAAAGCCACAGAGCACAGAAGGCCGGAAACATTGTAGCGAAGGAAGACACGATTGTATACAGGAATTTGGGCAGATTTCACAACCATCCAGCCAAATAGTGCGCAGCATTCACAGTGAAGATTGTGGGATTTAGTCCTGCCAGGTTCTGAAAGAGATTTTGGCATGAATAAATAATGACTGAATAAAATTTCGAAGGAAATAGGTCGTTTACACTATAGGCGGTTTTGTTGCTTACATAAACTAACAGGTTGCAACTATGACCATTGACCAGAAAATGGAAAATTAAATTGATTGCATAGATCTACTTCAGGTTTCTAACGTCTTTTGCTGAAATAATGAGAAATGTGATGCGCTCCGTCGGAATGAGTCAAAAGTCGCAAAAAATGAAATCGTATTTATGCCTATATGTGAATTCTACAGACTCTAAGCTTTACACTGATATGTAATACAACTCATTTCGACATCCCTATAGATCATTAAAACGAATATCAACTATGTTCATGACGTCAGTCCATTTTCTAAATAACGGAGAAAATCGTTCTCAAAGTTCAGGCTATGTTCAAGCTCACAACCTGTTTCTTTCACGGGACGAAACAATACAACAGTCCCGCTTAGCGACGGCGTTTACGCTCCATCGCACGTACTACCGTATAAGGCGATAGCTTGGGTATGTAAGATAATTAACCAATCGCAGGACAGGTCTATCATTAACAAATCTGACCAATACGGCAGCCCGAATGTAAACTTCGGCGCGTTTGTGTCCGTGCCGTTGCCGCCGCATGAATGAGTCGGTACGCGTTGCGTGTCGGCTGCGTTGTGGTTTGCCGCAAGTTTTTAACTCACAAACAATAGGAAACAGTAGAAAGAAAAAAAGGCACGCAATGCGTCTTACGAGAAGCGTCTTTTAGCGAGGGCGTTGATCGCTTCCCTTCTCCTCCCATGTTGTTGTCAATGGAAACTAAAGAGGATGCGTTTAGCAACTACCAATACCTAAATATAGAGCCTGAGAACCTATTGTAAGCGGGCACGCAATGCGTCTTACGAAAAGCGTCTTTTAGCGAGGGCGTTCATCGCTTCCATTCTCCTCCCATGTTGTTGTCAATGGAAACTAAAGAGGATGCGTTTAGCAAGTACCAATACCTAAATAGAACCTGAGAACCTATTGTAGGCGGGGTTCAAAAGACAGCATCGGTAGAAAAAGTCAATGACGTTAATTAACGATAGTCGTCTTTTGAGATCGTGTTCTTTGCGTGTACTAAAAACCCTCAAATTACGCACATGGTCGTAATGTTGCAGAGCATCAAAGACTGCTTTCGCGTCTGTTCTGCTGCAGCTGTATACAGCCGTAACATTCTGAATTCCCGCCATATTAGGCACATTTCCTTTATAGGCGTTGCGTGCACAGTAATCATCGCTTATCACGCTTGCCAATGCTGCACATATCATACGTATATCAGAAGCAAAGGTTGATGTAGGCTTGACAGCTTCACGTTGGGTTTACAATGATTGTATCATAAATATACTTCTTATTCTCAGTCACTTCTGTAATACCATAGCATATAAAAAAACATTAACTTGTAGCTTAAGCTGATTTTTTTTTTACATCACTTTTGCAGTTGGAGTTTGGAGTATAGATAATAATACTGACAAATATTCGGAATTAATACTTAGGCCTTCTTCACTTCGTTTTATATTCACAAACCTTATTAGAAAAAATGATTGCTTGATTACTTTCGGGTAAAGGAACCACCGGAAAGGAACCGCATTTAATTTTCTTGTTAACGAACCTAAGCTAATAGCGAACCATGTTTCCTTGTGTGATTAACGAACCTTCAGAATAATCCATTGTATTAACCCCCCCCCCCCCCTCCCCCAAGGATAAAAAAAAAAACACATTTCAATGTCATGCGTTGTCAATAGTGATAAAAGGCCCGTTTTTATTTCGTAGTGTGTCTCAGTACTCCTGTGCTTACTTTTAAGGATGTGCCTCTCTTATATAGTGATTGCGATTGATGTTCAACTATTTCTTTCAGGCTTGAACAGGAAGAAGCTAAAATTCAGGCAAGGAGACGAGTTTTCTTCCATGAGATACAATCATTAAGACATACATCTATTCCCGAAAGTTGTGTGATTGCTTATGTGCTGAAGAATTGTGTCCATTACATGAATCAGGCACTATACAAAACAGTTGAAATCTACTGAAAGTCGAACTTCGGTTTTTTTTTTTCATTTCCATTTAAAGCGGGGATAGACTAGAATTTAGTTTGTCTATACTGGCAGGAGACATTACATTTTTCCAGTACATGCTCCGCATTTGAACAGTCGCCATATTTTCGTGGTCAGAATCAGATAATGGACAAATGATATATTATGAAAATGAAAATACAAAACAACGAACACGCCATATGTACAAACATTATGAACTTCAATGAATTAAACTTACTTGTGATATTCTGCATAAAAAACAAGCACGCCGATCAAATAATTCAATAGAATCAATAGAACACACAGCGATGTCATGCATGGCAGATCAAATTAAGTTCAGTTGGTGAGAAGCTAAATGAAGTTAAAAAGTTGACTTCTTTTCGTTTCTCTTTCAATTCATGAAGACAGAATTACATTGTATATCTAGTGAAGAGGATTGTCTCTGTTGCGAACGATCGCCATATATAGCACTGTTAGTCTTCTGCGCAAATCCGAATCCCTAAATACTTTAATTTTTGCTTGATAATGTAATAACCCTGCTTATAACTTTATAAAGGACTCGCAAATTCAAAGTTTCAAAACGTATACTAAAGCATTATATTGTACACTGTGTATTTTTATTTAAAAAAACAAAAACATTTTGAATGCGTTGTGTGTTAGCATGTTAATAGCATCAATCTGCCTTTTATTTTCCATACGTAAAGCGCACAGAAACGTACAGAATACAGTGAAATGCATTGTACGGCGTGGCACTATCATTAGAAGTAAATCCCATTCCTTTTTATTTTATTTGCTTGAAGCAGTCGTCAAACCATTTTCGCAGCGACATCACTTAGGAATTAGAATGTATGAAGATAATCGTTACTCATTTATTCTGCGCTACTGACATAGCATTTACATTTTCCAACTTTTATTGACATGCAGTATTATGTTACTGTATGGTTACGATTACGAATGTTGGTTATGAATTCAAAAGACTGGTTTATTAATTGAACTATAAAGGTAATAGCTGTTTTGAAAGTAGTTCGATGCAAGTTCAAAACGCAATCGAAGTCATCGTCATAGGGGGAACTGATAGCTCTAGAAAACTTGTTTAGGCTAGTAAAGATTGCCGTACGCAATCTTTGTAGAAAGTTTTGACCTAGGCCATCTTTCAAGTATTTTGAGAAATTATATAAAGAATTATTTGTTTTGATTATGTCAAGAATTAGTTTGAACTATGAGAATAAAAAGGCACGGTTACCCAAACAATGTCATGGTTCGATTAGACATGATGGGTAAAGTGAATTCATTACTTGACTAATCCTTACTGAATTGATGATCACTTCTGTAAACCATCAGTTATGTCTTGTAGATGATACCTCTGTAATCGTAGTCAAAATTCTTTTGAGGCGATCACGTTTGATAATCAAAGTAAGAGATTACAATCGGCCGTGCGGATGTATATGATTGCCATATTTACATGTCTGATTTCTGTAAACTATGTTATATTTAAATTTAAGTTCCCTTCCCTCCTTGATAAAAGTTGTGTTGGGTTTTCGCTATAGGCATTTATTAGGAAACGCTGTAAAAACGACAACAAATGCCTACTATACGGGTCTAGGAACAGTACCCCCTGAAAAACCACCCTCCGGATAACTACCACCCGGATAATTACCCCCCAGGACAATTCCCCCCTAGGGCAACTACCCCCCGGACAACTACCCTCCAAGGGCAATTACCCTCCAGGGTAATTACCCCCTGGGACAACTACCCCCAAGACAACTACCCTCCTAGGGCAATCACCCCCAGGGCAATTCCCCCTTAGGAAATCTACCCCCTGGATAACTACCCCTCGGATAACTACCCCTGGATAACTACCCCCGCGGATAACTACCCCCTGGATAATTACCCCCCGGAAAACTACCCCCTGGATAGCTACCCCCTGGAAAACTACCCCCTGGGTAACTACCCCCAGGAGAACTACCCCCTGGGTAACTACCCCCAGGATAACTACCCCCCGGATAACTACCCCTCGGATAACTACCCCCGGATAATTACCCCCGGATTATTACCCCCCGGATAATTACCCTCCGGATAACTACCCCCCCCCCCCCCGATAATTACCACCAGGATAATTATCCCCAGATTAATTACCCCCTCCTCCGATAACTAGACCCCAGATAACTTCCACCCGATAACTACCCCCTCCGATAACTCCCCATGGATGATTACCCCGGATAAGTAGGCCTACAACTTCCCCTCCCCTATAACTATCAAGAGAAAAATTACCCCCAGGACAGTGCACCACGTCAATTACTCCCTGGGTAACTACCTCCCGGGTCACTGCCCCCACCCCCACCCCGACTCTTACTTTTAATAAAAAGGATATCATTACTACAGAAAACGAAGTTCTTTGTATTATTTGCCAGGAATCACGGAGATGCCATACTGAGACATCATCTTATGAAAACAACATCTTAAGGATTTACGATTTGTATCGTTTGCATTTAGGACGATTTATGTACAAGCTTAATTTCTCCCTCTGTATTCTAGTAGAGCGGTTAAGCCCTCAAAATCACGAGAATTGTGCAAAATTTGACTAAAGTATGAAACTTTCACCAGTGTTAGTACATACCATAAGATTCATTTTAAGATCGGGAGGTAAGTCTGATTTGACCTCTGATGACCTCCAGCGGTCAATGAACTTTAAATATCAGAATATTGATGTTTGGAGGCATTTGTGAATGACAGGCTTAGATCTTGGTTACGCTGCACTAAATATGCATTTGTACTACAAATCTTCTGATTCCACAGGGCATTGACAGGTTTCTACCTTTGACCTCTGATGACCTTTAGAGGTCAATGACCTTAAAATACCATAATATTGATCTGTGATGTTATTAGTTAATGATAAACATGGTTAAGATGTGCAAAACAAGCATATCTGTTTTGCAATGAAACTGTCTTCATATTCCAAAGAGCAAAGACAGGTTTCTAACTCTGACCTCTGGTGACCTTTTAGAGGTCAATGACCTCAAAATATCATAATATTGATCTGTAGTGTCATTAGTTACTGATAAACACGGTTAAGATGTACAAAACAAGCATATACCTGTTTTACAAGAAATTGTCTTCATATTCCAAAAAGCACAGATAAGGCTCTACCTCTGACCTCTGGTGACCTTTAGAGGATGTACAAAACAAACACAATTGTAGCCCAGATGGCTACTAGCACGTGTTTATAATAAAGAATAAAATAGAATAGAATAGAATAGAATAGGATAGAGAGTAAAGGAAAACAACACTGCAGTCCTTTTCCTAGCCCTTTTTACACTTGTGTTTCTTAACCCGGACTTTCTCTGACCCAGGACTATCGTTAGTCCCGTATCAATTGTTTCAGCTTTTTACACTGGCCAATCAGTCCCGTACTATCTCTTGTCCGGGGCTAAGGAGAAAACTGACCTTTTTACACTCGTATTTCTTAGCCCCGGACTTTCCAAACCACATTAATATTCATGATTACGCTGTGCACTGTACACGTACACGCACGCACCGGCAGCACTTGATTACCTCGTTTCTGATTGGTCAGTGGGGGTCGGACTTCGTCTCCGTTGCTTAGCCCCGGATTATTTTTTCGTTCTGTTTACACTCACTTGCTTGGCACCGCAAT
Organism: Diadema antillarum; assembly: GCF_040938485.1. Classification (NCBI taxonomy): domain Eukaryota; kingdom Metazoa; phylum Echinodermata; class Echinoidea; order Diadematoida; family Diadematidae; genus Diadema; species Diadema antillarum. The sequence continues at coordinate 2,064,616 of NW_027271466.1, read as the reverse complement.
TGCGGTGCTAACCCTGCTATTTTGCAGGGCCAGATAGTACGGGATTATCGGTGGGGCTAGCCCACTTTGGCAAAAACGAGTGTAAACAGTGGGCTAAGGATAGTCCCGTACAAGCGGTGGGGCTAAGCCCCCCCCCCCCCCCCCCCCAGCCCCACCTTTGGTACGGGACTAAGCAAAAATTTACAAGTGTAAAAAGCCCTTATGAAACCGTTTATGTTCCTTCCAGCTATTTCCTTTCTTTTGTGTGTGTGTCAAAACCACCTCTTCCAAGAAAAGTCTATAGTCATAGGAATTTATGAGTTTGATGTTGGCTACTTTCCCCGCTAGTGGTCAGCACTCTCCATCCCCAAAGCCCCGCGCCAAATTACGGGGAATGACGTGATGACTTGTTTTTTCCCTCTGATCCCCAAACATAAATGACCCTCTGAGCTGGAAGGTGGCCCTCCTGCCAGAATTTATCCCTCTATTTTAGCATTTATTGTTTAGTGGAGTGGGTCAAACAGGAACTCCAAAGACAAATTCAGGGATAATGACCCAGAACAACGATGACGTTGGTTGCCATAAGGACACTAATATTCATTTGGTTTATCATTTTGATATCCAAGAAACAATAAAGTCTTTACCAGTGGTTACAGAGAACAAGTGAATGAAGAAACTAAAAGACAGTGGGCGAGTTAATCAGAAATTGAGATGAATCATAGAAAATTGAGTTTTCACAGAAACGAATAGGAGGAGCAAATTGAACATTTGACCGGTAAGAAATTAATTTCCAGTGAACGCCACACCCCAATGTAAGATTGAGCCAATGAAATGCTTTAGGGAAAGGAAGTTTGTTAGTAAATTAGTTATAAAAAAACATGTCTCAGCCGAGAAATCAGTTAGAGTGGCAAGCACAGTGGGAGCGGCTTCACACTATGTAGTGAAGCAAAGGCTGCAGAGTATTTTGGAATTTTGAGGAACTTTGAGAATAGTTGGAGACCACAGAGATAAAGTCAGGAGTTCCCCTTTCTTGGTACATCATGCCCCCCCCCCCCCTCCAAGTCAACCAACTAATCTTTATCGACGCCGAATGCACCATCGACCTACGCTGTGAATGTGATGAGGATCTGACTGTCATGACTGAACCGGCGAGCAGCAGGACATTAGGAAAAACTAGGAGTCACGATAGCACAAAACTTTGGTTTACGCCAATTTGGAGTGCAATTACAAACTCCAAATAGTCAACTGGTGTCATCGGAGATGTTGAAGCGCCCTGTCAGACTGATACAAAGTGGAGAGTGATGGTGACGAAGAGAATAGGCCTACTGACAGCGTGACGGCAGACCGCTCAACGGACGGCCCATGCAGTCACACTGACGAGATCGACAATGACATGCAGACGAGGACCTCATTCGTCGACCGAGAGTAATCATTTAAGAGGAATGACTTTAATTTACGTTTGAAGATATTTCAAGAGATGTAGTAGTCTGACATGTTAAGGGGCAAATCATTCTACTCTTTGCAGTCTTGTGAACATCCGCTTGTATATTTAGCGAAAACTGTTCGAGTACGTGGACAGTGATAAGTAGGCCCCTATAAGTCACTCTGTCGAGTAAATTATATATGAACCAAATGGCTTCTTTTGAACATGTATTGTGTTGAAAAGTTCTTGGTAATTCTTTTCCAGGCAAAATGTGTACATGAAAATTCCGATGTTAAAATGCATGTGATGGGAAATGTAAACAGTATGTGCGAATGCCTCTATTATGTTTCCTGCTATACTTGTTTGTTAGTGGGGAAAAGAAAAGAAAAGAGAAGTCTCCCTCTACCACGACTACATACTACAATGCCTACGGATATCTTTGTTTCACATTGTTAGTGGGGAAAAGAAAAGAAAAGAGAAGTCTCGCTTCATGAGAGATGTTCAGATCCCGCTCGACACCACAACGTCTACGGATGTCTAGGCTGAAGGTGGGTTTGAATGTCTTATAGGGCCGATAGAGCACTAACAGTAAGTGCAGATTAATTGGCACGCTAAAATGCATGTGATGGGAAATGTAAACAGTATGTGCGAATACCTCTATTATGTTTCCTGCTATTGAAAACTTGTTTGTTAGTGGGAAAAGAAAAGAAAAGAGAAGTCTCGCTCTACCACGACTACATACTACAATGCCTACGGATATCTTTGTTTCACATTGTTAGTGGGGAAAAGAAAAGACAAGAGAAGTCTCTCTTCATGAGAGATGTTCAGATCCCGCTCGACACCACAACGTCTACGGATGTCTAGGCTGAAGGTGGGTTTGAATGTCTTATAGGGCCGATAGAGCACTAACAGTAAGTGCAGATTAACTGGCACGCTAAAATGCATGTGATGGGAAATGTAAACAGTATGTGCGAATACCTCTATTATGTTTCTTGCTAAACTTGTTTGTTAGTGGGGAAAAGAAAAGAAAAGAGAAGTCTCGCTCTACCACGACTACATACTACAATGCCTACGGATATCTCTGTTTCACATTGTTAGTGGGGAAAAGAAAAGACAAGAGAAGTCTCGCTTCATGAGAGATGTTCAGATCCCGCTCGACACCACAACGTCTACGGATGTCTAGGCTGAAGGTGGGTTTGAGTGTCTTATAGGGCCGATAGAGCACTAACAGTAAGTGCAGATTAATTGGCACGCTAAAATGCATGTGATGGGAAATGTAAACAGTATGTGCGAATACCTCTATTATGTTTCCTGCTATTGAAAACTTGTTTGTTAGTGGGGAAAAGAAAAGAAAAGAGAAGTCTCGCTCTACCACGACTACATACTACAATGCCTACGGATATCTTTGTTTCACATTGTTAGTGGGGAAAAGAAAAGAAAGAGAAGTCTCGCTTCATGGGAGATGTTCAGATCCCGCTCGACACCACAACGTCTACGGATGTCTAGGCTGAAGGTGGGTTTGAATGTCTTATAGGGCCGATAGAGCACTAACAGTAAGTGCAGATTAATTGGCACGCTATCTTTTGAAGAGAAACAATACTTTGTTTCACACAAAATGAAAAAGCAGAAAAAACAACTGATAATCATCCGCTCATGTAAAAGCAAGCAGAAGTTTTTCAAAACATTTCAAGAGGCATATTTGTGAGTTACAGTCTGTTAAACATGCCAATATACTCTGAAAAACAAATTGAAGGCCACCTTCAATAGGCCACCTGCAATACAGCCTCGCATTTTCGGAACAGGAACTGATTCCACGTAAAATACATAAACATGTATTTTGATTTTTCCATGCATTTTTCCCATATCATTACACACAATCATTACACACGTATACTTGATATGGTGTTCAGCTCACTGTGTGCAGACTGAGCACGACCTGATAATTCAGAACCTCTGCCTGAGAAAGGAGTGTAGAATATCCGCGATTCAAAAAGAACCTTTCTTATCAGCTCGTGCATCCTGTACTCTATGTGCAATGCACTCATCATAGAGACAAAAGCTTGCCTTCACCCAAACTGTTTAGATATTGCCATTGGAAGACTCTGATGATCGCATACAGTGGCTGTGGACCTATAAGAACGCTGGTCTGACTACAGGATGTCTATCCAGTTTAGTCGTGGAGGAGATCTGTGTGCCGATCGCGTGCTTCACTGAAGACGCAGATGCTGCCCTGTCTTAAAAGAGATCGAGGGTATAGATCTAGACCAATTTCAGCAGGTTACACTGAATCACCACTTGCTGGCAGAGAGTCTTAACCGGATCATGCAGGTGATATTACCCGCTGCCAGCGTACCCTGATTCACACATATGATGCAAACCGGATGGCGGCATATTGGAAACAACCAATATTTGGGCATGGGGGCACAACTCTTGGCCAGGCCCAAGTGTTAAGGAGTATCGAGCATAAAGAAGACAATTAGAGTAAATAGTAGTTCCACTCCTATTTGGAATTGAGGTTCCTAAACAGGTCATTGAAAAAATGCCCAAAATTGCCTGACGTAATGACCCAAACTTAATTGGATGACAATAGCAAGTTGCAAGACACAGGGTTGCTTCATGTAGAATGCATGTTATGCCTCACAGTATGTCGCCTTCCAAATGGTCCATGACGTCACTGTATGCTCCTGGACCATGAGTCATTCACCGGAACCATACAGCCCACGAGCTTGACACTGACCAACACAGGCCCGCCAGCTGGAAACTAGGTAGCATTGCCCATGAGCTTGACACTTAGGCAAACCAGGCCCATACGAATCCGACACATGGAGGGGGGGGGGGGAGGGGGAGGTCCACAAGACCTACACTGAATAGATTAAGCTTTCTGATGTAATACATATATTAATCTCGTGGGCTTTGTTTTCCTCGAGTGTCGAGCTCGCGGACCGCACAGCTTGTGGGCCTATTATATTTGATGCCGAGCTCATTGACCTTGTTTATCTAGTGTTTAGGTCACGGGATGTATGACTCGTGGGCTGCGTAACTCATGGGCTGTACGAGTCGGGTTGTTTGACTCGTGACGTACATCGCTGATGAGGTGGGCCTGTTGTTTTCTGGTTAGCATCTGTCACCCTTTCATCCAGTTCAAGGGACTTTGCCATATGCCTGTTCACAAACTATTAAGCATCAACCCAAAATATGGTACTCCTCTCCCCACCTTCCATGTTTAAGCGTACAAATTTTGTCCAGTGCAAATTGGATAATGTTGCATATAATTTCATGCAAGCTATAGTCTGCATAACTTACCCAAACAAATATCATATTTGAGGTCACTGCCATCACTGAAGACACGTAAGCTTCATTTCTGAAATAATTGACCGCTCACATTCCTCAGACCTGTTACTATGAACCAATGCTTTAAATGGAATGTGCATACATACTTTGATTATAACGTCAAGGCGTGATTTGTACATGATTAAACATTTAGGATTAAACCAATGAAGCCAAACATCAATATTTGCAATCCTACACAAATTTTTAGTGATATTCTAAAAGTCTGACCTCACATTGTCCTTAGAGGTCAAAGTTGGATATACTCAGGGTAATGACCAATGTTCTGTGGAATGAGAAGACACTTCTTATACAATGGAGTATATGCTAATAGCATAATGCATGATTGCACACCAGGTAAACAGTTAACCATTGAATTGAATTATCATCATATATCAATATTTTGATATTTTGAGGTCATTGACCTGTCACAGTCCTCAGAAAGGCAGAGACGCGTAAATAATTTCCCTTGATCTGAGGAATAGGAAAAAGATTCAGTTGTAACACAAATTAATTTTTAGGACAGCGTTATGTTTATCATCAACCAATTGCACCAAATATCAACATTCTGATAATTTGAGGTCAATAATTGACCTCTGGAGGTCATTAGAGGTCAAAGGTAGAAACCTGTCAAGGATCTATGGAACATGAAGACAATTCCAATGTAACAAAAATGAGTTTTTAGTACATCATTACCATATTCAACATTAATCAATGACGCAAAATGTCATTTTCTATCAAATTTTGAGGTCATTGACCTCTGGAGGTCATCAGAGGTCAAAGGTAGAAACCTGTCAGGGTTCTATGGAACATGAAGACAATTTCACTGTAACGAAAATGAGTTTTAGTACATCATTACCATATTTAACATTAATCAATGACGCAAAATATCAATTTTTATCAAATTTTGAGGTCATTGACCTTTGGAGGTCATCAGAGGTCAATTCAGACTTACCTCCCGATCTTAAAATGAATCCCGTAACATGTACTAACACTGGTGAAAGTTTCATGCTTTAGTCAAATTTTGCACAATTTTTCGGCTTATCTGCTCTACTATTCTGACTCTATGTTCATAAAACACGAAGCTGTCCCTTCATATCCTACCCGGTAATCCAGTAAATGTCAATGCCTTTCACCAAAACTATTTTCGCTAAATCTGTATTTTCTTTTACTGTTCCGAAATTTCGGATTTCTCTTGATAGTATAGTATAAAAGAAGTTATTAAGTTTGAATGCCTTTACCATTGAATTAAAGACATTTTGAAGAAATGTTACACTTCAGAATGAGTTATACTTTTTGCAATATTTTTTTAGCCACAATGGTTTACAACAACTCCATGTAACACTTCTTTATTTTGAGGAGCTTATATCTCATGCCTCAAGTGCCCTGGTTTTGACCCATCATCTTCCTCTTCCCTCTCGCTTTTCTCTGTCCACCGTGAAGGTAGTCTATTCCTGTCATTCATTACTCACCTTTCCTCTTTCTCTCATTACAAGGGATTTATCTCGTGTGTGTTCATGTGCAATGCACTCCCGTTAAAACGAAATGCTCAGGACCGGCAGTTTTTTTTTTTTTTTTTTGTTTTTTTCGTTTTAACGAAATTTCATTATAACCGAACAAATATAATATGCTATGTATAAGGAAAAGAAGGAAACCACGCATAAAAAAAATTATTTGTTGAATCCTCATACGCTGGAAAGCTATGTGAGATGGGAGAATACCTTTTTAATTTCGTTTAATATTACATTTTAAAAAGAGCATAAAGTTGTTTGTGTTGTCACACATGTGGAGAAAATGACGGTGTAGGATTTGGTTACAGTTCGCTATTCCAAAAGTTCTTTTCTTACTATAAAAGTACGTTACTCCGAAGGCTCCTTATTCCGAAGTTTTGCCATTCCCGGGATTCCGATGGTTTGTTTATCTGAAGGTTCGCATTTCTGAAGAATCATTATTCCGAAGGTTCATGATTTAGATCAAAATAATATATTGTTCATTTTCCGAAGGTTTGTTGATCTGAAAATGAAATGAGGTTCGTCATTTTGAAGGTTTATAAATCAAAAAGTGAGAAAGGTTCACTATTCAGAAAGTCCTTTGTTCCGAAGGCTTTTTCATCCGAAAATGAAATAAGGTTCGTTATTCCGAAGAAATTTTGTTAATGAAAAAAAAAATGAGAAAGGTTAGTTATTTCGAAGATTTATTTATCTTAAGACGATTATAAGGATTGCAGTTCTTAAGTTTTGTTAGTGTACTCTCCTTTTTTCACCATGCATTAACGATATTTTTGTAATGTTCCGATTAACGAACGTTTTGAATTCCTATCATGTTCGGACTAACGAACCGTATAAGAATGAGAATAACGACCATATTTTATTATCGGATTAACGAACCTTTGTTATGGAATAACGCCAAAATGTGCTTAATATTTCATTTCCGAACTATTACGGACATTTAGTTGTATCAGAATCTGTGTTTTGTATTAAAGGACTTCGGAACAATGAAACTAACCTTATCTGAATTCAGATTATTGTATTACAATAATGCAAGTTCCCCTCAGAAACTGTGCGTGATACACGGAGTGAACATTCAATGATGCGTTCGCTCATGCAGAGACGCTTTAAAAATGCTTGTTCCACCACGCATTTTCGAATGCGATCCGCATTTCGTTAAAACGGAGCACATTTCCTTTATTTTTCTTTGTCAGTGGTGCTCAGAAAATACTTCGTGATAACGAAAATTTTGTTATAACCGTCTTCGTTATAAGCGAATTGTGTACCATAGACTTTAATGGCGATAATTTGGGGACCAGAAGTTTTGCTTCGTTATAACGAAATTTCGTTATAACCGTGTTCGTTGTAATGGGAGTGCACTGTATCTTTATTTGTGTTCTTCGTCTCTGTCTTAATTTTCTCTCTTTGCATTGTTTCATCAATTTTGTAACTATTTTACTGTTATACCGTTAACGCTCATTTCAGAATTGCCCTACTGCATCATTGGGCATTAACAACTAGTAGGGAAGAGATTGTCACCTCCTTGGTATGATCACCGCAGAGCATTACCTCCCTTGACAATTACTCCTTATTAAAATTAGGCTCCAAACAGTCACCCCTCTTACAATAACTCTCCCCCAGAAAATTACGTTTCTTATTGTTATTTTCGAACAACGTTTGCTATTTGAATTGAAAAAAACAACAACATTTTTTCACTACATATCGTCTGGTTTTGGTCGAGACCTAACTTCAGGTTTTAAATATCTTTTGGGTGAGAAAATTAGAAATCCCTTACGAAATATTAAAGAGCATGTTATTCCAAGAAGGATTCAAGTTTTTGTGAAAAAAAAAAATACTCTTGAAATGGCCGGGATAAAACAGAGCAGCCATATAATGTAAAAAGGATTCTGTCAACTACAACTCTCTATAGATCTATTAAAAAAGAGGGTGCAGGACAAAAGACTTCGTTAACAACTAGGGGTGTTTTGTAAAAAAAAAAGAAATACCGTTAAACTCGTAATATTTTACTCTTTCTAATCAGACTAACTTATATATGAACTGGATTTCCCCTTAAAGTGTCGAGAACATTTAACTTGAAAACTAGCACAATTCTACTTGTATGTAAAACAAGCTGTAATCTTACTCTTATGACAGATTAGGGCACCGTTTGATAAAAGTTGCCAGTTATGACATCTTGTTAGTCTCTAATAATTTCAATAAAACCATGGGTTCTGCTTGATTGATAAGCTCGAGTCACCGACTTGTTACCATGGACCTGCTTTGATCGACCTACAACGATTGGTAATTGTGTGGAACTGACAGCTTGTCAGCTTCATAAAACCGTGCCCGGATCCTATCAGAAATTATGGCTTTATGTCGAAGGGTCCCTCGCTAATGTTAAGGAAATATGAATTGCAGTGAAATCAACTCTCCTTTTCTTATGTTTATCTTCTAATGTGTTATAACGGTAGAAAATGACAAGCCAAAAGAGTAAATGATGACAGTGTAAGAGAAAGGTGCATCTTCTGATATGGTGTTATGAACTTATGGAAAAATTACAAAGGGTGGTACTTCTTTCGGGGGGCGGGGAGGGAGGGTTGTCCAGTAGGTATCAGGAGAGGGCGGGGGTGGGGGTCGGGGTATGGTTATTGGGGGGGGGGGGTAGTAATCCGGGTGGTAGTTCTCCGGGGGGTAGTTCTCCGGGGGGTAGTTATCCGGGTGGTAGTTATCCTGGGGGTAGTTCTCCGGGGGGTAGTTACCCAGGGGGTAGTTCTCCGGGGGTAGTTATCCAGGGGGTAGTTATCCGGGTGGTAGTTATCTGGGGGGTAGCTATCCGGGGGGTAGTCATCCAGGGGGTAGTTACCCAGGGGGTAGTTATCCGGGGGGTAGATGACCTAAGGGTAATTGCCCTTGGGGGTAGTTGCCCTAGGAGGGTAGATGACCGGGTGGTAGTTGTCCTAGGGGGTAATGGCCCTGGAGGGTGATTGCGCTAGGAGGGTAGTTGTCCGGGGGGTTGTTGCCCTAAGGGGGAATAGACCTGGGGGTAATTATCCGGGTGGTAATTATCAGGAGGGTAGTTGCCCAGGGGGTAAGTGCCCGGATACGCTACTATACATCAAGAGATGATACATACATGAAACACAAAAATTTGTATACGTTCTGATATAATGCAACTGCTGGTTTGTTAGTTAGTTAGTTTGTTTGTTTGTCTGTTTTGAATTACCATGGTCTTTGTTGGGGGAAAGATGAAGAAAAGTAGTAGACGGTGTATCACTCTCAAATCCGGATGATTGCGATAAGTGTGTATCCCTGCCCTTTCTATACAGGTAAACGATTTAAGCTTGGTATGCTATTATAAAAGCCTGCATGTGTCACGCAGAAGAACTGATTCCGCGATCACTTTTAACCTTTCATAAAATTCACGTTTTAAGATAGTAACGACAGCTTGTAGGAGATAGAGTAGGCCTAAGTTAGCGTCCCTGACTGTGGTTCTGAAGACCAAAGGGGACTGAAAAATTCTTTTGCAAATTAGCAGACATAATGCCGATCCTCCAACACTGTTACTCCATTCCGTCACTGATTCTGCTATCAATGGCGACGAAAGAATACTGGTTGCGTGATTATCCACCCCTTGATAGCAGGAAGTTTACCTTTCATTGTTTAAGGCTTCGTTGATGCGGGGTTTATTCGGATACAAGGCGTGAACAGTGTCGTCCGAGTTCTTTCATTCGAAATTCCTCAGAATACGCAATTCAATGGGCAATTAGCGCTGCTACTTCGCAAAGCTGTTAGCCAAATTCTTTGCAGACTTGACCTTTCACATGTCAGCTACACGCAATACACGACAAACAGCTATCATTACACACATTCTGATCAAAAAACAAAACAAAATGAAAAAACACACTTTTGAGTAGCGACACAGCTTTCTGTCCCTTTCTCAATTAGGTCCTACTTCTAAAAAATACACAGATGACAAGAGTCAGAATATCCTCAAAAGGGAACACGACCTATTTGGGCATTAATAATGTTTGTCTTCCGATTTCTCTCCATGCCGTCACGGCCCAAACCATCATAAGAAATAGGGCAATAAGTTTTATTAACCAGGGAAATAATAGTACGCATTACATACATTTGGCGAATTATCACACGAATTGTCGACTTTATAAAAACGATAATACATTTAATTGACAACTTAGGCCTACTATATCTCCAGAGATGAACTTTAAACAGCAAGTCACATACCAGGGAAAGAAAGTTATGATTATTTGAATGAATTCATTAATGAGGCCAATTAAAAACCGTTGTAAAAGTACACACTCGCATAAAGAGGTTTCAAGTTCGATATATGATCATTGTATTGGCTCATAGATAAAGTATCATAAATTTTGCGTGATCGTTCGATGGAATTATTTTTTTCAGCGCGATTTGTGCGTCACATCAATCACCACTTCATGAAATGGAGGGCATGTATAAAACGAAACTCGCTGGTCATGCAATCGATAGCCTTGGTCAGCTCACTATTATTGCGTAATATTCTAAAGCCCTCGCCGCTTGGCCGCCGACGCCGCCGCGCGCATCATGCTTTGTTTTGTCTTCAATGGGGTCAAGAGCAATGCCTCATTAGCATACACCCTAGCAACGGAGGCGGAGTCTCGATCGGGCAAGAACAATAGGTGCGAAACGCAATGCAAAGGCGAGCGTTCGAAAAAAATGTAACCGAAAAAAATTGTCTCAGAAAAACTGTGATTTGGGACACTTGTACTCATTCTTACACGCTGAAATTTTCTGTACAAACAGATAAAACATCAAGGAATCAAAATCCGTAATAAAAAAATTTCGACCAGAGCAGTGCTTCCCCTTCATTTTCGGCTCATTACGGGAAAACTCCCCGTGCGACTTATGACTCATTTCGTCGGAGCGCCACACAAATGGTTTTGAAATAGCTGCGATATCCAAAACAGAGCAATAAAAATATAATATAGGACTCACTTTTTATCACGATCGCTGCGTTTTATTTTGTTTTTGGATGGCTCATCCATTTCAAAACCAATTTTCATCAAATAATCTTTAGAATTCCTCTTAGAATGGCATACTCTCTATTATTTCATAAGTAGGTTCTTGGTATATCACAAAAAGTTAAAAGCCCAAATCCTCACCTCCACCAATACTATACCATCCCTTTAAGCTTTGATATTGGTTTCTAAACAAATCCGGTCGGATAGATTTATTTCAGCTCTTTGTCATATAAGTAAAACATGATAATGTTGCAAAGAAATATTCCTCTTATATTTCTAGTCACAAAGCAGATGGAATTCCCGTCTCCCATAAAAAAATAAAAGTGCAGCACTTACTTTGTCACAGACATACAGCATGTCCTCTCCAGGCAGACGGGGAATTAGGAGACAGCATGCCGACATCACTAAGTTAGAGCTGAAAAAAAAAACAATAAATGTGGAATAGCCTGAGTAAAGTCATGTTGAAAAGAAAAATGTGGCGAATTTGGACTGAGATGAAAATACACACCTTTTATGTAGGCCTGCATACATTTATGACATAGGGCATATTCATAATATTCCCACATTTTTCCTGACCAACTCAAAGTCTTCATAACATAAAATAACAAAGTAAGACAACATCAAATTACATGCCAATTTAACATCAGTTTGCTGTATATTTTACACAGTTAGGAAAGGAGTAAGACTTATAGACCTCAGCCATTCAGCCGTTGCTGAGCTTGCCACAGATGGTCCGGGTGCTGGCCATGGCAATGGGTGTAATGATGCCCATTATGGTTGACACCTCTAATCCTGCTACCACACACACACAAAAGTGAAAATATAGCCCCCTCTACTTATTCATAACATTGATTTGATTTACTTTGATAATACTGGTTACAGAAAAGAAGATTACCCCCCCCCCCCAAAAAAAAAAAGAAAAAAAGAAAAAATAAATAAATAATAATAATAATAAATAAAGTAAAATAAAATAAATAATATATAAATAAATAAATAAATAAAAAATGAAAAAAAAAGAAGATTCTTGCGGGGTAGAGATGCTGCCTGTATGAGTTACAATCCATCATGGAGTTTTCAGGAAAAAGTCCAAAAAAACTGAGAAGACGTAGAACGGAAAAGGCAAGAATGAATGATCGCAATGGTCCACTTGAGTAACATATCTCTCGATTATAGATGGTATCAAAAATTGCACTATAGTCTTATCAAATTTTCCGCAACCCACTAAACGGTGGCTACGTTATAGTAACTGATAAAACTGCGTTCATGTGTAATAATACGCTTTAATATAACATACTTCACGGATATCACATGCTGAAAATCTAGATGAATCAATTACCTGAAAATACATATACAAGTGTACATGTATTACGGATTAATCCATTAATGAAACTTACATATTCTGTTGAGGAATCACTCTGTCCTTCAGAATTGCATATCAGTTTACGTGATCAGGAGAATGCGCGCAAATTATTGTATCTTGCTTGAATACCTGAAAAGGAAAATCAAGTGTCATGAGTTCAAGGCCACTGTTCATGCGTGTGTAATAATTTTGCAGAAGAGCTAACTTATGTAAATGTGACTACATAACCCTCTCCATGGCAGCTTAATGTATAGTTCAATTCTTATGCGCTGCCTTGCTGCATACAGGGTGTACCCAAGTCCACTACTAACACTACCTGACTACAGAGAATTATCCCAGCATAAAAATGAGCGTGCAATGTTTGCCATTATAAGTTTAGTTAGTACACTAGTCTATTTATCCATAAGTTTATCAACAATTATTCATCAACTTCAATTCCGTTCCTTTTATTCGTTATTAATCAAATGTGGTATGGCACGACGCGATGTATTATCCTTGGGGATGTGTGTTTGTGTGTGTGTGGGGGGGGGGTAGGGGAGGTGGCGTAAAGGTTATGTTAAGGATACACTTCCAATAGGAATATCCGATTCCACGTTTTCTTAACTATTTTGTTTTGTTGTTGATCGGTAAATATAAAGAATTACTTGAAATTTGTGATTATGTATGTGTTCACTGTATTGTGAGTATAAATTATGCTTGTATAATTGTGTATGTAGTGAAAATTGTAACATTTATAATGTGTACATGTACATGAATATATGTGAGTTTATGCATGTATGTAGATATTCCTATGTGCACGCCCATGTACCAACAAAAAGAATTTCCTAAATGAACAATAAATGAATCTGAAATCTGAAATCGGAATGCCATGACGTCTTTAGCAAAACATTTTATCGCTAAAGCTGCTCTAATTCTACAGAATGGTTACGAAACAAAACAAAATAGAACAGAAAACAGCACGCATAAAACTAGCCAGTTTTAACAGAACTCCAAAATGAACATTTTAATATTACTGCCTGCAAACCTACATTATAAGACATGGCTATACAACCAAAAACATAACAGATACAAGAAATTTGATGAAGGGTAATATCGAGAGTAAGGCCTTGGTCGAGAACATTGTGGATATTTCAAATCATGCTTTACGATGATGTTTTAACTCACCATTTTCCACGTGGTAGGAATCTGCGGGGTCTTGATATTATGAAGTGGACAAAATAATTTTGAAGTCAGAGTTGCAGTAAGCCGCTACGAAAAGCCTCAGAAGAGCTGATCTGCTATGGAAATGGAATTTGCGCTAGATGCTCAGCTCAAACACGCATGAACGAGCTGTACAATGAGCCATCTGGGAGTCAACTTATGTGCACATAAGTTCGCACGACTCAACAATTCATTGAATTCGTAAATCATGTTCAAGAAAAGAATGAACATGCCCACACCAGGTGACCAAACTACTGGGTCCGTGAATTGACACTTTAGGAAACATCCATGTCATTATTTTGCATCGAATGTATTCTATGGATTAATAGGCGTTAAAAAAAAATTTGCACTTTTGATTCTTAATAATTCAGTAACTATATATCAGATAACACTATCATTGATATGGGAGATAGTTGTATAGTGTACAATTTCGTTGGAGGTGGTTTAAAACACAAATCAGTTTCATGAAATCCATGATCAATTTCACAGTTAGGTTACAGATTTTGCTCTATTTCCAACCCTCTGTACAAAATTTTCACTTTGCACAGGGGTCAACGGGTGTGTATGGGAGTATGTGGTTAACACCCTGACAATGGTGTTGAACAATAGCCAGGGTTTTAATGCTTTATCATTTATTCATGAGAAATTCCACTATCACAGCTAGTCTTTATTCAATCTAAAATGTGGTGTTTGCAAGGACAGGGAAACATGTGGTTACATTTTTCATGTGCATGCATTTTACCCTTAGGCTTTACAGTGCATGAATCCATGAAAAAAAAAGGGGGGGGGGGGAAAATCAACCCTTACAAATAAATCGTGTAGTTTGCACCCTTATATATCCGCGAGTTTGCTCTCTAAATGATTTTAGTTTATCATTTCCTTTACGTTCACTTAATAAGATATGCATATATAAAATGTGACAATGGTATGAATAAAATGACAATGTGACAAACAAACAAACAAAGCAAACAAACAGCAAAAGATATCAAGTGAAGGGGTGAGTGAGAAGGCAATTGGCCTTATCTAAAACTAATCCCGGAAAAGTAAATACATTGTATATACAGAGAAAAACATCGGCACACACACACACACAAACACACACACACTCACACGTACACAAACATGCATACACAGACAAAAACATGGACCAGCGCATATTAGCAATACACAAGATGTCATTTTCACAAACACACCTATCTTGCTAGTCTCTTATAAATTCGTAAAATGATATTGGTAACTTCCAGAAAACCTTTCAAGTAAAATACGTTTGAAAGCTTCCTTAAAACGTTGTACCGTTTTCTTACATTTCACATCATAGTGGATGGAATTCCAGATTTGAGGGCCTTGAAAAAATATTGACTTTTTTTTCTGTCCCGAGATCGAGTCGCAACGAAAATCTTTAGCGTGTAGTAGGGTTTGATTCCATCATCGCACAGTAAGCATGCAGGGAATGTTGTGACATATTCCATTTCCATTGGTCAATACCAGACGAGCAGTCAAGTATTCTTCGTTAGCTTGTTAGCAGACCCTTTCATCTAAGACTCAACTTCATTTAAAAATGCTCCGATGAATGATTATGAAATTATGGGAGAACATCAAGTTTTATGATGTCTTTAAAAAAACATGTACATAGTAGTACCACGACGGTATGCAATATTGTATTCAAGTGTCGATCAACACCATATGGGTCTTTCTTTGAGACTTGTTATGGGCTCAATATTGCACCTTAGCAAGAATGAACCACAAACAGGAAGATATGTCTTTGTAATGGTAATTACGTTTCGACATCCCAACCAATAATAGATAGGTTAGGTGAATGTTAAAGACACGAGGATACACGAATAGAAATTGCTCCAAAAAAAAAAATGAAATAAAACGAACATTATTCTAATAGGCATGCCAGGGCAATAATCTGATGTTTCTATTGATAGAGAATTCTATTTGAAGATTCATATCAGTTTGCTTTGTCAGAATCATGAGGAAAAGTGATAGAATAAACCGGCTATCCAGGGTACAGTTTAAACACTTTCACATGAAACAGCTCTGATTAACACTTTTGCACAATAATATTTCTGTTCAGAATTGACTTATGTTTTATATGCTTTTATCTTAAAGTATAGGATTTCATTTGAAGCAAAATATAGCCAAAATTATGTAAACGTCCAAAATGAATCTTCAGATTCCTCAGTGAGACGGCGGCATCGAATCCCGATCAGCGAAGGCACAAATGCACCTGTGGAATTGTTTTGTACAGCAATAGAAATCTGACGACTATTTGAACAATTACATCCAGTTGGAACTTCATCTGTTAAACCTCCTAGGTTATGTGTACAATGTGATTGGTCAATACCAGACAAGCAATCAGGTATTCTACTTTTGTTTTTTTAGTAGACCCCTTTCGTCATGGAGTCAACTTAATTTGAAAATATACTCTGGATGAATGATTAAAGAATATGAAAGAAATTTAAGTTTCCTGATATCAAAAAATACATGTTCATAATATCAGCACAAGGATATGTAATATTGCATTTTAGTACCGAGCAACACCATAGGATGGCCTTTGTTTTGAGACTAGTTTGGGGCGTAATATTGCACCGTCAATGACCGTGGCAAGATCGAACCCAAAATGAACCATATAAGAAGCAAAGTTCCACCATTTTCTCAAATCGTGTAGTTTGCACCCATTTTCGCGACTTCGAACCCTTCTAGCTCCCTTATTGAACCTTTTTTTCTTAGTGTGTAGGTTGAGTTTTGTTTGTGTGGGGCTGGGGAACTGAAGATGAAGTATCTCCAGAAATAAGGAGTTGACAAACCTGCTGATACAAAAAGATCACAAGACCAAGTTAATACTCTCAGCCTATATGCTATATAAAAAAGAGCTATTTTATTAAGCTGATGATTTGATATTTCAACTTGGTGTGTACTGGTCAAGGTCAATTACAGTGTTTGCAGTATGTGACACTATTTGTGTGGGGATGGGAACTATCATAAATAAATAAATAAAAAATATCTCCAGAAATAAGAAGTTGACAAAAAAGTGCTGAAAAATAAAGAGAACACAAGATCAAAGAAAATGCTCTCAGCCTGTTTATTTTCATTACAGAAAGTTATAGTAGACGGCGAGTTGTCACAATATTGGGGTGTTCTTAAAATTTTCTGTAGATTTTGATTTTTTATGCTATTTCCCCTATTTTGGGGATGCTGAACACTAATCCACTTGTTGCCATTTTTCTAACAGATGTCTTCACCCGTTGCCATGGCAACGCATTATTTTCCTTAAAGGAGAAGTCCGGACGATTTTGAAAAAAATTAACCACAATCTACATAAATAAAGGACCATAATGACTAAGTTTCATTGAAAAAGACCCTCCCAACTCGCCACAATCGATTTTTTAGCATCACTAATTTTGAATCGTAACCGTTCGATTTCTGTACGCCGGCGAGAAAGATCACGTGACAGCGTGACATATCATCCTCACATTGCTTTTTGCGTGGAGCGTCAGCTGGCTCGGGGGAGCCCTGCTTGAGCAACGGTGATACGGGCCAAGCAAGCTGTAGTCGCGTACCGCTCAACAGTCTCTGACCACACAGCGGATGCACGCGGCATGATCTATTGCTTCATTAAAAAAAAATGCCGATGTGTCAAGTGTTAGGGTGCTGTCAATACTTCAACTTTACTAGTAAGTTTTCAAATTGAAGAAATATTTCGGTTTTAAATTGATATTTATCCACGATACTACCTTTACATGATCCTGAATGCTACAACACGCAGCCCGATTACGCTGTGTGTATTGGGCTGCTGGTCGTAGTTACCGGTGCGGCGCGGCGGCGGTACCAAGCTGGCGCTGGCGTTTCTTCCGCGGTTCAAGTTACATGTATACTGTCGTATTTTATCACCGTCAGACACACTTTTCAACAGTCTCGGACAACAAAAGAGGCAATAATTCTGACATTGACAGACTGATTTCAGATTGTTCACACTCAGAAGTCGAAAAAACGATCGCGGATTGTGATAGCACTTGGCAGCAGCAGACGTAAATGTATGCCTGCACAGCCCGACAACAGCTAATGCATTGTAAGTGATGGGGTGGACACTAATAAGTACGGCAGTATTATAATACATACATATTTCAATTTAAACGAAAATGTTATAGCATTGCAACTATTTTACATTAATCTTTGAAGATTTTATATAGATATATAACGAAGATTATTTGAATAAAGGAATACAGCGTTTGGCAACAGCACTCCTAAATCGGTGTACGGTCTCCTGCAGTAGCGCCGACAAGGCACACCTATGCAGGCATGCAGATACCGCCCGCAGTCAGCAGTGCAATGGGAGATTGATGTGTAGCTGGGCTTCGCTCGCGGTGCTCTCAGCTGAGGAAACTGCGCCCGATACGTCACGCGCAATGCATCCTGGGACAGATAGTACGATGGGCAGCTCGCGACGGATTCGAACATGAAGAATTACCTTATTTTTAAAAAAAATCATAGTAAATGTATCTGATGGTCTTTTCTCGTCGGGAAAAGGGTAATAGGTTCATGAAATATTGTTCTTTACACACGAAACGGCTGATAATCGTCCGGACTTCCCCTTTAAAAGAACATGTATTCTTCATTAAACATCATAAAACATGATGTAAACACCAAAATATGTCATTATAAATCATTTTTAATCAGACTTGAGAGAGAATACAATTTTCATAATGTCATGGTTACCTTATAGCAATGACGGTTGCCATGGCAACAACTATTTTTAAAGAAAAAATCATATTTTTCATGAAAAAGCAAGAAAACATGACAAGATTGAGTGGAATGTTTATCATAAATTACTATCTAGATTATCAGCTTATTTTTCCACTATGTTAATTTCACATCATTTTCGTTGCTATAGCAACAACATGACAAAAGCTGCCTTTTACACAAAAATAAGCATTGCGATTGAAAGAAAAGCAAGAATACGTCCATAGATGATAAATTTCTGTATAGTGAGATTTTTTGAGCTATTTCCTTTATTTTGTCGGTACCAAACACGAATCAACCTGTCGCCATATTTCTAAATTCTTTAGCCGTTGTCATGGCAACAAATTATTTTCTTTAAAATAACATGTATTCTTCATTAAAAACCACAAAAGCATGCTAAAAACACCAAAATAAATCAATATAAACGTATCACGCTTCAATCAAATTAAAAATCACAATTTCCGACTGTCACAGCAACCTCATAGCAATAACGGTTGCCATGGTAACAGCTATTTTTTAAAAGAAAATGATTTTTTTTCATCAAAAAACATGAAAAGATGAAAAGTTTGAGTAGCATACTCATTACAAATTGCTGTGATATTTATCAGCTTTTTTCACTACGTTCATGCCACATTATCGTTGCTATGGCAACAACTTTTTTTTTCCCCAGAAAGGAGTACCCCATTAAAAGAAAAAACTAAATAAATAAATTATCAATTTTTGTAGAGTTTAATTTTTCGGCTTTTTTTTTTTTTTACTATTTTGGGAATGCTGAAAAGGAATCCACCTATGGCCATTTTTCTAAATGGTGTCTTCAGCCGTTACCATGGCAACAAATTATTTTCTTTGAAAGAACATGTGTTTTCCACTAACATCATAAAAACATGTTGCTAAGGCCAAAATATGTCATTACATACATTTTTCCTCAATTAATAAAAACAATCCTTTTTTTTTTCAATTACACTGTTACCTCATAGCAATGACAGTTGCCATAGTAAAAAATCTTAAAAAGAAAATACTGATATTTTAATGAAAAAAGATTGAAAAAAATAACGAGATTGAGTTGCATATATATCACAAATTACGATCAGTTTTTGTTTTCACAACGTTCATTCCACATCATTTCTGTTGCCACAGCAATAACATGAGAAAATGTTTTTTAAGGATTAAAGTTCTATAGCAATCTGTTGGAAATTACTATAGAGGAGGTACCATAGTCATTTAAGATTATCAAATGTCTTGGAGACATTAATGCTGAAACAGAGTATATCATGACGAGAAAAGTGGAACTTTTGGGAAGGGTTTTAGACAGTTGTATTGCTTATTATTTGTATTTCATGTTTCCTGGGTATATCTATGTTTAAAAAAAATCTATTCCTTAACATGTTGTTGCGATATAGGAACAGAAATGATGTGAACAGAATTATATATGGCTTATAGTCTTGCTCATTTGTAATACTTCGAGGCCATAATTTCACTTTTTTTTTTCTTGAAGATTTTTTTTTTCTAAAAAAATTGATGCATTTCCATGGCAATCATGTTAAATATTAACCATTATTTCGGATATTTAAGGTTTTAAAGGTGCAATGTGATCAGAAATTCAGGAAGCTGACTAAACTTTTGTGTTCTTACTTATTTGCTTTTTGTTTAGTGTATTTCCTTCCTTATCTAATGAGTAACGTTAATTTTTTCTTTAAAAAATAGTTTTCTCATGTTAATTCTATAGCAACAAGAACGAAGTCGGATGAATATAGTGAAAAAAAAAGAACTGACAGTAATTTGTTATAAATATGCTACTCAATCTTGTCATTCTTTATGTTTTTCATAATAAATCGTTATTACCATGACAACTGTCATTGCTATGAGGTAACCATGAAATTGAAAAATTGTGATGTTTTACTAAATTAAAGAGACATGTTTTTGACACATTTTGGTGTTAACAGCATGTTTTCATAATGTTTAAAGAAGAACACATGTTCTTTTAAAGAAAATAATTTGTTGCCATGGCAACGGCTGAAGACGTCATTTGTGACCGTGCACCTCAAAACGAACATAAAGTCGTACACACTGATTTTGCGTGAGGACTGAAAATAAGTGAAATGGGTCAACCTAGCCGAACTTGACTTTTTCATATTTTCTGAAAGAGCAGGTCTTCTTTTACATTATGCTAAAATTTGGCATCATTAAACGGTCAGGAAAGTGTGTTTCTTTAGCAGTTTATCGCGAACGTTTTTGGTAGAATAGTGTGATTAGGTGTGTCTTTAGAATCCCTTTTTCATTTCTGAAAAACCTTGTCCACACTCTTCACGTTCAACTCTAATAGCTTTTGAAAAGATAGTGCTACTGCTTTGAACGTTGGCATTTATTATGGACAGAATGTGTTAATGAGGCATGCTCAATTTCAGTTTAATCTGATAATCCCTTCATTGTTGTTACTCTGGTGGTTTACTTCCTGTTTTTTGTCCCATCATTGCACAGCCAGCACGGTTTGGTAAAGATTAAGCGCTTGAATAGACACTGTACTTCAGAGCCTCTTTTCTCAGTTCATACTTTTCCTGAGTTTGTGCTTTCTTTCCAATATTTAGATAGTTTAGGAGAGTCCATTTGATTTGAGTTATACATCATTTTACAGCTTAAAGTCTGCTCTTTCAGAATATGGTCTTAACTAAAAATTCATGTCTGGCGACTTTTTGTTTGTTTTGAGGTGCAGGGTCACATTTAAAAAAATGACCACGCACAGGTGCATTCCTGTTCACTATCCCCAAAAGAGATGAAAAAGCACAAAAGATTTAAACTTTTCTGAAATTGATCACTCGTCTATTTTATTCTTTCTTTCCTTCTTAATGAAACAGTTCTTCTTTCTATGAAAGAAAGTTTTCCTCATGTTTTTGCTACAGCAACGATAATAATGTGAGATGAGCATAGTAAAAAAAGCTGACAATCATAGTTACACCCTAACTGGTAATGAAATAACTTTTTCATTCAATCTTTTCATGAATTCATGCTTTTTGATAAAAAGAATCATTATTTTCTTTAAAAATAGCTAATACCATGGCAACCGTCATCACTATGAGGTAGCTGTGATATTCGGACACTGTGATTTTTAATTTAATCAAAGAAATTTGTTCATATTGACATCTGTTGGAAATTGCAGTAAGTTTTTATAATGTTTAATGAGGAATACATGTTCTTTAAAAGAAAATAATTTGTTGATGTGGCAACGGCTAAAGATGTCAATTAGAAATATGGCAACAGGTGGATTCGTGTACGGCACTCCCAAAATAAGGGAAAGAACACAAAAAATCTAACTCTTACAGAAATGTATTATCTACCGATTTATTTCATTCTTACTTTCCTGTTAATTGAAATACCTATTTTTTGTTTAAAAGGCAGCTTCTTTCATGTCGTTGCTATAGCAACGATAAGAAAATGAAATGAACATAATGGGAAAGAGGTGATAGTCATGATAGTAGTTGGTAATCAATATTCCACCCGATCTTGTCACATTTTCTTGCTTTTTCATGAAAGTATCAGTACTTTCTTTATAGTTGTTACCATGGCAACCATCTTTGCTATGAGGTAACCATGGCGTTATAAGAATTGTGATTTTTAATTTGATTAAAGAGATGTTTAGATTGACTTATTCCGATGTTTACTGCATGTTTGTATGATGTTTAATAAAGAATACACGTTCTTTTAAAGGTAATGATAAAAAATTATAATATAATTATGATAAACAAAAAGTGATCATTTATTTATCTAGTTTTTCTTTTAATGGGATACTTCTCCTTTCTAGGGAAAAAAAGGTTGTTGCCATAGTAACGATAATAATGTGGTATGAATGTAGTTTAAAAAGCTGATAAATATCTAAGCAATTTGTAATGAGTATGCTACTCAAACTTCTCATCTTTTCATGCTTTTTAATGAAAAAAAAATCATTTTCTTTTAAAAGATAGTTGTTACCGTGGCAACCATTATTGCTATGAGGTTGCTGTGACAGTCGGAAATTGTGATTTTTAATTTGATTGAAGCGTGATATGTTTATATTGACTTATTTTGGTGTTTTTAGCATGCTTTTGTGATGTTTAATGAAGAATACATGTTATTTCAAAGAAAAAATTTGTTGCCATGGCAACGGCTAAAGATGTCATTTAGAAATATGGCAACAGGTCGAATCGTGTTTTGCACCGACAAAATAAAGGAAATAGCTCAAAAAATCTCACTACACAGAAATTTATCATCTATGGACGTATTGCTTTTCTTTTGCAAAGCTTATTTTTCTTTAAAAGGCAGCTTTTGTCATGTTGTTGCTATAGCAACGAAAATGATGTGAAATTAACATAGTGGAAAAATAAGCTGATAATCTAGATAGTAATTTATGATAAACATTCCACTCAATCTTGTCATGTTTTCTTGCTTTTTCATGAAAAATATGATTTTTTCTTTATAAATAGTTGTTGCCATGGCAACCGTCATTGCTATAAGGTAACCATGACATGAAAATTGTATTCTTTCTCAAGTCCGATTAAAAATGATTTATAATGACATATTTTGGTGTTTACATCATGTTTTTATGATGTTTAATGAAGAATACATGTTCTTTTAAGGAAAACAATGCGTTGCCATGGCAACGGGTGAAGACATCGGAATAGAAAAATGGCAACAAGTGGATTCGTGTTCAGCATCCCCAAAATAGGGGAAATAGCATAAAAAATCAAAATCTACAGAAAATTTTAAGAACACCCCAATATTGTGACAACTCGCCGTCTACTAATGAGTGATCTACGAGGCAACATCGAGTTTACTACGATAGCGGCACGAGTGATCCGAGCGTGATACAAGTCACACCGATCTTGGGGCGAGTTGTGATGACCTGTGTACGACTTAAATCGAGCTTTCATCGAGTTATAAAGAGCTTGTTACGAGCCCGTCACGAGCCCGTTACGAGTCCGTTATGAGTTCGCGCAATCCCTGTGAAATGTGAATAATTCCATAGTGCATTGCACTCTGAATAAGCTAACACAAAACTCGTTGTAAGTCGCAGAGCTCGATCTAAACTCGCGCTTAGCTCGAGGGCAACTCCCCCTTACACATACTGGTAGTAGGGTCGTAGTGCTCGTATTGCACTCTTCCAAACTCGAGCAGAACTCGCGTATATACTTGAAGGTGGCGAGTTACGAAGAGTCCATCGCGAGCTTCGTCTGAGTATTAAGAGTTTGTTACGAGTAGTACGATTATATTACGAGCTTAAAAGAGTTCACCACGAGTTACTTCAAGTAAGGGAAAATTTTGAACATGTTCAAAAATTTTTAAACCACTCGCGAGTTCACGGGGAGTTTTGCAGATTCACTACGAGTTACGCGAGTTGTCGCGAGTTATCCCGAGTTACATGAAGAGCTTTACGCGAGTTATCGCGAGTGCCCCTTTGAGGCAACTCGCCACAACTCGCCAAAGCTCGGCACTTTACTCGGCTAAAGGGCTTTTTACACTTGTGTTTCTTAACCCCGGACTTTCTCTGACCCAGGACTATCGTTAGTCCCGTACCAATTTTTTCAGCTTTTTACACTCGCCAATTAGTCCCGTACTATCTCTTGTCCGGGGCTAAGGAGAAAACTGACCTTTTTACACTCGTATTTCTTAGCCCCGGACTTTCCAAACCACATGAATATTCATAATTGCACTGTGTACTGTACACGTACACGCACGCACCGGCAGCACTTGATTACCTCGTTTCTGATTGGTCAGTGAGGGTCAGACTTCGTCTCCGTCGCTTAGCCCAGGATTATTTTTTCGTTCTGTTTACACTCACTTGCTTGGCACCGCAATTGCGGTGCTAACCCCTGCTATTTTGCAGGGCCAGATAGTACCGTACTATCGGTGGGGCTAGCCCACTTTGGCAAAAACGAGTGTAAACAGAAAGTGGGCTAAGGATAGTCCCGTACCAACGGTGGGGCCTTAGCCCCACCGTTGGTCTGGGGCTAAGCAAAAATTTACAAGTGTAAAAAGCCCTTAAGTGGGAACCCTGCTTTAATGTTATGTTATGCAATTTATTCTGATTTGGAATTTATTAGAGTCAAATAAAGGAAATGTTGGCATGGATGCTGTAACCCTTGCCTATTTTATACATAAAAGGGTGGTAGATTATCAGCCAAAAACACACAAAAAAGTTATCAGTTCGAGGTTTTCAAAAGAATCTTATATGAGGATTGAGACTTGTTATTTATATTCAAAAGAGGATATCAAGCAGGAGAAAGAGAAGTAATCCAAGCGAAATCCGACTTGTTGACATAAACTTTATTAAAGGTATGTTTAATGCACTGCTGATGAAAATGTTTACTTAATTGTGTTATACAACTGGCCTTTAGTGCTATTGTGGATGGTCTGAAATTGAAGTCTATTCACAACAGAGGTTTAACGTCAACATTATCTGGAAAGCTCAATTTGGGTCTCATAAGATGACTACATCATACAGGAAAAGTAGGCTGCGTGGCCAGTAAAACATAATACAACTTCACACAATTTTCAAATTTCTTCAATATTCCTTAACAATCGAAAGGTATGAACATCTTATAGGTCTGGTATTAATCATGTGCTAGGTATTATGGCTGGATTATTGAGAAACCTAAATAGCATGTTTAGTGTTATGGTATATACTAGGTGTTTCAAAAAACATTTCCCACTTTTGATCATTAATAGCTCAAAAACTATTCATCCGATAAAACTGTCATTGATATAAACAATAGCTGAATAGTGTACAATTTGGTTGAAGGTGATTTAAATGTGAAAGCATCAATCATTTACATTAAATCTAAGATTGATTTTGAAGTAAGGTTTCAGATTGTACTCAAATGTTAACCCTCTGTACAAAAATTGAACATTGCACAGGAACCAATGAATGTGTGCCGACAATGGCCCTGAACAATGGACATGCCTGAACCACCTGTTGACTAGGCGTCAGTCTCTTGCTCCCAGGCACATGAATGCTTAATCAATAATTCATGTGGATTGCCCTGGGCACTGCTAGTCTGGATTCATGCACGGTAAAGGGTAAACTGCATGCACATGGAAAAAGGAAGCACTTGTTTCCATGTGCTTGCAACCACCACATTCCATTCCAGCTAACAATCATTTTCAACTTTTGCTTCATATATCACTAAATTTGGGATATAAATAAGCATAAGTGAGCTAAAGTTCCTCATTTTAATGCAACTGTCTACTACTCAAATAGTCTGACAAATTTTTCGCTTTTTGATAAAAAGAAATAATTTTTGGTAAAGAGTTCAGCAGCATTTATCATTGGGGCGATATGTTTCACAGTAGATCTATTTAAGGCTCCATTTACACAAGTGTATACTCTAATTGATTTTCTTTGCTTCCTGTCACCAACAGAAGGTATTCATTGTAATTTCGCTTTTCAGAAGTAGGGAGAGCTAGCACTGTCGAGACCCAACGACAGTATCGGCAGGCGTTTGACTTTACACAGATACTGCCAGAGGCTGAATAAAGACTAGTTGTGATAGTGGAATTTCTCATGAATAAATAATGAAGCATTCAAACCCTAACCATTGTGTAGGACCATTGTCAGGGTGTTAACCACACACTCCATACACACCCATTGACCCCTGTGCAAAGTGAAATTTGTACAGAGGGTTGAAAATAGAGCAAAATCTGGAATCTGACTGTGAAATTAATCATGGATTTCATGAAATTGATTTATGTTTTCATATTCAAACCACCTTCAACCAAATTGTACACTATTCAACTATTACTCATATCAATGACAGTGTTATCTGATATATAGTTTATGAATTATTAAGAATCAAAAGTGGAAAATGTTTTTTGAAACACCTAGTACATAATTATATAGAGTCATGTGTGAACATATGTGTGTGTGTGTGTGTGTGTGTGTGTGTGTGTGTGTGTGGTCAATTTGAGCATGCAAAATACCCTGGGTCCAAGGGCATAACGGGTAGTTTGCAGGCATAACCCTTGTTGGGCGAAAAGGAGTCTGCGCCAAGACTACTCTGGCACTGTCCCTCAGACTGGTGGGAGACGCTACAGTACAGGGCCTATGGGACAGTGTAGTCTTGGCGCAGACGCCTTGACCAAAAACAAGGTTTTGTGCCTGCAAATAAGGCAAAAAAATCGTTGTATTGGCGTAACCCGCCCGACACTAAAAAGAACGCCAACCCTGAACTTTTCAACAAAAAAAAAGAAGAACGAAATACATCGTTTTTACCGAGAGAGGGCGCGATACGGGTTTGCGACTTATCCAAAAAAAAAAAAACAACAACAACAACAACAACAACAGCTGGTGTCGGTAAATGGCCGCACAGTACAGCGTGTCGGCGACCGGCAAGTCCGGTTCGAAGATTTTACCACCGGTACCTCGTTATAAACGTATGCATGTTTTTACCATTCTGATATGTGCAAATGAAAATGGGACCGGTAAAATATCCTCGTTATAACCGGTATTTCGCTGTATCCGAGCTCGTTATAACGGGGTTTCCCTGTATCACTATTTTTCAGAGACCCTTCAATATTCTTCGTTAAAAAAAATGGGATCTAATATCACGCACCTGCAGTTTTAGCATTCATTTTGTACGCGCACTGGATTTTTCAGAGCTCAAAAATAGTTATTCTCCATTTTCCTTGTCTTTCTAATCATAGTACGTTTCAAACAGGGGATCAACTATCACGCACTTCCATTGACTTTGCATTTAAAGTGACGTATTTCATCTCAGAGTACTGTGCGCGACTTTTAAATCTAACTGCGCAAATTTAGGTCCCGCGCGATATTTGATCCCCTGACCATACTGATATACAAATTGGACTCCGAGAATAAACACGGCTACAAAGTATATAATATTTCTATGATGTTTTATTTCACTCTATATTTCTCCATGTGAATACAGTAAAACATTGTCGTTACAAAAACTTTGAAATAACAAATGCCTGTCACAACATTGGGTGGAATTCTCGAAGGTGCTTTCATTTTAGACCATGGTTCAGCCATAGAGTGGTTTTAGTTGGAGGCGAGTTCATTGGACCACTTTGAAAATACGCGCTTGATTTAGCGCATATTTCAAAAGTGGTCAAATGAACGCATCTTAAATTTAAACCACCCCATGGCTTAAACCAAAACCACCTTCGCGAATTTCACCCCCCTCCCCACGCCCCTATTTTGGGTGGACGCCTATACTTGTTCCCTATTTTCAAAAGACCCCCCCCCCCCCTATCTAGGGAAAACATTCAGAAAATGACCCCCCTATCTACAGAAACTCTGGCCAACTCGGTTTTCGGCTTATGAGATTTGAAGCCTGTGATTGGTCAAAAGCTGGTCCCATGATCTACAGGCGCCATGTCGTTACCGAAGTCAATTACGCGGGCGCGAGCATAGCTCACACGCAGTGCCCATTGTTCATTTCGCGCAGCTACGCGCTAATGTTGCTTGCCTTTAGGACGTCCCCAATATTGGTCACGGTGCAGTGGGGATAATAGGGAGCTTTAGATTTTGACGCGCGGACGTTTGAGCCGACGCTTGCGCTGAACGTTCTCCTCTCGCTGCGTCGTGTGGAAAAGTAGCTTTAGATTACGCTGGGACGCAACGTATAAAAAATAAAATCGCGCCCCCATATGATCAGTGCCTGAAGAAGCTCTCTACGTCGCAAACTGTGCGGACGTGAAAATAGCCCAGTACGCGTAGTACACAACTCAGGCGACGCAAGCTAAAATTAGATTGACTTTACGCGCGCTACTGCGCAAGCTCAGATCATGTTTTTTTCCTTTGAACGTCCGCGCGTCTAAAATCTAAAGCTCCCTAAAGGGCCGTTCACATTGGAGCGGTTTTGCGGCAGCGGCAGCGGCAGCGGTTTGCCGCTACTCTCTGCCGCAGCGGCACGCTATTCACACTGGAGCGGTTTGCCGCGCGTAATATGCAAATTAGATTGTTGCCCTTGGGCACCTGCAGTTTACTAGTACACGTAATCAATTACATAATTATCATGCACATGTATACCTTGAATACATTCCCCATGGATCTGAGAATTTACAAAATCACTTTTCCAAAACGAAACAAACAATCAAGGAAATCAAGGATGCGTAACATGCAAGAAGACTATTACAATCGGTACTGGAATCTCAGCTTTTCAACTTTTTACTTAAAAATAAAAACACACTTTCAACATAGACTGTTCAATGAAACTGCTAAATATTCCTTGTGTTACTGATATTGGTATGCACGCAGAAATTATTGCATCGGACCACTGCCATTTATACTGAGAAGGCGGTACATAAAATGTGTACATCCAACACCTCAATATCTCAAATATGATCTGCGAATGTCACATTTTCCTTGTTTTTGTTTGTTTGTTTGTTTTTGTCATTTTTGTCATTTTTTAACAAAGTTAGTCAGCGTCCAAAGTAATGATATCTTATCTTGTTTCGTGTTAATGAGAAAATGACTAGTTGTTTTTTTTTTTCTGGTGTCGGCAAAGTAGTCAACTGTATGAAAGATGAGCTCTTAAAAAAAGAAAAACCAGCAACATACTTCTTTACTTGTCATTCCAATCTTTTACCATAGAAGAGTATACCGGTATTATGATATATATATATATATATATATATATATATATATATATATATATATATATATTAATCATCATGATTGTGTCATTCATTTTCATGTGCATGTTTGTGTAATGATTTTTTGTACTTCATAACTCACTTTTCCTACTGCGCCTTGAGCACGTTAGTCACGTGGAATTGGCACATTAAATGTATACTGTATTATAATCATTATTATTACCGATTAACTCTATACGGATGAAATGTTAATGTTTGATTTGATTTCTGTCACAGTTCATGCTCTTTCTGGAAGTGTAGTTACAAAGGTGAGGGGATGTTTTAGGTAATATGCCTACCATTCACTCTCCTACTCAAACCTAGTAGATCTACGTATGTAGAGTATAATGAAATCCACAAACGGCCCATAATAAACTCACCCACATACTGTACTCCCAGCTATGGAAAAACAAGAGTAGCATTTTCACTCTCCACAACATGTGTTTTATATTATGCATGGGGAAGAAATAAATGGCAATTTTGCATCCTCTTAGAAAAAACAAACAAACAAACAAACAAAAACAAAACAAAAACTACACACACACACACACACACACACACGATCTCAGTTTGGATTTCAAATTCATACATCTGTATTACACCATCAAATCTACGCTTTCAGAAATCTGGATAGCATTTTAACAGACAGTCGATTTCCAAGTGAACCACACAACTGTTGGGTAAAGTGATTACCAAAAGCCAACTGAGGTCGGTTTTATCTTAAGCAAGTTTTGTGGAATTGCACTAAATCTTTTCTTCGATTAATTTAACCACCGAATGAAAACATTAGTTAACTGGAATTTTAACCAATTTATGTCAGTAAATGACAAACATCACTCGAAATACACATCAAACAATGTACATACACTAATACAAACCACACATGTCAAATTTAGCACTTGAGACACTAATTCAGGACAATTGTTGCAACATACAATCTCATTTGATGTGATCTAATATGGCAGTCTTTTGCAGAAATAAAGTACAGTGTATACATATACTGTTAACATTTGCGAAGGGAAGTAATATAGCACATTCACATGTAAAATGAAAATTCACAAGATCTGACACTGTATGTGCAACTTTGTAAAACTGAATGGATACACATGAGTTGTCAAAACAATACAGTAATGGTAGTATGGTACTGGATTTTATGAATGATTGAAGTACATGTATAATTAACACCAATGTAATTTGTATCTTGGACCAATTTTCTATAAGCATATTATTCTCATCTCCTACATCTGAAAAAAAAAGAATTAATTCAGTGCAAATTCCTAGCAGAAATTCATACTTTACAACATAAAACAAATCAGTCGTTTACATTTCACCTTTCAAACCTCATAAGGACCAATCTTTCTAAGTAATAAGAAACAAAAAGTACTTGTATTACATGTACATGGGTCTAGGGCAATTACCCCCTGGGCAATTACCCCGGACCCTTCCCCTGGCCCTAATCCTAATCCTAATCCTGAACCTAATCCTAACCCTAACCCAAACTCCTAACCCTTGACCTAATCCTAACCCTAATCTTTACTCTTACCTTACCACTAACCAGTATTTAGCCAGGGGGTAATTGCCCTCTGGGGCAATTGCTCGGATACACATGTACATACATGTACATGTAGGACAGGGAAAATATAGGAGAGAATAGGATTGAGAGAAAAGAGCGGTACAGAGTTCATCAAATGAAGTGAGCAAGAAAGAGCGGATACATAGGGGTGGATGAGGCTTGAGATTTACAATGATATGGACATGTATTGAAGTTACAAACACAAACACAAGAAAATCAGGATAAGCAAAGGAATACAACAAAAATGGGCACCTAGGTGCTTACATGGTTCAATTTAGCTAGTCAGATAACAAAATCAAGTAGCAAACAGAATAGCAACATATTACGCATATGTGACAGTGCACCTCAAAACGAACATAAAGTCGCACACACTGATTTTGCGTGAGGACTGAAATTAAGTGAAATGGGTCAACCTAGCCGAACTTGACTTTTTCATATTTTCTGAAAGAGCGGGTCTTCTTTTACATTATGCTAAAATTTGGTATCATAAAACGGGCAGGAAAGTGTGTTTTTTAGCAGTTTATCTCGAACATTTTTGGTAGAATAGTGTGATTATGTGTCTTTAGAATCCCTTTTTCATTTCTGAAAAACCTTGTCCACACTCTTCACTTTCAACTCTAATAATTTTTGAAAGGATAAGGCCACTGCTTTGAAAGTTAGCATTAATTATGGACAGAATGTGTTAATGAGGCATATTTAATTTCAGTTTAATCTGATAATCCCTTCATTGTTGTTACTCTGGTGGTTTACTTCCTGTTTTTTGTCCCATTCATCGCACAGCCAGCACGGTTTGGTAAAGATTAAGCGCTTGAATAGACATTGTACTTCAGAGCCTCTTTTCTCAGTTCACACTTTTCCTGAGTTTGTGCTTTCTTTCCAATATTTAGATAGGTTAGGGGAGTCCATTTGATTTGAGTTATACATCATTTTAAAGCTTAAAGTCTGCTCTTTCAGAATATGGTCTTAACTAAGAATTCATGTCTGGCGACTTTTTGTTTGTTTTGAGGTGCAGAGTCACATATAGTGCAAATGACCCGTTATGAGTTATCTGACATCAAATACTAAGTTAATGCAAGGAAAGTACAAACCGAGTGTTCAAGATTATTCATGTAATGAAAATAATATTCGATGCCATGTCAACATTTATAGATTTGGGTTTCAAGATAAACTTGAAGCTTTCAAAAATCTATAGTAACATGCTTCAGGTACACTATAAAGTGCTTGCTCTACTGCTAATTATTTTACTCATTGCCATGCAGCATAATACAATATTGCATCCATGCATACTCCAAAGTCAAATACACACATGTGACAGGTACTATGTAGGTGCATAGTGGAAAGGTGGAATTTCATGTTTGAATAGTATGATGGCTACTGGCCTACCTGGGAGCAATGGAAAGAATTCTTGTGTTGTGGGCCTGTACATGTATATGCTATCACATTTCTTGAGTCGAGTTCTAACTGCGAAGTGATACACAATAGCCTGCCTTGTATGATAATCATGAAGAACTTGATCACTTCTCACGAACATAGATGAAATTGCTTGGGGTACATTTTCACTACTCAAGTGATTCATGAAGGATGCCAGTTGAAGACAATTATATCTTGTGTTTTCAAATTACCATTCACAGTATAAAGACTGAAAGTAGTTTGATCCACAATATTTTGGTTAAATTTTCTATAGATTTTTTTTCATTACCATGGCAAAACATTAATTACATACCACATTTACCTGTAATAGTGGCCACATATGCCAAGTTCTAGGTCAGCTCCTAAAAAAGCAAGAGTTGTTGTAACTTGGGTTGGAACCAGGTGCAAGCATGGTTAGCAACAATAGCGTTGACAGATATTTGGGTCAGGTGAGGTCATTTAGAACTAGTTTCCATGGCGATGTCACAGTTTGGTGCTCTATACATCCCTTGTCAACTTGTACACACTATGTGTGGGCATAGTGTGTAATAATGGAATTAGCAGCTTTTCACATATTCAATACTTGTCTACATTATCATAAGTAAAACTAAACTCCTTGAAAAGTGAATACATGTTTCAAAGAAGCATTAACCACTAATAGTATCAATATACATGTACCTTATCATTCATACATGGTACAGGTGTATAGTCAAAATACAACAATATCCATATGGCAAATGGCTTGTGAAATGAAATGGTCACTGTTATGAGGAACCCACAATTAAAGGTCAGTGCCTATTTCCCTATAACATTGTATGTACTTCTCAAGCAAATGTTGTTTTATTATGCAGACTTGATACGGGAAGGGTGGAGATGATAAATAAATGGTTGCATTATGGTTGACTCGGCAAATTTAGAAAATAAGAGATGAATGCCAAAGTTACAAATCCTCCTTGTTTGTACAGGAGTCCCTTTTAAAATGGTCTCACTGCAATGCAATGTGGCCAGCAGTTGCGATTTAGAACGAAGATCAACTTGAAGACAAGATCAGCTGCACCCACAATGCCTTGAGGATTGTGCCCTGTGCTCCACAACTGCAGATACATGTACCTGAAGAGGGTATAATTTGCTTTCTCCAATAAGAAGGATGAAGGGCTGTGACTGCGGATGTTCTGTGTCGACCACATATGAGCAGTTAAAACAGTCCTTCCTGGAAGAATGAAAAAGGCAAGCATATGGAAACAGTGTAAACATTTTGAAGACATATTGATGTACACTATTTTCTTATGCCTTTATACACATGATATTTCCAGTAATTTTGTATCATATGTTTACTTGCAACTCCAGCAAACTAGGAGCAAGAGTGACCAAGATCAGAAGGTCATTCTTCAAAGCTGAAGATCTACTATGCACATACAGGAGTGAGTCAAACATGATATCTGGAAACAGGAGGCAAAATTGTTTCAGAAGGGAATGGGGAGGTAGTACAGGCCTGTAAGAAAGATACAGATCACAACAGAACAATTCACACAATTCTGGCCTTCATGGTGTTATTTGTTTGTTTTTTTGTTTTTTCCCCATGTCTAGCTTAATTACAAACCAGAACTATCTTTGCAAAGAAGTGTAATTTTGTCTAAAGTCAATTTTTTTTTTTGGACCAACCCCCCCCCCAAAAAAAAAATAAAATAAAATAAAAGTGACAGACAATTTTACATTCAAATTTACATTTGACTTGCATTTTCATGTCCTCCGAAACTGATCAAATTGGTATGGGCCAATTACTAGACCTAGGCACCTATGGTAGACTATAATATACACTATTAAAATGATTGATTGGTCCATGCTGCATATTGTGATACCTGTCAAATGTATGGGATGTTGCCATATACATTATAAAGAAAGAGAAGAATCTACATACATGAACATTTCCTTGGAATGAAGGGGCAGGGTAAAGATTAAAAGATGTGCCTTCACAGAAATTTCACTCTTAAGTTCACTCTTTAGTTCTAGGTGACATACAAAATATGTACCTGTGTTGTCATTAGAATTATCAGGTACGGCGCAATACATGTACCATCACTTCCAAAATAAAGTTGTTGTTTTTCCCCCCACAGGAGTAAGGTAAGTTCTGAACAATGGTTATGGTATAAATGTACCTAGAATGTCAATCTTTTGAATAATGCACTTTCAGTAAATCCTGAAAGCTGAAACTCACAGTTTTCCAGTCAATGAGTGAGCTTGCATCAAAGCCTGATCAGGGATGCAGCCTCCTTTGCATGGTCTTTCTGCATTTGCTGAATAGGAGGGAAGCAGATTCAATCACTGTTCACCTGAGGGTAAATGATATTCATACAAGTGAGGTGTTATACAAATGATGTGTTGTACAATGCATTATAACGTTATTTCCTTACATGAATAGGGGGAACTGTTTTACTCAGCACAAAGAAAATGTAATATAAACAGGTCTCTTTTAAAAAGCACCTTAGCCCTTCACCCCCATAACCAACACCACATGCAGGAATTGATTGCCTGAACTTTTGATATCTGATTTTTGCTCTTAAATTGCTCATGTACAGTGTAAGTGCTACTAAAATGCCAAGTGCTTTTATCAATGAAACTATTCATGAAAATATACATTTGGTATTGCTACCAACATGAATTAACGCACTGAATTACCTGCAGAACACAATACAGAGGGTCATCTTTCCTACCGAGGAACACAAAGGACTGGCACAGCCTCCCAGCAGAAGTAGTGGCTGCTTCAACCCTTGATACAATATGTCAAGGGTCAGCAATTAACTAACCACTGCATCACTGGCATTTAAATTGTATGAATGAGGGTACCACCTATCGGCACCCTATGAATTTGCAGCTCGTTTATTCCAAAAGTATAAAACAAATTCGCCTAAGTTTTTCCTCAAATAAGCTGTAAATACTGCAGTTTCAAATCTCGTGACCGTTCTGTTGATTCTGAATCTCCGTTGTAAAATTATGCAATTTTAGTGCGTGCGATGCATTTTCTTTGCGTGGCTGAAAAAGGGTACCTCACGATCTGCACCCCTTCCCTCCATAGGTAATACATGTGAATTTCATAGTCATGCGTTGTTACTGAGTGGATGTGTAATTGAAACGTGATCAGTTTGTTTTGTTGGCTTGATTTTCGTTTCTTTGTTACTGTTTTCATAGCTATAAAATGGCACTTAATCCCACGCGTACCTTTTTGTTCTATACGCAAACAGCCATGATACGCAGGGTGTCGATGTACCCTGCCGATAGCTGGTACCCTTACCATACATTGAAGAAACCGTCCAAGTCTATTGATTGTGGGAAATGTGGGCATCTTTGGAAAGGCAAGACAAGATAATGCACATGCTTACCAGCTACAGTACAGTTCAGTTAAAGTGATATTTAAAAACATTTAGTACACCCTTAACTTGGTCAGACTCAGCCTGAGAGGATTTGATTCACTTTCTAGAAACAAGACAAATCAGTCCTACTTCACTGCCTGTCTGATGATGCGAGACTGAACGCGAGTAAATTCAAGTAGATCGTCTTTGTCATGCCAATGCAATGCCAATGGACAAAGTTGTGGTTATTATGCCAGTGCGGTGGCGGTATGGCAGTACAAAAACACCTACGTAGTACGTGACCTAGATCTAGGCCTGTATAGATTAGAAGAGGCAGAGTTAATACCCAGAACATACCTTTTAGGGCCTAACGTGCATTAGGTCTAGAACTATGTCAAACGTTAACAGTACTATAAGTATCAGAGTATCAGGCCTAGAGGCTAGGTGTTTCTGTTGTTGTTTTAATTTGAATTTATTTGCCGTTTATCATTGATCATTTTTTCCCCGTATTAATTTATGCCAAATTTTATTACTTTAATACCAAAATTTTCCCTAGGCAGGGCCTAGATGCTCTACATTATTTTAATTTCATTAGAAATAATTTACAAATACTCTATGATATCAAACATATCTAACGTTAGAGTGTCTAGTCTACTAAGAAGCATATAATAAATAGGTTGTATACGCCTACGTAACCAGTACTAACCTTTCTTTCTTTTTTTTTAAAATGAGGATGTTCTTAGGCCCTACCGCCTGCCTACCGGTATACTGTAGTGATGTAGGTCTGAATTTGTAAGACTAGTACAGCAACCTAGTACATTGTGATCAATGCATGTGTTTATTAATGTATTGTCATCACCTATGTTAGACAGAGCAGAGCCAGGCAAAAACTGCCTTTTTTTCCAGTCAAGGTTTTCTCACTTGATTCTGGTACTTTAGACCATACTTAACAAAATAAGCTTCTGCGCCATCTTGAAATCTGCCCCGAATCCAAGATGGCCGCCAAAAATCCAAAATGGCCGCCAGGGGACCTAAAAAGTGCCTTCTGTGGTTAAGATTTGTCTTGGGATGGGTTTTTTTTTACCTCTATTTGATGATAAATGGTAAGAGGAATAAGATTCAGTGGATTAAAATTAGAATCAGTTTCTTTTTTATTGCGAAAATCCAACATGGCCGCCAGACGCAGCTCCCGAAATTAATAAATGTCATAATAACCGGAGGGCCAAACCCTAAAAACTCGCTTACTTAACGAGTGAGTTCCACTCTCTCTACAATCTCGAATTTCTATTGTAACAAACAACATACCACTAGTCTACCTTAAAAAATTTGT
Source organism: Diadema antillarum (assembly GCF_040938485.1). Taxonomy (NCBI): domain Eukaryota; kingdom Metazoa; phylum Echinodermata; class Echinoidea; order Diadematoida; family Diadematidae; genus Diadema; species Diadema antillarum. Next base: position 2,027,796 of record NW_027271466.1, on the reverse strand, counting down.
TGCGAAAGCCTCCAAATCCAAAATGGCGTCCAAGATGGCCGCCATATCTACTGAATTTGCTATTTGAAAGATAGAATTTGATAGAAACATCAGATTTCAACAAATGTGATGTCATATGAAAGAGAATAAAATTTCCTACAAGTTGATACCATTTTTGTGGGAGATTGTGATAACTGGATTGAGATTTTAAGGAAAAATACTCATTTTTTCATATTTTTCTGAAAAAAGGAAAATCATGAAAATGCTTGATTCAGCATAAATCAGAAAAGGACTGAAGGATTATCTTGAAACCTTTTAAAGAATTTTGTTTAACATATAATTAATATTGGAGAAATTTAGGGGTCAGTACCATATGCGGTTCAGGAGTTATAATGTCTCAAACTTGAAAATTCACTATGTAAAAATTTCCACTTTAGCTGTGACAAGACCTTGTTGGTCGTAAAGAGAGTCTGCATGCGCCAAGACTACTACACGCACCACTGGCACTGACGCTTGTAGCAGTGCCAGTGGTGCGTGTAGTAGTCTTGGTGCACGCAGACTTTTTTGACAAACAAGAGTTTGTGTCTGCAAACTAACTTTTCATACCAAGTGGTAGCTCAGGTGACGCCGATCGCTATTATTTCAAAGTAGATTGTTCTGGAGCAGATGAGATGAAGCAAATAATGTCTTTCAAATAGAGGTAGAAGCTTGAAACAACCATGCTATAGAAAGTTTAAAACAAAATTTGGATCAATCACTAAAAAACTTCAAGATTGCAGGCCATCAAGGCTGACATAGTTTATTGCGCCAAATTAAATGTATTATTTTAGTTTTGGTACAATTTTGTCTGTTGTGCTATAGTTTTTATATATTTTGAACATTGTAGTGCTATTTCAAAACGTCATGGGTTTTTATGGAGATATTTTCAAAACCAGTGATATTCTACTCCGAAAAAGAAAAAAAATCGAGTGGAAGTTTCATTTTTGAAGGAGTTAATAACGGAAATCAGTAAATTTAAAGTAAAATTGGAGTGAATTTTGAGTGAAAATTTTCATTTTCACTCATTTTAGGGTGACCTTAGGGATCACTCTAAAAGGAATGAAAATGAACATTTCCACTCTCGAGTGATCCTGATATCTAAAATGTGAAAGCATCTACCAATGGCATTAGTTCAATTCAATTTTGACACTATAACCCACATGAAATCAGCCTAAAACGATGTAAGAAAAATCTATTCACAGTGAATACACTTTCAGCATGCTTATTTGTAAATTCAATTCAATTCAATTCAATTCAATTCGATGTTTTATTTCATTTTTCGACAAGAACATATAAACATCACTTCTTCTTTTTTGGTAACAGAAAATCAGGTGCTCAAAACTATGTAGGATGAAAAGAATATAATAATTGTAGCACCTTACAATCATTACAGATTATCATAAAACTCGAGTGATTTGAAGTAAGTAAACATTGTGGATAATTCGAAAAATGGAGGGACCCACTAAAAAGACAAGTCTTGTAGAATGTGGGCCCCTCAGAAATGAATAATCATTTTGGACAGTGTTATTTGAACAACATACTGAAAAGTAAATTCTCACAACACATTTAAAAGCAACTTTGAGAAATTGCCGCCATGTCGGATTTTTCGGGGGGGGGGGTGCTCGGATCAGAAGGGCTTTCAACGACATGTACGGATCAGATATTATTACACATATGCCATCCTCATTCACGTTTCTACAACAGCAGAGTAACATACAAGTACAAAAGCATATCTTTGATGCAGAAGCATTTCTTTTTTAAATCAAAGATCGGGCCTTACCCAAACACTAAAATGAGCTCCACACCCCCCCCCCCAAAAAAAAAAATAAATAAATAAATAAATAAACCCTCAATATGGTTTAAACAAGGACAATATATATGATAGACAGCAATACAAGAAATTCTAAAAATATATCAAATTATTAATCAAGATTTGACTCTGACGCAACACACTAAAGGTATCGTTTACCGTTGGAAGAGATATCACATTCGATTTATATGTGCAGGTTAGTTGTATCACAAAACAGTCTACTATGTAAAAAAAAAAACCATATATATATACATATATATATATATATATATATAATGAAGCCTAAAACATACGGAGATATCACCATTTCTTTTCAAGAAACCATAACATTGATAACTGTTGACAGCTTAGTATAAAAAACTAGAAATGTCGCTACGGCGACTGGTATGCCTCCGCCATAATGCATGGTTCTCCTAGTAGGTCTATAGTAAAATGTTTTTGACAGTTTCACACAATTGGCAAAATATTAAAATGACAGGTTTGCCACAAATGTGCTGAATGTTCACTTTCCTGGAACTAGGTTCAATTGGATGAATGATTAAAACGTCAGAGTGCAGGTATTTGGGGAACTGATGATTTTTACTTGACTTTTGACCCTTTTATAAGTTTATGCATTGAGTAATTTTCAAGGTATTGAGAAAAAGTTAATTTCAGTATCAAATGGTAAAATAGCATTATCTAAACCTGGCCTTTGACCTTTGACCTCACAGTTCCAAAGAGAATCACTGTCAGGTAGAACATGCATAAATATGTAAGTTTCATGATGATACCTTGAGTTACTTTCGAGATATGGAGGAAAAAGTGCAATTAAGCACTTTCACTTGACCTTTGACCTTTTGACTTTTGACCCTTTGGCGAAAACTTCCCACAGAATATATATTTGGTAATACATGCATACATCAAGTTAAAATCAAACCTTCAGGCATTGCATAAATATTAGTAGTGATATTTTGAGGAGTTGCTCTTGACCTTTGACCCCCACCTGACCTTTGACCCATGACCCCCAACTTTCCTAGATAATCACTGCCCATCGGTACAAGCATATATATACTAAGTTCCATGAAGATACCTTTAGCCATTTGCGAGATATGGAGAAAAACATGAAATTTCAACCTTTTTTTCACAAAATAACCTGTGACCTTTGACCTTTGACCCCATGACCCTAAAATCCAAATAAAGTATTATCCCCCAGGATATACCCTCATACCAAGTTTGATGTAAAACCACCACACGGTTCTTGAGATATCGACAAAAACAAAACGGGACGGACGTCCGGACGTACGTACGGACGGACGGACGGACGACCCGAAAACATAATGCCTCCGGCCACTTCGTAGGCGGAGGCATAAAAGCATATCAGAACAATCTACTTTGAAATAATAACGATCAGCGTCACCTGAGCTACCACTTGGTATGAAAAGTTAGTTTGCAGGCACAAACTCTTGTTTGTCAAAAAAAGTCTGCGCGCACTAAGACTACTACACGCACCACTGGCACTGCTGCAAGCGTCAGTGCCAGTGGTGCGAGTAGTAGTCTTGGCGCGTGCAGACTCTTTTTACGACCAACAAGGTCTTGTCACAGCTAAAGTGGAAATTTTTACATAGTAAGTTTTCAAGTTTGAGACATTATAACTCCTGAACCGCAAATGGTACTGACCCCTAATTTTCTCCAAATATTAATTATATGTTAAGCAAAATTCTTAAAAACGTTTCAAGATAATCCTTCAGCCTTTTTCTGATTTATGATGAATCAAGCATTTTCATGATTTTCCTTTTTTCAGAAAAATATCAAAAAATGAGTGTTTTTCCTTTATATCACCATTCAATTATCACAATTGCCCACAAAAATGGTATCAACTTGTAGGAAATTTTATTCTCTTTCATATGACATCACATTTGTTGAAATCTGATGTTTCTATCAAATTCTATCTTTCAAATAGCAAATTCAGTAAATATGGCGGCCATCTTGGACGCCATTTTGGATTTGGAGGCTTTCGCAACAAATTTTTTAAGGTAGACCAGTGGAATGTTGTTTGTTACAATAAAAATTTGAAAATAGGCATGGTCTACTTAGTTTGTAGAGAGAGTGGAACTCACTTGTTAAGTAAGCAAGTTTTTAGGGTTTGGCCCTCCGGTTATTATGACATTTATCAATTTCGGGAGCTGCGTCTGGCGGCCATGTTGGATTTTCGCAATAAAAAAGAAACTGATTTTAATTTTAATTCACTGAATCTTATTCCTCTTACCATTTATCATCAAATAGAGGTAAAAAAAAACCCATCCCAAGACAAATCTTAACCACAGAAGGCACTTTTTAGGTCCTCTGGCGGCCATTTTGGATTTTTGGCGGCCATCTTGGATTCGGGACAGATTTCAAGATGGCGCAGAAGCTTATTTTGTTAAGTATGGTCTAAAGTACCAGAATCAAGTGAGAAAACCTTGACAGGAAAAAAAGGCAGTTTTTGCCTGGCTCTGCCCTGTCTATGTAGTAATGCATGCAGTGTGTAAACACACACACCATGACACCTCAGTTGTAAGCAGACTGCAGACATGAGCAGACGTGTAGCACAATGCTACAGAATAAACAGCTATGCCACAGCATGAGTAACTCAACATTACTTCTGTATTGGTCATCTGTATGTCCAAGAGTTGGAGAAAAGATCTCTACAATCGACCATATTGTGGTCCATAGGCATTTATCATATGAGAAGCCCTTCCCATCTATGGACCCCATACATTACTGGTCATTAGTAGGAGATTAGAACAAGATCTCTACAATCGACCATATTGTGGTCCATAGGTATTTATCATATGAGAAGCCCTTCCCATCTATGGACCCCATACATTACTGGTCATTAGTAGGTGTGGGACTAGTCGGACAGTAGGAGTGCTCCTACTGGACCTAGTAGTTCTAGATCTACTCTAGACTGCAAGGCTTCAGTACCACGTTGGCAGAATACTATATCAGACATAGATAGGCGTATATGGGACTGTGATATTGATAGACTGCTTTCTTTCGCTGGCGAGTCTGCGTCTATGGCAAAATACGTGGAAAGTTACAATCTGCAATGTAGCCTCTGCAAGAGAGTGACCGCTGTAAAGGGTCGAAACAAATGGCAAAACCTTGAGAAAACCATACGAGCAACTTACCATTTAGCCCGATTTCATCACCAATGGTCTCCAATTCGATATTTTCCTCAGGAGTGTTTTTGTGAACATAATTGAGTTTATTGTACAAAAGTTGTCTTTTCTGGACGTCTTCGTTCCGCTCTTCGATCGACGTGTTGTACCTTCGCGAGACTCTTTTTTCAAGCTAAAGTTTATGACCCCACCCACATATTAACGTCACGAACTATACTCTATTATGATTGGTCAACAGCAACCTCGCCGCAGCGGCAGACTAGAAAAATCGCTCAGCGGAGCGATTCGAGAAAACCGCTTGCGGTTGCCGCTCTGAAAAGTCACCGCTACCGCTCCAGTGTGAACGGTTGTACATGAACAACACGCGAGGGATTTTTGCGGCACGCCGCTGCCGCTGCCGCTGCCGCAAAACCGCTCCAGTGTGAACGGCCCTTAATAATTACCTCCGCCAAGGGAGGAGGTTATGTTTTCGTTACCGTTGGTTTATTAGTTTGTCCGTGCGCAAAATAACTCAAAAAGTAGTTAACGGATTGGGATGAAACTTGCAGGAAAGATTGAGAATGACACAAGTACCAAACGATTAACTTTTGGTAGTGATCCGAGAATTTTTGGTGAATTTATGAAGGATTTTTGATATTTTAGCAGGTAGGGTCAATGAACTTGGAGTTCAGGCTGCGCGTATTTGAGGTTTGCCTGCGCGAACTAAAGTGCGTGCTCTAGTTTATGCTGGGGTGAGGCGCGCCGTGCAGATGAGGGTTTATGACGTAACAAAGGCTTCTATATCGGGAAATCTGGCAACTTTCAGCACACAATGCAGTACGTATGGGTGGAAATCACTGATATCTCTACGGAAGAACAAGATCAGTGGTGAAAATGATTTGCATGCTTGGCGGAGGTCCGCGCTCTCAGAGTGCTCCTCTAGTTGTCATTGCCGTTGTCTACTTTATTGAAGTAGAAGGTATACACGAAATATATTTTGATATTATTATCTTACCGTGATAAACTGAAGATTCGTCATGCCTTCCTGCGCAGCATGGCGTTGCGCAAAACGACCTGGCACTAGTGTAATGGCACACCGCTTTCCGACAGATCCAAAAGGAAGGAAAAAGTGGGAAATCAGAGTGCGGCCAGAAAACTGGTCATCGAGTAGCAACTCGTTTCTGTTCCAGGCGAGATTCATTTTACAGGTCAAAGGATCAATGTTAGGAAAATGTTGAAATTCTACTATCCACAGGTGTGATCTATTCTTGAAATATTATTACACAGTTCCTCCATACCTTGGGGATTACCCAATACATTAAAAAAACAGTATTTCCATGCCACCATCACTCCACAATGACACGTACGGAAAGATTTTGGCTATGATGGTCAAAGGTCAAGCAAAATACTAACATGACAGGATTTTCCCCATATCTTTAAAATGACCGCTCAAAGTATTTGAGTTGTCATAGAAATAGATTAGTCAAAGTGAAAATGCTCAAATTCCTTAATACTTGCTCAGTCTGCGAGTCTTTAACAATAAAAGTCCATCCATTCACACCTAGTTTAAGGAAAGTAAACACTCGACGCATTAAATTTTGTGACAAACTCGCCATTTTTTTTTCTACCAAGTATGTGAAACTGTCGTGTAACATTGGAAAGACGTACCATGTACTCCAGACCTGTTAAGAGAACAATATGGCGGAGGTCTACCAGTCGCCATTATCTTGTATAGGACATTTTCATTTGTTTTTTGTTTTTTTACTTACTTCATATCTATTCAATGATCATGGCAATATAGTTCTAATTTGGTGCGGATGCCAGCAAAGATATCCCTCATAACGTAATCCAGGTACTGTCTTGTGCTTAGTTCAATTTCAGATCTTTCTCTTTAAATTATTTTTAAACAATTTGAGATGATTTTACATACCTTAATACGCACTTATCGATGACGTTGTCATGTTTTACATTGTACATAGGTGTATTCCTTTTGAATTACTAGTAGGCCTTCATGCCAGTTTCGTACATATAGGAGTAAATAGGATGGTAATTGATGGTTATGTACGTGCGAATCGACAAAATTTTGGAATTCGTCTATAGTATGAGCAGAGATAGAATTGTAAATTGTGACAGTGCACCTCAAAACAAACAAAAAGTCGCCAGACATGAATTTTTAGTTAAGACCATATTCTAAAAGAACAGACTTTAAGCTTTAAAATGATGTATAACTCAAATCAAATGGACTCTCCTAACCTATCTAAACATTGGAAAGAAAGCACAACCTCAGAAAAAGTGTGAACTGAGAAAAGAGGCTCTCAAGTACAGTGTCTATTCAAGCGCTTAATCTTTACCAAACCGTGCTGGCTGTGCGATGAATGGGACAAAAAACATGAAGTAAACCACTGGAGTAACAACAATGAAGGGATTATCAGATTAAACTGAAATTAAGCATGCCTCATTAACACATTCTGTCCATAATTAATGCCAACTTTCAAAGCAATAGCACTATCCTTTCAAAAGTCATTAGAGTTGAAAGTGAAGAGTGTGGACAAGGTTTTTCAGAAATGAAAAAGGGATTATGAAGACACACCTAATCACACTATTCTATCAAAAATGTTCGAGATAAACTGCTAAAAAACACACTTTCCTGCCCGTTTTATGACACCAAATTTTAGCATAATGTAAAAGACGACCTGCTCTTTCAGAAAATATGAAAAAGTCAAGTTCGTTTAGGTTGACCCATTTCACTTGTTTTCAGTCCTCACGCAAAATCAGTGTGTGCGACTTTATGTTCGTTTTGAGGTGCACGGTCACAATTTATATATCATTTTGTTATACAACAATCTTGTTACCTGGACAACTTGCTAAATACAATATATAGCATACAATCTGGTGACAGTTAATGACACGGCTCACTGTAACTTCTTTTTTTACAGCAATTTATCATAATGTTCCTATAAAGGAATTATGCCTTTTATTTATCATGTTTATGTACCTTTGTGTTTGTGTCTATTTGAATGTGTAAGAATGATTGCCATGATAGTTGGCTTTGTTCAGCATGGTTGGAATGAAAGAATGTCCCTCCCCCCAACCTGCCCCCTTTCTCTATCTCCCTCTCTATGAAAAACAAAAAGTCAAGCATTGCAGAGAGTATGTCCCTTGCCCCTTTGGGACGCCGGCGCGTACACGCTAGTCCCCCAAGCGCACGCGCTAAAACCTTAAAGGTGCATGGTCCCCGTGTTTTAGTCAAATGAGTACGCGGGCGCACGGCGCAAGTTTCCTATAGAGACCTACGCTATCGACTTCTTTTGGCGCTTACGCTTTGGCCCACTTTCCCGAGTCCGAAGAAGTCCGATTCACTGTAGTCAGTGGTCCGATCACAGTTCGGCTCATGATTCGGCTGAGGGGGATGACAGCTTTAGCAAACTTCTTTTGTGATGTCATAATAACAAGCACATATGCACGCACCCTGGCATTACTACAGACTGCGCGATGCGCAGAGAAGACAACAAAGGCAACGTTACTTAGCAACACCTACGCACTTTACTCTTGATGACAGCTCTACTTCGGTAATCTTCGGCAGTATCATCAACAGCGCCATCTACACTACCGGGACTATGCCCCTTTAAGCACACTGTCCGCTGGATAACGACATGGCGTCCAATTCATGAGTTGGCCAGACTCTCTTAATATACTGCGCTGCAGAAAATGACAAAATAACCCCCCCCCCCCTTTTCATAAATTTCTAGGGACAAATCTTCCGTAGATAGACGTTGAAAACGGGAACACGCATGCGGTCTCCTGTGGGTTCGAGTGGGGGGCCAGGGTGTTTTTCCATGTCAAAAATATGATTCTCTTTTAATATTCATTGCTTTTAAACCGGTGATATAACAAACTTTGGATGCAACAGACCCTCTCTATCGAATGGGGTTTTGTTAGATATGAGTTTTACACGTAAAATACAGGTAGCCAAAAAAGAAAAAGAAAAAAAAAAAGAAATCTGCCCGCCCGACCCTATTTGAAAATCTAATGTTACGCCAATACAACATTTTGCTTTTCTTTCTTTTTTTTTTGGCCTAAGCGGTCTGGCAACCCCTTTCCCGACCAGATATTTTGTCAGTTTTATGTCTTGATTATGTACACCCATAGGTCCGCGTTTCATTTAGGCCAAGTTTGGTCCATGGGCTCCATGGGGTAAATTACACCCGTCGGAGAGCCTTTTCGGGGGGTCCCTGGGGGCCCAACCCGCCCTCAGGGACCAGGCTGACGCGCATTTTTTTTAATGAGGAGGGTGGCCCCAGCAACTCTGAAGGGTCAAACCTTTTGGGCTTGATGGGGTAAATTGACCAGCAGCCAGCTCTCAAACCAATATTAATGTTAATCCACTTCATCGTCAGGAAAGGCGTAGAGTAACTTTAGAAAATTTGTTCTCTATTTGTCCTTCTCTAGATAATGCTAATTGGGAATTTGTATTTGATACAGATGACATTAATTTGTCTTTGAATATTTTTTGATGTTTTTAATAATCACTTGGATATTTGTATTCCTAAAAAAATATAAACGGGGGAATTATAAAACAACACCAAGGCTTCCTTGGATTACAAAGTCCATTTTGCGATCTATTAATAGAAAAAAAATGTTTTATTCATTTAAGATGAAAAGAACTGAGCCAGCACGTTTGAAATACATTTCGTATAAGAATACCCTCACAAAAATATTACGTATAGAAAAGAAAAAACATTATCATAAGCAGTTGCAGAGATATAGATATGATATAAAAAGTACGTGGAATGTATTAAAACAAGCTGTGAATATATCAACCGAAATGTCTGGTATATCGAAAATTCGATTTGATGACAAGGTTATTGATAATTCTCTGGATATTGCAAATATTTTCAATAAATATTTTACAACTATTGGAGAAGATATTGCTCAAGAAATTCCCAATACTGATAAACATTTTACTGAATTTTTGAATCAGCATAATACACATTCTATATTTTTTACTCCTACCACTAGGTATGAGGTTATTGATATTGTTTCTGGTTTGAAAAATAAAATAGTGCAGGTTATGATGATATAAGCAATATGATTTAAAAGGACCTATATATTCTATTGTGGATCCTTTGGTGTATATTTTCAATATGTCATTGTCAAATGGTCAGTTTCCGGAACAAATAAAAATAGCCAAAGTTATTCCTATATTTAAGAATGGAGATAACTTAGATATTAGTAATTATAGACCTATTTCTTTATTATCTTGTTTATCAAAAATCCTAGAGAAAATTATATATAAAAGAAAAATGACTTTTTTGAAGACGCATTGTGTTCTAACAAACTCTCAGTTTGGTTTCAGAGAAAAGCGTAGCACCTCTCATGCATTTTTGAATTTCATTGATAAAGTAGCACATGCTTTAGATAATCACTCTCATTTGATCGGTATCTTCCTGGACTTCTCCAAGGCCTTCGACACTATTAATTATGATATATTGCTTTATAAGTTGTCCCACTATGGTATACGTGGGAAGGCCTTGGAGTGGTTCAGGAGTTATCTAACTGATTGTAAACAATATGTTTCAATAAACAATTATAACTCTGATATGAGATAATTAATTTGTGGCGTGCCTCAAGGTAGTATATTGGGGCCGTTGTTGTTTATTGTTTATATTAATGATTTATGTGCTTCCTCCCAAGTCTTATCATTCATACTTTTCGCCGATGACTCAAATGTGTTTTATTTCACATAAAGATCCAAATATTCTTGTGCACACAGTAAATTCGAAGTTACAAAATTTACGTGATTGGATACGAGCTAATAAGCTGTCCCCGAATATAAATAAAACCAAGTATATGTTTTTTAGCAAGACTTTAGATAATTTGAATATGGATATTTATTTTGTTGATACTGTTTTGGAAAGTGTTTCATAGACAAAATTTCTTGGAATTACAGTAGATAATAAACTTTCTTGGAAATTTCATATTATACACTATGTTTGTAAAATTATTTCACGTAATATAGGCGTTATTTACAAGTTTAAATTGTTTCTTCCCCAACACTCATTATTCATACTGTATTCGTCTTTGATATTACCTTATTTAAATTACGGAATTTTGGCATGAAGAAACACGCATCAAACATTATTAGATAGGGTTTTATTGTTACAAAAGAAGGCACTTCGAATCATTTGTAATGCCGCTCCTTGCTCTCATACAGCTTCTTTGCTTTTTTGAAAATAAGATGTTGAAAATTAAAGATTTGCTTTTATTACATTTAGGACAATTTATGTATAGTTATAATAACAACTGTCTTCCGCTTATATTTGATTCTATGTTTCCTCGAAACCTGACATACCAATACCCAACAAGACAGTCTAATGAATTTCATTTACCCCTGCTTAGAACTGTGTTAGCTCAGCAGACATTTATTTATACAGGCCCGGCAAGATTCTGGAACTCCCTTAGTCCAGACATAAAAAATGCTCCTTCTTCGTATTCGTTTAAAAAAAGATTGAAATCATTCCTTTTTAAGTCTTATAATGTAACAGAAAGAAACTAAGTTTGTTTGTTAATCTTTTTCAGTAAGTACGTTTTGTAAGCACCAGGATGCTATTGATTTTTCATAGGCGTGTTAGGTCGCGTCTTTCGCGGCATTCCACATCACATTCCTTGTTTATTTTATGCAAACTTGTATATTATTACACGTGCCTTCACAGAACAGCTAATATGCTCCGCTATCAGCAATTCCATACAATCGCATATATCACTTTCTCGTCGCTTTCAACGCTCTACACTTCTAATATGGCTAATAGTTTCTGTTGGTTTGATCTTGAATGTATCGATTGATCTAGGCTTTTTGTTTTTAGTTGTCTCGTCTCTTTACTTGTATTTCTGTTTCCTCCCTTTCCCTTTTCCACTTCTTTTTTCATCCCGCACATTTGTAGTTAATTTACCTTTCTTTTTTTTTCTCCTGTGAGGTGCCTACATTGTACAAGCATAGTCTTTTTAATGGGTACCTCCACTTTTGTCGCAGAATGTATAAATATGTTTGTATGAAAACTGCCTAATTTTGTAATGACTATTGACAAATGTTATTTTTTGCTATCTATGTATAATTCCTTCAAACGCATGTCGAATTTATACTTTTTGTACATTCTGTTGTAAAAAGTGAAAATAAAACCGTTGAATTGAATCGAAAAAGGTAGAGCATTTTTTTTTGGCGGGGGTTGGGGGGGGGGTTGGGAGGGGAAACACAAGACGGAGCTTTTGCGTTATTAGAATTGAAATGAAACGATCTGAAGCACACTTTTTGTGGAAAATTCGGAAATTGTCATTCCCCAAAGTATACTAAGTCTATAGAGGGGACCAAGTAATGGGAAGGTGGCAAGATACGTGTCCCATATTCGAGGGAGATTTTTTTTTTCAGTTTTAAAACTGAAATTCAACAATCTGGTGCACACTTTTGTTGGAATATCTGGAAATTTGTCAATGAGAGAAGGTGGGAGGGGATAAGCTCTATTCCCTATTCCCCCTTCCTACACGGGGGAGATTATGTATTTTCTGATCGCATTTAAACGTTTTGGTGCACACAATTTGTGGCATATTTTGAAAACTATCTATGTTCAAAGTGTATCCACAGTCTAATTGTATGCATAGGGGCGGGGGGGGGGGGGGAACGGGCGAGCAAGGCGAAGGCGTGGGCGAGTGCTTTCACCACCCTTCCAGTTTTCTATCAAAAAAACGCAAGAAAATTCTCCTCATTTTGGGAATCATTTGGGGATCATAATGATATGTTTGCCCCTGCCCTCTTCCCCCGTCCGCGCTCCCCGTCCTCCCGTCCCCGTCTCGTAAACACATTTATGATGTAATCTGTAAAACTTTCAGTCCCAGGTGTGTATACTATTTTTTAGGGGGGGGGGGAACAAGCCGTTAATTGAAAGTATCTAGATATCTCCTCTCACCCACGGAACATTTGCAGTTTTTTTTTAAACTGAAGTAACAAACCTGGTGCACACTTTAGATGAAACATTTTAAAATCTGTCAATCTAGAGTGTATTAAGTAGAAGGGAATGAACGGGGAGGGTATAGAAGGCATGGGCGTAAATCCGGCGGGGGGATATATCCCCCCCCCCCTCCTGAAATGGAGGAGGGGGGGGGGATGGCCTGTACAATCATCCCCCCCCCCTGAAATTTGAGGAAAAAAATGAAGGAAGCAGAAATGTGATTGTATCATTTTTGTCATATTGCATGACGTTCGTATGCCCGCCTTCAGACAGGTAACAGAGCTGAACAGTATTCTATCTTGTAGGATAATGTATACATAATTTTCTCAAGCGCTCGCTCGCTTCGCTCGCTCGCGAAGAAAGTAATATCAACATAAGGTATGGCCCAGACGTTGACAACGTCAAATAGCATAGGCTTACATGTAAACATGCTATGAAGCGAGCAACTCGGGACCATCTGCAAATTATGTACGAAAACAAACAAACAACTAGACTTGGAATTTGTCAACAGCACTGACAAATTAGGTGATCCGATTTTTCGAAAATCAATGATTTAAGTCCTGATCCCAATAGGCATGACCATACAGGTTTCATCTGTGTTTAGGGACATTGGCCGTGTGATGTTTGGATTCTCATTTAGAAAAGAGAGTCAGGTCTGCCATCTTTGGTACCATATTCCGTATACACTTTAACGAAGATACAGAATGAAGCATATTTGACCATTGACCCCACTTTGCACAGCCAAGATGGCATCTGAGCAAAAAGTGGTTATTTTGTGAAATGATCCTCGTAACATGGTCTTTGCGTGTTCAAAATATGGAAAATATTATACATGTATTCACCAAGATACAGGATGAAACATTTATGACCTTTGACCCTAATTTACCTACCCAAGATGGTGTTCGATCAAGTAGTTGTTATTTCATAAAATAATTTACGTGACATGAACTAAACATGTGCTAAATATGGGGGTAATAGGGAATGTCTTTCTGGAGTTATTGCAAAGAAAGTTGCAAAAAAGAAAGAAATATGAAAATACATAGAAGCTAAGCTTTGCTTTTAGCGAAGTTTCTCGACATGATTTCGACGTCGTATGGAAAAACGAAGGACACATGACGATAGCGCAAAGTATCAGCTACAACTTATTAAAATCTTGGAGAAATTCACCGAAGGTAAAGACAATCATGCTCGATAAAGACAATCATGTCAATTTTCACATCTAGAAAAATTCCCTCCCATAGAGATAACACATCATAACGAAGATAGAGAAAAAAGTACATAATATGACCTTTGACCCCACTTTGCACAGACAACATGGCATCTGAGCAAAAAGTGGTTATTTTGTGAAATGATCCTCGTAACATGGTCTTTGCGTGTTCAAAATATGGGAAAGATAGGACATGTATATACCAAGATACAGGATGAAACGTTTATGACCTTTGACCCTAATTTACCTACCCAAGATGGTGTTCGATCAAGTAGTTGTTATCTTATAGAATAATGTACGTAACATGAACTAAACATGTGCAAAATATTGAGCTGATAGGGCTTGTTTTTCTTGAGTTATTGCAAAGAAAGTTGCAAAAAGAAAGGAATATGAAAATACATCGAAAATAAGCTTTAATTTCAACCAAGTTTTTGGACGTTATCCCGACACCGTATGAAAAAAAACAAACTGCACAATTACGATAGCCCAAAGTCTCAGCTACAACATATTAAAATCTGGGAGAAATTCATCAAAGTATAAGTGAGCTAGTGCTTGAAAAAAACAGTCATGTTAATTTTCATTTCCAGAAAAACTGCACTCTCATAGAGATAACACGTAAACTGGTCAAATTTGAGATTACTTTCAATCCATTTTTACAAGGTGATGCCGTCATCCAATCAAAATGTTGTTATTACATTAATGAAAGACCATTTAATAAGCTACAACATACTGAAATCTGGGTGAAAATTGGCAAAGGATAAGTGAGATACGCTCGAGTGAACTTGAAATTTGATGACGTCATTTTGAAAATTTACTTTTTTTATTTTATCAAGAAATTTGATATCTTTTAATCATTTTTCCAGCATCGCCAACCCATGAAATGACATGTACAACTCATCGGCTTTCAGAATATGTAAAGAAAATGGGGGGTCACCTTACATCCTGACGAATAAAATCGGATTTAAGATTGGTGGTTTTTTGGCATAGTTGCACTGTATATCGCCATTGACGCGCGCGCGGAATTTCAACTTTGACGGGCCCGTATGACATCATATTGAGTCAGATTGACTTGAAAGTTGGTAGAAATATTTCTTGACATTTCAGACATCCGATCTGTGTGAAAAAATGGGAAATTTCTATTGCATATGAGCTGAGCTGTGCGCGCGCGTACGCGTCCGTCCAATTTTTTTTTTCAATTTTTCAAAAAATGCTCCAAATGGTCTGAAACGTGTGCAAAAAATTTGAGCCCGATTGGAGCATACAAATATGTTAACGCGCGTTTACGCGCGCGTCTTAAGGGTTGATATGAATTTTGAGAATATGCGTAGAATTCGCTTGACTTGAAATATATGTGACGTAAATTTCATTGAGAAATTCCATTCCATAAATGAGATATGAATGAAAATGTGTTTTCATATAATGACGTTATAGTGACGTCACGGTCGACTGATCACTATGATTTTATGAAATCTGTCGTCTTTGGGTTATGATACATATATGATGTAATTTTGAAATTGATAGGAAGAGCACTTTCTGAGCTAATCGCTACACAACTTTTGAGGAGAAATAAAGAAGAAGAAGAAGAACCAAAGAATCAGTACAGATACAGAAGGTGATCCGAGAGGATACTCGGATCACCTAATAACAAAAACTATACCGCCATAATTGAACCCCCCCCCCCCCCCCTCCATTTCCTGCATCATTCCTGTAACGATGATGACTCTGATACATCTATGGGCATACCCAGGGATGGTCAGGGGCGTGGATTGTATACGTACTGGTGGAATCTATCTCGGGGGGGGGGGGGGCATTTGCCCCGGCCCTACGGAAATGTTGGGGGCAGACAAATCATTTGTCCTCCAAGCAATTCTTAAGATGAGGACAAATCCCGAACTTTCTTTATGGAAAATTGGGCGAGTACCGCCAGAATTATGGACCGGATCGCTGAATTGCAATCATGAATGTGTAAAAGATCCGCTACTGGGTCCCTTTCGATAGACTTTGTACACTTTTGAGATGTTTTATTTCCTTATATTTATCTTTTATTTTATTTAGTGTGCAGCGGATCTTTCACTTACAAAAACTCCCTCATATGCAGAGTCGTCGATGGAGGGGGAGGGGGATGGTTCCCCCTTAAAAGTATTGGGGACAAACAGATCATTTTGCTCCTCCTCGCAACTCCCGAGATGTGGAAATGCTCGTACTTTTTTGATAGAAAACTGTCTAAATATTTCACCCAAAGATGGCTGAATTTCAATTCTGAAAATACAAAATCTCTCTCGCGTACGAGGGGGATATAGGCCTAACCCCTCCCATACCCTCCCCGTTAAGTCATTTCTATTTAATACACTTTAGATCGACAGATTTCAAAATGTTTCATCTAAAGTGTGCACCAGGTCTGTTACTTCAGTTTAAAGAAATGCAAATGTCCCTTGGGTGGGAGGAGATATAGGATACTTTAAATTAACGGAGGGTCCCCCCCCCCCCCACCCCCTAAAAAATAGTATACACTTCTGGGATTGAAAATTCCCTAGATTACATCATAAATGTGTTTACGAGATATTTGTTGCTGCCGGTAATTGCCAGCAGTAGCGCCCGGTGCCTTCCCCCCCCCCCCTCTTAATTTCCTAAGCGAAAAAAAAATACAGCTACAAAACGGCAGTTTTTGGACAGTAAAATATCAAAATTTTCAAGCTCGCTCGCTTCGCCCGCTCGCATTTAATCGTTACGTCATTCTCCTGATGTTGCTATCAGCAATTGCCAGCAGTTGCGCCCGGTGCGCCCCACCCCCTTGATTTTCTAGGCGAAAAAAATATAGCTACAAGCGGCCATTTTTGGACTGTAGGCCTACAATATCAAAATTTTCAAGCTCGCTTGCTTCGCTCGCTCGCATTTAATCGCTATGCCATTTTCCTGATATTGCTGCCGGGTAATTGCCAGCAGTTGCGCCCGGAGCGCCACCCCCCCCCCCCCCCCGTTAATTTTCTAAGCGAAAAAATGAAGAGTTTGTTTGCAAAAACCGATAAGTCCATTTTTGAAGATTTTGAAGTACGGTCTTTGTCATAAAGTACAAAATAATACCTATTAAATTATATATTGGTCACTACATATACAGGTATATTTTTGAAGTTATGGTCAAAAGAAGCGTTAATTTTCTAGGCGAAAAAATATAGCTACAAGTGGCCGTTTTTGGACTGTACAATATCAAAATTTTCAAGCTCGCTCGCTTCACTCGCTCGCATTTAATCGTCATGCCATTCTCTTGATGTTGTTGTCGGGTAATTGCCAGCAGTTGCGCCCGGTGAGCCCCCCCCCCCCCCCCCCACCCGTTAATTTTCAAAGCGAAAAAATATAGCTACAAGCGGCCGTTTTTGGACTGTACAATATCAAAATTTTCAAGTTTGCTCATTTCGCTCGCTCGCATTTAATCATTATGTCATTCTCCTGATGTTGCTGCCAGTAATTGCCAGCAGTTGCGCCCGGTGCGCCCCCCTTAATTTCCTAAGCGAAAAAATATAGGTACAAACGGCCGTTTTTGGACTGTACAATGTCAAAATTCATGATTGCGTTCATGATCTTCAGTGTCAGAATTGATACAAGAAATTTCTCTAAATGATATCATTTTATAAGCAAAATTGTTCAATGATAATCTACATAAAATGTACTGCTACCTTAAACATGTTGGACTGTTTCAAGTCGATAAGACACTCAAAGAAAATGCATCAAATTGCACCATTAACAACTTCAATATGCAACTAGATCTGTCGTATTTGAGACACGATACATACATGGTATAAGTTTGAATTTGATAGGCATAGCACTTTCTGAGCTAACCTCTGCTCAACTTTTGGGGAGAAATAAAGAAAGAAAAAGAAGAAGAAAGAATCCGTACAGATACAGAAGGTGATCCGAGAGGATACTCGGATCACCTAAAAAGTTCTCTCTCTGGGAGGGGGAAACCCCCCTCCCACACCCTACCCCTCGCTCGCATCGCTCCTTCGCATCTAACCGCTCCCCCTAAGATCAAATCCTGGCTACGCCGGTGATAGGCCCCACTATTTAGTAGGCCTTCACAGTGATGTCGCACAGGCGGAGCAAGAGCTGAATACCACGATGTAGTCATTCAATTATATTTGCATATTTTTTTCTTACTGTTTTTATAGGGAAAAAAATCCAAATTTCACCAAAAGTGTGCACCAGATCGCTGAATTTCAGGGCTGACAACGCCAAATTTTCCTTGTGTGCAATGGGAGGCCCGGGTACCCCCCTCCCACACCCTCCCCCACTACGCCGCTCCGCTCCCTCACACAGATATTCAAACTCCAAGTCCCTCCCCTACCCCCCCCTCATTATTAAACTGGAACGATGCCCCTGGGATGATTGCTTTACTGACTTAAATCAAGAAAATTGAAGAATACAATTAATAGCTACTGGAAAATATCTATACTACGTTATTAAATACTAAAAAAAAAAATGGATATCCATCTTAGCATTTTATTGAATTTATTTGGGCATTATTCAGGGCTGCGCTACGTTTTTGAAAGGGGGGGGGGGTGTCTAAATCGCCTGTCAGTCAAGAAGAAAGAACATCAATACACAAGAGAAACAACAACAAAAAAGTCTTCATACTTTTAATGTCTGATTTTCCGGCGAAAGTCGGCTGACAAGCAAAAAACAAAGAAACAAACAAATAAAAACAAGAACAAAAAGTCTTCATATTTTTGCTGCCACTTCCCTCCCACTTTGCTTGGAAAAGAGTGGGACATTTGATCCCTCTAAAGTGTGTGTGTTTGTGGGGGGGGGGGGGGCAAGTTTCTCCCCCCCCCCCCCCCCCCCAAGGGCTGTGCCGGTCCGGTTATGGGCTAGTAATCGTGGTGATGGTGGTTATCGCCGGTCATCCCCCCCCCCCCCACTCCTCAGTACGGATTTACGCCGTTGATAGAAGGGGTTATGCCTATCCCCTCTTACGCGATAGAGATTTTGTATTTTCAGAATTGAAATTCAGCCATCTTTGGGTGAAATATTTAGACAGTTTTCTATCAAAAAAGTAAAACCACTTCCACATCTCGGGAGTTACGAGGAGGAACAAAGTGATATGTTTATCCCCAATACTTTTATAGGGGAATCATCCCCCTCCCCGAGCCCTCCATCGACGCCTCTGCATATGAGGGAGCTTTTGTAAGTGAAAGATCAGCTGCACACTCTTTTAAGGAAATACGTCAATCTCAAAAGTGTACAAAGTCTATCGAAAGAGGCCAAGTAGCCGAGCTTTTGCTTATTTATGATTGCAATTCAACGGTCCGATGCATAGTTCTGGCGGTAGCAAGACAATTTTCCATAAAGAAAGTTCGAGATTTGTCCTCATCTCGGGAATTGCTTGGGGGACAAATGATTTGTCTGCCCCCAACATTTCCGTAGGGGCAGGGCAAATGCCCCTTTGCGCCCCCCCCCCCCCCCCCCGAGATAGATTCGATGCCATTGATCATCCCTGGGTATGCCCATAGATGTATCAGAGTCATCATCGTTTCAGGAATGATTCAGGAGATGGAGGGGGGGGGGGTTCAATTATGGCAGTATAGTTTTTGTTTGTGTATGTTTGTATTCGTACATAATTTGCAGATGGCCCGAGTTGCTCGCGTCATAGGATGTTTACATGTACACCCATGTTATTTGACGTTGTCAACGTTTAGAACATACCTTATGTCGATATTACTTTCTTCGCGAGCAAGCGAAGCGAGCGAGCGCTTAAGAAAATTTGTATACATTATCCTACAAGATAGAATACTGTTCAGCTCTGTTACCTGTCTGAAGGGGGGCGTACGAACGTCATGCAATATGCCAATCTTCATACAATTACATTTCTGCTTCCTCCATTGTTTTCTCAAATTTCAGAGGGGGGGGGGAGGTGGTGGTTGTACAGGCCACCTCCCCTCCTCCATTTCAGGGGGAATATATCCCCCCCCCCCATCCCCCCAATTTGTGTTATTGTATTAATCTGAAATGACTGAAGGTTCGTTACCCAAAAGTTCAGGCTTCCACCTTTTTTTTCTTTTTTTTTTGAAATAATGATAACCCTCTTACAATATACCGAAGAGCAAAAACAAAACAAAACAAAACAAAACACAAGAAATTCAAAATCAATTTGATAAAATTGGTTTTGACATGGCTGAGATCTACTAAATAAAGCGGTCCTAATAAGAGGTGAGACCCACTTCAAATTAGGACATCTTTGTTTTACTTTGTTGAAGTATATTGGCCATTTCAAAACAAATTTTCATCACACAAATTTCAAAGTAAGCATAGAAATTCGTGCTCTTTCATATATCATAAGTGGTCTTTAATTTTCATCTCAACCAAAGTTTTATCATGCCTCTGAGACCCCATTTCTAGCAGGTATACAAACAGCAAAGGTCATCTTCATGGAGATTGATCGTGTTGCTCCCTTTGAAGCCCAAGCGCCAACACGTAAATCCCGTCAGATAGGAATGTGCTTTAATGCCTCCGCCACGAAATTTCGCCGGAGGCATCATGTTTTTGGGTTGTCCGTCCATCCGTCCGTCCGTCCTTCCGTCTGCGTCCGCCGTCCTTCCGTCCGTAAAGCCTAGCTCACACCTTTGCGTTTCGAGCTTGCGTTCAGCTGCGTATTGCCCGAACGCAGTCTAACGCAGCCCAACGCAGCACTACGCAATGAAACGAGCTAATACGAGGTTAATACGCAGACTAACGCAGAGGCTTTGCGTTCTAGCTCGCTAGTTTGAAATTTTTTCAAACATCCGCAACTGAACGCAAGATCAAAATTCATACGAGCTAAGACGAGGGACAACCAGCTAGTGCGAGCAAGGACGAGCAAGGGCGAGCGACAACGAGCTGCTTCACGCAGGCCAACGCAGCTTTACTTTGAACTGCGTTTCACTGCGTATGGTTACGATACCTGCTCGCTTCACCTCGACTTACCTCGCTTTCGTTCGCGTTACCTCGCTTTACCTCGCATCACCTCACTCTACTCCTAGTACTCTGCTCGCATTAGCAAGGACCGTTGCGGATGTAACTCGCTTCATTGCGAATCTAGCTCGTCCGTCGCTCGCTCCCCCTCGTTCATCCTCGCCTTACAACGTTCCTCCTCGATCCTGTTCGATGCTGCTCGCTTTAGCTCGCTATGACTGCGTATACATCTGTTCATACAAAATCTAGTTAGATTTAATTAGAATTCACTTAGTTGACTAAGAAACACAATATGCTTATCAAATCATGAAGCTTTTGGAATAATTGTGTGCTTTCAGCAACATCAGATTCAAACATATCAGTTTTTAAAAACACCTCAAACTGAGTTTCCCGCTGTTATTGTAGGTTTTGTGGAAAATCTTTTTTTTCTCAGAATTGTATTACCACTCAATGTATATGGCTGAAAAGTATTTTTTTTAACACAATAATATGCTCTGTTTAGTCCTCAACAACTGCAGGTAATGAGCAAGGTTGTCATTCCTGTTATAGTGACCGAAGGCAAGCCCTTTTGAAATAACCTGTAGTGAAAATAATGTCCTGACCCAAAGCGACATTAAGGGTGACCCTATAAGGAAAAGTTGACTTCAGACCATGAAAACAACATTCAGAATCGATTTCATTGACCCAGAAAACCTATAATACAGATTTTGAAAATTATTGTGAAATGTTTACTTTTTTAAACAATGGACGTGACTTTTGAATTTCAGATGGCGGCCATATTGGATTTGGCCAATATGGCCTCAGGGCGCCCTTCTTGGCGCCCATAAAAAATTGAAATACACTAGTATGCTTTTGGCAACACGTGTACCAAATTTACTGCTTTTTGAAGAATTTGAACCAAAAAGTCCTTGTGCCCCCCCCCCCCGTAACTGTAAAATGTCAAAATTTTTATACCAGTGAAGCTCTCTACGAGCTTATACGCAGCAGGGCGAATTGATACGCAGCGGATCGAGCCGGAACGAGTAACAGTCGAGTGGATAAGCAGTGAAACGAGGAGAAGCGAGTTCAGGCGAGCTGCTACGAGCTAGTGCGAGATGCCAGCGAGCAACGAACGAGTGGCGAACGAGGTACACGCGCAACGGAGCGAGCAATCTTCGTACTGAATCGTACTGTTACGAGCAAGGGCGAGCTGGAGCGAGGTGAAAAGCAAACTAAGGCAACCGTAGGCAACCATTTTGTACAAAATATACGAGCTACAACGCAACAATGTGACTGCTACAAAATAGTTTGCCGCGGAGTGCTGCGTTAGGCTGCTTTAAGGCTGCGTTCGACTGACGCAGCTATACGCAGCTAAAACCGCAAAGGTGTGAGCTGGGCTTAACCAATTTTTGAACAGCGTATCTAAACAAAAAAAAAACCGTGAGAGGTATCATCATGTAACTTGGTATGTATTGGTATGAGTAGGCGATTGTGTGACTGTCATCTTTGGGTTCACATACTCAAGGTCAAAGGTCAAAACATCAAAGACAAATGCTCAGAATGTCACTATTTCCTCCATATCTATGCTATGCATGACGGTATTTCCCTGAATCTTACTGTATGCATGAAATACGAAATAAAGACTCTGCAAGGAGAGTTTCAGTCATGAGATCAAAGTTCAATGGTAAAATGAAAATGTTAAAATTCTCATTTTTCCTCCATATCCTGCAAATGGTTCATGGTATCTTCACGGAACTTAAGTACATATG
Organism: Diadema antillarum; assembly: GCF_040938485.1. Taxonomy (NCBI): domain Eukaryota; kingdom Metazoa; phylum Echinodermata; class Echinoidea; order Diadematoida; family Diadematidae; genus Diadema; species Diadema antillarum. The sequence goes on along the minus strand of NW_027271466.1, from coordinate 2,004,952 downwards.
CATAAACTGACTGGCAATGATTAGCTAGGGAACTGAGTCAAAGGTCAGGGTCAAATGTTAGGGTCAAATTCTCTAAATTTCATTATTTCCCTCTCTATGCCATGCCTGCTTGATTTTTCTTGAAACTTAGTGTACGCATGTATTACCCAATAGAGATTCTCTTATGTGTTTCTTGCTTTCTAAACTTATGAAAGGGTCAAAGGTCAAGTAAAAATTCTCAAAGTCTCCATTACCTGCACTCTTAGACAATATAGCCATTCATCCAGCGCAACCTAGTTCAAGGAAAGCGAGCATGCATCACATTTGCGACAAAAATGTCATTTTAATATTTTGTTAATATGATACGTGTGAAACTGTTACCACACGTTGTCATGACATTGTAGTATAGATTTTTCAGGCGAACCAATCACACTGGCGAAGGCATACACCAGTCGCCATAGCGACATTTCTAGTTGTTTTTGTTGTTGTTGTTGTTGTTGTTGTTTTCAATAAAAGGGAATAGAACTCTGCCTTATTCATCAGATGGAAGAAAAGAATATTACATGCTGACCAGCAAAAAAAAAAAAATGCACGACATCAAACGAATTGAGGTTCTTTTAAATTTCACAGATGAAGAGTTTGGTGAATCTGAAGAGAAATAGCACGGATATTGCATTTCTAGTTTTAGATATAAAAGGATTATAAAAGGATATTATGTAGATAAAAGAAATTGAAATAGTTGAAGGTTCCAGTTCAACACCAAGTACTACAAGAAGAGAATGGACTGGTCAAGATGTAGTTTTGCCAGGTTTCTCTTGCAGGGGTCATAATTGTCATGATGTTGCTAATATGATGTGTTGGCTATGCAGGGCCCAAGCAACTAACTTCAAAGCAATGTATTTTGGGTACTTTGAATAAGGGAAGGTGTTTGATAGAGTACTGGAGAGGTGATATATATATATATTTTCATTAACAGACCAATACCCAGTAATGAAATCTTTATCACAGTGGTCTGCAGATCACTTGAACAATATCAGTGTACAAGTAGATTCTTAAAAATTAGGCAGCCATCTTAATCTAGTTGTACACGTTTGAAAACTACGTAACACAAGTTCAATGCAACAATGTACTGTTTCTTTCTCCATTAATGTTAATGATGGTGGACACTAAACATAATTATGTCAATAATAGACAAAAACTGCGGTTAATGTATTCAGCGCAGTTTGTTTTGGTGATTTTTAAATGCATTTGATGTATGTTACAGATTTGTTCATGCTGATAATTGGCAGTAAGGGCTAATTTTTATTTATGTTTTATTATGTAAGAAGCTTGCTTTCAGAAGGAAATTTCTTGTTCTCAGAATTCACAAATCGAAATTGAGGTTCTTTATTTTTCAATACGAAATACTATTGGATACAAGTTGATATTGTACAGGATACAAACGGGTGCACGTCACGAGACCGACACCCACGAGTCATGCAGCCCACAAGTAAAGCGGGGTTCCCACTATCGTGCGATTTATTACGAACGCCACGATTGGACATTCGTAACTGATCGTGGAAGATTCGTTGAACTCGTCTGAAATTTCACGTTTGGATACGAGGTTGTGCGAGCCAATACGTGTTGCTTCGCTTGGATGCGATATGGTAACGATTGGTCTATTTCAAGCAGTACGATCTGTCACGATCTGGTCTCCTGTTCAAATACGATCCGATAGGATTGTCCCGATTGAGTCCATGATTTGTTCCGATCTACCACTATCATTACGATCGGGATCCCCGATTTGGTGCGTGCAGCTACGTTCTGATACGTTCCAATACGAATACCGTGAACCAATGCGCACTGTTGAGATAAGATAGGCCTACGACATTTTTCACGATCGGGATCAAAAGTGACCCCCATTTAAGGTGCGATTGGACCCGAATGGGAATATTATAGTCCGGCTGACGATGGATTTCATTGTTTCCTCAACTTCTGCAGAGTGATTAAGCCTACTATCCACAACCATTGATGATGGCAAGGGTTGACAGTTTGAGAATGATGAGAACGTGACCTTTGCAGTACTGCGAATGACGATTACATTATCATCAGATAGAAAGCATCACCTAGGCCAGCCGCCACAACCCCTCCTCTAATTTAACCTAAAGAAATTACTTGATTATTGAATCAACGTGCTCTTCCCCCCCCCAAAAAAAAAAAAAAAAAAAAAACCCAAAACGAATACACAAGATGAGATCATTGCCCCATCTTCTCCAGAAAAAAGGATCAAGACAAATGTTTTCACCTTTCTTTGAAATACATGAAGAAAATATGATGAAATTTATGCTAAAAAAGAGGATAGGCTCTTTTTGAATGCTAGCATAGTATGTGTTATACGCTCAATATAAGAAAGTTGGCCGAACTGATAGCATTGCTTGTGTGTTTGATTTCATATTCGCATAGTATGTATCATAGGCATTTTCATTTCAAAATGTCGTTATCTCATGGGGTATTGAAAGTTTGCTTTGTTTGGCTTGATCTATTGTTTTATTTAACAATGTTTAAGAAAACCGACATACACACACACAACAGAAAGGTAACTCCCCTAAAATAATGTCACTTTTTAACCCCAAAAAAGTCTTAAGCAACATTATTCGCAGGGGTATTGCTACACTTATTGACTAACTTCTATATGAAAAATAATGACAGTGGTCTTTACACGAGTGACCTTACATCCACGACAATGGTCACTTTTCAAAAGTCACAAAAGTTTCTTTGTGTTGTATGTGGAACATTCTGCTTCTGGTGGATGTTTCAGTGGTGTTACTATTTTACATGATCATTGTGCCACCCCTCCCTTATTCAACCTCGCGGAGTACAAAATATATACGATTTGCGAGTAAAAGAAGGGCAAATGTGCAAAATAAACAGAAAGAAAGTGAAAAAGTCGATCCCGATCAACACGATTAAGAAGCACGATTAGAAAAGAATTGCTGCGTTTTTTAAACGATCCAAGACAATCTGATGCGATGATAACGATCAAAAATTAATCGTGTTAATCGTAGAAAATTTTTGAACCGTCCAAAAATTGTCTACGATTAACGCGATTGCCACGATTGACCTCAAGATATGATGCAATCTAATACAATCTGATAAGATCACCACGATTGCTTCACGATTAAGACCACGATTTCAATCGTGGCGCCAATCGTGATAGTGGGAACCCCGCTTCATACAGCTCACAAATCATACAACCCACTAGTTAACTCTTTGTGTGCCATGGTGGAACCCCCCCCCCCCCCGTGTGCCACATTATTCTGAGGCACGAATGTAGACATGCGTTGAGAAAACATTTTGTTTTTCAAATCTATATCTTATATAGATTTATGTTAAATTCTAGACGACCTGTTGCAGAGTCGTATAGAAAACGCCAAGGTTTGCATTGATATAAACTCTATGACAAATCTATAATTGCTTTTCTTTCGAATGCCAAGTAGCTACACACATTACTGTAAATGTAAGACTTTTGCACACGAAGCAGGGACGGAAAATCAACATTTTCACGCAAATCCAGTATGAAACACTGCTTGTTAGTCAATCACAACATAAAATGCAAGGTATTGGCGAGAGGAAAGGAATCGCGAGAAACGCTGTCATTATACTGTGGCTTTTGGCGATTAATCGATCGGTTTGAGCGTCTTTGTGCGTTTGAGCGGAATATGCGAAGTTGGCACGCCGTCGACTGAGCCGGACGTGCTAACGTGGGACATAAAGAGTTGTACAATCTACGAGTTCGTCATTGAGTAAATAAAGCCCATAAGTTCGACATCAAGTAAAATAAGCCCACGAGTTATACAGTCCGTGAGTTCGACACTACGCACAAAAGGCTCACAAGACCGACACTGAGCAAAGAAAGCCCACGAGACCGACAGTACGTTTAAAACGCTCACGAGACCAAAAGTACGTTTAAAAGGCTCACGAGATCGACACTAGGCAAAAGAGGTCCACGAGACCGACACTAGGCAACAGAGGCTCACGAGTCCGAAACCAGACAAACATGGCCCACGAGACCGACAGGATAACCAGCGCCACCTATAGACCAATTAATTGTATAGGGTGTCCAGATAATGGCATAAACAAGGTTTAAGAGATGGAAAAGAAAAGTTGCTAGGGTATTACCTCATCAATTGCCCTCCCTCACCCCCCGAACGGTTCAAGATCTTTTAATTGTGTTTGCATATGTGAGTGTTTGTGAAAAAAAAAAGATAAACAAAATTCAATAAAAGTACATGAGATGTTTCAACATTACTTTCGAAAATGCCAAAACACCCTCGTTTCCCTATCTGAAAAGCTCATACCGGTATACAACTACTTAGAAAACATAAAAGAAAATGATGTTGACATTCAGATAAACCAACTAGAAAAAACACCCAGGTGTGAAATAATGTTTACTCAACGAAAATTATTCACAAAATGGTCAGCGTTGTAGTGTACACCTGTTTTACATGAATGGGGGGGGGGGGAATGATCTTCAAAGGTGTTGAAATTGTATAAATTCACAGAAAATTAACGCAGGGTTTAAAAAAAAATCAGAAAAGACAGATGCATCCATGAAAACAACCTGTTTATTTCTTGAAAGATGTATCCTTTTGAGAAGAATTATTTTACAAACACAAGCCACTGAAATCGAGGTGAATCTCATACATGAATTTCATACATCATAGTTCAAGAGAAAATTACAAATTAAACTTTAAGCAGGCGGGTATAAGCAGGCAGATAGGATATCTAATAACTAATAACTTAACTAACTGCAGTGCGAGAAAGAAAAGGTCAAAAAAAAGTTAGATCCTGTGCACCGTCTAAGTAGAAATTAGGAAAGCCTATTAAATATATAGCACGATGGCATCTAAAATTAAACCATTCATCGTTCTTGTCCGACATCATTTTTTTGCACTGTCAGTCTCTTGGAACAGGCAAGCTGATAAGCCTTCATGGAAGCTTGCCTCTGTGCGCAGGATGATCTCCTTTTCTGGGTCGAAGTACGTAACTGTGTCATCGCATGTGATGCTGTCCTTCAGTTTCACAAATGCGGTCTGTTCTCTTTCTCCCCATTTGAACTTCACGTCCTTCTTGGCGAGTTCTTTCAAGGGGGCTGTGAGGGATGCGTCCTGGGGGATGAATTTGGATAGATATCCAAACATGCCCAGGAAGCTTCGCACTGCTTCTTTTGACTCTGGTGGTGGGCATTCTTTGACAGCCTTCACCTTGTCCTTGGTTGGCTTCAATCCATCCTTGGTGAAGAGGTACCCGCAGAACTCCAACTGCTCTGCTGCAAATTGACACTTCTCCTCGTTAAAGGTGATGTTGTAGTCTTTTGCTCTTTCTAGCACCTTCTTCAGCGTTTCATCGTGTTCACCCAGCGTCCTGCCCCCGATTGAGGATGTCATCTCTTTGGCTCAGACACTTGGGGATATCGCCAAAAATGCGAGAGATCGTTTCATCAAAGAGATCCTGAGACGATTTGGCTCCAAAAATCAGGCGTTTTGGCCACATGTTTCTCCACAGAGAGCTGAAGGTCGCTATGTCCCTTGAGGATGGGTCAAGGGCAAGCTGATGGCATCCCTGTCTCATGTCAAGTTTGGAGAAGACCTTGCAATCATGGAACTTTTAGGTGAAATATTCAACTACTGGTGCGTTCCATCCGCTTTTTAACCACCTCAGATCAACACTGGCTCTGATCGTGTGTGGTTGCAGTTCATCTTTGGGTGTGGTGTTTAACCGTGGTTTCGGCTCTACCACTAGTGGTGAACACCATATGTCACTGGTTGGTCAGGGATTGTTTCAATGTTTCAATAATTTTAGAAGGTAGAAGGGGACTGCTCGTGGTTTTTGCGCTACTGAGGCTGCATCCTCCCTCATGTGAAAAAGTACATACATTTCCTTGTTCTTTTTGTCATAGATTTTGCCTATTCCATCAAAAACCTCTGCGTTTGCTTTGAGAATGTCTCTAACTGATGGTAGCATGATGTTGTTGATTTTGTCTTCACTTGCTCATTGTCAGATTTCAGGTGATTTTCATCCGTCAAAGAACCGTCTGTTCTGATCACCAGCATGCCATGTGCTGTAGCTGTCTCTCGGCCAATCAATGGAGGAGAGTCCCTTTTCCCTCTGATCACTCTGAACTGGGTCTTTACACCTCTTGTCGTGTTTCTGATGGTAGTGTGAAATTGTCCTTTCACATCAAGCTGTGTCTGAACAGTGTGCGGTGTAACATCTGTTGGACTTTAACACGAGAATGTCACAAATGTCTCCACATTTCTCATCAGTTCTCATTGCATTTTGGCAGGGTCGCCAATTTCACATTCTCTCCCTGAACACGCGACACAAATAACTCACAGCATCAGGCCAGGAAGTACATTTTCACGGACCTTTACTCTGGCTCTTTGCAAGGTGGTGTCAATTCAGACTCTACTGAGGATATTGCACCTATTTTTTATGTCGTGTTTTTTATGACTCGTGGGTGTCGGTCTCGTGGGATGACCCCATACAAACATGTCCTTAATGTGTGTGTTATTTTAACATAATTTTTGTTACCTGCGACATTGATGTCAAGTGTTGCTATTTTAGTAAATGTACGCCAATGACAATTCATTACTCTTTAAAAAAAAAAGTATTGCCTCGATTTATTTTACTATGTGTTGATACACTTTGTGGGGTAGCGATGGTTGCGGGGGTGTGCACATTGTTTAGTATGTTTTGACAGTTGACTAGGAATTTTGAGTGTTTTTTTTTTTCTCACCAAGATGTGATAATATAGAGCAAAAACAAAAATAAATCGAAAAAAAAAATCCTGGAAACAGGTATATTTTCTTAGGTCGTCGAATTAGTGACCCTTACAAAACAACGATCTTTTACGTTTTTCAAAGTATTTCACAATTAGCCATCATAACAGAAGTATTTAGTAAGTCTTCTGCGGAAGGATAGATTGATATAAAGCGCAAATACCTATCCTGCGTTTCAGGGCCTGGGAATGCAAACTACATCATTGTATTGATAACCACTATTCCCAAATACATTGGGGGGGGGGGGGGGGGGGAGTAGGTGATTGTGCAGAATGGGACATTTGGTATCATAACAATGCATTCCCAATAACATGTAATTTTACCATGGTTTCGATGAAAACCGTTTCCGAACATACAAAACAATTTATATATAACTCTTATTTAGGTTTCATTGTTTTACCTACATTACTTTTTTCGCACAAACACGTTTGAATACTTTTGTACCTCTTACCATCATGAATATTTGACGTTTTCTGAAACTGTCCTCACTATGATTAGTTGTCATAGTAACAGCACTATTAACCAACTCTCTCTATAATGTTTAGGGCAAAGAAGCATATTTCATTCATATCAAGGTGCCACAAAGGGGTTGCCGCAGTCAACTCCTCAACCCGTCCATTGACTTCGCTGATTGCGTAAGATAGATATATGTTTATTTACACTTAATTAACATGAATAATACATACTTTTGGGCCTACCGTGTACATTCAAATATTCATTCAAAATGTGCGTTGCAAAGGCATTTTTCGGTAAAAATGCGCTTGACATACGCTAAACCTCCAAATTTTTTTTCTTTTGCAAGGCTTTCAGCTGGGAAACAAGCATTAACAAATTCTGGGGTCCAAAGAAAAAAAAATGTCTTGACTGGCCTACTATGAGCGACCGTGCCAAGCATTGAGTGACTGGGGTGTTTACTCGTACCTCCTACTTTTCTCTCATTCAGATATCAAGAATCGTTGGATTTTCGTCATTTCTATTGCTATTTTTGTTAGTTGTGAATGTAAGTAGTTTCATTTATATTTTGATCAAACTATCAAAACCCTTTGTTCAAAATAATTCTTTCCTGTTGTGTTTTCAACGAAGATAACACAAATTATTACAAGTGGGACTGTAAAATAACTACGATTTCATGCATCCGAGCGAGCGTGACATTTATCTATTTCTTTAAAAAGTGCCGAACTCTTGGAAAAAAACAACAAAAACAAACAAGCAAAAAATAAATACCACCATAATATCAATCAAAATCATAAAATTTAATTCCATATTTACCATCCTAGCTAGTATCAGTCAAATGTTGGTAATCAGAATGCACACCTACCGACGGTTGTACTCTTCTACATAATCGGTGATCCAAATGCATGTAAATCCGAACTTAGGAGTGGGGAGATTATCGGCGATAGTAACGGTGCGATTTCACGGAGCACGTGCAAAAAAAAAAAAGAATGATAACAATACTGGAATGAATAGGGTTTTTTCAGGAAAGTGTTCTAATCACAGAATTTAGCTCTTATTCCGAGTGTGCATCATCTCTGTGTTTGTGCAAATTGTAGTGAGGAAGAGCTAAGGGGGAGGGTGTGTCGACGGAGCTTTATTAGAATTGCAATAAAAGCGATCTGAATCACACTTTTTGTGGAAAAATCGGATATTGTCATTCCCCAAAGTGTACAAAGTCTAGAAGGGACCAAGCAATGGGAGGGTAACAAGGTACCTCTTCCATTTTCGAGGAACCCTTTTTTATTTATTTATTTGTTTATTCTAGAACTGAAATTCAACAGTCTGGTACACACTTTTGTTGTAATATCTGGAAATGTGTCAATCAGAGAAGGTATATTGGAATAAGCCCTCCCCCCCCCCCCCGCCCTTATACGGAGGACATTCTGTATTTTGTGGTTGCATTTAAAGGGGATGGCTAGTAACTGATCAGTGGGAATCAGGGGAATGCTGGGGGATGATTGTTCCAATTCTTGTGGGATTCATTTAAGAGTAAATTATTTATATCCATTGTTGTGTGAAAATTATTTGTTTCAGAATGGTCTCATATTCAAGTAATGTGCAGTTGAATGGCTCCAGGCTAGCATGCCAGTACAGTGACGGAGCATTAAACTGCGTAGAGAGGGAGATAGGCCTACCCCCTTTCATACCCTTTACTTTAATGGGGGGGGGGGGGGGGACCACTCCCCTGGGGGAACCACCCCCCCCCCCCTTCGACGCCTCTGCATATGAGAGAGCTTTGCATTAAGTGACACCTCTGCTGCACACTGTTCGATAAATATTATAAAATACGTCAATCTCAAAAGTGTACAAAGTCTATTGAAAGGGTCCCAGTAGTGGAGCTTTTGCATGTTAATGATTGCAATTCAACGATCTGGTGCATAGTTCTGACGGTATTTGAACAATATTTTCCACAAAGAAACTTCGAGATTTGTCCTCCTCATCTCGGGAATTGCTTAGGGGACAAATGATTTGTCTGCCCCAACATCCCGCAGGGACGGGGCAAATGCCCCTTTGCCTCCCCCCCCCCCCCCCCCGATAGAATCGACTTCCCTGATCTTCCCTGTATTTGATACAATATTTTTGATACAATATATTTAATTGATACAATCAAATTTTTGTTTCGTCCGTTTTGTTTTTCAAAATTAAGGGGGGGGGATGATTGTACTGGTCGTCTCCACCCTCATCCATTTCGGGGGGGGGGGGATGCATCCGCCACCCCCCCCCCCCGGAATTTACGCCAATGAGGTGATCCATAGTGCTATACGCCCATCAGCCCACTATTGACGTAGATCACTCTTGATTCGGAATTACCTGCTTTTCTTTCGGAATCGACTTTGAAATTTAATGAAACCGCCAGATATGTTGGTCCATCTTAACAATAACAGTCGGATATCGGAAAAAACGATGCAAGCGTTATGAACTTTTAAATAATGGGTAATGGAACCGCTGGATGAGGTGACCACCCGTTCACCTCAATAATTCGTCATTAAACAGAGCGATCAGTGTAAAGCTCATTCGTATACGTTTGACACAAATTTCGTAAAGGGAGAAATAACTTGTACTGTATAAATGTTGTGACAATGCGAATTTGTAGAGTCGTATTTTTTTCAGACAAATAAGATTTGTCATGACCCAGCAATTTGTCAATCGGGAATTGTCATTCGTCATTGCACTTTTGATTCGTAATTGCGCTTCACTGAAGCGAACTGTGAAGACAAACATTTGTCATGGGTGATGAAACATTAGTCATGAGTGATGGAAATGCCCAAGCCGCCCAAATGCAATTGATGTTTGTTTTTTAATCAGATTCCTATATCAGACATATCAGAATTAATTCAGTATTATAGACGATAAGTATTTTTATGATTACCTTGAAAGAATAAGATGCTGTTCGTGATTTAAGTGTGACGTGTAATAAGTCCATAAATCAGGACGATGGTGTCTAAATTATTTGTATGCTAACAAGGATCTAGGATTATTGAGATAAAAGTCGGATGATCGTGAGGTAAGAGTGAATATCAGTAGTGCATGCAAAGAATGTTTCAAATGAAGATGGAAGCAAGCGTGCGATATACTTTAACATATGAATGTGTGGAATGTGAGAATATCCTCAACTTTGATCGTTTTCCTGTCTTTGAAAATGGAGTGAAATGATGAAAATAGTTGGACGAGGCGCATATTCCACTTGCTTTCTTTTGTTATAACGAGACTGCTTCGAACTTAGTTTTGCAGTAGTTCTCCCCCGCACCCCCCCCCCCAAAAAAAAAAATGTTGCAATAATTCAGGTGCGAAACAATAAAAACATTATGTTCTACGGAAAGAAACTTTACAGATATCAGATCTTTCAATTGTATCATATGCCTATATTCTAGAAATTAAGCTTCATACATTATTAACGTGATGATGGCGGGAATCTATCACTTGGCCTACTCCCACTTCGTGTAATATCCATTGGGCCTTTTGCCATTTGGTCTAGATACCACATGGTCTAATCCCCTACTGTATTCGTCTAATACCAACTTTGTCTAATTCTATCATCTAATTCGCACTTGGGTTCCACCCACTTAAGCTATATCTACTTCGGCAATTCATCGATTAGTCTAATCCACAATTGGGTTACTCGTCAATTAGTCTAGTGATCATTTGGTTTAATGACCACTAAGCCTGATACCCAACTGGTCGACTAACTTTTAGTCCAGGGGCCGCGGAAGCGGGGGGGGGGGGGGGGCTGCAGCGCCCCCCCCCCCCCCCACACACACACACACACACTTTTGGATCGTGAAAAAAAAAAGAAAGAAAGGGGAAAATTGGGGGGAAAATCACACTACCCGACTTTCTCACAAAAAGTGTGCTTTATCTTGATTTTAAAGGACAAGTTCACCTTCATAAAACATAAGGATTGAGAGAATGCAGCAATATTAGTAGAACACATCAGTGAAAGTTTGAGGAAAATTGGACAATCGATGCAAAAGTTATGAATTTTTAAAATTTTTGTGTTGGAACTGCTGGACGAGGAGACCACTACAGCTTGTGATGTCATATGAGTACAACAGTATAAAGAAAATGTAAAGAAAATTCAACATATTTTCACATTTTTTCACATAACAAAAGAGCATTTGACTTGCCTCTTTCTAAAGGCAGGGGGAATAATATTACCCATAACATATGTCGGTAACGAGTCAAGGGAATGACAGTGTACTTTTTTCAAAAGATGAAATTTTGTGAAATTCTCTTCATATTTTCCTTATATTGTTGTACGCATGTGACATCGTACACTGCAGTAGTCTTCTCATCCAGCGGTTACTGTACAAAAACTTCAAAAAATCATAACTTTTGAACGGATTGTCCGATTTTCCTCAAACTTTCAATGATGTGTTTTACTAATATTGCTACATTTTCTCAATCCACATCTGCTTCTTAACAAAGTACTTAAAATGATATAGCGACCAGCGTCACCTACCACTTGGCATGAAAAGGAAAGGCCGTACTATCACACATTGTCGGGCAAGCCTTGCGTGCGACTTGCGAAGAACAATAAGGTTTTATTTTAGCTACACGGAGGTCCACGCAGACAACCCGCACCATGACAGTACCCAGTACGAATCTCCCCCGTAGTTACCCGGAGTTGCGCACGCAAGTCCTGTTTACCAGCAGTCAAGTTTAGGACTTTCCCGGCAAGCTACGCGGGCGTGTTACGTGTGGACAATTTTTGCGGGCGGACAAGACTTTGGGCGAGTTTCACGTGCGTCCTACATGCTGGACCCGTAATGCTACTTACCAACGGCGTAAATCCATACTGAGGAGTGGGGGGGGGGGGATGATCGGCGATAGCCACCATCACCACGATTACAAGCCCATAACCGGACCGGCGCAGCCCTTGAGGGGGGGGGGGGGGAAGCTTCCCCCCCCCCCCCCCACACACACACACTTTACAGGGATCAAATGTCTCACTCTTTTCCATGCAAAGTGGGAGGGAAGTGGCAGCAAAAATATGAAGACTTTTTGTTCTTGTTTTTATTTGTTTGTTTGTGTTTGTTTTTGTTTTTGTTTTTTTTTTTGCTTGTCAGCCGACTTTCGGCGGAAAATCAGACATTAAAAGTATACTTTTTTGTTATTGTTTCTCTTGTCTTTCTATGTTCTTTCTTCTTGACTGACAGGCGATTTAGACACCCCCCCCCCCCTTTCAACAACGTAGCGCAGCCCTGAATAATGCCCAAATAAATTCAATAAAATGCTAATGTGGATATCCATTTTTTTTTGTATGTGATAACGTAGTAGCTATTTTCCTGTAGCTATTAATTGTATACTTCAATTTTCTTGATATAAGTCAGTAAAGCAATCATCCCAGGGGTATCGTTCCGTTTTAATGATGGGGGGTAGGGAGGGACTTTGAGTTCGAATATCTATCCGAGGGAGCGGAGCGGCCTAGAGGGGAGAGGGTGTGGGAGGGGCGTGTCCCTCTCCCACACAAGGAAAATTTGGCATTTTCAGACCTGAAATTCAGCGATCTGGTGCACACTTTTGGTGAAATTTTGGATTTTTTTTCCTATAAAAAAGTAAGAAAAAAAAGTATTCATAGATAATTGAATGACTACATCGTGGAATTCAGCTCTTGCTCCGCCTGTGCGACATCACTATGAAGGCCTACTAAATAGTGGGGCCTATCACCGGCGTAGCCAGGATTTGATCTTGGAGGGAGCGGTTAGATGCGAGGGAGCGAGGGAGCGAGGGGGGAGGGTGTGGGAGGGGGTGAGAACTTTTTGCATAATAAATAATGTTGTAAATGGTGCAATTTGATGCATTTTTTGCGTGTTTTATCGACTTGAAACAGTCCAACATGTTTAAGGTAGCAGTACATTTTATGGAGATTATTATTGAACAATTTTGCTTATAAAATAGTTTCATTTAGAGAAACTTCTTGTATTAATTCTTACACTGAAGATCATGAACGCGATCATGAATTTTGACATTGTACAGTCCAAAAACGGCCGCTTGTAGCTATATTTTTTCGCTTAGGAAATTAAGGGGGGCGCACCGGGCGCAACTGCTGGCAGTTACTGGCAGCAACATCAGGAGAATGACATAACGATTAAATGCGAGCGAGCGAAGCGAGCGAGCTTGAAAATTTTGATATTGTATCGTCCAAAAGCGGCTGCTTGTAGCTATATCTTTTCGCTTTGAAAATTACGGGGGGGGGGGGGCGCACAGGGCGCAACTGCTGGCAATTACCCGGCAACAACATCAGGAGAATGGCATAGCGATATGTGAGCGAGCTTGAAAATGTTGATATTGTATAGTCCAAAAACGGCCGCTTGTAGCTATATTTTTTCGCTTTTAAAATTAAGGGGGGGGGGCTCGCACCGGGCGCAACTGCTGGCAATTACGAGGCAATAACATCAGGAGAATGGCATGAAGATTAAAAGTTAATGGAAGTGAACAAAGCGAGCGAGCTTGAAATTTTTGATATTGTATCGTCCAAAAACGGCCACTTGTAGCTATATTTTTTTCGCTTTGAAAATTAAGAGGGGGGGGCGCACCGGGCGCAACTGCTTGCAATTACCCGGCAGCAACATCAGGAAAATGGCATAGCGATTAAATGTGAGCGAGCAAAGCAAGCGAGCTTGAAAATTTTGATATTGTGCAGTCCCAAAACGGCCGCTTGTAGCTATATTTTTTTCGCTTAGGAAATCAAGGGGGGTGGGGTGCACCTAGCGCAACTGCTGGCAATTGCTGACAGCAACATCAGGAGAATGATATAACGATTAAATGCGAGCGAGCGAAGCGAGCGAGCTTGAAAATTTTAATACTGTACAGTCCAAAAACTGCCGTTTGTAGCTATATTTTTTCGCTTTGAAAATTAACGGGGGGGGGGGCGCACCGGGTGCAACTGCTGGCAATTACCCGGCAACAACATCAGGAGAATGGCATGACGATTAAATGCGAGCGAGCGAAGCAAGCGAGCTTGAAAATTTTGATATTGTACAGTCCAAAAACGGCCGCTTGTAGCTATATTTTTTTCGCTTAGGAAATCAAGGGTGTAGGGGTGCACCGGGCGCAACTGCTTGCAAATGCTGACAGCAACATCAGGAGAATGACATGACGATTAAATGCGAGCGAGCGAAGCGAGCGAGATTGAAAATTTTGATATTTTACAGTCCAAAAAGTGCGGTTTGTAGCTGTACTTTTTTCGCTTAGGAAATTAAAGGACAAGTTCACCTTAATAGACATGTGGGTTGAGTGAATGCAGCAATATTAGTAGAACACATCAGTGAGAGTTTGAGCAAAATCGGACTATCCTTTAAAAAGTTATGGATTTTTTAAGTTTCTTCTCAGTCACGGCTGGATGAAAGACTACTATAGCTTGTGATGTCACATGAGTACAACGATATAAAGAAAAATAAAGAAAATTCAACGTATTTCCATTTTTCTCGCATAACAAAAGAACACTCGACTTCTCTCTTTCAGAAGGCAGGGAGAATAATATTACCCTTAACATACGTCAGTAGCAAGTCGAAGACATGTGCACTTTATTCAAAAAGTAAAGTTTTGTGAAATTCTCTTTTTATTTTCCTTATATAGTTGTACGCATGTGACATCATACACTGTAGTAGTATTCTCTTCCAGCAGTGACTGCCCAGATACTTAAAATATTCGTAACTTTTGAAAGGATTGTCCAATTTTCCTCAATCTTTCACTGATGTGTTCTACTAATATTGCTGCATTCTCTCAATCCTTATGTATAAGAAGGTGGACTTGTCCTTTAAGGGGGTGGGGGCGCACCGGGCGCAACTGCTGGCAATTACTGGCAGCAACAAATATCTCGTAAACACATTTATGATGTAATCTGGGGAATTTTCAATCCCAGAAGTGTATACAATTTTTTTAGGGGGGGGGGGAACTTCCGTTAATTGAAAGTATCCTTTATCTCCTCCCACCCAAGGAACATTTTCATTTCTTTAAACTGAAGTAAGAGACCTGGTGCACACTTTAGATGAAACATTTTGAGATCTGTCGATCTTAAGTGTATTAAGTACAAATGACTGAATGGGGAGGGTATGGGAGGCGTTAGGCCTATCCCCCTCTTACGCGAGGGAGATTTTGTATTTTCAGATTTGAAATTCAGCCATCTTTGGGTGAAATATATAGACAGTTTTCTATCAAAAAAGTAAGAGCATTTCCACATCTCGGGAGTTGCGAGGAGGAGCAAAATGATCTGTTTGTCCCCCATGCTTTTATGGGGGAACCATCCCCCTTCCCCTCCATCGACGCCTCTGCATATATGAGGGAGCTTTTGTAAGTGAAAGATCCGCTGCACACTCTTTGATAAATATAAGGAAATAAAACGTCAATCTCAAAAGTGTGCAAAGTCTATCGAAAGGGACCCAGTAGCGGATCTTTTGCATATTTATGATTGCAATTCAGCGATCCGGTGCATAATTCTGGCGGTACTTGTCCAATTTTCCATAAAGAAAGTTCGAGATTTGTCCTCATCTCGGGAATTGCTTGGAGGACAAATGATTTGTTTGCCCCCAACATTTCCGAAGGGGCGGGGCAAATGCCCCTTTGCCCCCCCCCCCCCCTAGATAGATTCGACGCCCCTGATCTTCCCTGAGTATGCCCATAGATGTATCAGAGTCAGCATCGTTTCAGGAATGATGCAGGAAATGGAGGGGGGGGGGGGAGGTTCAATTATGGCGGTATAGTTTTTGTTATTGTTTGTTTCTTTTTATACATAATTTGCAGATGGTCCCGAGTTGCTCGCTTCATAGCATGTTTACATGTAAGCCTATGCTATTTGACGTTGTCAACGTCTGGACCCAACCTTATGTCGATATTACTTTCTTCGCGAGCGAGCGAAGCGAGCGAGCGCTTGAGAAAATTATGTATACATTATCCTACAAGATAAAATACTGTTCAACTCTGTTACCTGTCTGCAGGCGGGCGTACGAACGTCATGCAATATGACAAAATGATACAATCACATTTCTGCTCCCTCCATTTTTTTTCTCAAATTTCAGGGGGGATGATTGTACAGGCCACCCCCCCCCTCCTCCATTTCAGGGGGAGGGGGGGATATATCCCCCCACCCCCCGGGATTTACGCCCATGCTACTTACATTCGTCTTAGGTGCATTCCATGTGACCTGCGTGTCAGGCGCATGGGTGGCGAATGAGGGCTGACAACTTGGTGAAGGAATCCTTCTAAAGGAATTCGATTTGAATAGATCCACGGGCAACTTACGTACTTCAAGCGGGTCAACTGCTTGCGACTTGCGGCAGCTACGGGCCTCCTACTGGTGTTCTGCGTGGACTTGTACAGGCAATCTCCGCGACTCACTCGGAAAATGTTTTGGTCAAGCTCAAAACTTGGCTGCGTGTAAATGTATCGGAGTAGCGTCCGCACCTCAGGGTAACTACGGGCGAGACACCATATAAGTACTGCCAGGTGTGGGACAACTGCGGGGAGGTCCGGGTAGCTATTTTTTTTTCCCCGCAAGTCAACCAGCAAGGCTTTCCCGGGCACGGTTTGACAAGGCCTTGAGCATGCTCAAAAACTTGTTCCGGGTGAGTCGCGGAGGTTTGCCCACAGAGGTACACGCAGAACACAAGTAAGAGGCCCTTAGTGGCAGACCTCACAGGCGACTCCCACGAAGGTACTTTGCAGTCCCGTATGTCGCTCGTAACTGAAAACGGGTCGGTTTCAAAGCTTTCACGCAGGTCATCCGGAAACACGCAAGTAACAGGTATAAAGTAGCACGCATCTAGCAGGTAAGACGCAAGTAAGAAACTCTCCAACATCCTTGTCCGCCCGCAGAAAATTCTCCTGCCTGCTGGAAAATCCCTACTCGTTACAAGCCGGCTCGGCGTAGCTAACCCGGAAAGGTGTGACAGCTCAGTTAGTTTGCAGGCACAAACCTTTTTTAGGTCGAAAAAAAAGTCTGCGTCAAGACTACTACACGCGCCACTGGCACTGTACGTTCCATAGAGCTTCCTGCAAGCGCCAATGGTGCATATAGTAGTCTTGTTGTGCGTGGACGTTTTTCTAACGTTTGTTCCAACAAATAATGATGAAAAGTGGCCTTTAAAATTTTATTGATACCAAAATTTGGAACCACATACTACCTGTGGGTGTACCTGGAGGTCCTATCTACCACCCTGTGTGGTCAAACCTTTTCTGCGGAGTGGGTTGAACGAACTCCTTTTAAGCCCCTTACAGGAATCAGCGCCTTGACTAGTATAATAGCGTCTCAATTGTTATATCGGCATTCTTGTGAACTCTTAGCTGTTGTGAACATACACTGTATTTTTTATGTTACTTTGCAATGTACAGTATGTCTGATATGTTATCTTCTGTATATGCGTTTTGCTATATAATGTACATATGTTCATAAATATTATTCAGGGCTCCAGATTTTGCTCTGATTGTCACAAGTGCAGCCCAGTCGTATCTTCTTTACTTGAATGGAACAGGATGGATTATTCAACTAGATCAGCTTCTTCCATCAATAGTATTCAGGGCTCCATGGAAGACCATTATTTATTGGTGACTGGGCTACCCTGACAAAAAGATTAGAAGTAAATGAATAAATAAATGAATAAATGAATAAATAAATAAACAAATAAACAGAAGTTACAAAAGAAGTTATATCAGAGATAAAACTGTGTTCAAAATACCAGCCCTGGTATCCAGCTGCAAGCGTCGATGCATCGAATTCGACGCGCGAATCCATGCCAGGGATGATGCCCTCTGGCTACCTGGCAACTAAGAGATGATGCGCGTAACTAGGATACGGGATACTCACTACATTATCCCCTCCTTACAAATTTGACGTACCGTCGAATAAATGTGACCGTGCATCACAAAACGAACAAAAATTCGCACACACTGATGATGTATGAGGACTGAAAATAGGTAAGATGGGTCAACCGAGCCGATCTTGACTTTTTCATATTTTCTGAAAGAGCAAGTCTTCTTCTACACTACGCTAAAGTTTGGGAAATAGAACGGGCAGGAAGGTGTGTTTTTCAGCAGGTTATCTGGAACATTTTTTTTTTGAGAATAGTGTGATTAAGTGTGTCTTAAGAGTCCCCTTTTCATTTCTTAAAAAAACCTTGTACACTCTTTTCACTTTCAACTCCTATAACTTTTGAAAGGATGATGCTACTGCTTTGAAAGTTGATATTGATTAAGGAGAGAATGTGTTGATAAGGCATGCTCAATTTCAGTTTAATCTGATAATCCCTTTATTGTTGTTACTCCAGTGGTTTACATCCTGCTTGTTTGTCGCATTCATCACACAGCCAGCTCGGCTTGGTTAAGATTAAATAGGTTAGGAGAGTCCATTTGGTGTGAGTTACATATCATTTTAAAGCTTAAAGTCTGCTCTTTCACAATATGCTCCAAACTAAAATTACATATCTGGCGACTTTTTGTTTGTTTTGTGATGCAGGGTCACAAATATTACCTTGTCTGTACACAAACAAGTTTCAATTCAACCAATTCAATTCACTATCTTATTTTCTTTTAAGAGAAAAGTACTATTTTTTTTTTGCTGTATTAAACTACACTGATCTCTTGAACATTACGCATTATCCCTGTCCTTCACAGGTACTAATTTTAAAGCGCGATAATGATATGAGTGACAAACGAGACCTGTGCATCTCGTCCAGCAAAGATACGAATAACTCCTTTGAATCCTATCATCCAAAAGAATAGAATACTAGTACAACCTAATAAAAATGATGTTGTCAGTAGTCCTCTGAAACGCAATCACACTACACATCAAAACATTCTAAACTGGAAGCTTATTAAAAGAAATAAGGAAAAGATTAACAACAGCAACAAAAATAACAACAAACAACAAAACTCTTAATTTCCATTATCGCTTGTCTGAGTGAAGTCAGTCCGAATGATGAGTTCATCTCTGCGTCAGCCAGCCATGATTCCTTGTGCCCTTTGTACCGTCACAACCGATCACGGTGTATAACTCTAGGTTTGTTTCGTTTGGTCATCTGAATTTTGTAGACCACATCATTTAGTCTCTTCGATATTGTGTATGGTCCCTCCCACTCCGCTTGAGTTTAGGTGTTAATCGTTTGCGCCTACGAGGATTGTGCAGCCACGCCTGTTCTCCTCTCTCTAAATCTCTGGGCATATTTGGTCGGCATCCATTACGTTTATCCACTGACATAACCGTTTTAGTTTACGATAGAAGGAGAATAAGGATAAGGAAGAAGTCATTTCTTAGATTAGGTCATTCCAGTATCTGGGTCGGGTAAGCATAATCGTTTTCTTTGCGAAGGTCGTACGAGTATGGGGATGGTGATAACCATCATTCAGGTGAGTTGGATGACTAAAAATAGAGAAATTTCTACTGACATGTCCGGATTTGCACGAACTCGGATTACAGGTCTCATGCAAACCCATTGTTTTTTTTTTTCAATTGCGTACACTCCATTTACGACATTCATTACCTCCAAAGTGCTGTCTTTATGTATAGATTCCATTCCGAAGAACTCCCTACCAACCTGTTAAATATGTTTCGTTTTAATTCAACAATTCATAGTTATTCAACCAGAACCTCGACAAACGTGTACCTAGAAAACCCCAAACTGCCCTAGCCCATCGATCCATACGACATAGCGGTCCTGACATCTGGAATTCTCTTTCTCATGAAGTACGACGGTGTCAATCAAAGTTTACTTTTAGAAGACTAGTAAAGAATGCCCTTCTTTGCAAATATGTTTAAGCAATACCATTTGCATGGTTCTTGCTTGCTCTTTCGCCCCAGTACAGGTTCACAGGTTTATTTTGTCATACGTACATCACGTACATAATAGCAGCGAGTCTTTCTATGTTAGTTGTTAGCAGAATTGTCAATCTTGTATACCTTTAACCACTATGATGTAGAGTATCCCTCTCCTTATTTCTTCCTCTCACTTTTTTCTTTCTTTTTCTCTCCTTCTCTGATTTTCCTATCTATGAACAATTTGAACGCGTATAATACATTTTTTGAATGATGTTTATGTACATAATATGTGTACGTTATCCATACTGGACGTCCCAGTCAATCTTCTCATATAGCTTATGACGATCCACACAAAATGTATAATATGTTTCATGTACAAACTATGTGCATATCTGTGAATAATGTACGTGTATGCATTTTGTGAATAAATCAAATCAAATATCTCTTATAGGAAGAAAAACAAGAGGTTATTCACTTGCTAATAGCTTTTACATAAAAATCCAAGATTACATAAAATTCCAAGATTAGAAAAAATAAAATCTGAGAATTTCATGATTCTGTGCTGGTTGATAGATCAGTTTGTATGAGATAAGTATTCAGCACGGTTTTTTTAATACGACAATGTAAGAAAAAGAGAATCTGATAATAGATTGAAGTGAATCTCCGACAGACATTTCATAATCCATAATTCCAAAATTCCATAATTAAAAAACCAATAATACAGGGAATAAATTGTCCATTTATATTCAATTTGAATTCCTTCTATTTTGGACAAAATTCTACTTGTAAAGCACCTGTGATATCAGGCCTTTTTTCCAAAGATAATTCTCTGGAAAAAAAATTATGTCATCCATGTGCATGAAACTTGTACAATTGATTTTCAAGCATTTGGAAGAACATTTAAGGAATTACTGACAGCTTTAAAATGATTTCTTCCTATATTCACTATTTGTCCTTTCAGTCAATACATTTGTTAAAAGAGGCCTCCCAGGGATTCCATAATGGCACATATTATCAATTACAATTTCACGGCCCATATGGTTAGACAGCTTTTGAAAATACAAAAAAAGCTTTAATCGATATTTAAGATTGCCTGTAGCATCAGCTACCTTCTCTATAAAGGTAAGTACAGCTATATGGGTTGTGCTGTAATATTTTCTAAAACCGAACTGAGACTCTGATGAAATTTTAGGGTTGATAATGAATATCAATAAACTCTTAGAAATCAACCTTTCAAGAATTTTACAGAACTAAATCATTAAGGAATTTGTTAGATAGATATTCACCTAATGTTGCTTAATTTGTACGAGTCAACAACAACAACAAAAACAACATCAACTCAAAAGATTCCGCCGGAATAGTTAGATCATCAATTTTACTGCCGTCCACTAGGATGAATTTCGCAGGATTGGTTTTAACTTTTGTTGTTTGTAGTTGTACTCCATTAATTACCTTTCATTAGGTACTCTTAAACATCAAATTAATACTTAACTAACTGTCGCGAAAAATAACTTTGCTTGTTTGAAAGTAGTAAAGACGTCAATACATAGCGATAACGAGTGTATCTTAATTTGTATGGAGTACATGGATCTTTCCGAGATTTCTTCACTTGACACTTGTGTCCTTATAGTACCGTTGGCTTTCTTTGATATGAATTTGCTCTAAAATTTAACCATCTTCATACGTAACCTTTTTATCCCACAGTGAAACTGCGGATAGGAGAAGAAACAGTCGCAGACAGTGACGCAATCTAGAAAGATGAGCGCCGTTCTTGAGGCAAGTACAATCTATAACAGCACGTGTTATCAAAGCGTATCATGATGGTAGTTAAACACACGTTGATCTGTAATAGCGTGCTAAAAACAACCTCTACGAGGAGTTACACCTATAAATGGATCTCACATGAAGTTATCAATATGAATCCATGTAGCAATAAACTGATCCTATCAAAAATGCTATGTCAACGAATGTATCAATCCTACAACAAACAACCTTCCCGTTTCCTTTTTTGGTTCTCGAGCAAAGAAGACTCAATTTTAGAAGCAATAATGATAAAATGATAATTGTCTTATATAAGTAATATATATTATAGAATGGGTAGCGAGAATCCTGCGATCTGATTGGTCAAGAGCTATGTGTTCATTTTTACTGGCCGCACGCTGAGTCACAGTGGTAAACATGTTATCGCGCACTTAGCAAGAGTACGCGTACTTGTAACAAAGGTTCGCGCACTAAAGCAAGCGTTCGCGCACTCAGCTTGGCCATGCATCCAGTATACAAATATACCAGGCCTGAGAGGCTCTGGTTGAAACTATGCGCATGAGGTGACTTCAGTAGCACTATTTTCTGAGGGGCGCAGCCCCGAAGAAAATAGTGCTACTGAAGTCACCGAAGGCACATAGTTTCAACCGGTGCCTCGAAAAATTGGCCTGGTATATTTGTTTTATATCCCTCCCAATGAATTTAAGAGTATTCGACTGCTGGTATTCTGTAATTTACCTCTTTTTTTAAGGGCATCTTGCTTTACTTTTCAAGAAGATTGACTAGTCATTCACGCTCGGGAAAGCAGGAGGGCAGCGCGTACGCGTACTATGAAGAGACAACTGCGCGCTCAGCCGCTGAAGTGTACTTGGTGCATTGCTGTACAACGTACTGGTAAACATTCGCAAACTGCAAACTCACTACGCGCTTCATACATGCAATACGCCTATTAGATCTGTCAACAAGTACGTTCGGTTGCCAGTGCGGTGATGTGCGTGCTCGAGCTGATCAACGATGTGACTGTGAGCTGCAGTTGATTGTGTTTTCTGTCGTCTTTCTACCTAGCTGTCATGTCTGTACATGAATATGGACTATCATTTCCTGTTAAAATGCAAGTATACATTGTAAATTTGGGTAGCATTCAGTAACAGCGTATAAGGTTAGATTAGGCACTGGAAAAATTCTAGCAATTAAAGCATCGAGTGCCACTGTAAATTCGTGTGATTCGTACGGTGTTCTAACGTAAACAGTGAGCAAGTTAGACTCTAACTTACTCGTTAGACACTCTAAAAAATGATTATTAGGAATGAGATTACGGGAAATAGGGCCTGCTGTTAAACAGGTAGAACTAACGTTAGGCTCAACTAGCGCTAACGTTAGAGCAGGCCTACTATCTACTGCAGTTTCGTTTGTCAGCATCTTTTGGGTGGGTCGCTCGAGTTTAGTAGTGAACTGCGAGACCAACTTTCAAACGGCGAAGCATGAACTCCCCAAAGGCCTACGGTACGTCGAAGAACCCTAGCTTGCTTATTGTTGTCTAATTTATAGATCTACGATATCGCCTACTCTGTTGTAACGTAGAATGAGCTGAGTCTGAGTCTCTCTAACGTAACCCGTGTCGCATTGAGTGTATGCGTGCCTTGCTTTTGTGGTTCTCGCGAAGTGCAGTGATCTAAGGCGCCGCGATACCCATTCATTTGTACATGAAATCTCTCGCGAAGCGAAGGTGCTGCGATACCCATTCATTTACACGTGAAATATTTCGCGTCGCGACGCGAAGCAAAAAAGGCGCGAAAATCACCAGCGTGGTATAGACCGTTTCAATTTCGATGGCATATCCACCTACCGCCGCTAGCGGCGCTATAACGGCCGCCATAACTGGGGGCCAACGGGAGCTCCCAGCGAGCTAGCTACCCAGCGAGTTGCACTTGCAGCTAGCAGCCCAGCGTACCCATCGCGCATAGTTAGCCGGGCGCGGCCGCATGCGCCGCCGGCGGCCGCTGGGTCGGCGACCGCCGCGCTAAAATTGTGATTGTTTTACTCACTGTGGAAAAGTCATTCAGCGGCATTTAATGCCTTTCTTTTGGACAAATTGAGTAATTCAGACATATCGATCTAAAATTAATGAAAGCTTCAAAGGATCAGAAAAAAAAACACATATTGTGCAGTTGTTGGGTGCACAAATAACAGGCGATAAAACGGAAATGGAAGCTGCACGTCAGTGTGTGAAATTCAGACACTACTGACGCGTGATGAATATAATATACACTTAAGTGAAACACAGCGGTACAAAAAATGCACAGATTTTTGAAACAAACTTTGGCCTATGCCTAATAGATTCTCTATTTGATTAGGCTAAATCACTGCATATTCATATTCGTGAAATAAAGTTGTTCATTTTAGAAGACAGGTTCAGATCAAAGATTTTGAGAATTAATTAAATATGAATATATATATATTTTTAATGCTTGGCGCAATACTTACAAAAGTTAGAATACACTTCCTGGCTACTCAGTACTAGTACTACTAGTATACTACATTGTATATGACAAACATTTTAAAGCCTACACTACAGCCAAATGCATGTTTCAAGATGTGTAAAAAAAAAAATCTTATATTGTAAATTTTTACTTCTTCACTAAGCGTTCAGCATTAAATTGACCATATTCAATTTGGGCCTGGAACTCTGAATTTGAATTAATTTTTGAGAAAGTGATACTTATAGATATTAAACTGCCATGAATGGTGGCAAACATCCGTTTCATAAGCATAATTCATATTTTTAAAGTTTGATTTGAAAATCACTTTTGTAGATTATAATTTTAGGCGTTAGCGCGATGTTAAATGCAAGGTTACTTAGACCTTAAACAGTAGAATGTTTGGTTGTTGACATCAGGCGACGTAAATTAACTTCTTAAGTTTGTACGGCTTAGAAACGCCTATAGATTGGCCTTCAGTTTGGTTTACTTAGTTAGACTTGCCGGAAGTTAGTGACAACCGAAAATGATATAGGATGTAGCTAACGTTAGAGGGTTCTAGGAAGAAGTCAATAGGTCTAGACGGGTCTAGATCTAGTCTGGACTGTTGCCTAGAATTCTAGACAAGATCTAAAAAACGTTAGACAGACTCTACCCCACTGGTCCGAGAAAAGGCAAAAGCCTAAAAAGGTTTAAGTTAACTGATCTTATTAGTTGCTTTGATAGCGCCATATCTACTATCTAGCTCAAAACTGATTCATTATTTGTATTTAATTATAGGGCCTATCAGTTAACTGCTCAACAGTCTAGGCTTACTATCTAGACGTCTGTCTGCGCCTAGCCATAGTTCTCCCCAGGTGTTTTTTATCCTCTTACACAAATGTGAATAGATCTAATGTTAAGGGGCTTACACGCGAGTACCCAGGTCATCGCAAAAGAAATAGAGTCTAACGTGTTACAATTCCACTCACGGATCGTACCGATATTTACCTTGAAGTTCAAGTTTTGGCTACAGCCGTATATGCCATCTACCCATTCGCTCTTAGTCGGTATACGTTGTTTAATTTTATTAATTAGCTAACGAAAAAAAAAAGTAGACGTTAGAGTTGTCACAAATCCAGATGCGTCGATCGCTGCCAGCGCCAGAGATAGCTAGCTGGCCGGCTGGCGCCGGGTGGTAAAAACACTGGCTGCCGCTGGCACCGGTCCCTTGCCACGCACGCACGGCGCTTGCCGACCCGGCCTGGTTGGCCCCCAGTAATGGCGTCGCCTTAAGAGGGCGCACTTCCATGAATAGTCACTTGAATCGGTCTATTCTCATGGTCGGACATCCGGGTATTTTGCGTGTCACGGGGTCATGGATAGCGTTGGAGTGAAAACAAACCACTCGCGTGAGCCTGGAGTGAACGCTGTACGTGTTTTCTGCCGGGGCGCCCTACGAGCATAGCGCTAGCGCAAGCTGGTACTGTAGCTGTGCGGGCGGCAGGATTAGGCCCTAGGCCTACTCTAAATTAGGCCCTACCCTAAGTACTACAGTACTGACGTTAGACCTACCTGAAGTTTCTATGAGGTACTAAGTAAGCGTAGATATCGGGGTAGGGCCTACTCAAAGAGGTTCTACTGCACATCTGGCCATTCTGTCGGGTCGTTGATCCAGAGTCCTGCCGCGATTTCATACGGGCACAGGTCCAGTCCGGCTGCCTTCAACTTGGCAAAATACCGGAACCGATCGATCGACAGGATCCAGATTTTTAGAATATTGCTGGCAAGACATGATGCATGTATCTCATGAATGATGGCACAAATGACAAAATGAATAATGAAAAACAGTCCCCATGTCGAGCTGCGTAGAGTTGCACATAAATTATACGCGTCGCACATGCACAGCATGCAGTATGCGCATTATGCAGGCTTAGCGCTTGCAAGCTGTTTGTTTTCACTCCAGTCGACCGGAAGTGACGTGTAGCCGACCGCAAGAATAGTTTTTACCATTTCCCACTGGCGTAGCCAGGGGGGGGGGGGGGCGATGGGGGCGGTCGCCCCCCCTAAGATTTGGACCGGGGATTTGGGAGGCGGGAAAAAAAAAAATGCGTGTATACTGTATGCACATGAAGCGGGTCTCCTTTGCAACCTTTCATCAAATGTGACCGTG
This sequence comes from Diadema antillarum, assembly GCF_040938485.1. NCBI lineage: Eukaryota > Metazoa > Echinodermata > Echinoidea > Diadematoida > Diadematidae > Diadema > Diadema antillarum. The sequence goes on along the minus strand of NW_027271466.1, from coordinate 1,978,519 downwards.
CACCTCAAAACGAACATAAAGTCGCACAAACAGATTTTGCGTGAGGGCTGAAAATAAGTGAAATGGGTTAACCTAGCCGAACTTGACTTTTTCATATTTTTTGAAAGAACGGGTCTTCTTTTACATTATGCTAAAATTTGGTATCATATAACGGGCAGGAAAGTGTGTTTTTTTAGCAGTTTATCTCGAACATTTTTGGTAGAACAGTGTGATTAGGTGTGTCTTTAGAATCCCTTTTTCATTTCTGAAAAACCTTGTCCACACTCTTCACTTTCAACTCTAATAACTTTTGAAAGGATAGTGCTACTGCTCTAAAAGTTGGCATTAATTATGGAGAGAATGTGTTAATGAGGCATGCCTAATTTCAGTTTAATCCTATAATCCCTTTATTGTTGTTGCTCTTGTGGTTTACTTCCTGATTTTTGTCCCATTCATCGCACAGCCAGCACGGTTTGGTATAGATTAAGCGCTTGAATAGACACTGTACTTCAGAGCCTCTTTTCTCAGTTCACACTTTTCCTGAGTTTGTGCTTTCTTTCCAATATTTAGATAGGTTAGGAGAGTCCATTTGATTTAAGTTATACATCATTTTAAAGCTTAAAGTCTGTTCTTTCAGAATATGGTCTTAACTAAAAATTCATGTCTGGCGACGTTTTGTTTGTTTTGAGGTGCAGGGTCACAAATAAGATATATATTTTTAAAATATTTCACTCAAAGTGTGCACCAGATCGTTGAATTTCAATTCAAAATATGCAAAAATCTCTCGTGCTTGGGAGGGGTGTCCCCCTCCCAAACCCTCCCCCTCTGTACCTCTTTCCCTAGCTAAGTACACTTTTTAGATTTACAAAATATTATGAATAATTCTGAGTGCACAAGACTTATCACTTATATTCCGAAAACTCAAGGTTCCCTCATGTATAAGGGGAATTTCCCCTTTTAATCGACCCTTTCCTCCCTCAGCCCCCCCCCCCATTCTTTTTTTTTTTTTGGTGATTTCCCAAATGTTGATTCCATCAAATATGCGTATACGATAGATATCTCAATTTCAACCTTAAAAAGGCAAAAGCTCCATCGGAAGGGAAGGGTGGAGATAACACTCGCCAACGCCTTCTCCCTGCTCGCCCGCCCCGCCCCCCCCCCCCCCCCCCCCGCCATGAATAGAAGTAGACTGTGGCTATACCCAGATCGCTTTATTTCAATTCTAAAAACGCAAAAGCTCCGCGTGCGGGAGGGGGAATCCCCCTTCCCCTAAGCTCTACCTCACTAGACTTTATACATACACACAGATGGTGCACATTCGGAATAAGAGCTAAATTCCGTGATTTTAACACTTCGATAAAAAAGTATTGCACCAAAACTTTGCACCAGATCGCTGAATTTCAGGTCTGAAAACGCAAAATCACCTTCGTGTGGCAGGGGATATGCCCCTATCTATACCCTCGTGTGCATGCTTTTTCTGCTTGATTGCTGAACAGACAGCGTTCATGATATTCAGTGTAAGAATTAATACAAGAAGACTAGTGTATTTAAATTATACCATTTTATAGGCAAATTGTTCAATAATAATCTACACTAAAATATACTGCAACCATAAACAAGTGGGACTGTTTCAACTCGTTAAAACACGCAAAAACATGCATCAAATTGCACCATTTGCAACGTCAAAATGCAAAAAGTTCTCACCGTGGGAGGGGGGACACCCCCCTCCCACACCCTCCCCTCCCCCTCGCTCGCTCCACTTGGTCGGGTTCAGTCGCGTTCATGATATTCAGTGAAAAGAATTAATACAAAAAGTGCATTTAGATTACACCATTTTAAAGGCAAATTGTTCCATAATAATCTACACTAAAATGTACTGCTACCTTAAACAAGTGGGACTGTTTCACGTCGATAAAACGCGCAAAAACATGCATCAAAATGCACCATTTGCAATATCAAAATGCAAGTTCTTACCGTGGGAGGGGGGACACCCCCCTCCCACACCCCCCTCCCTCCCCCCTCGCTCGCTCCGCTCGCCCAGGTTCAGTCGCGTTCATGATATTCAGTGAAAAGAATTAATACAAGAAGTGTGTTTAAATTACACCATTTTATAGGCAAATTCTTCCATAATAATCTACACTAAAATATACTGCTATGTACCTTAAACAAGTGGGACTGTTTCACGTCGATAAAACGCGTAAAAACATGCATCAAATTGCACCATTTGCAACATCAAAATGCAAAAAGTTCTTCCCGTGGGAGGGGGGACATCCCCCCTCCCACACCCTCCCCTACCCCCTCGCTCGCTCCGCTCGCTCGGGTTCAGTCGCTTTCATGATATTCAGTGAAAAGAATTAATACAAGAAGTGCATTTAGATTACACCATTTTAAAGGCAAATTGTTCCATAATAATCTACACTAAAATATACTGCTACCCTAAACAAGTGGGACTGTTTCACGTCGATAAAACGCGCAAAAACATGCATCAAATTGCACCATTTACAACATCAAAATGCAAAAAGTTCTTACCGTGGGAGGGGGACACCCCCCTCCCACACCCTCCCCTCCCCCTCGCTCGCTCCGCTCGCTAGCTAGTGTTCAGTTGCCTTCATGATATTCAATGAAAAGAATTAATACAAGAAGTGTGTTTAAATTGCACCATTTTATAGGCAAATTCTTCAATAATAATCTACACTAAAATATACTGCTATATACCTTAAACAAATGGGACTGTTTCACGTCGATAAAACGCGCAAAAACATGCATCAAATTGCACCATTTGCAACATCAAAATGCAAAAAGTTCTTACCGTGGGAGGGGGGACACCCCCCTCCCACACCCTCCCCTACCCCCTCGCTCGTTCCGCTCGCTCGGGTTCAGTCGCGTTCATGATATTCAGTGAAAAGAATTAATACAAGAAGTGTATCTAAATTATACCATTTTATAGGCAAATTGGTCAATAATAATCTACATCAAAATAAACTGCTACCATAAACAAGTGGGAGTGTTTCACGTCGATAAAACGCGCAAAAGCATGCATCAAATTGCACCATTTACAACATCAAAATGCAAAAAGTTCTTACCGTGGGAGGGGGGACACCCCCCTCCCACACCCTCCCCCCCCCCCCCTCGCTCGCTCCGCTCGCTCGGGCTCGGTCGCTTCGCTCCCTCGCAGACTAACCGCCCCCCCTAAGATGAAATCCTGGCTACGCCGTTGCCATTTCCCTAGGGAGTAGAGTCTTTTTCGCGCACTTGTATGGTAGAATTATGTTTTGTTGTTTACAGTGCTCTCGACCAATCAGAGGACGAGATGCATTTTGTGAGGGATATAATAAAAACTGATGCATGGCTGGCCATGCATCCAGTAAAAACGATAAGTACGGGTATGCATGCCGTTTACGGCAAGCCAAAAGGAAATGCATCCAGTAATTTTGTCATCGGGTAACACGATAGAAAACTGGGTTTTTGACAAGAAAATTACCCATTCTATAAATCAAATGACGCACATGTCTTTTCGTGCGTCAGTCGGAATATAGTGTGCATGCGGTAACTATGGAATTTAGCCTAAACCCACTAGGCTTCGCCTCGTGGGTTAAGCATTCCATAGTTACCTTATGCACACAATTCCGACTGACGCACTCAGACCTGTGCGTCATTTGTATACTGTACACATACCCGGATGCACCTCGTGGAGCAGTGGAGCTGTGGAGCGGTGGAGCTCCATAGCTCATAGACATTTATGAGCTGAATTCATGAATATGTTTGAATATGCATTTATGCAAATATATATGAATTATTTATGAGCTGTGAAGCTGTTAGGAGTGACTCTTGGATTGGATTGTATGGCTGGTATGGAGTGCTTCTTGTGGAGTCGTGTGTTTGTTTGTTTTTTCTTTCTTTTTTTGCATGTTGATACGAAAGGTTACTATGATATTATGCAAATGCGAATGTAATGTAACGTATGCATAAATGTTAATATCATGTATATAAATTATGTTTGAGCTGTGGAGCAGGAGTGACTCTCTTGCAACATGGCTAGTGTGGAGTGTATGCTGTGGAGTCGTATATTTTTGTAGGTAAGGTTAATGCGAATCTAATTATGCAAATGTGTATGACTGTAAGGTGTGAAGAATAAGCATTATCAATAATGAATAATGTGGAGCTTGAAGATGACCTAGGATATGAATATTTATGAGCTGAATTCGTCAATATGTATGATAATGTATTTATGTTAATATCATATGAATTATGTTTCAACTGTCGAGCAGGAGTGACTCTCTTGCAAATGGGTAGTGTGGAGTGTATGTTGTGAAGTGTATTTTTACGCGAAAGGTGGATGCGAATATCATCATGGAAATGCATATGACAGTAAGGTGCGAAGAAATAAGCTTTATCAATAATGAATTGTGGAGCTGAGGAGCTCCGAGATGACCTCGGACATAAATATTTATGAGCTTAATTCATGAATATTTATGAATATGCATTTATGTTCATGTTATATTATGTAGGAATTATGTGTGAGCTGTGGGGCAGGAGCGACTCTCTTGCAACAAGGCTAGTGTGGAATGTTTGTTGTGGAGTCGTATGATTTTGAATGATGATAATGATTATGGCAGGGTATTTAATATCAGTACACGGTCAACGGCGTAGCCAGGATTTGATCTTGGGGGGGGGGGGCGGTTAGTCTGCGAGGGAGCGATGCGACCGAGCCCGAGCGAGCGGAGCGAGCGAGGGGGGGGGGGGGGGGGAGGGTGTGGGAGGGGGTGTCCCCCCTGCCACGGTAAGAACTTTTTGCATTTTGATGTTGTAAATGGTGCAATTTGATGCATGTTTTTGCGCGTTTTATCGAATTGGAACAGTCCCACTTGTTTAAGGTAGCAATATATTTTCATGTCGATTATCATTGAACAATTTGGCTATAAAATATGGTATCATTTAAATCAATGTCTTGTATTAATTTTTACACTGAATATCATGAACACGACTGAATCCGAGCGAGCGGAGCGAGCGGGGGAGGGGGGGGGGGAGGGTGTGGGAGGGGGGTGTCCCCCTCCCACGGTGAGAACTTTTTTGCATTTTTATGTTGTTAATGGTGCAATTTGATGCATGTTTTTGCGCGCTTTATCGACGTGAAACAGTCCCACTTGTTTAAGGTAGCAGTATATTTTGATGTAGATTATTATTGAACAATTTTCCTATAAAATCAATGGTATGATTCAAATATACTTCTTGTATTAATTCTTTTCACTGAATATCATGAACAAGACTGAGTCCGAGCGAGCGGGGAGGGGAGGGTGTGTGTTCCCCCTCCCACGGTGAGATCTTTTTGCATTTTGATGTTGCAAATGATGCAATTTGATGCATGTTTTTGCGTATTTAAACGAGTTGAAGCAGTCCCACTTGTTTGGTTGCAGTATATTCTATTGTAGATTACTATTGCACAATTTGCCTATGATTATATAAAATGGTATCATTTAAATAAACTTTTTGTATCAATTCTTACTCTGAATATCATGAACGCGACTGAGCCCGAGCGAGCGGAGCGAGCGAGGAGGACGGGGAGGGTGTGGTAGGGGGGTGTCCCCCCTCCCACGGTGAGAACTTTTTGCATTTTGATGTTGCAAATGGTGCAATTTGATGCATGTTTTTGCTTGTTTTTGCGTGTTTTATCGACTTGAAACAGTCCCACTTGTTTGAGGTAGCAATACAATATTTTCATGTCGATTATTATTGAACATTGTGGCTATAAAATGGTATTAGTTAAATAAACGTCTTGTATTAATTCTTACAATTAATATCATGAACGCTTTCTGCTCTGCAATCAAACAGAAAAAGCATGCACAAGAGGGTGTAGATAGGGGCATTTCCCCTCCCACACGAAGGTGATTTTGCATTTTCAGACCAAATTTTTGGTGTAATACTTTTTCATCGAAGTGTTAAAAATTACGGAATTTAGCTCTTATTCCGAATGTGCATCATCTGTGTGTATGTACAAAGTCTAATGAGGAAGAGCTTAGGGGAAGGGGGATTCCCCCTCCCGCTCGGCGGAGCTTTTGCGTTTTAAGAATTGAAATAAAGCGATCTGGAGCACACTCTTTGTGGAAAATTCGGAAATTGTCATTCCCAAAAATGTATTAAGTCTAAAGTGGGTAACAAGCAATGGAAGGGTGGCAAGATACCTCTCCCATATTCAAGGGAGCCTTTTTTTCAGTTTTGCTGAAGCTTTTTGAACTGAAATTCAACAATCTGGCGCACACTTTTGTTGGAATATCTGGAAAATTTTCACTCAGAAGAGAAGTGTAGCAAGCCTGTGGAAGGAGATTCTGTATAATTTTCTGATTGCAGTTAAACGTTTTGGTACACACATTTTGTGTCATATTTGGAAAACTGTTTATGTTCAAAGCGTAGCCACAGTCTACTTCTAATCATGGGGGGTGGGGAGGGGCGAGCAGGAAGAAGGCGTGGGCGAGTGTTATCTCCACCCTTCCCGTAAGACGGAGCTTTTGCCTTTTTAAGGTTGAAATTGAGATATCTCCTATACGCATGTTTGATGGCATATTTGGGAAATTATAAAAAAAGAACTGATGTGGGGGGGGGGGAACTGAGGGAGGAAATGGTCGATTAAAAGGGGAAATTCCCCTTGTACATGAGGGAACTTTGAGTTTTCGGAATATAAGTGATAAGTCTTGTGCACTCAGAATTATTCATAATTTTGTGTAAATCTAAAAAGTGTACTAAGGCTAGGGAAAGAGGGACAGATGGGGAGGGTTTGGGAGGGGGATACCCCCTCCCAAGCACGAGCGATTTTGCATAAGTTGAATTGAAATTCAACGATCTGATGCACACTTTGAGTGAAATATTCAAAAAAATTATGATCTTATTTGATGAAAGGTTGAAAAGGAGACCCGCTTCATGTGCATGCTTACAGTATACACGCATTTTTTTTCCGCCTCGCAAATCCCCGGTCAAATCTTAGGGGGGGGGGGGCGACCGCCCCCATCGCCCCCCCCCCCCCCCTGGCTACGCCAGTGTACACGGTGTATAAGCAAATGTGTTGTTGTTTAATCATTATACACTAAATTATTATACACTAAAGTATTACCTGGAGATGATTAGCGTGTGAATGTGCGTAAAAGTAACGTATTGGATTAAGCACATTTGATAGTTAATTGCGAAGCTCTGGAGAGTTAGACTTTGTGGTTGTTGTGTGGCTATAGTGTGGAGTGTATGTTCTCATTGAGTTGTACAGTATACTTTTGCACGATGAACCGAACGGTATAGATACGGATATTTAAATGCGTTTATGGCAGTAACGTATGTTGGATAAAGCATCATCAATAGTAAATTATGGAGCAGCGGAGCGCCAGGATGACCTAGTGTATGAATTTTTAAGTATCCATGATGAATATGAAGGAATGCAAAAGCATATGAATTATGCATGATTTTAAGAGTGGGCATCATCAGTAGGGAATTGTGGAACTGTGGAGAGCGAGACTTCTGAAGTGAGTTAATGGTAATTTGGGAGTTATGTTGCAGAGTCGCATATTTGCATGATAATGCATACGGAAATTTGATATCATTATATTATTTTGTGTAAAAACGATGTAGGATCATAAGATAATGATCACGTACTCTCTGAGTGGCGGAGTCGTTGAAAAGTGGAGTTCCAAAGATGCTGTATGATGTATGAATGCTCTTATCCTCTTATCAATTCAATTCGATTTCATTGTCCGTTTTTGGAAATTTGTTTTGTTTACATGCATACCCGGTTACATCGATACATTATACATATACAAAGCACATGTATAACATAAATACATAGACATGATAGACATACAAGAGACATACTGCAATACAATATCACTATCATTGTCAAAAATACATACTATTAAAGATGTATTGATCTGTATGATGTTTGGCCTTTGACCAAATAGCCCAGAACTTGCCCTGCGAAATCTTTGTTTAACAACAGATTATACACTGAATTTAAAGCATACGATCGAACAAACCAACATTGGGGCAATCGATAAACACAGCTTCATCCCCTCATACGTAAGTATGTAGTAGGCCTATTTGATATAATACAAATTTGATGATTGTAACACAAAGCTACTAAAACAAAATATTACAATCTTAGCGATGTCCTTCCGTTCAACATTCTGATCAAGCTAGACACAAAAAATTCTGGAAAGTTGTTTTGTTTACATGCATACCCGGTTACATCAATACATTATACACAGAGCACCCATGTAACATAAATACATAGACATGATCAACATACACCAGATATACAGCAATACAATGTCACTATCATCAAGAATACATCACATTAAAAAATATTAGTTTCATTTCATTTTCATTTCATTTATTTATTTCAACACGGCACATGATTCAGCCAGACGGCTGTTCTTCCTCATGTCCGTGCATCATGAGGTAAAAATGACATACTTTTTTTCAAAACATATACACATGTACATGAAACATATGTGACACTGCACCTCAAATCAAACAAAAAGTCGCCAGACATAAATTTTTAGTTAAGACCATATTCTGAAAGAGCAGACATTAAGCTTTAAAATGATGTATAACTCAAATCAAATGGACTCTCCTAACCTATCTAAATATTGGAAAGAAAGCACAAACTCAGGAAAAGTGTGAACTGAGAAAAGAGGCTCTGAAGTACAGTGTCTATTCAAGCGCTTAATCTTTACCAAACCGTGCTGGCTGTGCGATGAATGGGACATAAAACAGGAAGTAAACCACCAGAGTAACAACAATGAAGGGATTATGAGATTAAACTGAAATTAAGCATGCCTCATTAACACATTCTGTCCATAATTAATGCCAACTTTCAAAGCAGTAGCCCTATTCTTTCAAAAGTTATTAGAGTTGAAAGTGAAGAGTGTGGACAAGGTTTTTCAGAAATGAAAAAGGGATTCTAAAGACACACCTAATCACACTATTCTACCAAAAATGTTCGAGATAAACTGCTAAAAAAAAAAGACTTTCCTGCCCGTTTTATGATACCAAATTTTAGCATAATGTAAAAGAAGACCCGCTCTTTCAGAAAATATGAAAAAGTCAAGTTCGGCTAGGTTGACCCATTTCACTTATTTTCAGTCCTCACGCAAAATCAGTGTGTGCGACTTTATGTTCGTTTTGAGGTGCACGGTCACATATATACAAAATACAATTAGATGAAACAAATCAGAACAAAAGTAGAAAAAAAGAAAGAAAAAAATATTTACATAAAAAAATGAATACATGCTCGGTTTACTTGAAAGAAAAATGGGGAATGGGTACAATATCACTGTGTTGTCAGATACAAATTCAAACTCCGTCTAAACCGCTAAAAATTGTTTGCTGTTTTACGCATGTTGGCAATGTATTCCATAATTTTGGACCTTGATAACTAAAACTGATTTGCCTAAAGCAGGTTTTGATATATGGTAACTTGAATATCAGCATTGTATTCCTTAAATCATAATCAAAAATTTTCATCTCAAACATTTCACTTATATATTTAGGGGTTAAATCATAAGCGATTTTATACATTTTGCACAACATATGTTTTTTGTCCCCGCCGAACGAGTTCGAGCAGGGGACTATGAAACGGGGTCCGTACGTGTGTGTGTCCGTCCGTCCGTGTGTCCGTCCGTGTGTCCGTCCGTGTGTCCGTGTGTGCGTCCGTGTGTGATCAAAATCTTCAATTTGCTACTTCTCTGTCATTTATGAGCCAATTTTGATTCTGTTTGCTTTATATGTGACCGTGCACCTCAAAACGAACATAAAGTCGCACACACTGATTTTGTGTGAGGACTGAAAATAAGTGAAATGGGTCAACCTAGCCGAACTTGACTTTTTCATATTTTCTGAATGAGCGGGTCTTCTTTTACATTATGCTAAAATTTGGTATCATAAAACGGGCAGGAAAGTGTGTTTCTTAAGCAGTTTATCTCGAACATGTTTAGTAGAATAGTGTGATTAGGTGTGTCTTTAGAATCCCTTTTTCATTTCTGAAAAACCTTGTCCACACTCTTCACTTTCAACTCTAATAACTTTTGAAAGGATAGTGCTACTGCTTTGAAAGTTGGCATTAATAATGGACAGAATGTGTTAATGAGGCATGCTTAATTTCAGTTTAATCTGATAATTCCTTCATTGTTGTTACTCTGGTGGTTTACTTCCTGTTTTTTGTCACATTCATCGCACAGCCAGCACGGTTTGGTAAAGACTAAGCGCTTGAATAGACACTGTACTTCAGAGCCTCTTTTCTCAGTTCACACTTTTCCTGAGTTTGTGCTTTCTTTCCAATATTTAGATAGGTTAGGAGAGTCCATTTGATTTGAGTTATACATCATTTTAAAGCTTAAAGTCTGCTCTTTCAGAATATGGTTTTAACTAAAAATTCATGTCTGGCGACTTTTTGTTTGTTTTGAGGTGCAGAGTCACATATGATAGCACTACATGGGAGCTTTGAAACTTCTACACAGAATTTCAGTCGTGACCTTTGACCTTGACCTTTGACCTATATTGTACATTTTGTTACAAAATGCTACTCCTTCGCCATTTCTAACCCGATTTCGATTCCGTTTGCTTTATATGATGGCACTAGGTGAGGGCTTCAAAACTTCTACACGGAATTTTGACCTTTGACTTCTTTGACCTTTGACCTTGATTTTTGACCTATATTGTACATTTTGCTACAAAATGCTACTCCTTCGCCATTTCTAACCCGATTTCGATTCCATTTGCTTTATGTGATGGCAATAGGTGAGGGCTTCAAAACTTCTACACAGAATTTTGACCTTTGCCTTCTTTGACCTTTGACCTTGATTTTTGACCTATATTGTACATTTTGCTACAAAATGCTACTCCTTCGCCATTTCTAACCCGATTTCGATTCCGTTTGCTTTATGTGATGGCACTAGGTGAGGGCTTCAAAACTTCTACACAGAATTTTGACCTTTGCCTTCTTTGACCTTTGACCTTGATTTTTGACCTATATTGTACATTTTGCTACAAAATGCTACTCCTTCGCCATTTCTAACCTGATTTCGATTCCGTTTGCTTTATGTGATGGCACTAGGTGAGGGCTTCAAAACTTCTACACAGAATTTTGACCTTTGCCTTCTTTGACCTTTGACCTTGATTTTTGACCTGTATTGTACATTGGCTATAAAATACTACTCCTTCGCCATTTCTAACCCGATTTCGATTCCGTTTGCTTTATGTGATGGCACTAGGTGAGGGCTTCAAAACTTTTACACAGAATTTTGACCTTTGACTTCTTTGACCTTTGACCTTGATTTTTTACCTATATTGCACATTTTGCTACAAAATGCTACTTCCGGCGGGGACATATATTACGCACCGCGTAATTTCTACTTTTCCTTGTTTCTTCTCATCTCAAGTGTGTCAACAGTAATTTGTGAGTATAACAAATTAGTTGGATGTCTCGAATTCACCTGAAACACTGCTCTTAGACAACGATTCTGAAGAATTTGAATACGCTGAATATAACTCTGATTACTGTTTGACCATATAACATCACAATAATCAAAGTTACTTTGAATGATGGATTTATAGAATGTAATTGCCGTTTCAACTATTTACACAAAATGTTCAATTTTACAATCACATTCAAATTCACATGTTTAACCTTTTTCTTAGATGCTATTGACGTAGTTTCACAATTTTTCCAAATTAAGGGCTAATCGGTTACATTTTAGCCAATCTGCAATACAGGCCATATCATGGTTTAAATGTTCTTCCATCTGTTTTACATTTTTACTAGACACATAAATACACGTGTCGTCAGCATATAATGCAACTGATGAACGTTGTAAGCAGTTAGACAAATCATTGATATAGATTGTGAACAAAAGTGGGCCAAGGTTGGACCCTTGGGGGACTCCACATGTTACGCTAAGTGATTTCGATTGAAAACCATTCACCTCAGTATATTGTGTGAGATTGCTGAGGTAATCCTTAAACCATTCACAGGCATGGGGCGCCATGCCGATCATTCGCAGCTTGTCTACAACTATAGCGTGGTCCACTGTATTAAAGGCTTTTCTTAAGTCTATACTGACCATTCCCGTCACTCTACCATCATCCATAGAGGAGAGCCAGTCTTCTGTAACTTTCAATAGAGTGGTCATTGTTGAATGTTGTGGGCGAAAACCTGACTGGTTTTTGTTAATGGCGTCTACTGAATGCAAATAGGAGTAAACCTGATTGTACACAATCTTTTCAAGCATCTTCACAGTGATCGGCAGAATGGAGATTGGTCGATAATTACTGACATCTGTCTTCTTTCCCTTTTTATGAAAAGGGATGATTTTTGAAAGTTTCAGTGAAGTCGGAATTTTACCAGTTTTAAAGGACAAATTGAATATAAAGGCTAATGGTGCAATGATATTTTCAGAAACAGCTTTTAACAGACTCAGAGGTAACGTACCCCCTTCACTGGATTTTTTGTTCGGTAAAGCTCGCAAGGCTTTTTCGACATCTGATTCAGAGATTGGCTGAAAACTAAAGTTTGGTTGATTGACTGGTACATACTTCCTGTAGCCAAAATTATTATCGTGCGTGACGCTCCTCTGTATGATTTGACCAACTTCACTGAAATAAACATTAAATTGATCTGCAACCTCTTCTGAACTCATCAATTCACCATCTTTACCTTGTAAATATACTGGATCTTGATCTTTCTTCTTTAATGGTATAACATGCTTCAATGATTTCCATACCTCATGAGAATTTCTATCATTTGTTTCAACAGTCTTAGTAATATACCCAGATTTAGCCTTTCTTATTTCTGTAGTGACCTTATTTCTTAATATTCTATACTCACTCCAATCTCTGTGTCTGTCTTTGTGTATTACATCATAACCATCTATTTTGAGTTCAGTATCATCAATGTTTTCATTTACGTGCGTTTCACTTAGTGCGAACACATCAGGGAGAATTTGTTCATGCAACAATCGAATCTCTTCTATGTTTTTTAACAAAGACACGAAGTTGAGATGAGTGAATGTGAATCCTTTGCACTGACGGACTTTTTGAATCTGAACATCTGTATGGTCATCTTTACAGGGACTTAAGTAACAACCTTTCTGCTCGTTTACAACACCTGATATCGATATTGGCCCTGCACAGGTATCATCTGACAAGGAATGAAACGGAATTTCTCTAAACAAACACAGATCACAAATCCAGTCACAGTCAGATTCAAATATTTTTCTATGTACATTTGTGCACTTTAAGTGACACCACTTCTGCCAATATACACACATCAAACCATTGATTGTTTCTAACCGGAGTGCTACGTACATGCAATACACGGAAATCGAACCGGCATATTACAGAAATACAGAGTATATCGCTCACTTGATTCTCTTATTACAGTCAGTTGTGTTACAGTCAGCTTTCGCCCGAAAGCAAGTGTTGGTTCTAATCCTTATAAGAACCAACACTTGCTTTCGGGCGAAAGCTCTGTGGTCTAGTGGAGATGACGCCTGTCCGGTGATCAGGAGGTCGTAGGATCGAATCCTGCTCGAGTATGTACGCCCATGATTTTTTATCATGGCTACTACTAAAACACTGATCAATTCAGTGCTTACTTACGTCGATGTAGGGTAATTTGTCAATCAGTTGCAATGAAAACATCTCGACCGAAGAAATTCATGAATTTGAATAACAAAGCAGTACCCGCTGCATGCCATAAGGATTAGAACCAACACTTGCTTTCGGGCGAAAGCTCGGTGGTCTAGTGGAGATGACGCCTGTCCGGTTATCAGGAGGTCGTAGGTTCGAATCCTGCTCGAGTATGTACGCCCATGATTTTTTATCATGGCTACTACTAAAACACTGATCAATTCAGTGCTTACTTACGTCGATGTAGAGCAATTTGTCAATCAGTTGCAAATCCCACAAGTCTATACATGGAGTAGTTGATTTATGTACTACATGATGTAAAATTATGAAAATCGTCGGGAATGCCCCTTCAAATTCTTACATTTTAAATGTGTTTGTGACTATAATGCTCATTCCGGGGTGTATTATCTGATACTGGGCAAGATTTATATGTACAATCAATAGAAACTACACCAACAATAAACAGTTACAGGTAAACAGACATTCTCTAACAACTCGTTTCTACTGTAGATACAAACAAGTCAACATTATAATTATCTGAGATGCAAACAATACTTAGCATGAAATTTATAACACTTTGCAATATTACATTCCTAATGTTATCATATTAAACAGAAGATATACTAGTCTTTATAGACAGAGGTGTTAATTTGTCAAACCTCCTAATTAGCACTAATTAACACATTAACATCCTTCCTTGTTTTGGTCCAACAGGCAAATTCAGTTGCAAAAGCGTCAGTAAGAGACAAAATGACATCAACAAAAAAACTTACCTAGAGGTTCTCCATTCAAGAGTGTCGGGCGTTGGAACCAATTTAGGATTTCGTGTTGTAAACAATGGTGTCTCTACATACCTGGAAACAAGATATGCCTTCACTTATTTCTATCCAAAGCGTAAAATCTTGAATGACAACATCTTCACGACGTATTTCGATATGTGAATAAAACCACGCAGTATCATCAGTCATTGCATACAATTTCCATTCTTATGTTTTCCTCCAGGTAGTCTAACGAGCAAAAAAAAAAAATAATACAGATGCCTTCATCGTACACTCAGTTATGAGAAGATATACTAGTCTTTATAGACAGAGGTGTTAATTAGGCACATCTCCTATTTAGCTCTAATTAACACATTAGGGTCCTTTCTTCGATTATTTTCGGAAGTCTATTGTTTTAAGGATGAACTAAGCAATTAGTTATCCTCATGAGTATGCATCAGTTTGTTGGGGAATATTGCTGCTCTAAAGTTGTGCAGTGCAGTTTCGCTTATGAGGAATGCAGTAGAAAGGTCCATGATCACTTAGACCCCGTTTACAGTGCGAGGCTCGAGCCGCGGCCGAGCCCACCTTCATTTCAGTGCCAAAATGCGAGGCAAAAATTGGCCTCGCATTTGGCCACGTTCTGGAGGTGGTCTCGGCCTTTTCTCAGTGTAAACGTAAACTGGGCCAAATGCGCGGCCAATTTTAGTCTGGCTTCCAAACCCTCTGCCTGTACTATTTCGCTGTTCAGGATATTAACCCCCTCAACGTCGAAAACTAGTATAGTTCAAGGTGGTTTTGTCCTGCAAAGGATTTTTTCCTTCGGCACAGCCCTTTGCCCGAACGGCGACTTCGTCGCCACGGAATTCATTTGGCAAAGGGTCTGAAAATCAGACAATACCAAATTGCATTTGTTTACTAGCAGAGCGCCACTACGACAAAATATTGAAAGGTTTGAATCAAAAGCGCGGCCGAGCCCGGCAGTGTAAACGGACAAAATTGCGGGGCCCGGCCTCGCAATTGAGGCTGGGCTCGGCCGCGGCTCGGCCGCGGCTCGGCCCAGCCCCGCACTGTAAACGGGGTCCATATTATACGATGTGTTCAGCCACGATAAAGGGTAATGCACGGTGGGTATCAAAACAGCCAGCAAGAGTGTATCCAAGCACAAGCTCGCATTCCCGGTGTATATTCCACATATGGGTATGCAGAATGCGAGCGTACATCATGTACATCATGGCATAAAGAGGGATCAAGTTCATATTGCGATAACCTACATGAGAATGGTGAGGTGATCAGAGTTTCACTTTTCCTCGCTGTGCACATAGGGAGAACAAGCCCGTTCAAGACAGGAAACCAAGAAAAAAAAATATTTATCTATATATATATATATATATATATATATATACATATATAGTGTTCCAGTAGCCAAGATGAGGAAGTCTTTTGTGAGAGTTTAAAACGAGAGTCCAAGACAGGAAGGTTAGAATAAATAAGTCCAGTGGAACACAATGTAGGTACAATGTATATAGGGCCATGAGATGCATGATTCCAGCAACTGTGGAGACTGAGGATGCAGCGGGAGACTGGAAGCTATATAAAGGCAGAACTATTCTTTACAAAGAAGCGGGTGCTGGTTTACCGGATGTATCGGGACAAAAGCAGGAAGGAGAGAGAGGGAGACAATGAAGGAGTGAAGTGGAAAAAAGGCTACACCTAATTTCAATAACCAGCTGGGATAGAAATGACTATGCTGTCTGATTGGTAGGAAGTATCACCAAGAGCTGACCAATGGGACTGAAGAAAGATCTGTTCCAGCATTATAGTCAGCCCCACTGGGATCTCAGTAATTTGTGATAGGTGAATGTGAGTAAATGCTAGGCGGGCAACACAAACTTACGGAGGAGATTTCGTAATACACGTGACAAGAGCAAGATATAAACAGACTTTCACTTTTAGGCATTCTCAGCATTCCATGAACCTAATGCGTTCATCACATCAACATTCTTCATTGCGCCAACGTTATATCGATGGAAAGACTGGAAGGGATGCCGTTGAGTTAGCATGATTCGCTGAGTTACCATGATCACATGATCAATTGTAAATGCCTCAATGCATGACGTGTTGGCTCTGAGCAAGAAGGTCTCCGAAGAGTTGGAACCAGAACTCTACTGATTGATACAGTTTTGTTTGACAAGGAATGCAGTACAGCGGTAAACTGTAACTTACACAATATATCAAAATGGTTATTGGTCAGTGAATTTTCTACTTCTTCTAAGTTCTTCGTAAGAGAACACACATTTAAATGACAAAGTTTTAAACCACGGTGTGATTTGAGATTGCGACATATTGTCTCGCAGTCATCATATTGAAGTGTGTTAGTCAATAAGGACAATGCTGTCTGTATGGGTTCATTTGGCTCAGGCAAGTTATCAAAAGGCAATTCGGTGAAGATGCACTTATTACAGAACCAGTCAGCTGTTGAATGAAAGAAATTGTCGTCCACGTTTGAGCATGAGAGATGAATCCAGGTGTGCCATTCAACGGTTGTAGTCCATTTTAGCTAATGTACACATGATGTATTGTGTTGAACCAGTTTATAGTTGACGATGAAATGAAATGATGAGACCCAGTGCAAGATTATAACACACCCCAGTAAGAATGATATTGGAAACTGTCCACGAACCGTCCACGAATGATAATTTCATTACCGAAACGGTCATTCTGACGACGAAATGACCAATTTCGTAACGAAATAACAAAATGACCGTTTCGTTAACAAACTTATCATTTCTTGGACGAAATGTTCATTTAGGTAAAATTGTTGTCATTTCGATACAAAGAAATCATTTTGTCGACGAAATGACCGATTTCATAACGAAATATTCCATGCGACACTTGGTGCTGCATGGTTTTTTTTTCCATGGTTTCATTCGTACTACCTACGTAAATTCGGGCCTCTCTGTTTTGTGCTGTTTGGTAAAAACAGTTAATTTCTTGTATTTTGTTTAAATTTTTGAAGCGCTTTGCGTCTGTTAAGAAAAAGCGCTATGTAAATATTGGTTAGTGTACTAAACTAATTTTCAGTAAATCCTTGGTCTAGAGCACTTGCTCGAGGACAGCAAGCACTTGCTTGCATGTTCTTGGTAACAAAAGCTTTTGTTCGCAACAGATGTATATTTTCATGCTTCTGCAGATTCAAGCAAAAGACTAGCACTTGATATTGCATGCTACTTTTTAAGCATAGGACCCTACGTTTGTATTTTCAGTAAGAGGCAACAGCGCGGCAGGTAAAGTTCCATTGATTATTATAGTTCACATTAAATCGCACACAAAACATGCAAAACGAGTGCATTATAGTGTACACTTACACTCACTCTCAGCGCAAACTTGGTGTACCGATGGGATGCTGTGATAACATTGCGAGAAGTTAATACGGTATGAATTTTGCAAAATAATGTCAGATGTAAAAGATATTGTTTCTTCAAACTTCCTATCATGCTATCTCCCTCTCTCTCTGTCTCTCTTTCTCTCGTTTGCCTTTTTTTTTGGGGGGGGGGTTAAATCCTTAATTATGATTGTCATGTTAGTCGGCTCTATTCTCTCTCCCTGTTCTCTCTTTTGTCTGTTTCTCTTCTCAAATTCTCTCTAGTGCTAACAATCTTAGGCCCCAGTCACATAATGCTCTGCGTCCTGTGTTACGTCCAAAAAAGTCATTTTTCCCGCGGACTCTCGCGGATCCCTTGCCGTCACAAGAATTAAAAAAAAAAAGTACGGAAATAATGCAGGCGATACGGACAGATACGATCAGATGCGGACACCTGCGTCCACTTGCGAATAATCTTACGAATTGACACCTTATTTATTTTTTCGACTTGCGTAAACTTTCGAATACTTCTGAATACTTGCGGAGAGTTACGCATAGTTACAGATTGTTATGAATAATCATGGACAATGTGGTTTTCTCTGACGATCCCTGCTCAGTAAGTATATTATGAGAAGAAGGTTATCACATATCGGACTGTCTTACATTGTACATTAGGGAAAAAAGCTGAAGTTATGTTACGTACAACTTGTGAAGACTTTTCGCATCCTTTAATTTGTTTTACAGCAATAGAGGAAAAATGAAATTTTGAACTGTAAGTTTGAATTGATTTTGTGCATCTCAAACATGAATATATACATCATCAATGTCCAGTATACATAGCATAATTATACCATAGATAGAATGTAATATAGATCGAAAAGTTAAACAATGGAGTAGGAACAAATAAATTACAGTCATAGAATAGACAAGCTTTGCTTTAGCTGTAATTGTGCATCGATAGTCATGACCTACTGCGTTATGTTAAGGAGACTGATATAATAAAGTTACCGTAATGCTTGATAAGTTTTCAGAAATAAAAAAATAAACATCTGGACTTTAGAACACCCTTCCATTTCCAAAATATAGAATAAAAAATGTAATACACATTCCGTGGAGTGTAAAGTGGTTAAAGGGGATGGCTAGTACCTGATCAGTGGGAATCAGTGGGAATGCTGGGGGATGATTGTTCCAATCCTTGTGGGATTCATTTAAGACTACATTATATATCTCTTGCTGTGTGAAAATTATTTGCTTCAGAATGGCCTCATATTCAAGTAATGTGCAGTTTAATGTTTCCAGGTTACCATGCCTGTACAGTGACGGGGCCCGTTAACTATCGCCCCGACACTGTAGAGGCATGCACATTACTTGAATATGAGAGCATTCTTAAGCAAATAATTTTCACACCACAATAGATATATAATGTACTCTTAAATAAGTCCCACAAGGATTGGAACAATCATCCCCAGCATTCCCACTGATTTCCACTGATCAGTTACTAGCAATTCCCTTTAAGACTTTATAGAAATACATTTGTTCTCATTTTATATAGTTTATTGCTGCACCACATCCTCCCCGGTCAGAAAAGTAAATAATAATATGCTGTAACCCCATTCCCTTTTCAAAATATTCAACTTTTTCGAATAACATACATTCAGAGAGTGCAAGAAAAATAAGTTCAGCACCGAGGGTCAACAGTGTCATCTGTATATGGGTGCCACCTAAAATGACCATTTGCGGGAGAAATTTCATAACTTGACCACGCAGCCGTTCTGCCACTCCACCGCTCCGACTGAGATGCAGTATTCCTTCAGATACAATGCGCCGCAGCTTAGCAACACGGGTGGTGTACTAGTAGTTTACCGGTGTGCTAGTAGTTTACCATGAGTCTCTATTCCCATGGGAGAGGAAAATGGAAAACGTCAAAGGACGCAATTGTCCGCAGCATCCGTAACTGTCCGTAAATGTCCGTAAGCGGTCGTAAGTGTTGTGATACGTTAATTTGCGGTTAATTTCGGATACTTACGGTGGACGGGAATAAACGCAAATGGACGGGAGGTAAACTTATTTGCGGATGGTCTGCGTCTAAGCTACGGATCGTTACGTTCAGTCTATAATACCGAAAGTTACGTTTAGTTACGGTTACTTGCGTAAGTCTGCATCCGTGGAGTCCCTCTGCGAAATTTTGAACATTTCAAAATTTCGCAGGCTTGGCCCCGTCATTTTGCGTTTCTTTACGGATTAGTTACGGACAGTTACGTCTACATACGACCCTGCGGATGCCTGCGTCCACCCATCCGTATCTATCCGCGGCGGAAGTAACCCATCGTAAGGCACTGTGTGACTGCGGCATTAGATTCAAGTATAGATGTAAGCAAAGACTGCATGAAATATTGTCTCATTTGTGATTCTTTTTTTTTAATAATGTGAACCAAAAAAAGCAACTGTGATACTTCATTCAGTTTCCAGTATCATTCTTATTGGAGTGTGTTTTTATCTTGCACTCGGTCTCAACATTTCATTTCATCGTCAACTATAAATTGGTTCAACACAATACATCATGTGTACATTAGCTAAAATGGACGAAAACCGTTGAATGGCACAAAGTGCAGTGTTTGCTGACATGAGTAACAAGTAACTGTCTAACTTACAATGCATCGGAACATAAGTTTTGTGTGTTGTACAAATTTCTCCATGGCGTCAAACTCTTCCTACGTGATGGACATTACAGTCCTCAAAGATCTCATCGTTAATGAAAATTCGAAACTGTCACTATTAACATTGTATACAGATCTTTAGAGCTATAATTATGACCTGAACACTGGGAGATTATTCCTCATCCCCAAATGCTCCAGAAATAAATTCAACATGAAAGTTTTCTGAAACATCATTTCTTTTGTTTTAAAAGTTTCTCATGTTCCAGTTAAATTCCCTTATTGCTGCGATATTCCCAGACGTAACATGCTTTATCATCATCCGTCTTAACTGTTGTCGTCTATGCTACGGTACAAAGATGTAAAGTCGCTGTTCCGCATCTTCTCACCTTCATAAACTTACACTCGTAATATCAACTAGTCGATTTTGCGTTCGTACATTCTAATAGTACGCTTCACAGGGGTTTGGAGGTACGGGACATGGTTTGACAAACTTCCTATCTGTATCAGACAATGAGAGTAGGCCTTGGGAGAAATCACGACCATGGTGTATGGCTCTGGGAAGTTATACCGAAACAAAAAAAGAAAAGCCCGTGGCAGCGAGTGGATGGCAGGGCTGACAGAGGTTTGGGCAAAAAAAAAAATGAGTGGATCTATGAACCGAATATCATTGAACTCAAGTTCATCGTCATGATCTTGCCTCCGGACATGTTTAGACTGGGATGATGCAGTTCTCGTATAATCATTGTTGCATGCAAACTCCATCACATCCTTGAAGTTGTGCGCGATGACTGTATGCTACCTCGGTTTTCTTCGTTTGCCGAACAACCACTGGCAAAATTCGTTGCCAATGTCTTCTAACTTGAATACTTTTTTGTTCTCTTTTGTTTGTTGCACAGCGTTTCAAGGGGTAACGAGCAACAATTTGGAACACGCTTTCTGAACAACGCAGTAATTTAGGATGTCCATTCCTCTCTCTTGCGTACATACAAAGTCAAATAGTATAAACAAACATGGAAGCGCCTTTCTTTTTGGCGCAGCTTTACTTTTTTGTGCTTTTCGTTTTCTTTTCCTTCCTGTGCTGTATACAAGGCTGATTCGTTTCATTCGTCACAACTCCAGCATCATCGGCCTCATCTGTGTAAGTTTGGTTTTCTCCCAACCCCCATTATTTCTTCGACTTACTTGATATTATGTAAGTTCTGCGCGAACGGACTGCTTTTAACACGTATGCCCCGGATATATAAACTTTTCACAAACCATACACAAAATCTGCCCACACTTGTCAACCGTTTTCTATTTCCTCTGCAAATTGACATTACGTAATAATTCTGTTACAAAGTGGACATTCGTAATATTTCCAACAGACTCTCGTTTCTTAGCGGGAGCGAAAGCAATGATCGTTCTCTAAATTTCGGCTGCCCCTATGGCAATGTTGCAATATTGCTTCTTGCGATGGTGCGGAACAGTGTTTACCGTAACAAATGTTGTAGACATTCTCACATTTGTGTTCAAACTTTAAATCGTACCCCTTCAGACAGTTGATTCTCACAGATCTGCTATAAAATGCGCTGAGGGAGGTAACCAGGTCGAAATGTTTGTTATGCAAGTAAAGATTTATTTGGCATGATCTCGGTCTACAACTCAAACATCATCGACCTTACATGTATCTGTGTAATAACTAAGTGCGGTTTTCTCCACATCCCAAACCTCTCGGACTTGAAATGATCTAACTTCTGTGTAGTGTTAACGGGCTGCATATAACACATATCCCTCGGATACAGGCATACACACTTTTTACAAACTATACACAAAATCTACCCACATTCATGAACCATTTTGTATATCCTCAGCAATTGACATTGCGTAATACTGTTACAAAGTGGATATTTGTTATATTCCACCAGACGTGTTTCTTTGTTGGTGCGAAAACAATGATCGTTCTTGAAATTTCAGCTGCTCATATCCCAGTGTCGCAACGTTGCGTCTTGCGATGGGGGGGGGGGGGGGGAACGGTGTTTACCGTGGCAAAGATTGCAAGCATTCCCACATTTGCGCTCAAACTTTACATCTTACCCATTCAGGCACTTCTCATAGATCCGCGATAAAATGCGCTGAGGAACGTAACTAAGGCGAAGTGTTTGTTATGCCAATAGAAGTATGTGACATG
The DNA here is from genome assembly GCF_040938485.1 of Diadema antillarum. Classification (NCBI taxonomy): domain Eukaryota; kingdom Metazoa; phylum Echinodermata; class Echinoidea; order Diadematoida; family Diadematidae; genus Diadema; species Diadema antillarum. The sequence continues at coordinate 1,955,932 of NW_027271466.1, read as the reverse complement.
CTCTCGATCTTCAGGACTTGAATACCCTATTGGGTCCAATTCTTTAAAAATGGCAATTTTCTGTAGTTTCGCGTTTTTACAGTAGTTTGATAGGACTGGATATCCTCTGGACTGCATTTCTTATATGCGAGATTTACATCACTATGAAAATCTCTCGCGTAGTCCACTTTTTGTCCATAACTTTCCCTTATGCAGTACCAGTCTGGGTAATTTTTTTTAATGCCAGGGATTCCTGTCGCTATCACTCTCGCGCCACACATCTCATCCACTCCCCGACATTTGATTTGTATGATGCTCAGATTTTCCGCAGTATCTTATTGAGATTTAGAACCCTTTGATTTGATTCTTCCCCTCAGGTAGGGCAAAATGTGTGACATTAAACGTCCAAATTTCATCGAGTGACAGTTCCTCATGTGATTGGCGCGTTGACTGTAATTTGATGCTGAATGTATCGTGCTTCATCTGGTCCTTCAAAACGTAAGGCATACTGATCGGCTTCTCCAGTTTAGAAGTATTAAAGAAAGCTCTTACGAAATCTCTGTCCCGAGCACCCTCAACCACGTCATATACATATTGTTGAACAGCCCAATTACAAGAGGCAACATGCCAAACATGGGACTCTTTCTCTATCGTAGACCAGATTAAAAACAACCAAACAAACAAACCAAATACATGATGTATCGGTCATGGCGACATTATGCTTGTTACAATGTATTTGACTGACCTTAACCAATTTTCTCTCATTGTACACTAGCAGTAGTTGGAGGAGAGAGTGTTCCGCTGCTTCCCGCTTCCTGCCTGCGGTGGATGACATTGACATACTCCCTCCATCTCCCAATGTTAGAGACCTCTCTCTAAGCATCATTGCTGCTCCCAGAGTTTAAGCCGACATTCGTTGCTCGCGATTCTCCAACATGACTCGTACACTCGGACCAGGATTGATACTTCCCCAACTGTGGTCATCTATGAAATGGAGTATATTACATACAGTTTTAGCACCAACACTACGTCTTACTCTCTTCGAAGAGGAAAGTCGCATCTAGCATACACACGTTATATATAAGCGCTACATAAATGTTATTCATTATCATTATCATCATCATTATTTGCGCATTGCAACCTTTTACTCTCGCTTTGACATTCTTATGTGTACGATTGAAAATAAAACTAAAATAACGACAAACAAAAAGATAAACAATGTAACGTACCTCCGCTTGGCTGATTGTGGAAATTCTGCGCAGTGGGGGAGGGGCATCTCCTTGACATTGTCCTCGTGTAGATCAATCAGTGGAGTTCCGGTTCACACTTCCATTCTGCCCATGTGTGGAATATACCGTGCAAACGTGTGCTTGGATGCATACTAGCACATTGTAAAGATCGCTGTGATTATCATGGATGAAAACAATGTGTAAGTGACCGTAGATCGCTATATTGCATTCCTTGTCAAACAAATGTGTATCAATCAGTGCAGTTCTGGTTCCAACTCTTCGAAGAGTTCCTTTCTCAGAACCAACACGTCAATTTACAATTGATCATGTGATCATGGTAACTCAGAGAATCATGGTAACTCAGCGACATCCCTTTCACCCCTTTCCATAGATGTAACGTTGGCGCAATGCAGAATGTTGATGTGATGAACGCATTAAGTTCATGGAATGCTGAGAAAGCCTAGAAGCACGTCACAAGAGAAAGATATAAACAGAGTTTCACAGACTTACCAAGTTTCAAGTCTATCCGACTCAATATGACGTCATACGGGCCCGTCAAAATTGAAATTCGGCGCCCGCGTCAATGGCGATATACAGTGCAACTATGCCAAAAAACCCGCCAATTTTAAATCCAATTTTACTCGTCAGGATGGACGGTGACCCCCCCCCCCCCCCCTTTTCTGTACATATTCTGAAAGCTAATGAGTTGTACATGTCATATGATGGGTTGACGATGCTGGAAAAATGATCATAAAATTTTAAATTTCTGAATGAAATAAAAAAGGCAAATTTTCAAAACGACGTCATCAAATTTCAAATTCACTCAAGCGTATACTATCTCGCCTATCCTTTGCCGATTTTCACCCAGATTGCAGTATCTTGTAGCTTATTGAATGCTCTGTCATGATTGTATTATCAGAATTTTGATTAGATGACGGCATCGCATCGTAAAAATGGATTGAAAGTAACCTTGTCAAATTTGACCAGTTTACGTGCATAGCGCATCCGACTTGTAATCCTGAGGTCCCGGGTACGAGGCTCACCCCTGCCAATATATTTCTTGCTTTTTTTAAACACTTTTTATTTCTTTTTATTTAGTTAGTCTTATTCACTCTTCCTAACTTTATCTTTTTTCGATTTTGTTATGCTTCTCCTTCAAATTTCTATACAATACCTTATTTTTCTCTTTATTTTTCTTTCTTTCTTCCACTTTCTGTGCAATAGATCAACAACAACAATGGTTATCAACCCCATATTTTGCACATGTTAAGTTCATGTCACGAACATCATTTCATAAGATAAAAACTGCTTCCTCCGACTCCATCTTGGGCAGGTAAATTAGGGTCAAAGGTCAAACGTGTTTAATCCTGTATCTTGGAAAATACACGTCCTATCTTTCCCACATTTTGCACACGTAAGGAACATGTTGCAAGAATAATTTCACAAAATAACAAGATTTTGCTCAGATGCCATCTTGGCTGTGTAAAGTGAGGTCAAAGGTCAAATATACTTCATTCTGTAATCTAATTAGTGTTTATGGTATCACTGTTCTATTTTGCACACACATGGACCTCGATAGCTGGATCATTTTGTAAAATAACGACGCTTTGGTCGGACGCCATTTTGGCTGTGCACATGAGGTATTATCTCTACGGGAGTACATTTTTTCTGAAAATGAAAAATGATATGACTGTCTTTATCGAGCACTAGCTAATTTATCCTTCAGTGAATTTCTCCCAGATTCGAATATGTTGTAGAAGAAACTTTGGGCTATCGTTCATGCGATCCACATTCTTGCTGGAAGTCGGGATTAGGTCCAAAGAACTGCTGAAATTGACGCTCAACTTCAATGTCGGAAGATATGTCTTTCTAATCTTTCGGTGACTTTCTTTGCAATAGCTAAAAAAAAAAACCGCTCCCTTTCACCACCACATTTTGCACATGTTTAGTCCATGTCAAGTACATCTTTTCATAAAATAACAACTACTTCATCAGACATTGTCTTTTCTAGGTAATAAGGGTCAAAGTCATAACATTACTTTTATTTCCGAATATATCGGATCACCTAATTTGTCAGTGTTGACATATTCCAAGTCTAGTTCTTCTTCTTTCCTTATTTCTCCTCAAAAGTTGTGCAGAGGTTAACTCCGAGAGTGCTCTGAATATTGATTTCAAAATGATATGTATTATGTCCCAAAGACGACAGATCTTATAAAATCAATGTGATCAGTCGACCGTGATGTCATATGCAATAGAAATTTCCTGTTTTTTCACCCAGATCTGATGTTTGAAATGTCAAGGAATATTTCTACCAGGTTTCAAGTCAATCCGACTCAATATGACGTCATACTGGCCTGTCAAAGTTGAAATTCCGCGCGCGCTTCAATGGCGATACAGTGCAACTATGCAAAAAAAAGCCAATTTCAAATCCGATTTTACTCGTCAGGATGAATGTTGACCCCCCCCCCCCATTTTCTTTACATATTCTGAATGCTGATGAGTTGTTCATGTCTTTTTATGGGTTGCCGATGCTGAAAAAACGCTTTAAAGATATCAAATTTCTTAATGAAATAAAAAAGTAAATTTTCAAAATGACGTCATCAAATTTCAAATTCACTCGAGCGTATCTCACTTATCCTTTGCTAATTTTCACCCAGATTTCAGTATGTTGTAGCTTATTAAATGTTCTTTCATTAATGTAATAACAACATTTTGATTGGATAACGGCATCACATCGTAAAAATGGATTGAAAGTAACCTTGTCAAATTTGACCAGTTTACGTGTTATCTCTATGGGAGTGCAGTTTTTCGGGAAATGAAAATTGACATGACTATCTTTTCGAGCACTAGCTCACTTATCCTTCGGTGAATTTCTCCCAGATTCTAATATGTTGTAGCTGAGACTTTAGGCTATCGCTTTGTGCCTTTCGATTTTTCATGCGACGTCGAAATCATGTCGAAAAACTTGGTTGAAATTGTCACTTGGCTTCGATGTAGCGTCATTTTGCTTTTATAATACACAGAGCCTATGTGGGGATGAAGTAGGTCAGTGCATAGCGCATCAGACTTGTAATCTAAAGGTCTCGGGTTCGAGCCTCACCCCTGGTTTTTGCTTTTTTCTAAACACTTTTTTTCTTCTTTTTCTTCAGTTATTCTAATTCTCCCTTCATAACTTAATCTTTTTCTGATTTTTTCTTATGCTTCTCCTTCAACTTTTTCTTTATTTTTCTTCTTTCTTCCACTTTCTGTGCAATAGATCAACAACAGCAATGGCTATCAACCCCATATTTTGCATATGTTTAGTTCATGTCACGAACATCATTTCATAAGATAACAAGTACTTCCTCCGACACCGTCTTGGGTAGGTAAATTAGGGTCAAAGGTCAAAAGTGTTTAATCCTGTATCTTGGTAAATACACGTCCTATCTATAATACACAGAGCCTATGTGGGGATGAAGTAGGTCAGTGCATAGCGCATCAGACTTGTAATCTAAAGGTCTCGGGTTCGAGCCTCACCCCTGGTTTTTGCTTTTTTCTAAACACTTTTTTTCTTCTTTTTCTTCAGTTATTCTAATTCTCCCTTCATAACTTAATCTTTTTCTGATTTTTTCTTATGCTTCTCCTTCAACTTTTTCTTTATTTTTCTTCTTTCTTCCACTTTCTGTGCAATAGATCAACAACAGCAATGGCTATCAACCCCATATTTTGCATATGTTTAGTTCATGTCACGAACATCATTTCATAAGATAACAAGTACTTCCTCCGACACCGTCTTGGGTAGGTAAATTAGGGTCAAAGGTCAAAAGTGTTTAATCCTGTATCTTGGTAAATACACGTCCTATCTTTTTCACATTTTGCACACGTAAGGAACATATTGCAAGAATCATTTCACAAAGAAATCAACATTTTGCTTAGATGCCATTTTGGCTGTGTAAAGTGGGGTCAAAGGTCAAATATACTTCATTCTGTAATCTCATTAGTGTATATGGTATCATCGTCATATTTTGCACACACATGGACCTCGATAGATGGATCATTTTGTAAAATAACAACGCTTTGGTCGGACGCCATTTTGGCTGTGCACATGAGGTTTATCTCTATGGGAGTACATTTTTTGTGGAAATGAAAAATGACATGACTGTCTTTATCGAGCACTAGCTTATCTATCCTTCGGTAAATTCCTCCCAGATTTTAATATGTTGTAGACGAAACTTTGGGCTATCGCTCATGTGATCCATATTCTTGTTGGAAGTCGGAATTACGTCCAAAGAACTGGTTGAAATTGACGCTTGGCTTCAATATCGGGAGATATGTCTTTCTTTCGGTGACTTTCTTTGCAATAGCTCAAGAGAAACACGCCCTTTCACCCCAGCATTTGCCACATGTTTAGTCCATGTCAAGTCCATCTTTTCATAAAATAACAACTACTTCATCAGACACTGTCTTTTCTAGGTAAATTAGGGTCAAAGGTCATAACATTTATTTCCGAATATATCGGATCACCTAATTTGTCAGTGTTGACAAATTCCAAGTCTTTTTTTTTTTGTATTCTACGAATTGTGAGATGTTGGTAACAATGAGACGGTTCTAGGACTGCTCCCCCAGAGGACAACTCCCCCGAGGATTACTCCCACCTGACAACTCCAACGGAGGACGTATCCCCCGGAGGACTACTCCCCGGAGGAGGTCTCCCCCGAGGACTACTCCCCCGGAGGACTACTCCCCCGGATGGACTACTGAGTACTCTCCCGGAGGACTACTCCCCCGGAGGACTACTCCCCCGGAGGACCACTCCCCTGGAGGACCACTCCCCCGGACGACAACTCCCCGGATGACCAATCCCCTTGTCGACCACCCTCACCGTTTTTCATGAAAGAATTCGATTTAAATTCCTGTTGACGCTGATTTTTCAAGAGTGATAGAGTTAACTTTAAGTATGTGTGAACGCTGCACATCTATTCATTTGTCCATTCATTCATTTTACAATGATAATTGAGCTTCGGCTAAGTACGAAAACAATTATTTCAGAAATAATGTAAACATAGAGGTTCGGCATCATTATTCTATAACTAAGGGGTCACCTCGTCCCTTAATTCCCATAATTTCCATCAGCTGTCCAACTTATTAATGCTCTTTTAGCAATCATATTCCCCTCCCACACGAGGAAAATTTGGCATTTTCAGACCTGAAATTCAGCGATGTGGTGCACACTTTTGGTGAAATTTGGGATTTTTTTTCTATCAAAAAACAAGTAAGAAAAAGAAATATTCATAGATAATAGTTATTGAATGACTATACATCGTGGTATTTCAGCTCTTGCTCCGCCTGTGCGACATCACTGTGAAGGCCTACTAAATAGTGGCGCCTATCACCGGCGTAGCCAGGATTTGATCTTAGGGGGGAGTAGCTAGATGCGAGGCAGCGATGCGAGCGAGGGGGTAGGGTGTGGGAGGGGGTGTTCCATCGACTTGAAACAGTCCAACATGTTTAAGATAGCAGTACATTTTATGTAGATTATTATTGAACAATTTTGCCTATAAAATGGTACCATTTAGAGAAAGTTCTTGTCTTAATTCTTACACTGAAGATCATGAACGCGATCATGAATTTTGACATTGTACAGTCCCAAAACGGCCGTTTGTAGCTATATTTTTTTTTTTCGCTTAGGAAATTAAAGGGGGGGCGCACCGGGCGCATTTGCTGGCAACTACTAGCAGCAACATCAGGAGAATGACATAACGATTAAATGCGAGCGGTAGTTGTCCAATTTTCCATAAAAGAAGTTCGAGATTTGTCCTCATCTCGGGAATTGCTTGGGGGACAAATGATTTGTCTGCCCCAAAAATTTCCGTAGGGGCAGGGGCAAATGCCCCTTTGCCCCCCCCCCCCCCCCCCCCCGAGATAGATTCGACGCCCCTGATCATCCCTGGGTATGCCCATAGATGTATCAGAGTCATCATCGTTGCAGGAATGATTCAGGAAATGGAGGGGGGTTCAATTATGGCGTTATAGCTTTTGTTATAGGTGATCCGAGTATCCTCTCGGATCACCTTCTGTATCTGTACTTATTCTTTAATTGTTTGTTTGTTTTCGTACATAATTTGCAGATGGTCCCGAGTTGCTCGCTTCATAGCATGTTTACATGTAAGCCTATGCTATTTGACGTTGTCAACGTCTGGACCATAACACTTTACAAGTTGTATGTCGATATTACTTTATTCGCGAACGAGCGAAGCGAGCGAGCGCTTGAGAAAATTATGTATACATTATCTTACAAGCAGTGGCGTACCGTGGGTCAAGACATGGGGGGGGGGGGGCACCTCGTGGAAAATTAATTTTGAGCGTGTGTGTGCTCTTGCGTGCGTGCGTATGTGTGTGTGCGCGTGTGTGCGTGCGCTGTGTACAATACATAACGGAATGTGATTGTAGGTTTTCTTTACATGGATTATGGAATGACGGTGTGAAAGGACAAATCACTGGCAGCAACATCAGGAGAATTGCATAACAATTAAATGCGAGGGGGCGAAGCAAGCGAGCTTGAAAATTTTGACATTTTACAGTCTTAAAACTGCCGTAATTGCAGCTATATTTTTTCGCTTGGGAAAATAAGGGGCGGGGGCGCACCGGGCGCAACTGTTGGCAGCTACTGGCAGCAACATCTGGAGAATGGCATAACGATTGAATGCGAGCGAGCAGAGCGAGCGAGCTTGAGAATTTTGACATTTTACAATCCCAAAACTGCCGTTTGTAGCTATACTTTTTCGCTTTAGAAATTAAGAGGGCTCACCGGGCGCAACTGCTGGCAATTACTGGCAGCAACATCAGGAGAATGGCATAGTGATTAAATGCCAGCGAGCTTGAAAATGTTGACATTTTACAATCCCAAAACTGCCGTAATTGTAGCTATATTTTTTCGCTTTGGAAATTAAGAGGGGGGGGGTGCACCGGGCCCAACTGCTGGCAATTACTGGAAGCAACATCAAGATAATTGCATAACAAAATTTTGACATTTTACAGCCTCCCAAAGCTGCCGTAACTGGAACTATATTTTTTCGCTTTGGAAATTAAGGGGGGCGCACCGGGCGCAACTGCTGGCAGTTACTAGGCAGCAACATCAGGAGAATGGCATGGCGATTAAATGCGAGCGAGCGGAGCGAGCGAGCTTGAAAATTTTGACATTTTATAGTCCAAATGTGACTGTGCACCTCAAAACGAACATAAAGTCGCACACACTGATTTTGCGTGAGGACTGAAAATAAGTGAAATGGATCAACCTAGCCGAACTTGACTTTTTCATATTTTCTGAAAGAGCGGGTCTTCTTTTACATTATGCTAGAATTTGGTATCATAAAACGGGCAGGAAAGTGTGTTTTTTTAGCAGTTTATCTCGAACATTTTTGGTAGAATAGTGTGATTAGGTGTGTCTTTAGAATCCCTTTTTCATTTCTAAAAAACCTTGTCCACACTCTTCATTTTCAACCCTAATAACTTTTGAAAGGATGATGCTACTGCTTTGAAAGTTGAGTTTAATTATGGACAGAATGTGTTAATGAGGAATGCTTAATTTCAGTTTAATCTGATAATCCCTTCATTGTTGTTACTCTGGTGGCTTACTTCCTGAATTTTGTCTCATTCATCGCACAGCCAACACGGTTTGGTCAAGATTAAGCGCTTGAATAGACACTGTACTTCAGAGCCTCTTTTCTCAGTTCACACTTTTCCTGAGTTTGTGTTTTCTTTCCAATATTTAGATAGGTTAGAAGAGTCCATTTGATTTGAGTTATACATCATTTTAAAGCTTAAAGTCTGCTCTTTAAGAATATTGTCTTAACTAAATATTCATGTCTGGCGACTTTTTGTTTGTTTTGAGGTGCAGGGTCACAAATATTGCCGTTTGTAGCTATATGTTTTTGCTTTGGAAATTAAGAGGGGGGTGCCCCCCCCCCCCCCCCCCCTCCGATCCGCCACTGGTATTCAAGGGTGTCGATTTATTTTCATGATTGGAGGAGGTATGATCAGCGAGGGGGCGTCGAAGTGACTAAGCGGTTGAAGGATGTCCAAAATCTGCGCTTTAGAGCATCCCCTATATATGTGTTTGTGTTTGAGTGTGTTTACATGGAAATGTTAGGAAATAGCCAAGGTCAAGTCTTACTATGGTGAGTTGGCTCAGTCGGTAGCGCGTCTGCCTCACGATCACGCGGCCCGGGTTCGAACCCGAGTCTGGACTGAGCAATGTTGTGTGTAAACATACCGTCCCCTCTAGCAAGAGGCAAAACACTCTGTCCCTCGGATAGGACATAAAATGGAGGTCCCGTGTATGAGAGAGTCACAGCTCATGCACGTAAAAGATCCCGCTTCATTCATTCATCGCAAAGAGCAGGGTGTCTAACCCGGTGAAGTGGTCCTACCCCACAACCAACTGGACCCCATGGAAGACCAGCTTAGTGTAGCTGAATATGGGCTATCCAGCCATCTTCACAGATGGAAAAGGAACAACAACAACTATTGCCAATGCAAGGCATTTTAGTATAGACTAGTATGTAAAGCAACACTGCAAAATCAATGACCTAGCTTTGATATAACGAAGCGTAAGGTACGAAAGGTGTACATCCTACATCACACTGCGAACAGTGCAGCGACTCTTTCAGCCGTTCGGATGTTCTGAGTACACTATTATTATTATTATTAGTAGTAGTAGTAGTAGTAGCAGTAGTAGTAGTAGTAGTAGTATTTATAGTGCGCTTTTCCCACAAGGCCCAAAGCGCTTACAATCAATTCAAAACATGTACGACAGTATGTGTAATTGGATAAATGTTACAGCTACGAACTAGTTGCTACTACACTGCGCACATCTTGCTTATATTCAGAATGCATGCATCACGCTGAATCACAATCTTTTGTCGGCTCCGGGCTTTTTGAACAATGTTTCACACTATATACCTCTTTAATTATGGTTAAAAGAAGACTTAGAAAAACATCTTATTTCTTGATCTCCCTTTCATGTCGATTTCAAAAGCAGTTTATCTGTTTATTAACCCTTGAATTGCCATTTTGGCAACTTTTTTTTCTTCTTTTTTCTTTCTTTTTCTTTTTTTTTTACCAGCGGATTGGGGGGGGGGGCACATGTCACCCCCCCCCCGTGCCCCCGTAGTTACGCCACTGCCTACAAGATAGAATAATGTTCAGCTCTGTTAACTGTCTGAAGGCGGGCGTACGAACGTCATGCAATATGCCAAAATTGATACAATCACATTTCTGCTTCCTCCATTTTTTCTCAAATTTCAGGGGGGGGGATGATTGTAGAGGCCATCCCCCCCCCCCCGGATTTACGCCCATGATCTTGACTCTAATGCTTTTGGGTCTGGAGAAAAAGATTTCTCATTTTTAGGGGGCCAGGGTGGCTACCCCCGGCCCCTAGGGACCACATGAAACACATGACGCAACTTTGGGACCCCATCCCCTAAGGATGGTTCCCAGTATAAGTTTGGTTGAAATCTGTCATCTGGTTCTAAAGAAGAAGAAAACATGTGTTTTTCTCAATCCCCCGCCCAGGAGCTCCAACGGGGCTATCCAAGCTATTGCCATGACTTAGACCCCGTTTGCACCGCCGGACCACTTTTAGGCCGGCCCAGGGCCGGTGTAGCGGCACATAGCGTTCCGCGGCGTTTTTTTTTTTTTTTTTTTTTGCTATAAAACAGTATCCGCCGGCGGTTATCGTTTCAATCCGCAATTATCGTTCCGACGTGGGCTAAAATCTGCCGCGATAAGTTACGGCAGTTACTGTACAGCGGCGGATTTTGTATATACTGACTACTACGTTAGCGTTGCTTATTTTTCTGCCGCGTGCACGTGGTCTTCGTCATCCAGTGACTGTCAGAATAGTCCCGCGCTGCGGATTAGGTTCCAAGTGGCCTATCTACCAATAGTTGCGCGAGCTTTACGGCAGCCATTTTAGTAAGCAAAATGCTGCATGAAACGTCAAGCGATGGAGTGAATTCTGCCTCCCTTTGAATACGCAACAGGGACATATATCTGCCTCTCTCTGAATACGCTACAGGTAAAAGCTATATAAAAGAAGTACACTTGTGTTCATAAAAAGCGTTCTTATCCCATTTGTATTTTTCTCTCTCCCTACAGATCTCATCAAAATTTGGTACAAGGCACCCATGTTGATTTAGGTTTCAATAAATCTGAGACTTGCTCTTCAGCCATGTGCTTTGTATGTGAAATTGACCCAAAGTTATTTCAATCGAGATATCTAATGCACAATTGTGGACAGCCCCCAAATTACTATTTTTCAATAATATTTGAAGAAATTTGAAAGCTTTAGGTGACTTTGATATAAACTCTCCTTGGTATTTGACATAGAGTTTGCCGCTCACATTTTCACTGCCCAAAAATCTCCAAAAGAGATCCTGACTACAACATGAATAACATAATTATCTTTTCTCATGCATGGCGTTTCCTATCTTTTATTTTATGCTAATGTTCAGTTAGCTAATACATAGACCTATTGCTGAAATATTCCCCCATTTATGTAAAACTTGAATTCTTCACTTTACAAGTGGCTTTCTAAATCAACATTTTGTGACCACTTTGTTTTAGGATAACCGTAAGAAGAGCAGAGAAAAAATCTGGGACAGCCATCAGTGTCCAATCCAGACCTTTTATTCAGAATCTGTCTTTTCTTTTTCTAAAACTTCTCTTTTGATGTCCAAATTAATATTTGACAATCTTATACACACTGAACGATTTCATCTTCATTTAATAGACAAATTTTAAAAAAAAGTTTATGTTTCCAGTTTTTTTTCCTTCAATACAGATGAGCAATGGGATTGTTTTTTACCCTGATCCTGAAGAACTAATTAAATATGATAAATTGAAATCCACTACTCATTTCAGATTTGTGCAAGTCAAAGATGATTTAGAACTCACAATCTTTTCAACAGTAAATATATATATGTCATACCATTGCATTGCTTCCGATCACGTGCCCTGGTATCAAGAGGCTACGTAATACGCATGCACTGATCCCGCCCTTTTTTTCGTAGGCAGGCGAGGATTATCTTATGAGTATTTATTACTCAGACGGGGGGCGGGTGCTGTGAAGTCTCGAATATCTAGCAGAGTGAATGGGGATTATCAGTAGTGCAACTAGACATGTAGATGTTCAATACATTGTGCACGCGAATAATTTTCTTTGGCTCTTGTATCATAAATCAATGAAGGCATAAAACATAATTATGTATTTTTGTGTTCATGTCATACAGTCTATAATATGTGCATTTTGTGTTCAGCAAAATCAAGGTACATCAAGCAGAGATCGCTGGCATGAGTTTGGAAGTTGATAATGTAGTATAGCAGTATATAGCAGGAACATGGAATGAAATGCTTTCCACCTCCATGGGGGAAAAGCATATGAGAGGATACAATTATACAGATGATCTTTATTTATTTTTTTAATAGGATATGCTATTGTGAACCATAATCCACAAGGCGTGATTCTAAGTATCAGTATCATGCATACAAATGCTGAGCACTATACATGACAACCTCATGGCCTAAGCAATATAAAGGTTCACAGCATGCAGTTTGTTGAGAGGGATGCTAGTAATAAAAAGAAAATATAATGGGACCTGACAAATAATGTGCTATACAATCTGGAAACAATCAAGGAATCCGGGGCATTTATCACATTTATGTGAAAAGCCTATCAAATTAAGTACTAACACAGAACTTCAACTGCTAGTATCGGGTACAATCACCAATTATTAAGGTTTCGACAGAACTGCAACTATTGGGTACGGACGATCACTATATACTATAGGCAATATTGTTGAATGCATATTGTATAGGCCTATCTCTCTCACTGGTGCTTAATCACAATAATTTCATTTCATTTTATTTCATATCATTCTATTTATTCCCATCATTCAAGGATAAAAAACACATAACTTACAAATCAAAATAACGTGGATAAAAGGTATTGGTAACATAAGATGCACTGTACAAATCAGCACAAAATTCACGATACATGTAATGATGAAAAATGAAATGTACATAAGAAAGCTTTTATATGGCTTGAAAGACAAATTTGAAACGAAAAAAAAAATGCCATAGTCAAAATACATATATATAACACAAAATTTAAAACCAATGCTTTCACACAGAACATCGTGAACTCAGAAGATACTTTTCAAACTTTTCTTTTTTTAATATTATTGAATTGTAGATTAAAAACATAATTCACATTCAAATCATACCACAATACAGGTCCAGTATACCGTAGTGAATGTTTAGACTTATCGTTTTAATGCAGGGTAGGGCCTACTTAATGCGCCAATGCCACATGACTACTGTGCTTGAAAGGCGAACTGGGAAAAAAATGAGTGATGAAATGCCAAAATCATTACGTGCACATGGAAGTGAGTCCAGTTGTTAATCCTCGGTTGTACTATGACGTGTTGTAAGATTTGGAAGATGTTATTAAATTCTGCCGACGCCCGATTGGGAGTATGACGGTCTCAACAAAAACATATTTACAATAATGAATAAGTGTATATTAATGAGCATATTTTCAATGATGAATATCTCCTAAAAAATGTAGATATATACATTAATGAATACAAATGTTTGCATTGCGAATTCAGTAACTAAAATATCCCTGGAGCTATAATAATTACTGTGTTTAGCAAAATTACATTGTAAAACGCACTGGTTGTTTAACCACGCTGCCGCTCACCAGTAGTTACATTCACTGTGATAACTGTTGTATCATTATCATTTAAAAAAAAAACTCTCATCAATTAACGATTTAGAGAATACAACATTTATATTGTAGTGAATTTTACTTTTGTTTATGGCACCTTTTATCGCCACGCAAAACAATCTACCCATTTGATAAGCCCCGGCACAAGATTAGATGAAATATTCTTTTGGTATGTACAGCGACTGTGTTTCTCTAGTAAAGAAAGAGCACAAAAATGAATTAAATGGAACTCATCCCTTACGATCTAGGCCCTTCATTTATCATCATTTACTAAACTCCAGAAATCGATTGTTAGTGAAGGGTAACATATTAGACGTGCATCTGAATTTTACACAATGTAGTTGCATCGATCAGTATCACTTAAAAACTGGATTTACGTCTCAAAAGCCAAGTCTTTTTAATCATCATATAATTCGAACAAGACGATTTGAACATGTAAGTATGCTGCATGCCAATCTTGTTCTGATCTATCCTTTACAAGAAACTTCAAAGCTGCTTTCCGTAGTATCTTCAATGTAACTCATCCATTTTGACGTGAACTATATGGATCTTTGTCCATATTAAAAACAAAACCATGATAAATCAATAAAACGTGTTGCCCTCCTGACCTTTCACAATTTTGAGCCAAAATCCTGTCATTTTACAGCTATAACATGACTTATTGTTAAGAGTGGAGCGCCCAGTTTCTCCACACTCCATTGCATCTGGAGTACATTACAATTCTCTAACGTTAAACCTTTCAGTGAAAATTTTCGAATTGAGCAGTATCTTCAAAGCCTTTTACTTTACACCCATATATCAGTATTTATAAAATCATCCGATCAAATACTAGAAGCTCCATCGCTCTACAAAGGAGGTACATTAATCATTTGCCCAAACCGCGGAAGAGAACCTCTCCTCTTCTTACTTCCAGAATACAGATCGTGGTTGGTGCAGACAGCTACAGTGCACAGATGATTAAATGCGTACACACACGAGCACACACACACACACACACACACGCACACACACACACACACACACACATGTTCACACATGACTCTATATAACACTAAACATACTAAACATGTTATTTAGGTTTCTCAATAATCCAGCCATAATTGATACCAGACCTATTTAAGATGTTCATACCTTTTGAATGTTTTACATTGATACTATCAGTGAACCTTCAAGCAGGTACACTGAAGAGATTTTGAAATTTGTGTGAAATTGTAGTGTATTTTACTGCTTACCCTTTGTTATGTATCCACCTTATACACATATATTTTTGGAAAATCCTGAAATAAACCCTTTGTTGTGAGTAGACTTCAGTTATATAGGTCCTATGCCTCATATCATGCATCATACTGTATGATAGACTAAAATATGAAATTATGTTTGATGTTAGTATGAACAAATTCATGCCAAATACTGGTCAGTTCAGGAATCATAGCCTGCGACTGAACCAGTCATATTCAATGCTTATCGGGCCTACATTATGTAATTTATGTAAGCTTTAGTCTTCCAGACGTGTGATGCATGGCCTGATGTGTAATTGACACAGTTTTGAATGGCAATCAAATCATAAACATGAACTACATTGTAACTGTATATGGTATGTGACACCCTGAAAGTATTATCTTTTTTTAGGGGGAGGGAGGGGAGGTAGACAAAGTATCTCATAAATGAGGAGTTGACCAAAATTCCGATATAGAAGAGAACGCAAGAGCACATTGTAAATGCTCTCAACGTGCATGTTATTGTTAAAGAAAAGAAATTAAGCTAACATTTCATTCAGCTGGTAATATTAAGTTTCAACGTTGTATGTATGTCCAGATTAATAGCAATCATACTATGATGCGCTGTTTGAAGTATGTGACACCATAGATTGAGTTTTGTTTGTGTGGGGCTGTTGAACTGAAGATGAAGTATCTCCAGAAATAAGGAGTTTACAAACCTGCTGATACAAAAAGATCACAAGACCAAGTTAATACTCTCAGCCTATTATGCTATATAACAAAAGAGCTATTGCATTAAGCTGATGATTTGATATTTCAACTTGATGTGTACTGGTCAAGGTCAATTACAGTGTTTGCAGTATGTGACACTATTTGTGTGGGGATGGGAACTATCATAAATAAATAAATAAGAAATATCTCCAGAAATAAGAAGTTGACAAAAAAGTGCTGAAAAATAAAGAGAACACAATATCAAAGAAAATGCTCTCAGCCTGTTTATTTTCATTACAGAAAATTAGCATTCTATTGTGAAGCTTGTTATTTGATGTTTCTGGGAAGTTCCGCAATACATGTATACAATTTATATAGAACACCATAATTATGCTCATAACTCTTATAGATATGCAGATATTCTTTGTCCCAAACTATGAGGTGACATGCATTACTGAGTATGGACCGATTTCATTTCCAAAACCACTAAGCTCCTTCCTTAAGCAAGGTTCCCACTTAGCCGAGTTGGAGTCCCGAGTTGTGCCGAGCTGCGCGAGCTTGAACTCGCGTGAACTCGCTTGAACTCGCGTGAAATTTGTCAATTTTAATGAGCTGCGCATGAGTGATCTACGAGGCAACATCGAGTTTACTACGATAGCGGCACGAGTGATCCGAGCGTGATACAAGTCACACCGATCTTGGGGCGAGTTGTGATGACCTGTGTACGACTTAAATCGAGCTTTCATCGAGTTATAAAGAGCTTGTTACGAGCCCGTCACGAGCCCGTTACGAGTCCGTTATGAGTTCGCGCAATCCCTGTGAAATGTGAATAATTCCATAGTGCATTGCACTCTGAATAAGCTAACACAAATCTCGTTGTAAGTCGCAGAGCTCGATCTAAACTCGCGCTTAGCTCGAGGGCAACTCCCCCTTACACATACTGGTAGTAGGGTCGTAGTGCTCGTATTGCACTCTTCAAAACTCGAGCAGAACTCGCGTATATACTTGAAGGTGGCGAGTTACGAAGAGTCCATCGCGAGCTTCGTCTGAGTATTAAGAGTTTGTTACGAGTAGTACGATTATATTACGCGCTTAAAAGAGTTCACCACGGGTTACTTCAAGTAAAGCAACGTTTACACTTTGGCGAGTTGGAGTCGCGAGTCGTGCGCGAGCTGTGCGAGCTCCAACTCGCGTTAACTCGCACAAACTCGCGCGAAATGTAATTTTTTTTCTGGAATTTGCATGAGTGATATAAGACTCAACGCCGAGTTCACTACGCTCGCTGTACGAGTGAACCGAGCTCGAAACGAGACATACCGAGCTTAGTATGAGTTGCAGTGACCTTTATACGACTTAAAGCGAGCTTTAAACGAGTTGTCAAGATTTTATTACGAGTAATAAGAGTTTTATACGATCGAGGGGCGGGAAATGCACATTTTTGGCGCTCAAAGATGGATGCCAGAAGCATTTTCGCTCTGCTTGAAGAAGAAGAGACCCTGATCTTCTGCACGATTGGTGCGACCCTGTTGTCAATGAGACGCCGCAGAAAAAGAGATGCTCAAGAGAGGACCAAAATGCTTCAAAGGAGGTTTTGGACAAGACCCTGGTTGTTGAGGATGCCAAAGTACGGACACTATGAGACGCTGATGACGGAGTTAGCTGGTGAAGACCTGGACGGTCTTTCGGGGGGAGATGCATGACAAGGCGAAAGAAGACCTTCGTAGATCTCTGACCTCATCTGCTCGCTGGAGGAGCTACAACATAATAAAAGGATACCAGTCACTTCAATACTCATAAGGGTATCGTTTATATTTCACCATGTTACACAAAACTAGTAAGTTATTGAGCAGTTAACCAGGAATTATACGGTATCACGAAATTATCTCGAGAGTACTGAAACAAAACAAAAAATCACAGTTAACCAAAATGTTCTGCACACGTAATAAAACATATTTTGAGATCTTGAGATTAATGACAGTAATGTAACACTTTACTGTTCCTTTTCTTTAATACAGAACAATGT
This sequence comes from Diadema antillarum, assembly GCF_040938485.1. Classification (NCBI taxonomy): domain Eukaryota; kingdom Metazoa; phylum Echinodermata; class Echinoidea; order Diadematoida; family Diadematidae; genus Diadema; species Diadema antillarum. Next base: position 1,938,004 of record NW_027271466.1, on the reverse strand, counting down.
TCATTATCATAATGTTTAATCACCTATTAATGTATCCCAGAAAAACCCCAAGAACTGAATAATTTTAGTAACAATTTTGTGCGTTATTCTAATTCATGTTAGTGTATGGGACAATGCCTGATCAAAATTTTTGTTCACTGCAACACTTAGTGTTCAAAGCTTGTTTTAATATCGAGTGTTAAAATGTACTTGCGAACCTTTATTCCTTAACATCTGCCATATTAATTCAAAAATAATTATGAGGTGAATATCTACAAAACTTGTTTATATGAAATTGTCATAGTATATGCTTTGGCCGGAAATGAAATAAAGCTAAATGAAATGAAATGAAATGAAAACTACAATATCAGCGAAATTGAGAACAGTTTGAAATTCACATGTTAAAAGTAAGTAACTTGTTTATAACATTGAGATTAAATATTTTCAATTATTCGGATACAACTGGTTGACGAAAATGTAAATTTAAAGAAATGCCTATCGTGAAAGCATGCATATAATTTTACTTTGACGGAGTTAACTCAAACAAATAAGGTTTCTGTATGGTCGAGATGAAATGTCCAAATCGCAATTTACGTGTTTAATCTCTTGTTTTGATGTTAGAGGTAATACATGTATTTAACATTATGTTCAGTTAAAAAAATGAGCTGCATGTCAAAGTGCTTTCAGAATATATGTTTGGATGTAAAAGTTAACATTAAACATAATTATGCTTCACAGTAAGCATTCTGTCCTTCCAGAGTGAAAACCTAAAACTTTACCTCATGGACAACTGTACTGGAATTATTATTCCAGCAGATGATAATTACAATTTTCATTAAAAAAAAATCTGGGCTGCATGTCCTTGCATGTTTTCAGAATATATGTTGGGATGTAAAAGTTAACCTTTGAAAAAATTATGCTTCACAGGACTCATTTAGTGCTTCAAAAGGTGAAAACCTAAAACTTCACCCCACTGTTCTGGAATTATTATTGTAGCAGATAATAATGATTAAAAAAATTATAAACATCTTGGTAGTGAATGTGTGTCGTTCGTTATTTTCATATTCTTGGTTGTTTTAATCAATCTGAACATAATAAGACAGGCCATGCAGCTCATTTTAAGAATATTTTTAAAAATCGATCAACCACAATGTTGCAGTGGCCTTAATGTACGTGTTGAGTATCCTTTTCACCAGTTTTGTATCATGGTGTTATCATGATAAATACACGAACGGAGTTTTACCCTCTAAAAATATGGTGGATTAGTCATTTTTGTTGTTCGTGCATGTACTTGTATTAAAAAATAAATGTTCATAAAATACATGTATTACTCGATCCGTACTGTCTTTTCTTTACAACAATTCACATTCACCTTTTCCAGCAGTTCTCTGTCCTTGGCTTCTTCAGAGGCCACCTTGGGGGTTGTACACCTCCCTTTCATTTTGCCCTTGCCCTTGCCAACAATTGATAAGTTGGTGTAAGAGGAACCAGCTTCATGCTCTGCTGGGGGTCATCAGCTTCTTGGGTGGTCTGGTCATTCTCACTGCACTGTCATCATGCCCATCAGACTCGGTATCCTGGTCGGGGGAAGAGTGTTTAATTCGTCTTCTCTTGGTTGGGATGCTACTTGTCCTTTAGAGGTCTGCAAAAAATGAATAAATCATTCGATCAACATCTTTTACAAGAAAGACACACGATGGCGATTTCTATATTTTGTTTAAATGTAGCTTATTACAGATCTTAATAAAATCATATGCATATTTACCCTTCCCAATGTTCTCCCTTTCATCCTCACAATATGTCCCTCCAGGACGCTGAATGTATTGAGAATCCACTGATCTCTCTCACTGTTAGGTGTGTCTCTGGTCCCCTTTCCAGACTTTGGGTTCGTCAGACGGCTGTACGTGTCCTCATAGACTTGAGGAAATTTTTCAGCTGTTCACATAAATTAATGGAAAGAAACAAACAACTTTATTAAATTCTTGTTTCTCATACAGTGAAGTATATAGCTAGCTAACGGGATAAACCAAATGAGGGGTCAAAATTTTCAGGACTAGATATTATGCATGTCATGTTGCAGTTGTTTACAGGATTTTCGATGATTATGGCAATCATAATCATGGTAGTAATCATGGTAATGAATTCAACAAAATATATTTAGCGAAACTCCGTTTTGCCGCCAGAGCCCCCCCCCCCCCCTAAATAATAGATATTAATATTCATCTTCACTTACCGGAGCACACCGGATCGTACTCCTTGGCCTTCTCTTAGATTAGCCTTGTCTTCTTTGCAGTATCCTTGTATGACTTTAGTCGCCTGCTATACAGACAATCGTGATCTCTGTACCACTCTGCTTATTCTACTTCTTGCTCTTCAGTGAATGTGTATGCAGTGAGGTGTTTTTTCGTCTCTTCGGGGTGGACTTCTTAGGGGTGGACTTCTTGTTTGGGGTGGACTTCTTTGTTCTTTTTTTTTCGTCTTCCCTGGGGTGCCAGACGGAGAACCTTGCGAGTGGAGAAAAAAATGGGTTCATTTTCCTCCCCAACCAGTTCGACAGGCGAGTCCTGATGCTCAGTAGTTTGAGCTTGGACCTGGTCTAGTTTGGTGTCTTGTTCTTTTACCTGTCTCTGCTCGTCCTTGATCTCCTCTTCCGTCTCCATTCTCTCTTCCTGCACTTCTTCTACTTCTATCCTTGTTTGAATGACATTATTCTTTCGGTGTTTAACTACCTGAATGGCCACAACAATTGGATCTCTTGGGTCGGGGCATATTACTCTCCTATTTTTGCTAGTTGTAATAATACAGTGACAATGGCCGTTTTAAAAGTGCGTGTACATGCGTGGGTCGATTAAAATGTGCTCTCATTTTAAAATAAATATGGAAAAATATAGAACACTGGATATTTATTATTCAGCTGGCATGTCAATGTGCACTTGCAACGCAATCTGACTAAACTCATACGAAACTCGCTGTAACTCGGGGTGCTCGATCTGAACTCGCGCTAATCTCGCGGGCACCTCTCCTTCCCTCGTAATACGATCACAGTGCTCGTATCTCGCTCTAGTAAACTCGGAATGCACTCGCGTATACTCAAATATGGCGAGTTATTACGAGTTATTACGAGTTTATCTCGAGCTTCTTTCGAGTTATTGCGAGTACCGCGAGTATACAACGAGTCTAGCTGAGTTCAGCACGAGTTACAGCGAGTTAGCAAAAATTTTGAACATGTTCAAAAATTTTGGGACTGCCCACGACTTCAAGGAGAGTTGTCCCGAGCTTAAACGAGCTCCGCCGAGCCATGCCGAGTTGTCGCGAGTTATCCCGAGTTACATGGTGAGCTTCACGCGAGTTATCGCGAGTGCCTCATTTTGGCAACTCGCCTTAACTCGCCATAGCTCGCCATGTCAACTCGCCAAAGTGTAAACGCTGCTTAAGGGAAAATTTTGAACCACTCGCGAGTTCACGGGGAGTTTTGCAGATTCACTACGAGTTACGCGAGTTGTCGCGAGTTATCCCGAGTTACATGAAGAGCTTTACGCGAGTTATCGCGAGTGCCCCTTTGAGGCAACTCGCCACAACTCGCCAAAGCTCGGCACTTTACTCGGCTATGTGGGAACCCTGCTTTAATGTTATATTATGCAGTTTATTCTGATTTGGAATTTATTAGAGTCAAATAAAGGAAATGTTGGCATGGATGTTGTAACCCTTGCCTATTTTATACATAAAATGTGACCCTGCACCTCAAAACAAACAAAAAGTCGCCAAACATGAATTTTTAGTTAAGACCATATTCTGAAAGAGCAGACTTTAAAAATGATGTATAACTCAAATCAAATGGACTCTTCTAACCTATCTAAATATTGGAAAGAAAGCACAAACTCAGGAAAAGTGTGAACTGAGAAAAGAGGCTCTGAAGTACAGTGTCTATTCAAGCGCTTAATCTTTACCAAACCGTGCTGGCTGTGCGATGAATGGGACAAAAAACAGGAAGTAAACCACCAGGGTAACAACAATCAAGGGATTATCAGATTAAACTGAAATTAAGCATGCCTCATTAACACATTCTGTGCATAATTAGTGCCAACTGTCAAAGCAGTAGCACTATCCTTTCAAAAGTTATTAGAGTTGAAAGTGGAGAGTGTGGACAAGGTTTTTTCAGAAATGAAAAAGGGATTCTAAAGACACACCTAATCACACTATTCTACCAAAAATGTTCGAGACAAACTGTTAAAAAAAAACACACTTTCCTGCCCGTTTTATGATGCCAAATTTTAGCATAATGTAAAAGAAGGCCTGCTCTTTCAGAAAATATGAAAAAGTCAAGTTCGGCTAGGTTGACCTATTTAACTTATTTCAGTCCTCACGCAAAATCAGTGTGTACGACATTATTTTCGTTTTGAGGTGCACTGTCACAAATGGTGGTAGATTATCAGCCAAAAACACCAAAAAAAGTTATCAGTTCGAGGTTTTCGAAAGAATCTTATATGAGGATTGAGACTTGTTATTTATATTCAAAAGAGGATATCAAGCAGGAGAAAGAGAAGTAATCCAAGCGAAATCCGACTTGTTAACATAAACTTTATTAAAGGTATGTTTAATGCACTGCTGATGAAAATGTTTACTTAAATGTGTTATACAACTGGCCTTTAGTGCTATTGTGGATGGTCTGAAATTGAAGTCTATTCACAACAGAGGTTTTACGTCAACACTATCTGGAAAGCTCTATATGGGTCTCATAAGATGAATACATCATACAGGAAAAGTAGGCTGCGTGGCCAGTAAAACATAGTACAACTTCACACAAGTTTCAAATTTCTTCAACATTCCTTAACAATCGAAAGGTATGAACATCTTATAGGTCTGGTATCAATCATGTGCAAGGTATTATGGTTGGATTATTGAGAAACCTAAATAACATGTTTAGTGTTATGGTATATACATAATTATATAGATTCATGTGTGAACATATGTGTGTGTGTGTGTGTGTGAGTGTGTGTGTGTGTATGTGTGTGTGTGTGTGTGTGTGTGTGTAGTCAATTTGAGCATGCAAAATACCCTGGGTCTAAGGATATAACGGGTAGTTTGCAGGCATAAACCCTTGTTGGGCGAAAAGGAGTCTGCGCCAAGACTACTCTGGCACTGTCCCTCAGACTGGTGGGAGACGCTACAGTACAGGGCCTATGGGACAGTGTAGTCTTGGCGCAGACTCCTTGACCAAAAACAAGGTTTTGTGCCTGCAAATAAGGCAAAAAAAAATCGTTGTATTCGCGTAACCCGTCCGACACTAAAAAGAACCCCGACCCTGAACTTTTCAACAACAACAACAACAAAAAAAGGAAATACATCGTTTTCACCGAGAGAGGGCGCGATACTGGTTCGCGAATTATCAAAAACAACAACAACAACAACAGCTGGTGTCGGAAAATGGCCGCACAGTACAGCGTGTCGGCGACCGGCAAGTCCGGTTCGAAGATTTTTACCACCGGTACCTCGTTATAAACGTATGCATATTTTCACCATTTTAATATGTGCAAATGAAAATGGGACCGGTAAAATATCCTCGTTAAAACTGGTATTTCGCTGTATCCGAGCTCGTTATAACGGGGTTTCCTTGTATCACTATTTTTCGGAGACCCTTCAATATTCTTCGTTAACAAAAATTGGGATCTAATATCACGCACCTGCAGTTTTAACATTCACTTTGTACGCGCACTGGATTTTTCAGAGCTCAAAAAAATAGTTATTCTCCATTTTCCTTGTCTTTCCAATCATAGCACGTTTCGAACAGGGATCAACTATCACGCACTTCCATTGACTTTGCATTTAAAGTGATGTCATATTTCACCTCAGAGTATACTGTGCGTGACTTTTAAATTTGACTGCGAAAATTTAGGTCCCGCGCGACATTTATACCCTGACCATACTGATATACAAATTGGACTCCTAGAGTAAACACGGCTACAAAGTATATAATGTTTCTATAATGTTTTATTTCACTCTATATTTCTCCATGTGAATACAATAAAACCTTGTCGCAACAAAAACTTTGAAATAACAAATGCCTGTCACAACATTGGGTGGAATTCTCGAAGGTGCTTTCATTTTAGACCATGGTTCAGCCATATAGTGGTTTAAGTTGGAGGCGAGTTCATTGGACCACTTTGAAAATACGCGCTTGATTTAGCGCATATTTCAAAAGTGGTTAAATGAACGCATCTCAAATTTAAACCACCCCATGGCTTAAACCAAAACCACCTTCGCGAATTTCACCCCCCTCCCCACCCCCCCTATTCTGGGTGGACGCCTATACTTGTTCCCTATTTTCAAAAGACCCCCCCCCCCCCCCCCATCTAGGGAAAACATTCAGAAAATGACCCCCCTATCTACAGAAACTCAGTGCCGTATATAAAGAGAGTCTGGCCAACTCGGTTTTCGGCTTTTGAGATTTGAAGCCTGTGATTGATCAAAAGTTGGTCCCATGATCTACAGGCGCCATGTCGTTACCAAAGTCAATTACGCGGGCGGGAGCATAGGTCACACGCAGTGCCCATTGTTCATTTCGGGCAGCTACACTGTAAAAAAAAAAAAATTGTTGATTCTACTTAATTTGATTTCTTCAACAGATTGCATCAATTTTTTGAGTAAATATAACTTTTTCCAAAATTAAGTTCTGATTAGAAACCTAATGGGTTACATTTTACTAGTTTTATATAGGTAAAATCTACTTAAATATTTCCAGAAATTAACATCTACTTAAAGCTTGTTTGTTAATTTTACAAGGATGAATTAAGTAGAATCAGCTGGAGCATCGATTTTCATAGTAATTTTTATTAACTTTTCTTACGTACCATGTACAAGATGGTTTAGTCTATGTTTGTAAATTGCAAGAATGTAAATTAAGTAGAATCTACATGGAGCACACCATTATTTGACAGTAATAATATTACTATATTGAATACAATTAAAAAGAAAAATAACATTAATAATTATGTTTTTACATTATTACTAGCATGATTTTATCTTCAAACCTGACCTCGAATCACATACAAATATTTCTAACCTAATATTCTAGACTTACATCCTACTCTATATCTAAACTTCCTGTTCCTAGATACATGGCTAGTGTATTAGTTCTTTATATATGGGCTGATATCTGAAAAAGTTTAAGGCATGGTTACTAACGACAGCTTCTACATAATATTAGTCCTATTAAAACCCGTTGAGGACGAGTCCCGAGTATACTCGGGCAGGTGTCTATGGAAAATGCGTGTTGTAGCAAAATCAAACCGTCCTCAACGAGTTAAAATATGAATATGCATCGTCATAACACAAGTTAAAATAGTTGATAAAAGATACAATTTCTAACACACTTCAAAGTTTAAACAAAGACTATATACTTTGGGTTTTTATGTCTTTTATCTATTTCCTCTACTTTTTGCATGTTAGATGCTCTCTCATGAATATTCATGATCGATACAGAAACCAAGTCAAAACAAGGATTGTGCAACTTGATCAACTTGTATCACATTTTCCAGTTGGGTAGATGAGGTTTAAACTGCATGGGAAAAAGTCAGTTGTGTCCATGGATATATTAGTTCTAATAGGGTGTTTGCACTCACCCACACACGCACACACACACACTCACACACACACACAATTAAGTTCACACATACACACATTCACATTTTATACCAAGGAGGTACTGTACCTCCTTGTATATACTAAATACATTTATCACAATCATGAATGAACTGGTATAATATTTTGGGTCGTACTTGGAATTTGTATGAGATCATAAACACAATGTCATTGAGTTCCAAAACGAATGAACTGTTTTATAAGAATTAATTGTAGTTTGCTTATCCTTAAAGGTAGGGGATACCTTTTACAGACCTCCCAAAATGCAGCAAAACATTAAATATGAACCTCAGGGGACTTGTTTCGGCCACTGCTGAGAAATTTGGAAGTCAACAGTTATCTACAATTTGAATAATGCACAAAACTCAACTACTCAGTATAGTTCTGTGTGTCAGCCACACTTAAGCCTTTTTGTTGCAGTCTTCTGTATTTTTTTATCTATAAACACAAATCTAAAAGTATAAGAGCTGATGTAATAACATATAGAATGTGTGGCAAGAATGTATATAGAAATGTTTGTAAGTTTTGATGAACTTTCTTCACAAAATATACATGATGGACACACATGCAGTGCATGGGTCCGCAAAGGTAGCCTAGTAATGTACTGGAATTTACGGTGAGCCCCGAAATAAATTCAATTCAAAATCTAACGGTCAATAAAAATGTACTAAATGTTACCTTCCACTTTCAATACTTTATGGGAGTTTCTAAAATGATACTCTCTTAAACATACCACTGTATTTATACAACTCTTCGTTTAAGACATGCAAATGGGATTCCCTACCTTTAACGGGTCGGGCTTATTTGGCTATAAATGCTAAAACCTGCGTTTTGGGATTAAATTTCGCCCCCCCCCCCCACAAGATATCGACCATTAGTTTCACGATCGCAGTGAAATTTGGCCTGTGTGACAACCACATCGTAATCTACAAGATTATGTCTTATATGTCTTAATGTTTTGTTTAATTATCAATTTCTAACTTTAATTGATCACTTAATCAATTATTTGTGCAAATTAGGCCCAGCATTTTATTTTAGCCTAATTGAGAGCATTCAGAGTCTATTTCTTTATTATTTGTAAGTCCATTTTGACATATTTAACAACTGTACATCAGACACTTAAGGACTTCCAAAAGCCATTCTTTTTATGTATATAATTGTTTTTGTAATTTCAAATTAATTTCTTTGTTTTTTTATTTTCCTTTGTTTTATTATTGGAAATTGTCATTGAACACTTTTATACCATAATTAGCATAAGATCAATCAATCGCAGTGATATGTAACAGCCTTGATAGATCCAGGGGGGCCATCTGTAACTTTTGATAAAATGAAATAAGTAAAAAGAAAACAAAATGATAATGGGTGTAAAAATGGGAGTCTTAAATGGCACACAGGCTTATAGGCCTTACTACAAGTTTTATAGGCCGAAACTGAGTGCCCCTCAACCCCCCTCCCCCCTCCCCCCGAGACAAGCATGCAGAATCATGTTTGTGAGTGGTTACACGGTGATGGCCGTCTTCGTTAAAATCTCGAACAATACCCAGATTCTTTTCATATATAGATCGGTGCTCATTATATCTGACCTGTGTCGGCCGATCCAAGAATTGACATAGAATGGGGGGGGGGGGCCTCTATGGCCCCTGCTCTCGAAGATGTTTAGGTCTATAAGGGGGTGCAGAACCCAAAGTTTATGTCATATCAGTTTCCCAACTGATAAATACTGAGTTGAAAAAATGATCTTCTTTTTTCCTGTCTTTTCTTTAAATTTTTAGTTCCCTCTCTCCATCTTAGGGGTGGTTATAATAACAATAATAATAATCACCCTGTCGCATCGATAATTCACAGAGACATTCACAGGGGGGGGGGGGGTAAATAGACTATAATATGTGCAATGACCAGTCGATCAAACTCATATGAAATTCATAAAAGTTACTATTTTAACTTACTTCAAACTAACTCCGTATACACATTCTCACTAGGAAATCGAATGAGATATAATTAAGTAACGGAGACACACATAAGATTTACTTGCAGTTGCTGCTACTATAAAGGATGAGTATTACTACACTTGCGAGACTTTTTAACTCTAATATCATACATGAGTTACTATCAATTATTTTAATTTTGTAAAGCTAATCGAATTCTACATTAGTAGAATTAATTCAGAAGAAATACGTTTTATTAACTCAACATTTTGATTTGTGCTTTTTCAGTTAGGAAAACTTGATAAAATTTACTTAACCTGAAGAATTTGGGTTTTTCCGTTCATTGGAAGCATGAAAATTGTGTAATTACTACTGAAAGCGAAATTATTTTTTACAGTGTACGCGCTAATATTGCTTGCCTTTAGGACGTCCCCAATATTAGTCACGGTACAGTGGGGATAATAATTGTCATTGCCGTTGTCTACTTTATTGAAGTACACTGTAGAAGGTATACACGAAATATATTTTGATATCATTATCTTACCGCGATAAATTGAAGATTCGTCATGCCTTCCTGCGCAGCATGGCGTTGCATGAAACGACCTGGCACAAGTGTAATGACGCACCGCTTTCCGACAGATCCAAAAGGAAGGAAAAAGTGGGAAATGGTAGTGCGACGAGAAAGCAGATCCAAAAGGAAGGAAAAAGTGGGAAATCAGAGTGCGGCCAGAAAACTGGTCATCGAGTAGCAACTCGTTTCTGTTCCAGGCGAGATTCATTTTACAGGTCAAAGGATCAATGTTACGAAAATGTTGAAATTCTACTATCCACAGGTGTGATCTATTGTTGAAATATTATTACACAGTTCCTCCATACCTTGGGGATTACCCAATGCATTAAAAAAAAAAAAAAACAGTATTTCCATGCCACCATCACTCCACAATGACACGTGCGGAAAGATTTTGGCTATATGATGGTCAAAGGTCAAGTGAAATACTAACATGACAGGATTTTCCCCATATCTTTAAAATGACCGCTCAAAGTATTTGAATTGTCATAAACATAGATTAGTCAAAGTGAAAATGCTCAAATTCCTTAATACTTGCTCAGTCTGCGAGTCTTTAACAATAAAAGTCCATCCATTCACATCTAGTTTAAGGAAAGCAAACACTCGACGCATTAAATTTTGTGACAAACACGCCATTTTTTTTCTACCAAGTATGTGAAACTGTCGTGTAACATTGGAAAGACGTACCATGTACTCCAGACCTGTTAAGAGAACAATATGGCGGAGGTCTACCAGTCGCCATTATCTTGTATAGGACATTTTCATTTGTGTGTTTTTTTTTTACTTACTTCATATCTATTCAATGATCATGGTAATATAGTTCTAATTTGGTGCGGATGCCACCGAAGATATCCCTCATAACGTAATCCAGGTACTGTCTTGTGCTTAGTTCAATTTCAGATCTTTCTCTTTAAATTATTTTCAAACAATTTGAGATGATTTTACATACCTTAATACGCACTTATCGATGACGTTGTCATGTTGTACATTGTACATAGGTGTATTTCTTTTGAATTACTAGTAGGCCTTCATGAAAGTTTCATACATATAGGAGTAAATAGGATGGTAATTGATGGTTATGTACGTGCGAATCATTAACAAATGTGGAATTCGTCTATAGTCTGAGCACAGCTAGAATTGTAAATTTATATATCATTTTGTTATACAACAATCTTGTTACCTGGACAACTTGCTAAATACAATATATAGCATACAATCTGGTGACAGTTCATGACACGGCTCACTGTAATTTCTTCTTTTTTTTACAGCAATTTATCATAATGTTCCTATAAAGGAATTATGCCTATTATTTATCATGTTTATGTACCTCTGTGTTTGTGTCTATTTGAATGTGTAAGAATGATTGCCATGATAGTTGGCCGTGTTCAGCATGGTTGGAATGAAAGAATGTCCCTCCCCCAACCTACCCCCTTTCTTTCTCTCCCTCTCTAAAGGCCACCGCACACTACACGATCAGACTGGTCTTAAAGTCTTAAGCCAAACTGGGTCTTAAGACCAGTCGTACGACCGGACACCGCACACTATACGACCCGACTGTAAAGCGCGCGCAGTGCGCACTGCGTGCGCTTGCATTTTACTGCATTGTGAATGGCTGAAAGCCTACGACCAGTCGTAGAAATTCAACATGTCAAATCTCTACGACAGGCGCTAAGACCCAGTCGTACGACCAGAAACTGGCAAGACTGTGACGTCACACTTCTAGTCTTAAGGTCTTAAGACCGGTGAATCGGGGCAAAATCGCGTAGTGTGCGGCGGGCTTTTGAAAAAAAAAGTCAAGCATTGCAGACAGTATGTCCCTTGCGCCTTTGGGACGCCTGCGCGTACACGCTAGTCCCCCAAGCGCACGCGCTAAAACCTTAAGCGCACTGTTCGCTGGGTAACGACATGGCGTCCAATTCATGAGTTGGCCAGACTCTGTTAATATACGGCACTGCACAAACGGACAAAATACCCCCCCCCCCCCCTTTTCACAAATTTCTAGGGAAAATCTTCTGGAGATCAGTCCATTTTTTTTTTTTTGTGGGGGGGGGGGGGCTCTGACCCCCTATCTACGGAAGAGTTTTCAACAGACCCCCCCCCCCCCCATCTACGAAAGAATTTTCAATGGACACCCCTACCTAAGGAAAAGGCTAAAAAAAAACACGCCCCCCTCCTTCATAAATTTCTAGGGACAAATCTTCCGTAGATAGACGTTGAAAACGGGAACACGCATGCGGTCTCCTATGGGTTCAAGTGGGGGCCAGGGTGTTTTTCCATGTCCAAAATATGATTCTCTTTTAATATTTATTGCTTTTAAACCGGTGATATAACAAACTTTGGATGCAACAGACCCTCTCTATCGAATGGGGTTTTGTTAAATATGAGTTTTACACGTAAAATACAGGTAGCAAAAAAAAAAAAAAAAAAAAAATCTGCCCGCCCGACCCTATTTGAAAATCTCATGTTACGCCAATACAACATTTTTCTCTTTTTTTTTGGCCTAAGCAGTCTGGCAACCCTTTTCCCGACCAGATATTTTGTCAGTTTTTATGTCTTGATTATGTACACCCATAGGTAATTCATTTAGGCCAAGTTTGGTCCATTGGCTCCATGGGGTAAATTACACCCGTCGGAGGGCCTTTTCGGGGGGTCCCTGGGGGCCCAACCCGCCCTCAGGGACCAGGCTGACGCGCATTTTTTTAATGAGGAGGGTGGCCCCAGCAACTCTGAGGAGTCAAACCTTTTGGGCTTGATGGGGTAAATTGACCAGCAGCCAGCTCTCAGACGAGATTGTAAGGCTTTAAGTCAGTAAAAAATGGTAGAGGGTCAAGTCAATGCTGCTCTCTGATTGGTCAATTTCCCGATGATGTCATCTGAGTGGATATAGTACCTTTTGAAACCCAACTAAAATGGATGTAGTTCCTTTTCAAACCAAACTTAATTTTAAATGTAAATGTTAAACACTTTCTGGTTGGAAATTCACCTTTTCGTTAGTATAGGTGTAAAGCGATCCTAAAAATGAGTACATCAAGACCAAAAAGTGGATTTTGATGGAAAAAGGATGTATAAGTACCATTTGCAACTGACTCGAGCTCTTTTAAATACCTTTCCATGATATCAACGTTCAAAATCATACGACTCCACAACATACACTCCACACCAGCCACGTTGCAAGAGAGTCACTCCTGCTCCACAGCTCAAACATAATTCATATAAATTATATTAATATAAATATAAAAAGATTCTATCCAATCGGGAAATGAACCGATGAAAGAAATTGAAGCGTTTGGTGCATATGCTGGTCCAAAATTGAATTTCATAAAAAACACAAGCTATATGTTTAAATTGGAAACTGTGATGACTGTATTGATGGTTTACAGTGGTCTGAGGAACCGGTCAAGTATCTTGGGGTGTTTTTGAATATTCATGGTGAAAATTTTGAATATTTGAATTGGTCCAGGAAGACTGAAAAAAAATGAAACGCATAACCAATATGTGGAAAATGAGAAATTTAACATATTATGGTAAGATAACAATCATTAAGTCGTTATTAATTTCGCAAATAATTTATGTAGGAACAGTGTTTACGATTCCTAAAAGCTGTATAATTGATATTAATAAGATCTTGTTTGCATTCCTTTGGAAATCCAGAAGAGAAAAAGTGAAGAGAAGTGTACTAATCGATAATCCAAAAGCTGGGGGTCTTGGTATGATAGACATTGAGTCAAAAATAAAAGCACTCAGATTGTCATGGCTGTCCAAACTTATTGATAATCATCCTCGCCCCTGGAAAAATATTGCTAGCTTCTGGCTTCAAAAAGTTGCAACACCTCCCACATGTTTTGTAATGATTTGTTCCATAAAAGATATCTTTTGTTTATGTAAGAAATATAAGATCCCATCATTTTATAGAGATCTATTGATCTATTGGGCAGAAATACGATATGTGGATCTGTTGCGAGTTATAGATATTGGCGAGGAATTTTTATGGCTTAACAGTAATATCAAATTTGGAAAAGAAATGCTTTATTTTCAAAATTGGAGTAATACTGGTATAAATGTAGTGTCTAATGTAATAGTAAATTGATCTTGGGATGATCAAACCCAAGTTAATGATAGTCTGCAGATTGATAATTTACTTGTTTCTTTTCAGTATCAAAAATTGAAACACGCCTTCCCCCATTTTTGGTTGCATAAACTACGTAATCAAAAAATTGAAAATGAAATGAATAGTCAACAGATGTTTAAAGTGTCAAGAAGTAATGTTTCTGATATCCTCAGCAAAAAAGCTAAAATGTATTATACCTGTTTAAAAGAACAGAAAGTTTGAGAACCAAATATGATCATCATTTGGCAACGTAAACTCGACCTGCCTTATACATTTATACATATACTCGACCTACCTTATACATTATACATATACATTAACTCAGACTCGCACAAAAGTTACAAGGACGTATAAATAGCAATGTATTTCTATAAATAGTATATATAGCATAGTATGATACAAACATGCACTTGAAACTTTTGTGCGAGTCTGAGTTCAGTCTTCATTGAGATTTCACTTTCTACCGTAACCATACCCCTATTCTCCACAAGTGTTGCTTAAGCTGTATACGTATCAGCGCTCTCCTTGACAACGCAGCTCCAGGGCAACGCACTACGCGCATGACGCGCATAGCATTGTTGTTATGATTCATGTTTATCATTGTCCAGCATTGTCTTTGCACTGACGAAGGTCTGAGGCAGACCGAAAATTTTGTAATAAAAACTTTTGTAATCGTTGGATCCATGGCGTACTCGAGACTCTTTCTTCTAATAATTACAACATTCGAAGTCCCACACGTGGAAAGTTCCAAGAGATATATATATATATATATATATATATATATATATATACATATATTTATATATATATATATACATATATATATATATATATATATATATATATATATATACATATATATATATATATATATATATAAAATATTCATGAATTCAGTTCATTGATATTCATGAGCTGTGGAGCTTCACAACTCCAATGTTCCACGAGGTGCATCCGGGTACATGTATATACTAGTTATATATCTACAGCATCCTCCTCAGTACCAGCACTTCTGTCAAAGTGGTCTCACCAAATTATTTTTGTCATTGCCAGCTATTTATGTCATTGCTAGCTACTTATTTCCACAGACATGTCTGGAAGGACTTCGGTAAAGACAGTTCCGTCATAGAATGTTCAGGCACTTGCAAGATCTTCTTTAAAAAGTCTAAAATCTCATTCACTATTCCACATTGACTTTACATGTGACGAGGCAAAATTAAAAGAAATGGCAACCAAAATTTTATTGTAGGCATATATCGTTTAGCTCTATAATGACATGCATACCATATCCAATACACTCTGTACAGGCAAATTATGATCCAAGCCTGAAGGGAGGGAAAGCATCACTGCTTCGTAGACAGTATTAATTCATCTAATAAGTCATCACATTCGGTGCCTGTTAATTCCAATATTATTTTTTTGCTACAATTAGTATTCATTACACACTTTGTGGGGATGATACGATTAACGTTATCGCCAGCAGACAAACTGATTTTGTTTCATAGACTTGTGATATCCCATGCATACTTAACATGACGAGTTGTCTAAAAGTCTTTGGACTATCACCATAAATGACGAAGCTTTTAAGCTACCAACAGATTATGTTAACCTTATGTTTCAATACAGAAGGTATGATGAAGTGTTTTGTCGTCATTTTATTTTTCTTGCTTCCATGCATGTTTTTTTTTCCGTTAACTTCCGATGGCTCGTTTGCATCATATGGCATATTAAGCTTTACACATTTATTTAACTATCCCTTTAACCTAAAATATTTATGGCTGTGGAAGTAAGGGGAAATGACAATAGGATTTTTACTATGACTATAGGAAAGAGGATTTTATTATGATCTCAGAAACCGCATATCATGAATGAAATTAAATGGGCAAATAAATAAAGACACATACAAGTATTTACACTCGAGTGATAATGCCATGGCAGGAATAGTCTGGTCCGGGAAAATTGAAATGAAATATCTAATACTATTTCTCTGCAGGATGACGTGACAGCCGCCTTGGAACAGCTATTCATTCAAGAAACTGTGGAAAAGGCGATGATACACGTCAGGAATTTTCAGCGATGTGTGAAGTCGTGGCTTGCAGAGAGGCAAAGCATGACAGAAGAGATTGATGAGATAGCCAACGATCTAGACGAACATTATCAAGACGTTCATAAGGCCAAAGCGGCTGGAGCCGGAGTATCACTTTTCGGTCTCGGCTTGTCAGTGGTAGGGTTTGTCTTCCCTCCAGCAGCTGTCGTTGGGTTAGGGATGACGGTGGCAGGCGGGGTGACATCCCTGGGCGCTGGTTTTTCTGGAGTCCTGATTGATCTATCAAAGAGAGATAAAATTTTCAAGATCATTGAAGAAGATGAGAAAAAATTCAACGCCGCTAAGGCGGCAATGGAGGAAATCAACAAAATAGTTGAACATGCAAGAAAGAAGCTTCCTCGCTTGACCCCCGGCCAAATCAAAGGTTTAATTTTTCTTGGAACCTATACTGCCCAGACAGGGTTGCAGATGGGGACATTTGCATCGCGTCTTTCGAAGGCCATATCGGCAGGCAGTCTTGCTGCAGGAGGTTTCGAGTCGATTAGTGCAGCCAGGGCTGCTGGTGATACACTGGCTGTGGTCGGTCGTTTCGCTTCAAAAGCCACTGTAGTCGTCTCTATTCCAATAACCCTTGCAAGTTTGACTGCGAGTATAAAAACGTTATCTGACGGGACTCGTGCACCTACCAGTGAGAAGCTGATGAAATTGCTGGACAAGCTGCGAGCGGAACGTACCGAAGTGAAACAAGACTATGAGAAAGTTGTGAGTTATTGCAGACAGATTTACAAACCACCGAAGACTCAGTAATCAGCCCTTACTGTACAATGTCAGCATGATAATGTACAAATACTGAACGTTTATGAGTACATGTATAATTGACAGACTTTTTTCATCTTTCATTGAATTAAATATTATGTCCATGGAACGAATGAAAAAAAAAACATTTTGTTTTATGTAACAACTAAATAGATCGTTGTTATTTGATATTTCATGAATCTACAAACAAGAGAGAAGGGACTTACATTTTCGTGCGCGTCACTGGTCCTTTTAGGTCACGATGTAAAAAACAGTCAAACACGAACATTCAATCCAATTCAAATTGTTCTCCGTCGACGTTTGCAAAACAAAAACAAAAAAATCAGTTCTTTCAAACAAAATACATCCAAACTTGTTTAAAGCAGTTCACTCCTCGAAATCAAACTCCAATTACAGGTTAACATGTTTCTGAATGATGCAGTCTATTTGTTGATATTCTAGAAAATTACGTGTGCATGAAAATGGAAGCTAATGCTGCATTTTAAATGCTGAGGTTGGATTCTTGGAGAATCAGCTGTTCTTGGGACAATGTCAAGAGTGAATCCAATGTGTCACCCTGATCCCCTAATGTAACAGCCTGCTCTACAAGATCAGCTGGCCGACTCCCAGTATTGCTGATTGTGCTAGCTGTTAGACGCCGTAGTGCAAGCATTGGACGGTGTTTTCATATTCGTTTTGTGTGTGTGTGTGTGTGTGTGTGTGATGATTTTGACACCCCAACTTACAATAACGTAGCGTCGCCCTGCATAATGCGCAAGTCAAATCAATAACATGGTGATGATATGGATATCCATTTCTTTGAATGTAGTAACGTAGATTATTCCTTTATAGCTATTGTTTTTCTCAATTTTTTTTATACAAGTCATTTAAAGTAATCATCCCCAGGGGCATCGTTCCGTTTTAATGATGGGATGCTTCAAAAATGGAAAAAAAAATGTGCGAGAGAGAGAGGGGCGACCAAGAGAGAGAAGGGAATGGGGGGAGGGCTTTGAGTTGCAATATCTGCTCGAGGGAGCGGAGCGACCGAGCAGGGGGAGTGTGTGGAAGGGAGGTATCACCCCTCCCCCACGAGAAAAAAGTTTGCACATTTAGACCTGAAAGTTGGATTGTTTTTTTCCTATCAGAGAGATGAGAAAAAGAAAGTATTCACCGATAATACTGAATGAATAAATCGTGGTATCTCAGCTCTTGTTCGGCACATGCGACATCACTGTGTGGGCCTACTATGAAACATGAAAGTTGTCAGAGGAAGGGGGAGGGTGTGGTAGACCCTCTCAACGGACCTTCGTACTTTTAGAATTAACCTGGAACGATGATAAGCACTACTGTGGAATATTCGGAAAATGTATCAATCCGCAAAGTGTGCAGAGTCTAAATTAATGAATGGGAACCGAGCGGGGGAAAGGTGAATTAAAAATAGATTAGGGAACTTATAGATTTATTGGAATTGAAGTTATTGATCTGATACACTCTTAAATGAAACATCTGTCAATCCAAATCTGTGAAGTCTATAGGAAAAGAACCGAACGGGTGAGGGGGGATCTCTCTCCAAAGCGAGAGAAATTTTGCATTTTTAGAATAGAAATTCAGCAGTCTGGTGCACACTTTGGTTAGAAATTTTAAAAATTTTCTGTCAAAAGCGCACGAGAATGTTCCTGATTTGGCGAATTAATGGCATGTTTGCCTCCCACCTCCGTCCTCCGGGATCGGCGCCCCTGCATACGAGGGGACTTTTCCATTTCTAAAATTCAAGTACAAATGAAAACATCTCATAAACACATTGTTGATGGAATTCGCCAAGCTGTCCATCCCAAAGTGTACTAACGTTTTAAAGGGAAACCAAGCGGTTAAAGGGTTAATTGAGGGAAGATATCTCCTCCCAACCGACGGAACCTTTGTTCTCTTGTCGAGCCCGCCGGAGGTGCGGGGAGACGAAGAGATCGCCTGAGGGGTCTGTCCTTCCGTCGTCCGTATCTCCCGTTCGTCGTCCTTGTATTAACTGAAGTGACGGACCTGGTGCACACTTTAGATGAAACGTTTAAAAATCTGTCAAAATGTGTACTATTAAGTCTTTAGGAAAAAGACCAAACTGAAAGCGCGCAACCAAACAGGAATATTTTGCAATTTCAGTATTTAAATTCAGCAATTCGATGCATTCCTTGATAAAATATTTGGATAGTTGTTGTTTTTTTTTAATCAGAAGAGCGAGAAAATTTTCCTCATTCCTGGAATCATTGGGGAACAAAATGATATGCGTGCCCCCTTACCACCCCCCCCCCCCCCACCCGTCCGCCAGGATAGACGCCCCTGCATACGAGGGAGCTTTTGCACACTTCGAATCTAAATGAAAATTACTCTAGATGAAACGTTCTGAAATCTGGCAATCTGGTGGGAAAAAAAATGGGGATAAAATGAATATTTGGAGAGTTTTCTATTTAAAAAAAAACAGGAAAATTTCCTGATTTCGGGAATTATTGAGGACAAAATGATATGTTTGCCCCGTGGCCCTCCAGGAACGACACCCTGCATACAAGGAACCTTTTGCATTTTTAGAATTAAGATGAAAATATGTTGTAAACGTATTTACGATGGAATCTGGAAAAATATCAGTCCAAGAAGTGTACTTGATACATTAATTTCAACTATCTTGACGGAACTTTAATTGCATTTTAACCGAAGTGACAGTCCAGGTTCACACTTTAGATAAAACATCTGGAAATCTGTCTATCTAAAAGTGAATCAAGTGGTTAGGACGAACGGGATGGGTATGGAAGGGGGATAAGACTATCCCCCTTTCACGCGAGGGAGACTTTATATTTTCAGAATTGAGAAAACTATGTATGCATAATAACTATGCTAAAAGATAGAATACTGTTAAAGTAAAAACGTTGTCCTGGTATCAGTTTCAGAACCCGTCTTGAACCACTTTATATTTGCATGAAATGTATCGAAAGAGGCTACCAAGAAACTTACCTGGCTGGCGCGATTTGCAGGGAAGATGAGTTGTTTTGGAGTAAAAGTCGGTTTAACCGACTTTTGTTCTAAAAAGACCCAGGTTAACTCGGTCTCAGCTACACCTCGGCCCTATTTCAAACAATTTAAGCCCGCCGCACACTATACGACTCACGACTATGCGACCTTACGACCTGCCAACGCACACTATGCGATCAGACCTTACGAGAAGGCTTACGACTGTTCTGTCTTCAGTACATTGTACCAATGAGTATCAAAGCGCACGCAGTGCGCACTGCGCGCGCTTGCATTTTACTGTATCCTGATTGGCTGAAGGCTTACGACCGGTCGTAGAAATTCAACATGTCAAATCTCTACGACTGGAGTTAAGACTCAGTCGTGCGACTGGAAACTGGCATAGAGGGGCTGAAACATCGCTAAACTGAAACATCGTTAAACATCGCTAAGATATGTGATTATTGGAGTTTCACGGAATTGTGTCTTGATGTTACTCCGCTTCAATATCTACGAACGAAAGATTCTGAAGCTTTGGGATATCATGCCGAGTTCTTTGAGGACCTTTTCGTCAGATTTCTGTGAGTGAAAGTGAACTGAATCCTGGGAGTAAGGATCTGCGTAGTCCCATGTGTATACAACAACGGCCGTAGCCGATTCAACATGCTGTGCGCAGATTCATAGGTGAGCAAAAAGCAAAGTTACCTATTATGTACCCATCACTCTTCATTCCAAGAAGTTAACATGTGACATCATATTGTCATAATACATCTTATCTCCCGGACAATGAGCAAGACAAATAATGACGCAGCTTAAAATAAACACTTGTCACGGAATTCCTGGAGAAAGTAACTTTCGATACAAACTACCTAAATATGTGACAAAAGTAAGCCTTACAAAAGCAACGAATTATCTGAAATCTACATTTAAACTTCTCGGCAAGGAAACCGACACAGATAGTGTGGAATATCTAACAAATCTACTGAGGGACATTTTGCCTTATCTACACATTGATATATGCAAGCACTTTGCCTGTCTGACTGATCGAGAATTAAACGACTCTAGTTAACATGATGCTAGCCGCCATATTGTCACAATCTCAGATGACGGCATAAGTCAGTGCCCTCTGTGTAAAAGATCACCCGCCTCCGATAACGATGGAATCAGATTTTGTGAACAATGTCTCTCCCTCCCGGACATGATTAGGTCCATTCAAACCCGACTTGATCGTCTGGAATCCGTTCGACGTCCAGAACTGGACAATGGGACAAATACCCCTGAAAGCTCTAAACACGATGATGTCAACTGCGCGGGTGACAATGAGGAGCAATTGGAGTGTGACGATGACCATAGTCACACGTCACCACCTTCATCACCTGTCGCGCAACACTCACACCATTCCAACGATGTTCCAACGAACGACGTAAACGGGTCACTCTGTTCACAGCTGGATGAATACAGGAGGAAACAACACAAACAAGTGTTCGCGGCTTCTTGTTCTACTTAGGAATCGAATCCTATTGATGATCCCCGCTTGAGTGTTCAGGCACCTCAGACAGATACGGAAAACAAGCCAGTGAATTCTATAATGTCAAACAACACCCTGGCGACTCAGATGGATGACGAAATCAAACTGTTTGTCAATCCATCAAACAATACCACCCAAGCATGCCAAACAGAAGCGATGATTTTGTCTATATCAAGAGGAACAACTCGGCCCTGCCGTCAAAGCGAGGCCGAGTTGTTCCCTAGTCCGAGTTAGCCTGACCCCGATCGGGTAAGTCTGAGATGCGAACCTTTTTGGTAATATCTCGCATTTTCGTCATTACCCAAAGAATATCTTGTTATGACAGCGTTATTCCACGCGTTTCTTAGGCATTCATTTGAAGCGAAGTTTGACAATTTTGCAGGCGTACCAGGGCCATTTTTTGCTTTTAAGCTCCGTTAGCTCTCAGTGGAGGCCGCCGTAAGAACGTCATTCAATATGCCGAAATCAGTACAATCACATTTCTGATCCTTCCATTTTTTTTTTCAGGGGGATTATGGTATAGGCCAGTCCCCCTCCTCCATTATATATATATCCGTTGGGTATATATCCGTCGGGAATATATGGTTTGTTGAGGGTCGAAAAGTGCTCAATGCTGTAAAGCAGAGCATATTAGGCGTACCTGTGTTTTGGTGCCTTGTCTGCAGACAAGGCACCAAAACGCAGGTACGCCTATATATATATTTTTTTTGGGGGGGGGCGGGGGAGGGTGATGCATCCCCCTCCCCCGGGGCTTAGGCCCATGGCTGGAAGAACCTTCCTTTTGGCAAGACCTCGTGCCTGAAAAAGAGAAAACTGCGAGGGAACGCGTAAACTCGAGACCGAGAAGAGCAGTCGCGAGGCCTTTTGAAACTGACATGAATTTCTTATCTTGAATTTTAGGCCCTGTCACACCTTTCCGGTCAAGCTACGCGGGCTTGTTGCGAGTAGGGATTTTCCAGCACGCAGGAAATATTTCTGCGAGCGGATAAGGATGTTGGCGAGTTTCGTTCTTGCGTTTTACCTGCTAGACGCGTGCTACTTACCTGCTACTTGCGTGTATTCCGTGTGACCTGCATGAGAGCTTCGAAACTAATCTGTTTTAATTGAATTGAATTGAACTGAAATTGAAAAGGTGTTTTATTCATCAATATCTATCGCAGCCCGAAGGCTGAATTACAGACATTGTTAACAAATGGCCATGAATACACTAATAATACTCAAAAAAAAAATACAGTGCAGCAATGAAACAAAACATACATAAAACAAAAAAGGGTCAGTCTTATTCATCTTAACCATTGCTCAATGAGATCAACCTATAATACAAAACAAAAACAGATATTACAAAAGCAATATATCACTATTCTCAATGATTATCAAAAAACCAATTGAGTTTATGTTAATTATATATACCGGTCAGTTATACTTATTAATACAGACATTGTGTTGTCATACAGCTCAAATCAACAGATTTTACACAACAAAAATAATCAGTTTGATTCAAAAAATATTTTTTTCACAATCTTTTCTTCCTAAACATAAACTCCAATATCAGAATACATTCAATTTATACACAGCAAGTACATAAAATCAATCAATCAATAAATAAATACTATATTCGCATTATTGTAATACATTTTTATATCAAAATAGCGTCTGATATTTGCACATCTCTCTATCTTTCTCCTCTCTCTCTCCCTCTTCTAACTCTCATTCCACTAATACACACACTCTCACGTATATCTAACAAGCAATGACAATGACAATGACAATGACAATGACAATGACAATGACAATGACAATGAATTTTATTCTTGAACGGCCCCGCCAGGGGGCATGGAAGAATAACAAACAAGTAAATGTTTTATGGCTAAACAAAGCCATAAATAAAGATGTAATACAGAAAGCATATATATACTATGTACATATAATGAACTTCATAAAGCAAACAACGACAGTTAACAAAAAAAAACGATCGAATAAGTAAGACAATCGGTACTTAATGGCAAACAGTGGCAGTAGTATCTTACAATATATACATGTACAATGTAAAGAAAAGTAATGACGAGACATCAAAATCTGGCCATTATGATCTGACAGAAACGTGACAATTTCTTTAAAACTCTTATGTTCTTAGAATTAAAAGGCTGCTTCATTTTCAAAACATTCGGTCGGCGAGCATGATAGGTCTTAATTAAAACTTTGCGATCCGTTTCAAAGAATGGACATTTAAACAAAAAATGAAACTCGTCACCTGGATCATTCATTTTACACAAGGTGCAGGATTTAACTTGTTGATTAGGGAGATAACGTCCTTCACTAACAGGTAATCTGTGATTTCCACATCTAAATCTACATAATGCTAACCGTTCCAAATAATCAAGTTTAATCAAATATTTCTCAAAAATGTAGCTTTCTTTAAATATCCTATAGTTAGTGCAAAGGCGGTTTCTATTTTTTACTTCCGCACACCAGTTCTGCTGACCAATATCATTTAAACGAAGACTGACGGCTGATTCAACCCATTTTAGATTGAGAATAATGGCTCGATCAGACCAAATATTAGACATACCGCATTTGTCGAGAACATCTTTCACCTTTACTATCCACTTAGACCTAAAAATTTCTTTATCGTGCAATTGACGTAAAAGGTTATAAATAATACAAGACAGTTTTGATCTCCCATTTACATTTACATTTAATCTAAGCCAAAAGTTTACCATGCGCTTCTCAATGTTGTAATGTTGTAAGCAAATATACACTATTATATCCCTCATGTAAAGTCTCTTGCCATAGGATTACACAGACCACGAACATGGTGTAGTTTTACTAGCTAGCTGCGAGCAGCTGGATGCGGTGCAACTGGTTACTAGCCAGCGTGATATAGTACTTTTGGGAATCCACGATCTGCACCCAATCGTGATCGTGTGATCGATATCTACATTTCTCACTTAAGAATGTACGCAGTGCGCGTAGTAGCGATACTTTTGAGCGACAGTCCTGTGGCTTGTAGCTAGCTAGCGCTAGCAGCGCGGTGCGCGACAGCATTACAGAAATCTGTGGTGCGATGGAGTGTGTGTGTGTAACGTTAGTGTGATCAATGCATTCAGCTCAATTGACAAAGTGACTGCTTCAAGTAACGGAGGAATGATCGCAGGAGGACACCATATCAGGTACGAAAACCGATTTTGAAGATGATCTGGGTAACGAAGCCGCTTTAGGCCTACTTCTAACGTAGTCCTGGACCTCCTCGATCTTTCGGAGTTTTGCACGCTGTAGTGTAGCTCGTGTGTAGGAATCAACAACGTTGTAATACTAGTACTCGGTGGCCTATTACAGTACAGCGCAGCGGTGTCGTTCGCTACGCGCTGCACGCACTGCTGCTGCACTGCTACGGCCTAACGTTAGATTTATCGTTCAGGAAACCTGCACATTTTTCCAAAAGGGAACCGTCATCACTCTAGTAAAATGCTCAAGAGGGATATAAAACAAATATCGACTGCTTTCTTTCGGGCCATGGTAAAACTATTTGACCTCGGTGATTTCTCAACAGTGCTATGTCCCTCGACTTCGTCTCGGGACATAGCACTGTTGAGAAATCACCTCGGTGCAAATAGTTTTACCATCTCCCTCTGCAGCAGTCGATATTTGTACAATGTATATTATTTCTATGACCAACACTCTTTGTTATATTATTGCACATGTTGCACCAAAATTCGATCTCACGAATAAACAACAACAAAACGCTGAAACGTAACATTATAAGAGATTTTGAACCGTTTCTAAAGATAATTAAAAAAAAAAAACTTTTTCAACTTGTCATTAAACCCTTGACCCTGTGGTCCACGACCATCTTCAGATAATGAGGGAAATAATACATATTCTGTGGCACTTTGTGAAGGAGACATAAAACAAAACAAACAAACAAACAAACAACAAACTGTACTATTCAATAATAAGTGTACGATGTAGGGAATGGCACTATTTTGAAACCGTTTTGTTTGAAACCGTTTTGAAAATGTCTGATATTTGCACATCTCTCTCTCTCTCTCTCTCTCTCTCTTCTAACCCTCATTCTACTAACACACACACTCTCTCGTACATCTAACCAGCAAATATACACTATTGTAAATAACCAACACTCTGTATTATATTATTACACATTTTTTACCAGAATTTGATCTCACATAATAAACAACACCAAAACGCTGGAACATAACATTATGTTACGGGCGACATACGGATGTTGCGAGCTACCTACTTCACAGCTGCGAAGTACCCTCGTATAGGCTGTCTTCGAGGTGCTGCCGCTAAAAGCCTCCTATTGGCGTTCTATGTAAAAACCCAGGCGACTCACCCGGAACGAGTTTTGAGCCTGCTCAAGGCCTTGTCACACCGTGTCTAAGAAAGCATTGCGGGATGATTTGAGGGGGAATTTTTTGCTACCGGAACCTGCCAGTAGTTTGCCCGCACCTGATAGTACATACAGCGTATTTCACCAGCAGTTACCCAGAGGTGCGCATGCAAGTCCGACTTACCCGCAGCCATAGCTTTGAGCATGACGACAACTTTTCCTGGTGAGTCGCGGGGATTGCCCAGAGAGGTCCACGCAGAACACCAGTAGGAGGTCCGTAGCTGCCGCAAGTCACAGACAGTTAAACCGCTTAGAGAACGTACGTTGCCAGTGGATCTTTACTTTTGCGCCGGAAAGCGCGTGCCATTTGCCTCACATTCTTTGGGACATCTGCCATATCAATTTCCTTCAGAGGAATTCCTTCAACGAGTTGTCAGCCCTCACTCGCCACCCATGCGCCTACACGCCGGTCAAACGGGATGGACTTAAGTAGAATGTAAGTAGCACGGGTCCAACAGGTAAGACGCATGTGAAACTCGCCCAAATGCTTGTCCGCCTGCAAAAATTGTCCTGCGTGCTCGAAAATCCCCACATGCATCGAGCCCGCATATCTTGCCTGGAAAGATATGACAGGGACAAAACTTGGCTGCGGGTAAACAGGACTTGCGTGTGCATCTCCGGGTAACTACGGTTGAGATACGTGCTAGGTATTTTCATGTGCGGGTCATCTGCTTGGACCTTCGGGTAGCAGAAATTGTTCCTCGCAAGTCGCACGCAAGGCTTGCCGGGAAAGGTGTGGCACGACCTTTTGTTTCTCGCCGATTCTGTTGTCTAAAATGTAGAAGTCAATTAGCGACCACATTGCTCGCCATGTCGTCGCATCCACTACACATGAATATTAAAGTCACATTGTCCCAGTGGTTTAGTCGAATGCGTAGGCGGGCGCAAGGCGCAAATTTCCATTAGACACCTACGCTATTGACTCCTCTTTAGCGCTCACGCTTTGACCCATTTCCCGAGTCCGAAGAAGAAGTCCGATCCACTGTAATCAGTGGTCCGATCACACTTCGGCTCATGATACGGCTGAGGGGAATGACAGCTTTAGCATACTTCTTATGTGATATCATACTAAAAGCACATATGCGCCCTGGCATTACTACAGAATGCCTGATGCGCAGAGAAGACGACGAAAGCAACGTTATCTAGCAACACCGAGGCGCTTTACTCTTGATGAGGGCGGTGAGTTGGCTCAGTCGGTAGCGCGTCTGCCTCACGATCACGCGGCCCGGGTTCGAACCCGAGTCTGGACTGAGCAATGTTGTGTGTAAGCATACCGTCCCCTCTATGAAGACATGTCATCAACAGGGAGCTCTCGATTTAAGGGCGCGGACTTAAATTGGCCTTCTACTACGGTAGAAGGCCAAAATAACGTCGTTCTAGAATCACCGACGTAAACCACTTAATAGTTAATAAAGCCAACTACGTTCTTGCATTTCTTAAACGGAATCTTCGCATAAAATCTTCTGATGTCAAAGCCACAGCTAACAAAACGTTGGTTCGACCAATAATATGAATATGCTTCCTAAATTTATGGGCCCATCTTCCAAAACCCTCATTCACATAGTGAAAATGGTCCAGAGAAGAGCCGCGACATTCAGTTTGAATCGCCACCATAATACCTCAAGTACCACCAAAATGCTTCAAGAACTTGATTAGACCACTCTGGAACAACGCAGAGAAAATGACAGGCTAGTCATGATGTACAAAATACACAACAATCGTATTCATCTTTCTGCACAGGACTGTAGTATCAAACAGGTTACTCAGTTGACGAGAGCCAGCAACAACATTCCTATCAGACACCATACTCGACATTCTCGAGAACTGAATCACATTGCCATTCGTTCTTTCCGAGGACAGAAAGGAGCTGGAATTCCCTGTCGTTGCAGCGCCATCTGTGGGAGCATTCTTTAATCGACTTATGGTTGATTACAGTGGCAAGTCTTGTTCTCCGTATTTCTTATGTGCTTGTAAATACCTGTAGGGCCTAAATAAATTGTATTATAATGTAAATCACAGAGTCTGCAAGAATCTTAAGCTTATTGAAGGAGGCAGACTTATCCAGAAGAACCAGCAGAAGAAGAAGAAAAAGAGGACTAAGCCTATCAGAGACAGGCCAACCGTATTTAGCAACGGACCCTTTATGAATGCAAACGCACGTATGTAGGGCCAAGGGCGCGTGGGCTAATTATTACGTGTGACGTCATATGAGAGAGACGGTTTACTTAGGACCCTGTACGGATATCCCGCCGTGCAGATCAACTCCCTTCGAAATTCGAGTCGGAGGGGTGCAGTTTTCACTTGTACCGGCGATTTTCGCAGAAATTTGTGGATTAACCCTCAGTTTCCCATCAGTTTTCAAGCATTCGAATTAAAATTTGGCACTTATTGTGGCCACTAGAGTACGTTCATGTGCAGACTTGTATATAATGGCAACAGCTTTTTGTAACGAAAATCATAGAAAATATTGTAGATTTAGCTAGTCTCTTCTATTTTAAAAGATTTGATTTTCGAATTTAGCACATGTGACCGTTAGGTGATACACCATGTTAATGTGCAAAGTGGATCTTTTGTTATTGTTGAAGAATGTGTTGTTATGGTAAAATAATTTTCAATGAAGATCATACAAAAATGTAGAATTCGCTAACTCACAGAGTTTTTCAGGATTCCACTTGAAATTTGTCACATGTGACCGCTGTAGCATGTAGATGTACTGATTACTGAGTACTGTTTTTTTCTGCCATTGTCATATGAGTTGCCATGGTAAAACAAAGGCTTCCATACAGTAAAATTATGGATTGAGCTAACTTCCTCAGATTTTCAGCATCTGACTTAATATTTGGCACGTATTGTGACTGCTAAATTGGTATAAAAAAATGAGGATGTGCCATTTTCATCTTTTATTTATGTCAAAACATTGTGTTGCTGTGGTAACTTTTTTCGTGAAAATCACACAAGTTACCCGTGGATGTAGCTCATCCACTCACTTTACCCTATAAAGCCCAATGGGGGGGGGGGGGCACATTGTGCCCCCTACTATATTTTCGTTTGCCACTCCTACACCCTTACTCGATTTCAACCAAATTTGGTGACCTTTCTCAAAATCTTATTGCAAACATTTTGATATATAATTTAGCTATGTCCGGTATTGCTGGTTGCCATGGCACCCGTAAACTGACAACCATGTTCATCAGATTGTGCATGATTTTCTGTTCCAATTTCAGTTAACAATATAATAATGGATGAAATGGGGGTTTTCTTGGCTGTTATTTCCTGAAGGACCAAAATGTCAAGCAATTATGGTTGTGAATTATCCTTAAATGATCTTCTTATTATTTCCTTTATATTTTATATGACATAGGCATCAAACAATAGACATAATAGAAATAATCGAAAATACAGCATTTTCCAGCGACTACCCTTCTATTTTGGGTTATCTTCACAAAAGCTTGCCTGCAATATCATTTCTTTTTCTCATATTATCAATCTGCAAACTGAAAATTTCAATATTTGGAAATATGAAATGTGATACCAATACATGTACCCATTCCAAGCAATACATCATAGGTTTCATACATTATATTTCTTTATATTGTAATGAGTAGCGCCCCCACGTGTTGACCTTGAGAAATTTCAACCATAACAAATAGTGAAGATTGACCTGCTTTTCCTTTGTAGTAAATATGAAAATGATTGATATAAAATAAAAACATATATACTTTGGATAAAGAAATAAAAAGAAAAAACATGATTTTAGCATATTTCCTATGTATTTCTCTATATTTTGGTTAATAGCGCCCTCAGTGGATGACCTTGAGAAATTTCAAATGTTGGGTCATGTAGAGTATGAGTTACTCTACCCATGTGCCAAATATGACGTCATACATCATAAAATAAAGAAGTTATATAGGGGGCACAATGTGCCCCCCCCCCCCCCTTGGGCCTGGATGGGGTCAAAATAGCTTGGGCTTTATAGGGTTAAATCATATTCCCATTTTGATGATAATACTGACAACAGTCATTTTCTTGAAATATAATTGCTGGTATAGCAGTGAGTTTAACAATGCCGAGCTTCTCGATTGAGGCACCAGCCATTTCGCTGGCGTGGATTCGGATCCTGCCACCACTGCCACCACTCTCAAGGCACGGGTTACACTCACGAGGCAGCACAATGCTGACTGACTGATTTGCAACCAGTTCAATGGTCAGGTTGCTTTGCATTAATTCGCATGGAGGTTGAAATTGAAATATTCGGAAGAACCAGATTTTCATAACACAAGATTTTGGCATAATGGTGATAAGAAAACAATGAGTGATTATCGAATATTCATGTTTTGTGATTGTGTGTGACTGGGCAAGTTTAAAAAGTGAAACAAGTTAACAGGATTGTAAAGAGAAGTTACTTGTCAGTGAGAAGGGAAAGAGCTGAAGATTGCAGAACTGTGCCATTTTATTTCCCACTTGATATTAGATGTAGGAAACATGGGCAGAGTGTATGCGATGTGCAGGGTGCAAGGGGGCTGATGTTTGTGTATGTAGGACATACAGTGTGCGCAAGTGAATACAACATGACTTCTGCGACGTGCCATTGTTTATTCTCGACTGTAAAACCATAATTTTACGAATGCAGCATTCACAAATCCTTATCGCAATGCAATAACAATAACTCTTACATGGTCTATAAAATGCTAATTCAACACGCTAAAGTTATCTTTTGTCGATTGGTAATATACGAAAACAGACTGTGAAGACAGAGTTTGAGAAATACATGTTACGCTCGGTACAAAAATGTCGTGTCCCTCATATGGTAATCATTTTATTTAAAAAAAGAATGGTGCTAGTATGTTCCCTTAAGTTACGTTCAGTTGACGTTATTTTGACCTGTATTCGCCGTAGTAGAATCGAGAGGGACGTAGGACTTGGAGCTCGCTAATATGCTTACGGCAGATATTTGCACACCACACGCACTTTTACTTACGTCCGCGTCCTTAAATCGAGAGCTCCTTTTCAACCTTCTAGAACCATCGACGCAGCTGAAGGGAACAATGCGCGCGTGAATTGCCCCCAATCTGAACCTGGAAGAATACTTGAGACTGGGATTCACTGACCCACATGCATAGATTATTGATGCATTTCCCAATCATGTCGAAGGAAAATACGCCATACGCTTGCATGCGCACGCACATGGGATAGCCCACTCGGCTGAGCTGCAGCGTTGCACATTTTCTAGCGCGTCTGCCTCACGATCACGCGGCCCGGGTTCGAACCCGAGTCTGGACTGAGCAATGTTGTGTGTAAACATACCGTCCCCTCTAGCAAGAGGCAAAACACTCTGTCCCTCGGATAGGACATAAAATGGAGGTCCCGTGTATGAGAGAGTCACAGCTCATGCACGTAAAAGATCCCGCTTCATTCATTCATCGCAAAGAGCAGGGTGTCTAACCCGGTGAAGTGGTCCCACCCCACATCCAACTGGACCCCATGGAAGACCAGCTTAGTGTAGCTGAATATGGGCTATCCAGCCATCTTCACAGATGGAAAATGAACAACAACAACAACAACACATTTTCGTAAGCGCTTTTAAGGGTCAACCGACTAATGGACGCGGACGTTCGAGATGGGTTGCTTTCTGCGTCGGAGATTTCACTGCGTCCCCAATCGAAAGCTCCCTATTAGCATATCTGTACCAACTGCGTCCGACTCATAATATAGTTCACAAAGGCCCTGTCACTACTTTCCGGGAAAGCTACGCGGGCTTGTGGCGAGGAGGTATTTTCTAGCACGCAAGAGATTTTCCGCGGGAGGAAAAGAATGCTTGCAAATTTCGCACTTGTTTCTTACCTACAAGAAGCGTGCTACTTAGCTTCTACTTGCGTGCATTCCGTGTGACCTGCGTGAGAGCTTTGAAACCTGTCCGTTTTCTGTTACGATCGACTTATGGGTACTGCGAAGTACCGGCATTGGAGTTACCTGCGAGATGCTGCCGGTAATGGTCTCCTACTGGTGTTCTGCGTGTACCTCTGCGAGCGAACCCCCACGACTCACTCGGAACAAGTTTCGAGCATGCTCAAGGTCTTGTCATACCGTATCTAGGGAAGTTTTGCGGCTTGACTTGCAACATATTTGCTACCCGGAGCTCTCCGCAGTTGGTCCGCACCTGACAGTGCCTAGCTCGTATCTCGCCTGTAGTTGAACGGAAGTGCGCACGGAAGTCCGATTTAACCGCAGCCAAGTTTTGAGCATGACCAAAACTTTTTTTTTCGGGTGAGTCGCGGGGATGTCCGGAGAGGTCCACGTAGAACGCCAGTAGGAGGCACTTAGCGGAAGCAATTCGCAGGCAACTCCCATGCAGGTACTTCGCAGTCCCCGTATACAGCCAAGATAATGACATTCTGTGGAACTTCTGCCATTCCTTCGGAGGAATTCCGTCACTGAGTTGTCAGCCCCCACGCGACTGGTATACAGGTCACACAGTATACGCGCAAGTAGAATTTAAGGCGAACGCGTCCAGCAAGTAAGACACATGCACTCACTCGCCCAAATCCATGTCTGCCCTCAGAATTTGTTCGGTACGCTAAAAAAAAAAATCCCTTCACGCAACAAGCCCGCGTAGCTTGCCCGGAGAGGTGTGGCAGGGCGTAAACATGGTTGCGGGTAAAAAGATTTGCGTGTCCACCTATGGGCGACCACGGGTGAGATACGTGAGATAGGTACTGTCATGTGCGGCTCATCCACGGGGACCTCCGGGTTGTAAAAATTGTTCTTTGCAAGTCGCACGAAAGCCGTGCCCGGAAAGGTGTGACACGGCCTTAATAATTCATACTGAAGTACGACGCGAGGCGGCATGGGAAAAAAAAAAAGATTTAAAAAGGCCTCGTGGCTGCGCCGCTCGGTCTCGCGTTCGCCCGCTTCTCGCAGTGCTCGGTGTGGCGAGTTAGTCTCATTCCTCAGCCACGATTCCTTGTCAAAAGGCTTGGTAGAACCTGGAATATCGTACATATAGCCATTATATTCTTCATCCTTGTCTTCTCGTCTGGGCTTTTAAGCGTGTCACGGTGTGTAATGTATCAACCTCTTTGGTTAGGTTTAGCATTTTTTGCTAATAGTTTGTATGGTTTATTACATGCATATTTTGAATTTTTATAAACTTGTGTTGTTGGATGAATATAGAATACAATTGGATTGAATTGAACTGATTATGGTGATCGGGACGAGTGTTCAAGACATTTGGCAATGATGTCTGACTGATTTCTGGGCAAAAGCAGTTTTGGGATTTGCTAAGCAACAGTCTGTTAGCCGCTCTTTGCACTGAATCTTGTATGTGGATAAGGTGTATTTTGTTTTAAGGAAAGTTGATTGTATGTAGTACTTGCGTTTGTCTGCTTGTAAAATTTGAATATCGTGGATTTGGTTGCATGTTGAAGCTGTAGAGTATGGAATGTAATGTGTGAGGAAAAAAATGAGGAATTAGTTTCGATGCAAATACACACTGTACTACTATTTTTCTTACTAATGACATTGAGTTTATAGCACTGTAGATTTTACCCAAGCAATATATAAATCACAAATATTAGGTGTAAATAAAAAATTGTAAATATTCACTAATCTTGATATTCAGACATGTCCTATTGTTGAGTGTAATATGCTGAATATCGTAATGTACATATTGAATACAAAGTAACCAAATAGGGCCTTAATGTACACCGGTTATGTCGAGTCTATAAGATTATATCGGGATATTAAAAACATTTGTGTATTATTCCTCCCTCTATTTGTGTGAACCTCACTAAAGCATTATCCTTTTTATACCATTCGAATCAGTTCCTGTATGAAAAGAAAACATGGTTAAGAACACGCCATGCTGTCAATATGCATCCTTACAAGATGTTTCTTTATTTCAATTTTGTTACACGTGTATTGTGAGCAATTGGAAAGTGTTTTGAGTGCCTTCTATGGTGAAGCCAAATCGGTTAAGTATCAGCAAGTAGTTTGCAAGAAGCAATATAATCGTTTATGATGATTTGTCTCAAGAGATTTGAAATACTGGTTAGAAATCGTATCGGCCTGCATAGCTTGGAATTACAAGTATCTTTAAAAGTTGATACAAATAAACTGGCAAACTTGGTAAATTGCCCCCTCAAAAGCCATTCGATTAAAGGATAAGTCCACTTTCATATACATTTGGATTGAGTGAATGCAACAATATTAGTAGAATACATCAGTGAAAGTTTTGGGAAAATCCGACAATATTCATTCCAAAGTTATGAAATCTTAAAGTATCTGCGCAGTCATTGCTGGATAAGAAGAATACTTCAGTGTATGATGTCACATGCGTACAACGATAAGGAAAATAAAAGGAGAATTTCACAAAACTTTATTTTTTGAAGAAAGGGCACATTTCTTCGACTTGTTACTGACGTTTGTTAAGATTAATATTATTTCCCTGCTTTCTGGACGAGAGAAGTCGAATGTTCTTTTGTTATGTGAGAAAAATGAAAATATGAATTTTCTTTATTCTTTCTTTATATCGTTGTACGCATATGACATCATGAGCTATAGTAGTCTTCTCATCCAGTCGTGACTGAGCAGAAACTTCAAAAATTGATAACTTTTGAACGGATCGTCTATTTTCCTCAAACTCTCACTTATGTGTTCTATGAATGTTGCTGCATTCACTCAACACACATGTCTATGAAGGTGGACTTGTCCTTTAAATACATGGTGTAAAAGCGCTGTAATGTAATGAATTATGTGTCAAAATTATTACACCATCATGTCTTGTCTAGTAAGTTGTTTTGTAGGATTCATAGTTGCCTGATCGTGTATAGTATAGTGTTTTAACAACGGGTATGTTGTTTATAATTCGATAAACTGGCAATGGCAAAGATTAGTAAGTGACCAGATTATCTATGATGCAAATGTATTGTGAAAAATGCTGCAAGTATCTTTTCCTATAACTCGAAATGTTCACCACGCCCCATCCACATTAAACCTATGTGTTTCACCGATCGCAAAGCGATTCTGAAACAAAATTTGCTTCTGAAAGATGTTACCATTGAGGAATGCAATTGAGATAGAGCGACGATGTACACAAAGACCTGCGGAAGGAGCACAAGCAGATCATGGTCAAAGTGAAAACGCTCAGGAAGGAAAACAATTTGGGTTCATTTCAAACTCAGTAAAAAGACTTATTGAATACAAAGATGGTCCTAAAGAATACCGCAATTCTCTGAAAACACCGAGGTTGTCAGAAAAGAAAAGTGTAGGTCAGTGCTTTGAATGATGCTCTTTTGAGAGAGCTACTCTGTTCATACATTTATATGTAATGTTTGTTTGAAAGTCAAATAGTGTGAGTGATCTTATATGATGTTGTTTTAGAAGGCTAAAAAACGATGAGCTCCCTTTTACATGTAATGAAAATGTAAATTGCAAATCAGCTATTTCCGTGTTGTTGTTTTTTTTTACGGTTTGTTTTAGGTGGTGGTTGCTTCTTTTTTTGGATCATTTCGAATTTGCCCATAAATCTTTGCCACAAATTCAATTAACACAGCTTGTTCACATTGTACTTTGTGAGTCTCAGAGTGATAACACATGCCAATTTCCTTCGCATAGTGTATCTGTACAGTCAGTATAATCCAGGAGAGTGGAATGAAGTGGGAAAAAGTTGTGACTTGATGAATTTTCTCCTACAACTTTCCTGATATTTACAATTGGGCACTCATGTCTCCGACCCAAAGACTACTGATTCTAGCCCACATGATGGGTTGTTACTTAATATTCTTTAAAGTCTCATTTTTTTTTGTTATTGATTTTAAAAGGGCTTCTGAACGGGGTGAAATGGGCCTCTCCCGGGAGAAGTGGGACCTCTTCGGATGAAGTGGGACAAATAGTAACTATTTAGACAGCATAATATTTAAGCATAAAAAACTATAGTAACGTGTGTATGTGAGTTGGTGCCTATGTTTCTTATCATGGCTAGTACTAATAAAAAAATGAATAAAAACACTGATCATTTCAGTGCTTATTCACGTCCATGTAGGACAAAGGATCCTAAAGTCGCTGACGGCTGAGCCGAGAAAATAAAGTTTGCAGTCAGATCATCGAAATCGTTCAAAATTATCTGATTTTTGTTTTTGCCACAATTTTGTAGTCTAATGTATCGTCTATCATCTGCCGAAATTTCGAAGCTAAATGGTCAAAGGAAAGGCAAGAAAGTAGCGTTTGTCTGGGCCATGATTTTACGACTTTTAACGAAACAGGAATGTGTCCAAAGATTTAGATTAAGCGCCGAAGCTGGACTCCGCCCCAGCAACGAGGGAGTGATCTTATTGGTCAGTGCATGGCATCTTGGTTTGATTGGTTGTGCGTAGACCGCTGCCGCTATAGGGCTCACACGGGTAAATAATTTCCCATAGAGACGTGTGTTAAAATTCAAATTTCAAAAAATTCTGTAAAATAGCTGGGAGAAATGAGGTGTTTCATATTCACTAACCTGGATAAGTGAGATATACCCTTTCATCCATCAAATTTCCAGGGTGGGTTCTTCTGCTCTAATTCTGTCCAAGGGTCCGCAAGGCCAGACTACGAGTTCTTGTCACTCAGAAAACCACCTATTTTCCGTACACGTACCCAATGAAATATAGTCCCCTCAAATTCCATCAGAGAAGCTTTCATCATCCAACCAAAATGCAGTTTGTAGAGGAATTCATACTCAATGTCTACAGATATTCAGTTTTTTGCCAAACTACATCATTGATTTTTGAATATTTTTTTTCTTCATTTATTTTGGTATCTTTGGTACGAATTTGTGAAGGGGTCTGGGACAGTCCATTTTATTTACAGGTGTGAGCCCTATGGTGGAGGTCATATTTCTTATTTGACTTTTTAACATCATAAATGTGTTTTGATATTTGCCCCTACATCATATGAGAAATCACACATTCAAGGGTTATAACGCTTCTCAAAGGGACACTTTTGAAAATCATGCCCTTATGGGTTTTTTTTTTTTTATAAATCTTGCAGTTTTGATCAGTTCTTCATAAGATGAATACATAGATCCAGGCAGTTATCCTTGATTATGGGGGTGTCATCATCACCTTATAGCCTACAAAGTATTTGATAAGTCTTTGTTTTGTCAAACAGACTAACTTTATGTATTTTGAGCTGTTTCAGTGGTAGCCAAAACAAAGAAATACATTAAAATAACACAGTCATTCAAAGTTTTGTGATACTGATGAATGCTATGTACTAAGATCTAGTATCACAAGAACATAATAAGAAAAAATTGTACCAAGGCAGAGTTGTGGGGGGGGGGGAGTAGAGGAGAGAGGTAGAGGGAGGGGGTAGGGAGGAGAAGAGGGAGGGAGGAAGAGTATCACAAGTACATAATCACAACAACATAATAAGAAAAAATTGTAGCAAGGCAGAGTTGTGGGGGGAGTAGAGGTGAGAGGTAGAGGGAGGGGGGTAGGGAGGAGAAGGGGGAGGGAGGAAGAGATCTGACATAATACAAGATACTGTACACAATACAAGAGTAACACAGTCATTCAAAGTTGTGTGATACTGATGACTGCTATGTATACTAAGATCTAGTATCACAAGAACATAATAAGAAAACAAATTGTAGCAAGGCAGAATTGTGGGGGGGGGTACAGGTCTCTGGAGAGAGGTAGAGGGGGGGGGGGGTAGGAGGAGAAGGGGGAGGGAGGGAGGAAGAGATCTGACACAATACAAGACCAACATACACCAGCAGAGCTTGTATGGGATGTATACTTCCCATAGACTTGCATGCATTGCGTGCATTCTCTATAGTGGAGGTCATATTTCTTATTTGACTTTTTAACATCATAAATGTGTTTTTGGTGATATTTGCCCCTACATCATTTAATTATGAGAAATTACACATTCAAGGGTTATAACGCTTCTCAAAGGGACACTTTTGAAAATCATGCCCTTATGGTTTTTTTTTAAATAAATCTTGCAGTTTTGATCAGTTCTTCACAAGATGAATGCATAGATCCAGGCAGTTATCCTTGATTATGGGGGTGTCATCATCACCTTACAGCCTACAAAGTATTTGATAAGTCTTTGTTTTGTCAAACAGACTAACTTTATGTATTTTGAGCTGTTTCAGTGGTAGCCAAAACAAAGAAATACATTAAAATAACACAGTCATTCAAAGTTTTGTGATACTGATGACTGCTATGTACTAAGATCTAGTATCACAAGAACATAATAAGAAAACAAATTGTAGCAAGGCAGAATTGTGGGGGGGGGGGTACAGGAGAGAGGTAGAGGGGGGGTAGGGAGGAGAAGGGGGAGGGAGGGAGGAAGAGATCTGACACAATACAAGACCAACATACACCAGCAGAGCTTGTATGGGATGTATACTTCCCATAGACTTGCATGCATTGCGTGCATTCTCTATAGGGCTCACACGGGTAAATAATTCCCCATAGAGACGTGTGTTAAAATTCAAATTTCAAAAAATTCTGTAAAATAGCTGGGAGAAATGAGGTGTTTCATATTCACTAACCTGGATAAGTGAGATATACCCTTTCATCCATCAAATTTCCAGGGTGGGTTCTTCTGCTCTAATTCTGTCCAAGGGTCCGCAAAGCCAGACTACGAGTTCTTGTCACTCAAAAAATCACCTATTTTCCGTACACGTACCCAATGAAATATAGTCCCCTCAAATTCCATCAGAGAAGCTTTCATCATCCAACCAAAATGCAGTTTGTAGAGGAATTC
This sequence comes from Diadema antillarum, assembly GCF_040938485.1. Classification (NCBI taxonomy): domain Eukaryota; kingdom Metazoa; phylum Echinodermata; class Echinoidea; order Diadematoida; family Diadematidae; genus Diadema; species Diadema antillarum. The sequence continues at coordinate 1,899,267 of NW_027271466.1, read as the reverse complement.
ATACTCAATGTCTACAGATATTCAGTTTTTTGCCAAACTACATCATTGATTTTTGAATAATTTTTTCTTCATTTATTTTGGTATCTTTGGTACGAATTTGTGAAGGGTCTGGGACAGTCCATTTTATTTACAGGTGTGAGCCCTATAAAGCTTGAGTGAACATGGCGGAGGTTGCTAAGAGCATACCTTCTATTGTCAAGCGGGGGAAAATGCATTGCCTCCCCTTGATCATGATAGCGTCGGAAGGTTTTCTCGAAACGCTGATTTCCTAAACAACTCGACATGGCCTAATAAAATCATCGATATTTCCACAACCGAGTACCTTTATGAGTCGTGCTACATATGAAATTAAAGTGGAAGAGTGAAGGAATCATGTCGTGTCATTTGCTGAAAATTGTCCTCCCTCGACTTTCGGATCTTTTTGTTGTAGCGGGTCACAATTTGTCAGTCAACTACAAAGAAAAAACATCTTGAAGGAAGATTATCTTGAATTTAAATAATTACGCAGGACCCTATGCATGAAAAAAGGATTGGAACCAACACTTGCTGTAACCCCAGAGTTTACCCCAGCACCCGAAAAAAAATCAAAATAACTGCGCACAACATGATTTAGTAGTGTTTGCAAAATCTTGTAATGCAAATTATTGAAACTCATAGGGTATGCATATAATGTGCTAAGTGCCTGCTAAAGCTGTACGATGAATTCAGAATGCCCTTCACAATGAATGCAAACGAAAAAATACAAAAAGAGTAAAATACCATTTAAAGTAAAACTTTTTCGAAGAATTGAAGCAAATTAGTTACCATGTGTTTGTACTATGATGTCAAATGTCTAATAGGCAATAGGACATGAAAGCTGATTACGTCGAAATATTTGAACGGCTCCCGGAAGCGTGTTTATTTATTTATTTATTTTTTTTGGGGGGGGGTTGTTTTGTTTTGTTTTGTTTTTTTGGGTGGGGGGGGGGAACACGATTTTTACCCCCCCCCCCCCGTGCCCCCTGTAACAAATCATTAATCGATCATTTCAAGACCAAAATGAACAATAAAGGCACTTTTCTTGTCAATTTCATAGCTGAAAATGGAAAATCATAATTCATTAGAAATATACATTAGAATATAATACACTTATATTTACTTATGTGCCCCCTGAAACATACCTATAGTTAACCTTACATTTTCCCTATCTTCTTTGCTTTTTTAGCAATATAGTTTTTTTTTATTGCTCGAGCAATGCGATCACGTTTAAGTTTTTAATGAACACATTTCAGACGAATGGCAAAGTGAAAGTGGGTCGATCGCTCTGCCTGTACATTTAGTAAAATGAACAGTTTTTATAAGTTTTGATGATAGTCCTTTATAGTGATTTTTGTTGTACTAAGTTTAAGTTCGCTCCCTCCCGAGGATCTCACACCGTCACATATAAACGTACCCCCCCCCCCACCGCATGTTATAATGATATTCCTTCGCACTATTTTTTTTTCACTATGTTTAATTTCCTAGAAATTTGCTTTCAAATGCTCTATAAAAGCGACTTTTTTACTCTGGTTTAAAAAAAAAAAAAGTCGCTGCCGTGGGAGGGGGTATCTGTAAACGCGACCTTTACACTCTGTTTTAACAAAATGTCCCTATAGTGATACACTAATAAAAAAAATGCTTCACTTTTGCACCTTTAAGTGTGCAAAGTGATGTCACACTGGCGGCTCCCTGTAGGAGCAACTTCGCACCCTCAAGAAATGGGTGCAAAAGTTGCATCATGCGCAATGGTATAATCTTGCAGCCTAGTGGGTGCACCTTTGCACCTCCACAGAGGATGCAAAGTTGCACCCTTTATTGAGGGTGCGAAGTTGTTTCCTTGGGTTCATCTTTCTACCCACACTAAGTGAGGCTAAGTTGCACCTTTTCATGAGGATGCGATCTTGCACCCTTTAACTTTCGACGCAACTTTGCACCCTTTCTTGCCTTTACTTTTTGGTGCAACTTTACACCCTTTCGTGAGGGTGCAAAGAAGCACCCAAAGTTCCGAAATTGTGCCTTGTCTTAAAGGTACAATCTTTGAACTCTGGGTGCCGCTTTTTACCCGCAAGAAAGGGTGAAAGTTGCATCTCGGGAGCAACTTTGCCCCCTCGAAAAAGGTGCAACATCGTACCTTTGGGTGCAACTTTGTACCCAAAGTTGGAAGAATGTACCCTCTCTTTAGGATGCATTCTTGTGCCTTACGAATGCTGCACCTATGTGGTGCTTATTTGCTCCATGACTGCTGCAAAATTGCTCCTTTAAAGGAGCCAGTCAGTGTCACTGCCTGCTTCTTTAGAGGCGCAGTATTGCCCAGTAATCTCAAGGTGCAACTTAACATCATATAACAGGGTATACTAGAAATATCACTGAAGGTGATTAATACCCCCGCCCCGTGACGACAGTCTTACCCAAGGAATGATCTTTCCTTGATCTTCTGCCATTTAAATGCCGTTACCATGGCAACGCAGCTTCCGACACGTCCGAAAAATATGTCTTGCACATCTTCCCACCAAGACTATTGTGTGTGCCACATTTCATAAGCTTTTGTCAAAAACTGAGGAAGTAGTTCAATCCACAAGATCTTTCCTTGATCTTCCGCCATTAATATGCCGTTACCATGGCAACGCAGCTTCCGACACGTCCAAAAAAATATGTCTTGCACATCTTCCCACCAAGACCAATGTGTGTGCCACATTTCATGAGCTTCAGTCGAATACAGAGGAAGTAGTTCAATCCGCAAGATCTTTCCTTGATCTTCTGCCATTTATATGCCGTTACCATGGCAACGCAGCTTCCGACACGTCCGAAAAATATGTCTTCCACATCTTCCCACCAAGATCAAGGTGTGTGCCACATTTCATAAGCTTTGGTCAAAAAACTGAGGAAGTAGTGAAATCCGCAAGATCTTTCCTTGATCTTCTGCCATTAATATGCCGTTACCATGGCAACGTACTTTCGGGTACTGTCAAAAAATGCGTCTTGCACATCTACAACCAAAGGCACACATCTGTACCAAGTTTCATGGAAATTGGGCAAAAACTGAGGAAGTAGTTTGCAACACAACATTTTCCATCATTTTGGCTCATAATATGTGAGCTGTTACCATGGCAACATACTTTTTGTCACTGTCAAGAAATGTGTCATGCTGACCTATATCCTAAGACAAACATTCAATATGAATTCCATGAGAATTGGAAGAACACTGATGAAGCAGTTTTGCCATGAAGCATTTTGCCCTACATTTTACCAATAACATGCCGTTACCATAGCAACGCACTTTTTGCCACTGCGGAAATATGTGTCTTGCACATTAACATATTCAGATGAACATCAATCTGTACCTAATTTCATAAAAATTGATCAAAAACTGTGGGAGGAGTTCGCGACGCAAGATTTGTACCCATTTTTGCCCATAATATGCCGTTACCATGGCAACGTACTTTTGGGTACTGTCCAAAAATACGTCTTGCACATCTACAACCCAAGGCACACATCTGTGCCAAGTTTTATGGGAATCGGTTGAAAACTGAGGAAGTAGTTCGCGACGCAAGATTTGCAACGGACCGACCGCCCGACCGTCCGCTGATTCCTATATACCCCCTTCAAACTTCGTTTGGCGGGGGTATAAATATAGTTACTAACCTACTTTGAACCTTATATAGTGAGAACTGATGTAAGCCTATTTGCTTAAGCCCTTTTTACACTTGTGTTTCTTAACCCCGGACTTTCTCTGACCCAGGACTATTGTTAGTCCCGTACCAATTTTTTCAGCTTTTTACACTGGCCAATTAGTCCTGTACTATCTCTTGTCCGGGGCTAAGGAGAAAACTGACCTTTTTACACTCGTATTTCTTAGCTCCGGACTTTCCAAACCACATGAATATTCATGATTACGCTGTGCACTGTACACGTACACGCACGCACCGGCAGCACTTGATTACCTCGTTTCTGATTGGTCAGTGGGGGTCGGACTTCGTCTCCGTCGCTTGGCCCCGGATTATTTTTTCGTTCTGTTTACACTCACTTTGCTTGGCACCGCAATTGCGGTGCTAACCCTGCTATTTGCAGGGCCAGATAGTACGGGATTATCGATGGGGCTAGCCCACTTTGGCAAAAACGAGTGTAAACAGAAAGTGGGCTAAGGATAGTCCCGTACCAACGGTGGGACTAAGCAAAAATTTACAAGTGTAAAAAGCCCTTTAGTATATCAAACTTATGTTGTTGTTGTTGCACTCTGCAAAGTAAATAGGATTAGAGTAGTTCTTGTGAATCATGACATGTGTGTGTGGAATTTGTGAATTGTGAAAAATGAATGTTAATGTAAAAGTTAACTTATTAGTTGTGTTCGAATAATATACTGAAACCAAAAATTTATCAACTCACCTTTCAAATAAGGTGAGCACTATCACTATCTATCAAACAAACCCTCTAGTCAGGAGTATACATCTGCATGAAGGAAGAGGTAAAAATAAGATATGCAGTTGTCTGGATACGTTTCATTCAAAACGTCCTCGAATGCGTAGTCATTCACATAACCTATAAGAATAAGAATATGCTTATTACCAGTACACAAAACCTCACAAACAAGAGCATTCTTCATAAATTTCTAAATACACCATTTGAAAATAAAAAGGCGTAAGAGGATATAAGAAGTTGTTTGTATGCATTTAAAAGAATGCATTATTTCAATGCGTACAATATTCATGTAACAGTGACGTCATCGTGAATCATCCGAAAAGATATGTTTCTAGCATAGACATGAATTCATATCAAATCTAAAATATGTCTTGTAGCTAGAAGTTTGCTCCATAATGCTGGTGATATTTGTCTTTAAGTCCTTATCACCAAATGTCTTGGAGTTAACACGTATTTAAAACATGAGATTCATGAGATTACGACTATGATTTAAAGAGTTACCTGAGATACACTTACCGTAAAGGGGGATTTTGGGTGCACGTCACGAGACCGGCACCCGCGAGTCATACAGCTCACAAGTCATACAACCCACGAGTCATACAGATCAAAAGTCAGACAGCCCAGTAGTTATACAGCCCACGAGTTCGACACTAAGTAAATAAAGCCCACGAGTTCGACATCAAGTAAAAATAAGCCCACGAATTATTCAGCCCATAGGTTCGACACTACGCACAAAAGGATCACGAGACCGACACTTGCCTCGCGTGAAAGGCTCACGAGACCACCACTATGCAAATAAAGCTCAAGAGACCGACACTAGACGCACGAGGCTCACGAGACCGACACTAGGCAAAGAAGGACCACGAGACCGACAGGATGAACAGCACCACCTATAGAGCAATTAATTGTATAGGGTGTCGAGATAATGGTATAAGGAAGATAATGAAAGATGGAAAAGGAGAGTTGCTAGGGGATTACCTGTCACCCTCCCTTGCCCCCTGAACTGTTAAAGATGTTTAATTGTGTTTGCGTGTTTGAGTGTTTGTGAAAAAATAAACAAAATTCAGTAAAATTTCATCAGCTGTTTCAAAATAATTTCGAAAATGCCAAAACACTCTCGTCTCACTTTCCGCCAAACATATACCGGTATACACCTGCTTAGAAAAAAAAAAAAAATATATATATATCCATATATGTGGACATTCAAATCAACCCAATAGAATAATACCCAGGTATGAAATGAAGTTTACAAGAAAATATTTCACAAAATGGTCAATGTTGCAGTGCACAATTGCTTTACATGATAATATGGAAGTTAGTCCAGGAGTATTAGTTTTAACCTGGACATTTATGGTAACAAGCCGATTTTTTCGGGATAGGTCCAGAAAAATGTCTAGAATAACATACTACAAGTCCCCATAAATCCTCTTTGAGTGCTTTCCGCAATCCAAGATGGCGTCCAAATTGGCCGCCATTTCCAGGAATTCTTATAACTTTTCAACCAGAGAAGCCAAATACAAAATTTAAATGTCTAAATATATGTTTTGAAGCATGAAGAACTCAATAAAAAACATATAAAGAGACGTTGATGCACGCAAGTAACGTAATCCAAGATGGCGTCCAAAATGGCCGCCATTTTCTGAAATTCCTATAACTTTTCAGCCAGGTAACCTATATAGAAAATTTAAATGTCTAAATATATGTGTTGAAGGGTGAAGAACTCAATAAAATACATATCAAGAGATTTTGAAGCACGCAACCACCGTAATCCAAGATGGCGTCCAAAATGGTCGCCATTTCCTGATCTTTTTTATCTCGTGATTTTGAAAGTAGATTTTAACTGTAGACACTTGAAATATCGAAATATACGTTAAGAGTGACAGGGAACCAAATATAATACTTATTCAGAGATTTTGAAACACAAATAAAGCACTTAAGCACTCTCAGGAACCCAAAATGGTGTCCAAAAAGGCTGCCATTTCCTGTTTTCTCATTACCCTGAAACTAGGTAACCGCGATACCCACTTAAATGTATAAATATATAATTTTGAGACATAAAAAGGAACCCAACGAAATACTTATTCACAGATCATGAAGCACGTAAGTTCAAATAAAACTACGTGAGTTTTTTGGGAAAACCAAATAAACCAAATGTTGCCCAAAATGGCCGGCATTTGTTTATCAAAAATTGCCGTTTGTAGCCTGTTTCAAGAGACAGAGAAATTCAACATAATGTTCGAGATTCAACAACTCAGAGGGTCCAGTGGATCATTTCCCTTAAATGTGCACAACACGGGCATAGGTTGGATTGGATGCATCCCCCTCCCCCCCCCCCCCTTGGGGAAGGTAAGTGGCCTGTACAATCATTATTTTCCAAATATTCAACCTGAATAATTTGTACTTTGTCATTGAATTGCAATCATAAAAATGCTAAACGTCCCTCGCTCGGCCCCTTTCCATAGACTTTGTACACTTTTGAGATTAACAAATTTCCGAATATGTCATCAAAAAGTGTGCGCTTGATCTTTCACTTACAAAATGCAAAACTTAGTTCCCTCATATTGGATGGTAATTTGCCCTTCCTAACCCTTCTACCTCTCACTACCCCCCCCCCCCCATGTAGATTAAATATCCCTTTGATTAACAATTCCCAAATATTCCATCAAATGTGGGTAAATGATATAATTATTTTCATTTCAATTCAAGTGTAAAAGCTCCTTCGTGTTGGAGGGAATGGGGATACTGAGACTTTGAATTATCCACTCTTTGAGGATGGACAATCAATATAACACCAAGGGTGCACTGGGCCGGTTAATGACGATCATAGAAATGTAAAACTCTCTCCAGTCGAAAGTAATCCCCTTCCCCCTCCCCCCCCCCCCCCCGTCCTCTACCAGCTCATTGCCTTGAATATACTAGTCTTTATTCTACTCACACTTTTTAATACAAACAAAAATCTAGTATTTCATCAACAGTGCGCACCATTAATCCCGCAACCTGAAAAAAGAAAAAAATCTCTATTTTGTGGGAGGGTGCATCACCTCATAAACCTTCGCAGCCTATTTCCATAAATATATATTTTCTCACTTGTTGGACAAAAAAAAATCTCAGATATTTCATCCAAAAGAGTGCGCTAAATCTCTGAATTTCAAATTGGAAAATGCCAAAATCTCCATCGTATGGGAAGGAGCATTCTCCTCTCACACTTCCCCCTCCCCGACACTTTCCTGATTATATATTTTTCCTAACGTTTTCATATAGAAAACAAATATCAGATATTTCACCAAATGGGTGCAACGGATCTTTGAATTTCAAGTCTAAAAAACACGAAATTTTCACTCGTGTGGGAGCGGGCAACCCTATAACCGCGCTCTTCCATGATTATATATCTTGTTGTTCCTTTTTTGATTTAAACAAAAATATTTCACCAAAAGGGTGCATCAGATTGTCTGAATATCAAGTCTGAAAATGCAAAATCTCCCTCATGTTGGGGGAGGGGGAGGGGGAGGGAATCCCCCTTCCACACCCTCCATTCATTGTCCATTTCCCTGAATACTACTTTATATATTTCCTACTCTTTGATGGAAATAATTCAATATCTTACCAAACGTTTGCACTATATGTTTCACTTTTGAGTAAAAGAAAAAAAAAAGATTCCTCGTGTGGGAGAGGAGTATCCCTCCTCCATGTACCAATAACTATGAGTGCCATGTTCCTTGATTTCTATCTATTATATAATATTACCTAATCTACACGTAATGAATAAGATAATTTAGACAATGTACGTTTAGGTGGAGCAATATACTGCCCCAAAGAAATTCATTGTCATGTGATGAATCACACATATTTTGAAGTACATGTAGGACCTAGATACTAGTTTTGAACATTTATGTACTACAGATATCAAAAAGAATTGTTTTTACTTCTCAAGTGACAACTGACAGTTTCAACTGGAACTCGCCTCATGGTAGACATCAAATGCGTTGGTAATAACAAGGGGCTAGCACTAAATTTCCATATCATGTGCTTGAGGTGACGAAAATAGACCATGTGGTGAAAAGATATTGCCTTCTAGTATTGGCTCTCTGTTTAGCAACAAATCTGATGGTGAAATGATTCTCTCGTAACAAGAACACACTCCTTGAGTTTAAGACCCAAATTTGTATACTTTACACAGAAGAATTATATTTGAAATAAAAAGTTTTTTTTTTTTCAAATAAACTATACTAACATTTATTTACATGATTGTGAGATAAAATTGCAACTGCAGGCCAGTTTGCACGCCATTTTGCATTTTAGGAAGAGCTCGAGCGGTTAAATCGGAACATGATTGCGTCAAAATCTCTTAATATGTATTTCATTGAGTTCTTCATGTTTTGAAACATATAAGACTCTTAAATTGTGTATTGGATTTCCTAGTTGAAAGGTTATGTTTCTTTCAGGAAATGGCAGCCATTTTGGACGCCATCTTGGATTTCGGTACTTGCGTGCATCAACATCCCTTATTCATCCTTTAAAACATATATTTAGACATTTAAATGTTCTATTTGGGTTACCTAGCTGAAAAGCTATGAGAATTTCAGAAAATGGATGCCATTTTGGCCGCCATCCTGGATTTCGGTACTTGCGTGCATCAACATCTCCTAATATGTGTTTTATTGAGTTCTTCATGCTTCAAAACATATATTTAGACATTTAAATTTTGTATTTGGCTTTTCTGGTTGAAAAGTTAAGAATTTTTTGAAATGGCGGCCATTTTGGACGCCATTTTGGATTGCACAAAACGCTCAAAGAGGATTTATGAGGAATTTTAGTATGTTGTGCTAGACATTTTTCTGGACCTATCTTGAGAAAATCAGCTTGTTACCAATAAATGTGCAGGTTTAAGCCTTTTGAGACCTAATGCTTTTTGACTAACTGGAGTAGTCATCTGCAAATGTGCTGATTTTAATAGTATAACAAAGTCACGGGAAATTATAAAATCGTCTATAAAGGTAGCTCTAAGAATTCGTACAAGAAGATGCATCAATGAAAACGGCTATTTTGATTCATTAAAAATGTACCGTTTTGAGGAGAATGATTTTACCAATACAAGCCACAAATCTACGTGAATCGCTGCGATGTAAAACGTTTATATCCTTTGAAACGTCATACATTAGAGTTACAGAAAAAAATAACAAATTGAACTCTTAAGCAGTCGGGTATCAGCAGGCGGATAGGATATCCAATAAGGCCTACTTAACTAGTGAAGTGAGAAAGAAAAGGGCGGAAAAAAAAACTAACATCCTGTCCACCGTCTATCTAGAAATGGGAAAGCATATTAGAAATAGAACGATGGCAACTAAAATCAAACCGTACATCGTTCTTGTCCTCTATTATTGTTGCATTCATTTTTTCCATTTTTTTTTTTGGGGGGGGGTCCCCATGAAGAGAACACTTGTATTTTTTTAAAGAGAAATTGGTAACAGTTTCGCTCCACGTGACGTGACAGAAATTCCCTCTTAAAGCCAAAACGCGTAAAATTACAGTTACTTGATGTCGTAGATATGTAGATAGTGCTGTTCAATGGGTTAAAATCAGGGTCATCCCTCGAGACCGACACCCACGAGTCATACGGTCCACGAGACCGACATCAATAATAGGTTCATGAGTCATACAGCCCACGAGTTATACGGCTCAGGAGTCATACAGCCCATGAGTTCGACACTTCGCACAAAAGGCTCATGAGACCGACACTATGTAAAGCAATAAAAGCTCACGAGACCGGCACTAAGCAAAGAAAGCCCACGAGACCGACATTAGGCAAAAAAGACCCACGAGACCGACAGGATAAACAGCGCCATCTACATGTCAATTACCTGTACAGAGTGTTCTTTGAACGGAAAAATAACATACAGGCGGATGCAATTTCGTCACGCTATCAATTAGTGAAAGATGGTAACCATCTACATAATCTTATGAACGACATCGATATGTATTTCTACATATTTCTGGGGGGCAGGTCTGTCAGGGAGCGACGTTGTTATCAATTAGAAAAATAGAATTGTATTCTTCATCCTCCCCCCCCCCCAAAAAAAAAAGACAAAAAACACAAATGAATTAAGAAAAGACATGTTTGACATCATAGTAGAATAGTATCATATAAAATCCCAAAATCCGTGTAGTAGCTAAAAACATTTATCTCTCATCCATTCAATGTATTGTACACTTTGTATTTGCATTAAAAAATGTATATGCTTTATTTTCCTCCTAATTCGTTGAGTTGTATTAAATTCTTGTCTGCACCCCACCTTCTCATCATGATATTCAAGTGATGTTTATTTGCCAGTCCTGTGATGAGTTTTCCACAAGCAACCGCCTACAAGAATAAAAACGTAATGATTTTGGTAGCCACTTTGTTTATTGAGATTAGATGGAATTGCACTGAGAACTTCTCTTACAAGCCGTTTTTTTTTCTATTCAACCCATAAGCATATTCAAATCATGCCGATGTTCATCTATAAAATGTCTCCCGATGATCCCACTAGAATATAACAATCACCGAAGCCAGATATCTCTCTCTCTCTCTCTCTCTCTCTCTCTCTCTCTCTCTCGGAGGGGGGGGGAGTAGGAATATATAAAAGAGGTCAAAGGGTTAACATGCAAATGACGAGGGTGTCTTGGCATCTTTAAGTTAATGTGGAAAGATCTGTTCACTCTTTCACTGAATTTTGTTCATTTTTTTCACAAACACACACCAACGCAAACGCAATTAAAGATCCTGATCATTTCAGGGGGTGGTGGGAGGCAACTGAAGGGGTAACACCCTGGCAACTCTTCTTTTCCATCTCTCATATTTTCCTTATGCCATTATCAGGACACCCTATACAATTCATAGGTCTACAAGTGGCGCTGTTCATCCTGTCGGTCTCGTGGGCCTTCTTTGCTTAGTGTCGGTCTCGTGAACCTCTTTTTTTTATGTCGGTCTCGTGAGCCTTGTATGCGTAGCGTCGGTCTCGTGGGCATTTTAAGTGTAGATTCGGTCTCGTGGGCTTTGTTTGCTTAGTGTCGGTCTCATGAGCCTTTTGTGCGTAGTGTCGGTCTCGTGAGCCGTATAACTCCTGGGCTTATTTTACTTCATGTCGAACTCGTGGGCTTTATTTACTCAGTGTCGAACTCGTGGGCTGTATAGCTGGTGGGCTGTATGACTTGTGATCCGTATGACTCGTGGGCTGTATAACTTGTGAGCTGTATAACTTGTGAGCTGTATGACTCGTGGGCTGTATCACTCGTGAGTGTCGGTCTCGTGACGTGCACCCGTCAAGAACAATAGGCCTACAACCTCTGTTTAACAAAGAAGTAAGCATAGAATTCGAATATGTTAAATCCGCCTATTGGAGCAAGAAAATCACTAAGTTCAGATTGGCTAAAACGTTGAATTTCAGCAATGAACATGAAAGAGTAACTGAATAAAAGCTCTGAAGTGTTTGGATGAAGCTATAAGCTGACAAAAACAAGTTGAAGAATTTTGTTAAGTCTACACCACACAGTTGACATTGGTAAGACGCCTGCGGAAGTATTTAATCGAAAGCAGTGCCAAAACGCTGAATTCCATTTGAATAGTGTTCCTGCACAGGTCGAATGGTTCACGAATTAAGCTTTAAGGATATGTTCATTAGACAACACATAAAACAAGTTAATGGATAGAGTAGCCGTGAGAGTGGACCACACAGGGCCAACCAGCCAGGTGATCGGAAAGCTACTTATCTAATTTCGATTCAGTTCAGTTTATTTCTGCATTCCGTTCTCAATATAATGTATAACAACAAAATTTGACAGTATGTCATAAATTATATGACTTGCTCCAATGCACTGATACACATTGTGATGGTATGATTGTATAGCGAAAAAATATGGGGAGAAAAAAATAAAATGTCAAATTGAATGTAACTTGAACGATAAAGAACAGTTGACAGTGGGCATGTTTATATATATATATATATATATATATATATATATATATATATACTGAAAGAAATTAGACTTGAGGCGGACGTTGTTCTCGATCTTGTTCTCCCCAATCGAGCTTTCGGCCTGTCATCAGGCCTTCATCAGGATCTGATCTGGGACTTGTATAATTTGACGTGATGTCCTACATCACAGCACCGTGTGCTCATCTTCTGTGTTGAGCTACATGTCCCGTCTGGTCTTGGCTGAGTGTTCCGCTACGGGTTTTCTGCTACAAGTCTGAAGTCAAACTCGTATCAGAACACAGTCTGTATCGTGGCCTGTGTGGTGGGGACAATGAGTGAACTATAAAAACAGTTAGGTGCCAATTCATGTATATACTTATAGACAAGCAATTCTTTTCTCAACATGCAACCAGTGTAGTGCAGTAGGTTCAACAAAGGAGTAGGTCTGTCATGCTTCTCTGCTTTGAATATTATCCTGGCAGCGTGATTTTTAATGCGCTGTGCACCTCTCCACATAATAAGATGTTTGCAGAGAGAGGGGTCGGATATAACATGCGTACAGGCTTACAAATGTTATGCAGATGACAATTGAGAGATTTTCCCACTGCAGTTACCTGATCAGACATAGATAAAGCAGAGTCAATGCTGACATCAAGAGCCTTAACAGAAATGGAGGGGACAATGGAAGCATTGCCGACAGACACCAACCTCCAGGCTTGTGAGAGACGATGATTGAGTTTGGACGACTCAACCCCACAAGACAGACACCTATGAGTCCTACAGCCCATGAGTCCTACAGCCCACGAGTTTCGACACTAGGCAAATAAAGCCAATGTGACCGACACTAGGTAAAAACATTCCACGAGTTCGACAGATACAACAAGGGGTTTAACATGTCGGTCTCGTTGGCATTTTTTTTAGCATTGAACTCATGGGCTGTATGACTCGTGGGTGTCTTCTCGTGACGTGCACCTGACATAACAATGCGCTCTGCGAAATTATGCATTGCTGTGATTTTACAAAAGAAATCTTTAAAATAGCTACGAGGAAGTCAAGCAAAATGTTAGATGACCTCATTTCTGCAGGAGCACAGTTTTGTGAAGAAATTCAACACACTTGGTTATCTCGTGTATTGTGATTGTGACGAGTGTTGCGGCTGCATACCCGATATCAGGGAGTTTTCGCTACACGACGGGAAGACCGAGATTACGCGGAAGCAATTAGCTGTGACAGTCCCCTTACTTGTGTATCACCCCTAAACGTAATATCAACACTAAATGTGATATCGACCCTAAATGTAATACACCTTAACCCTAAATGTAATAACAATCCTAAATGTAATACATTTTAACCCTAAATGTAATACATGTCAACCCTTAATGTAATTTCTACCCTAAATGTAATATTTTTTTAACCCTAAATGTAATACAGGTCAACCCTAAATGTAACAACAACCCTAAATGTTACACATCTCAACCCTTGATGTAATATCGACCCTAAATGTAATACATCTTAATGCTAAGTGTCATAACAAACCTAAATATAATATATTTTAACGCTAAATATGATAACAATCCTAAATGTAATTCATGTCAGCCCTATTAAATGTAATACATTTTAACGCTAAATGTAATTACGACCATAAATTTAATACATCCCATTATATAGGGAGTGTAACCAACGCAGAATATCGGGCAAAAGATCAGGGGTAGGGGATATGAAGTAACCTTCTATAGCATTCAAGAGCAGCAATAGTTGCTTAGATTTGTTTTTGTTGTTTACCCAGGTAAAAATCACACAGTCTTATTAATTCCTTTGTTTGCTGCAAAGTTAATTAGGTCCATGTGACATAGTTCTTAAATCTATTACCTTTATCGTACAATCACACAAACATTTTGTATTCCAATCTTCATTCAGTGTTCATGATTATTATCAGTTTTGCTGAAAAAGAAAAAATGGGCAAAAATTCTTTGCAAGGAAATTCTGAATATGTATAATATTGCAAGAAAAAACACATAAACTACTGATATAGCGAGTAGATTTAGGAAATTAGAAATTAGAAAGATCAAGAAAGATTTCGCAAAATCTTGTATGAACTGTCATAGTGTTTCAATAACGAAATATCTGTCACATATTGACAGGGCAACAAATCATTGTCCGAAATATTAGCCTCGTGACATTGTTCACTACTCCTGGCAATCACTACTATACTTATGGCACGAAACTGGGGTAATTGGTCGTGGGGAGGGTACCCGAAATAAATTCAAAATTCCCGTAAAGCAAAATGAAACAGTGTAGATTTTTTTTTTTGATCATCTTTGAGTCACCATTTGTATCATTGACTTTCCTACGATATATGAATGTATGAGTAAGGCAAACTGACTTTGAGCGAGGTCTGAACTGTTGACTCGATGATATCAATTGCAGAACGTGAAGCATTGGATACATGTTTTGCTGCAATATGGAAGGCCGAAAAAGCCTTACGAGAAAACCAAGAATAAATTCAAAACGCTCGTGCCATTGCCTATTGCATGATAAAACTGACGATCACTAAAGCTCCTTTAACATAAATCATTCAAAATCCTAGACTCTCATACAGAAAAGGGGTGGATATCAAATTGAGGGGTCAAAAAATATTACATTTAGGGTTGACATGCTTTACATTTTAATAAGGTTTTTCCTTATGTTGTCTCCGGTTATTGCATTTAGGGTTATAAGGTGTATTACATTTAAGCTTGTTTCAGGTCATTACACTTCGCGTTAAAGTGTTTTGCATTTAGGGTTGTTATTACATTTACGGTTAAAGGGGATGGCTAGTAACTGATCAGTGGGAATCAGTGGGAATGCTGGGGATAATTGTTCCAATCCTTGTGGGATTCATTTAAGAGTACATTATATATCTGTTGTTGGGTGAAAATTGTTTGCTTCAGAATGGTCTCGTACAGTAACGTGCAGTTTAATGTTTCCAGGTTAGCATGCCTGCATCAGACAGTGACGGGGCATTAAACTGCACATTACTTGAATACGAGACCGTTCTGAAGCAAATAATTTTCACACAACAATAGTTTATAATGTACTCTTAAATGTATCTCACAAGGATTGGAACAATCATCCCCCAGCATTCCCACTGATTCCCATTGATCAGTTACTAGCCATCCCCTTTATAGGGTGTATTACATTTAGCGTCGTTATAACATTTAGGGTTAAAAAGTATTACATTTACGGTCGATATTACAATTAGCGTTGACATGTATTACATTTCGGGTTGTCATTACATTTAGGGCTGACATGTATTATATTTAGGGTTGTCTCCGGTATATATATTTCATCACTTTATTGATATACAAATCGAATAAAGGAATACATAAATACAAAACATAAAAGCCCAGGACATAACTGGATGAACAGAATAAGCAGGGCATATACATAAATATCACACAATGTTACAGAAGATTTACGAACATAAATACACATAACTTTGACAGAATCCTACACATATTCAAAGTGTGAAAAATATTGTATAAGCAGGCAAAAGGATAAGAAATGAGACCAGAAAGATTAGGAGTAGAGAAAATGGAGACATAGAAAGAAAAAAGGAGAAAAGTAAAATAGCATGAAGAAGAAGACGAAGAAGAAGAAGAAGAAAACTCGGCCAAGTGTAGTACATACATGATACACTTTTCTCTTGACGGCATTTAACATACCTATTGAATTTTAACAAACATTTGCATTATTTTGTATTCCAGTGAGTCCTATATAATAAAGTGGGGCGATTCCGCATACATAAATTATTCACAATGAGACACGGTCATTCATTCCGCGCACATTAACATAACAATAACAATAAATTACATAAATTATTAATATCACATGAGACAACTCAGCCCCGGGGAACCGGAAAAACCCTGGAAAAGCCCAGACCCGGATGGGGACGCACCATTATTATAAACCTTTAATTTATATTCATATACATTAAAATATATATATATATATGTTATAATGATAACCCGTCTCACAAAAACTCATGCCCGACAACAAACCCTCCCGAATATCAATCCGATACACAATTAATCCAGTGGCCTCAACCTAAACAAAGGGCCACGGATTAATATAAAATTATGTCAAAACAATAAATTTTGACATTGCCATTTTAATTCTTCCTTAGCCGAATAAATTACAAATAAAGAAATGATTGCAAGTGACGGCAATCTGTCCCGATAAGTCTTAAAAGACACTGGTTTCCCTCACATAACTCAAGATAACAAAATGTATTCAGACTAAATGGACAAAAAAAAAGCCCTTTCCAAACCTCAAGCCAGAGCCCACCCGACGGCATAACACACCCATCACATAGAGCAATGAACTCGACTAAATGCAAACCCTACACACATCTCAACTATACTTCATAATTATATGTTATAATGATAGCCCGTCTCAGAAAAACTCACGCCCGACATCAAGTCCTCCCGAATATCAATCCAATACACAATTAATCCAGTGGCCTCAACCTATTATAAACATTGGGTCAAAAATTAAAATTGAATTATGTCAAAACAATGGATTTTGACATCCCCACTTTGGTTCTTCCTTAGCCGAATAGATTACAAATGAAAAAAAAAATGATTGCAAGTGACGACAATCTGTCCCGAAAAATCTTAAAAGACACTTGTTTCCCTCACATAACTCAAAATAACAAAGTTTATTCAGACTAAACGGACAAAAGAAAAGAAAAAAAAACCCTTTCCAAACCTCAAACCAGAGCCCATCCGACGGCAGAACACTCCCATCACATAAAGCAATAAACTCGACTATGTGCAAACCCTACACACATCTCAACTACTTCATAATTATATGTTATAATGATAGCCCATCTCGGAAAAAAAAAAAAAAACTCATGCCCGACATGAAGCCCTCCCGAATATCAATCTGATACACAATTAATCCAGTGGCCTCAACCTAAACATTGGGCCAAGGATTAGAATTGAATTATGTCAAAACAATGTATTTTGACATTCCCACTTTGGTTCTTCCTTAGCCGAATAAATTACAAATGAAGAAGTGATGGCAAGTGACGACAATCTGTCCCGAAGCGTCTTGAAAGACACTGGTTTTCCGCATAACGCGAGAAATTTCTTCAGCCTTTGCACATTGTCATTACTAACAAAGCCCCGGGAACCTATTTCAATAGGTAGAAAGACAACAGTGTAACCATTTGCTTCGATGTCAGATACCAAAGATGCATATTTGTTTGACTTCCGTTCATTTGCCTTGAGCAAATTTGTTTCAAAAGGGACTGAGCTCAATAATTGCGAGTTTCTTATCGCTTTTCCAAAGGATGCATAGGTCCGGGATTAGGTCAGTTTGCGTGCATTCCAGAGGAACAGTGGACCGATTGGGCCTTATTTCACCTGCAAGATCACTTTGTATGATGGGATCCGGTGAAGCTTCACCGTTCCCATGGATACCTAACCGGGCGACCTCAACAATGTGATGTAAAATGTTGTTGTGGCGCCATGTGAAGCGGCCTTGCTCCAAAGCGACCGAACAATGATTGAGCACGTGATGAAGTGTTTCACGATTACCACATTTTGTGCACCTATCACTCGACCTCTTACCCCATGTAAGCAGATTTGCCCGCGTATTCAGCGAGTCTGTTAGAGCATTAAGCATGAACTTTGCAACTCTTTCAGGTAAATTGTACGCCACACTTTTCCACTGGGCGTTACCGGTTTCTAAGCTAATTAATTCAAGAGTTTTTCCTTGTACAGCCAGATTTTTTACATGATTGCGCCAGTATTCTGACACTCGTTGTTTACACAAATTCTTCGCCGCTCGCTTTTGTTGCGGGGCCGATAGATTTTGCATGTGAATGTCGTTCCAATCTCTTTCGCATTGGACAGTGGCAGATATTTTTCTTGTCCACTTCTTCTCCCTTTGAACTTTTGAATTCAAACATTCATTGACTTTAGAGTCACTCTTTTCCCGAATTTGGACATGTGCAAAAGTATGGCATTCAATGTACAAATTAGAAATGGAAGGAATGTCAAGTCCCTCAGGCATGTGAAGCATTGCCATGGTGGCTGGATGGGCGAGGCCCGACCACTTTTTTGCATATCTATTCGTGAGAGCATCGAGCTGCTTGAGATGCGTTTGACAAAGGTCATTGACCGTGACATGGAATCTGATTGATGGTAGAAAATAACGAGAATACATTTCCAATTTGTACATAGGGCGTACTTGAGAAGCATCAATGTTACGTAAACCTGACAATATAAGTGCGCTCAGGTAATCATACACTGACTTAGAATTATCTTTATCAGTGACCAATGACCCAAGAAACTTGAAACGATTATCAGTGTCACTCAGCGACAGAACATTCTGGCCCTCAATGTGAAATGCGGTAGTTTTGTTAATAGTTCCACTAGATATTGACAATGACCTACACTTCTGCGGTTTAAGTCTGAGCCCGAGACTAGTGACATGAGAAGACAGCGTATTCATAATTCGCTGGTGGGATCTACTGTTGGAGGTGATCAGACAGAAATCATCAGCGAAAAATGTAGTCACATATTTACTCTCATTCAACATATAACCAAATTTATCATTTGTTTTCAAATACTCAAGTAGGGGGTTAATACACATTGTGAAAATAAGGGGCGATAATGGATCCCCCTGAAAGATCCCTTTCCGAAACTGAAATGGCTCAGTGTTCCAATGTTTTGTTACTACTGTACCAGAGATAACAGAGTACAAATTACTAATGTAGGCTCTCAATTCTGATGGAAGAAAATAACTGCTGAGTATATACTCGATCAGTGTATGAGGCACTGACCCAAATGCATCTTGTAGGTCAAACCATGTGAAGTGGACGGTTCTCTTGTTGATTTTAGCATGTTTGATTACCTCGTGAACAATCATGTTATGGTCAACACACCCTGAAACACCTTTCATGAAACCTTTCTGAGTTGTAGTGTCAATCAGATCATTCTGAGTTAGATAGCTCTCAAGGCGATTTACAATTATTTGGTGAAAAATCTTACCAAACACGCTGGAGAGTGCTATCATTCTGAAGTTCTCAGGATTGTCCAAAGAGTCCTTTTTATGCAGAAGGATAACTTTTGCTTGAGTCCAAGATTGCGGTGGGGTGGGGTTAGGGCTCAATAATAGCTTGCTATAGAGAGTTGCCAAGAAATGATGAATACTGGGCAGTTTCTTTAGTATCCCATAGGGAATCCCATCTGGCCCTGGTGCAGAGTTTGAACTTTTGTGACCTAGAACTTGCTTGATATCTTTCGGTCTGATTGGTCCCATGTTGAATTGATGGTGAATCTCATCAGCCTCCGGGCCCGTCCACCAGTCGAGCTTGTCCGGGTCGATCGGCGTGGGTTCGGCTGCGTACTTCGCTGAAAAGTAGTCATCAGCTGTTTGTCGCGAAAAGGTGGGATCGGATGCCGAAGAGTACAAGGTATCATTGACGACATTTTTACTGAAAGACCAAAAATTTTTCCTAAATTTACTTTCTTCATATTTTGCTGATCGTTGCTTTTCATGGGCTCTTTGTTCCTTCCGCAAAAAGTTATACGAATGCAATGCCTCATAGAATTTAGCACGATCATCAGAATTTGCGTTTGGAGAAAAGGCCGTTTTGCGTAGAGAATTTTTCATTTTTTTCATTTCCAACAGCGTCTTAGATTGTCTCCTGATAAATGGTTTGCACTTGCTTGTTTCGTTCATACCTGAGAAGTGTGGCGACGTGTCAAAATACTCCTGTAAAATATCGGTAAAACGGTCCCCTGCTAGTGAGGCGGGTATTGAATCACTGGCCAATTCATGATGTATTATACGTGTAGCGGCTTTTATGTCATCGTCAATGTGATTCCACTCTTCAGGCGAGAGTTGCGGGCAAGTGTATTTCCGAAAGGCCGGTGTCTGCTGCTGAGCCATGGTGCCAAATATGCAAATTGCCGACAAGAAAATGGCCTCGATGAGAGAAAGTGTTACACTCATTACAACTGAGTACCGCAACAGAAACGAGGAGAACACGTTAAAAACTGTACATGTGCAAACGTTAAAATCCAATAAAAATCACAGTTTGGTGAAGCAGTAATATCCGTAGGCGGAAAACAGTAAAATAATGCACAATTGGCAGAGGGTTCAGAAGCCCTTCCTTCTCCGTCTACGGACACTGCGTAGGGTTAAAATGTATTACATTTAGGGTTGATTCGATTTTTTACATTTAGGGTTAAAATGTATTACATTTAGGGTTGTTATTACATTTAGGGTTAAGGCGTATTACATTTAGGGTCAATATTACATTTAGGGTTGATATTACATTTAGGGTTGTTATTACATTTAGGGTTAAGGCGTATTACATGAAGGGTCGACATTACATTTAGTGTTGATATTACATTTAGGGGTGATACAACTCCGACTCCGTCCCCATATCTAAGCAGTTTCGCTTTCCTGTTAGGACGGAGGCGTGGGGACAAGATCGCTGATTGGCTGGCTGGTTGGCTGACTGGCTCACTCCAGCCCAGCATCGGGACCGAACGCTATTTTGGCCGAGTACAGTACTCGTTTTCCCCAAAGACGGGGCGTTTCTCTGATTTGATCATGCGCAGAAGCAATTTTTTGCACATGGCACGCTCAACTACCGGCAGCGTCGTGCTTGTGAACACTCCGCTATTACCCTGTAAATTCACGCGTGTTAAAATTCAATGAAATGCGATCGCACACGTAAACAATTATGGTAAAAGACTGCCTGACACCTCGAGCTATTCTTAGATGAATATTGTGGTTGTTGCTAGGGGAATATCTGTGATTATCCACAATGAAATTATTTCCATTTCACCTTATTCGCGCATGCCCAGAATATTTCTAGGCTCCACTTTATGTCCCTCGAGATACCATCCCGTTCTCAAAAGCTGCGCAATGTAGCGTGAAAATCGTCGCAATTGAGATCTGAGGCAAAACAAAATACATTTTTTGGAAGAGTTGAAAAGGACAAGACAGTGTCTGGCACCAATGAGGTTGGTTTGCCGAACGTACAAGAGTAAGCTGCGTATAAACAAGTGTAGGGTACGACTTCTGCTAATTCCTCATCAACACGACACAAAAGAAAATAAGGTACGCAATGGTCAAAGTTGTTGTTGTTGTTGTCTTGTTTTGTTTTGTTTTTTGCTTTTGAGTTTGTTTGTTTGTTTTTGTATTTTTGGAAAAAATGCATCAGAGAGTTATTGTTTCCATTGATATGAAATACTACTACCTGACCTTAATTAACGTATCGTATCAGCCGTAGTGCTTTCGCGTTCCTCGTTTTATACTTTTTTTTCTGTAGGCCTACTCCCGGAGATCACCTCCAATTTTACAGTGATCATAATGAATGTTCCCTCTTCTTTTTCGAACGCATATCTTAGAGCATATTGTATAAGCCTATGTCACGTAGTATTGAATATATTTACATTGCTATGTAATTGTTGGCGTTTGCATATATAGTTATGTTATATGCTGAAAGCAAAAGTTTAGCGTCTCAGTTGTTGCCTCAACACATTTTGTGATTGATTGTGAAAAGCTTCCATGGAATTCCATGGTACTTCAATGACAACAGAAAATAGATTACGTGAAAATAAACAACTGAAAACTGCAAAGTTGCACTGACATTACAATTTTAAAAAAAAATCAAACAGTCTTAGCAATTCAGGAGTTGGGTAAAGAGTTTCCTTTCATTGTGCAAGAGTGCTGTTTGATTTTCTTCTGATCTTTTTTACACATAACCTTTAAAAGGGCATTTAAGCTTTATAGGCGTACTACGTGGCACTCTGATATCCTGATTACATTCATACTAATAAGAATGACGGAAGGTTCCTACTATGATAACTGCGTTTTGTAAATACACAATTTTTCCCCCGTTACTCGTTTACTGTCATTCAGAATGTTGAGAACTATGAGGACCGTGGTTTTTCTATTTTTCTGATAAAATGTCGTATCAGTGTTGAAAGGTTCCCTTGTGAGATGTACGTTAGACTTATGTCCCTCACCATAACACTGTACCTCTTCTCAATTCTCCAGAACACCATACACAAAGTCGAAAAGTAAATCAACCACACAATGGTATTCTACGAGTTTTCGTACAAATGTTGCTTTACTTGAACACAAACTGAGCTCCCATGACAACAGCAAATGTTGTTATTATTAATCATATATCCACATCCAAAGCAAGATGGTTCTATTCACAGACGACGTAGTAATGACTCTCTATATAAGTAATGTTGTCATATTCTTTCTTTGGTATTTTCTTTCTCCTGTTGGTATTTTCTTTCTGCCTCTCTATCTTGCGCCATGACTACAAATAGATAAATATATCGCACAGATACCACACCATGTTACTTACAGTTTCCAATATAATGTACAACATTTTTTGTAATAGACTTGTGTCAAAACCGGGGGATTATAATCGAAAAAGTAATTCCGAGTACACAAATTCAATAGGTAACGAAGTGAGAATGAAAATAGGGAATGAGACACAGTACATTGGCAATAAATTTCAATTATTCATAGATTTGAATGCAGGCAAATTATCCGTTGAAGAAGACACGCAAGAATGCATGACTTTTGGCAAAAATGAAAATAAGTGAACTTTTGTGTGCAAACGAAATAGAGAGGTGCTCAACTCTTATTAATACATCTCACAGACTTGCCAAATCATCTTACTGTTTATACCTCTCAGTGCATAACTATTTTTGCGTGTCAGATTTCCCCCAAAATTTGCTTTGATTTACCTCTTGGGATGTTCTGTTTTCGTAGATGCATTTACACAATATCACGATAGAATTTAATTTCCTTTTCCACAGTGCGATCACAATAAGAGAAGACGCATCCTCTAAAGATATCTGGACGCAGTGAGGTATGATTTTGTGTTTATTGTAGAAGTATCTTTTAGATACGATGTGAATTAAGATAACACTCATAATGACAATAGATCAGATGTTGCACAGAAAATGTGATCAGACAAAAATTTCAAGTCAAGACATAAATCCCATCGACTGGAATAAATCTGACAATGTTGGGGCTTTTTAGTAATAAAGTTAAGACGTCTATGAAATTGATATTCATGGTATTAAACACCACTCCTGCATACTTGTTTATAATGAGGAAATTTAAACGATTTTGACCTTACATCGGAAAAGCAGGCTACGTGGAAAAGGAAAACAAACTTCCATCATGAACGTAGAGCCTAGAACTTTGCATCTATATATATAACAGTCTTCGAAATACACTGCTGCTGCTGCTGCTGCTGCTCGCACTTGCTCGGTGCACTCAGGCGGAACGCCAAGGGCATTCATAGGTCATTGAAAAACTGCTGTGTCATTCCCACTAGGCAGGAGGGATGATGCGTGTACACTCGTGCGAATGTGCACTTAGTTGACTCAATACAGCACTAGTTTATGTCAATTTTATGAAAAGAAATAATAAACTGTGAAGGAATTATGAAAAAAATATTATGTTTCTGTGTATTTTATTCATAAATCCTCTTCATTTCAACCTATCTGTAATCACATCTTACCCACTTTCAAATCGACGTGTCCATAACGTCCTCGAGCCCCCCCCCCCCCCCCCCGATAGCTCTGGAACATTCCATTCAATGACGGGGTTTTTATTTTGCAACGTTATCAAATAACTCTCATGTAAGCAAGTTCTTACTATGGCTAATCTGTCTAATAATGTATCATAATCTATCTATGCTTAGATAACCTAATTCAAATGTGCAGAGACATAGAAAAACATATGTTTTACAAT
Source organism: Diadema antillarum (assembly GCF_040938485.1). Lineage (NCBI taxonomy): Eukaryota > Metazoa > Echinodermata > Echinoidea > Diadematoida > Diadematidae > Diadema > Diadema antillarum. The sequence continues at coordinate 1,875,085 of NW_027271466.1, read as the reverse complement.
CGTGATACGTTCAACAACTCATTTACCCTGTGCTGAAATCCGCATGTCTGCTCACCACCAGCCTGCTGAGAAACTAATCAATATTCATGCTTACAGCGCGCATGTATCTTTGTTGCCCCAGCAACTGCAGTGATTTCTTACGCGTGGTATCGTGATATCGATCTCCTCATAGGGTGCGTGACGATATCTGATTACTCTCTGTGTGTCGAATTACGTTATAGTGCTAGTGAGTGTGGCGTAACTTCTCTAGGTTTCCCGTCCATTTCTCTCTGTTTTTCTCTCTTTTGCTTTCATATCATTTTATCTCTTTTATTTTCAGAGTACAATCGTACTTCTGAGAGTGTTTTTTTTTATTTTTCAAGTGATTATCTCGTTTGCAACAATTTAGAGGTGAGTTTTTGTTCGAGTGTTTGTTGCGTTTTTTGATTGAACATGATGTAGATTATCTACGTGTGTGTGAGAACATCGTACTTTGTATGGTACTTTTTTGATTGAACATGATGTAGATTATCTACGTGTGTGCGAGAACATCGTACTTTGTATGGTACGGTTAGCCTGACCAGACACTGTGCTGCGCACAGGGTCTGACATGTGTTAGTGTTTCAACGTTGTAAACGACCGTCACTATTGACGGCAAAATCACATAAAATACCTTTTATTTTGTATGATTTTAAGAGTAATATAATTTGCAACACTTACCTACAGCGTATTTTCCTGATGGTTGAGTTGAATTCGGCGTTTTGTTGGTATCCAGACCTTATTGTTGAATTTTTCGGAGTAGATCGTGCGGTGGCATCTTTTCCTTCGAGAGCTTCACACAAGCAACAAACTTCCACGCATGCGCATTCAGAAGTGGTTGCTTTTTACGTACGCCCGTGCGCCCGTGCGTTTCATGTGTTACGTAAAGCTTGTAGTAGATCCGCGCGTGCTGCACCGGCAATGATTTGAACTTTTTTAGTCGGGGTCATCCGACTATCTCATCACTTCCGCCCCGACTACCTACGTTGTAGTATACGAGAGTGAATGCCATTCATATAACACGCAGATGAGGAGTGAAGCAGTAAGGACGTTTACAGACCTGATTTCAGCCGTAGATTTCGGTAAGTTTTAGACGTAATTAAACAAAAAATCGCATACCGGTTATTGAATGATGGTCATAGATTACGATAATTCCTTATATTTTAGTTTTCCACGATTAATAAAGATAGTCATGAAGGAAACAGTGAACGATAACAACGTCCGCGAAGGAATAGAGGTGCAGCGCTGTCGCTTCGCGACAGCGCTGCGTGTAGTTATGGTACGGTATACCCACTCGTTTGTTTCCGTGTAAGCATTTTTACCGTAAAGTGTCTTCATCGTTCGTCTTCCAAGCATCGGGTTTTCACCCTAGTTTTCTTCATCGTAGTTTTTTACATCATTTTTTTTTTTTTTTTACGGTGCAAGATGTTCTGTGTAATTTTTCTACGGTAGAATGCCATCGTTGATGATCTTCGTGTATTCATTACTAGTTTTCCACCTCCGTTTCATTTTTGTGTACGACTAATGTCTAACGTAGCTAGCTAGGTCTAACTATACACAGCCCAGTCGCTGTACGTAGGTACGTAGCGACAGGGCTGTATTCGCACAGCGTACTTACAACGTCTGGTCGGGCTAGCTAGGTCTGCGATGTCTGTATCGCTTGCTGATGTGTTTTGTGAGCTGAGAGTGACTACGATGGGAGTGATATTCAGGGTTTTGCTGTGGTTGAGATGATAGTGATGATGATGATAATGATTCTGGTGATGTTGATGTACGAACCATTATGATGATGCAATATTTATATTTCATGTGACCTAACTACACGCAGTCGCTGTCGCGAAGCGACAGCGGCTGCACGTCTACCCTCTTGTAGACGTTGTCATTTTCAGCGGTGGGTGTACGTTTCCTTTATGAATATCTTTATTTATTGTAGAAAACTAAAATATAAGGAATCCCCATTGTCTATGATATTCATTCAATAATCGGTATGCGATTTTTAAAAAAAATACGTCAAAAACCCACCGAAACCGTGATTAAAATCAGGTCTGTAAGCGTCCGTATTCGTGCACTCCTCATCTTCTGCGTGTTATTTGAATGGCGATCACTCTCGTATACTACAACGTAGCGAGTTGGAAAAGTTAATATGACCTAGTCGGGTGACCTAGTCGGAGCGAAGTGACGCAGCAAAGGTCAGATCATGAGAGCAGCACGCGCGGAAATACATGTACGTAGCAGACGACAAGCTTTACGTAACACACAAAACGCACGAGCGTACGTAAAATGTTACCACGGTGCTTCCGGTTGAGTGTTCGTAGTAGTTCGTTGATTTTGTGAATCATCGCACAATCTACTCCGAAAAATTGAACAATAAGGTCTGCATACCAACAAAACACCAAATTCAACTCAACCATCAGCAAAATACGATGTAGGTGAGTGGTATAAATCATCTTACTGTTAAAATCAAGCAAAATAAAAGACATTTTATGTGATTTTGCCGTCAAAAGCGACGATCGTTTACAACGTTTAAACACTAGTACATGTCAGACTGCTGTGCGAAGCACAGCGGTCTGGTCAGGCTGCATGTGACCATGACGTTGATGGTGGCGAGTACGACACGAGTAGCCTAGCCTAGGCCAATGACGAGAGCTTGAGAGTGACTGTAACGTATGACCCCCAGACACCATCGATGACGTCAAGAACCACACAGGGCGACACCCATGAAGAGATACCGTGCATGGCAGCAGGTTCAATCTGCAATTTAATATGAAACATAATCAACTCTTACACTACATGAACCAAAGGAGTAATCACTCTGACTTATTGGTATAAAGTAATGTACCTTTGCATAAGGCTACTTGCCATCAATAAATATTTTCCACCAAACATCACCTGTATGTAGTGTCTTCTTATTTGCCTGTATAACCCAAAGTGTGATGAGTGAACTTTCTTTGATATTGACTAGCATAATACATGTGCAAGGGCACTGTCTACCTGCACTAACATACAGTTGCATTTATCATTGACCTTGGCCATGCATGACCTTGACATGCCTTCTTACACATAGCAACCTCACACTGTACCTTTCACTAATCTGCCCTTGTTATACATCTTACATAGGCATTATCTCTTCCATAATTACCTCAATTGAACTACAGTACTCTTCATAAACTATTATAGTCATCTGCGGTATATCTAACGTAGATCTGTAAATGCTCAGATTATACAGAGCCCATCGGGCCTTATTCATCGTGCATCATCACTACGTTATACTGTGTAGGTAATCCATTACGTATATGCAACGTGCACCTTCGACTGTGTACTTTCACCTATTCAACCACTCCACATGGGCAACTCATTCACACACTACACTATATTTTGTTGCCTCATTTATATCATTTATACTTCGTCATTCATTAAGCCAAAAGGCTAAAAAGATAAATGAAACCTCAAACTTCATACAATCATACTCATTTCTACTTACATCATTGGGCTTGTAACGAAATCTGAGCTAAATCAATGGCATCTCTGGGCAACGAAAGTTTCGGAACTCGAAATTAGCAGCACACCTTTTTAGCGCCCCCACAGGCCGATACCCAATTTTCTGCTTCACAAGCCCGCCTATGACGTCACAATCAATGCTGAACTTATCACGAGCTCATACTTCATTCTGTCCACAACATCCCGGCCCTCTTAAATGTATCTAACGAAACATTTAACCTTCACTTTCTTCAATTACTTATCCTCAACCTGCCCATTCAAATCTATATTGCTTCTTGCAATACACTGTACCATGGTACCTTTAACGTCCTTCACAAATGATTTCTCAAAGTAACTCTTCCAACAATTCATGCCATAAGGCATTGAATAATGTTAGTGACTGTACACAACTCAGCACATAGGGATTCGAGAAATCTTGCATTTGTCTTTCAGCATGATAATTTGCATATAAGCTATGCTTAAACTTCACTGTCTTCATATGATCGCTTTAATATCACTATAACAACCAAATGATTGAATAACTTTGCATCTCTATTAAATCATGACACTCTTTCTGTTCTCCATAACAGATTGATAACATTAGCCACTCTTCCTTTGCACAATTACCAATCAATTAAGTTTCGATTTCAACAACTCACCGGACATTTATCCAAACAAAATGCTGTTCTTTATCTTGACTTTGAACAAACCTTACACTTCATATATTACACTTTGCATGTTTTGCATAATCTTGCTTTCACTTTGACATGTATACCTTTGTGAACTTCAAACTATTCACATTTTCATTACCGCATAATGTCAACTTAAACTTCCTTTCATATGTCCACTTTACATACAACAGGGATGACTATCCGACAGTCACTGTACCAACTCTTTAAATCTGTAATAATAAACCTGTACTTTGATGAGCACAAATGAACAAAAATGTTTCAATTCTTAGCTCTGGGTATTCATAATATATAAACAATTTTGCAATATTTACCCTTTGTCAAATTTGACCTGAACTTTAAATTTTCTCAAATCATAATAACAGTGTACTTTACACAACTACATACTTATTTCACTCATAACATTCAGTCAGTGAATTCTGTATCTTCTTTCATCATAAGACACCTTTGCATACAATTTGTAAAAGTATGTATGTCTAATGATGTGTATCACCTCCATACCTGTTGACACATTTTCCTGCATAATGTTTCTCTGATGGACCATAACATCAACTCTCAACCTGCAAAAACATGAAATATATGAACACTTGGATTTGTCAAGCTCTTGGCTTGTAATACCTCTGATACCTGAATGCACACAAGAATGAACACTTGCATTATGTCAGACTCCTTCCTTAATTATCAATGCAGCTGTGCATCAACATATGTACACATTGTATATCAACATACAACACTTTAGCAAGCAGTTTGTTTGTTTGTTTGTTTGTTAAAAAACTTAAAAATTCACATGAACCCGTCCTCAGAAAGAAACTCTGGGATTTCTTTGTTATCACCACAGTGCAACAATTTGCCTAGTTTTACTGCATACTCCACATCCATGTGAACTTCACAAGAAGGAAACCTTTGGAAAGGCATTATATCCATTAACTGTTGCAAAACTGCCAAAATAACAACCATGAGATATGAATCATTTCATATACACTTCACTTACACAATGTACAACATTATGCAATCAGCTATCTTGTGAACTTGCATAAAGTCTGTCTTATAAAGTCTGGTAAGAGTTATTTGTGTTCACTGGTAATGAACAAAAGGTGAATTCACAGTCAAGGTGGCTTTCATTTCCGCTGATCTGAATGGATGAATCAAATGAATCCCCGCGACAGAATCTGCGCACTTGTCACAAATGATCTCCTTCGCGATTTACGTCAAACACACAAACCTTCAGCGATATCACAACACAATCCGATGATAATATCACCTCTGAGAAAAGCTGAATCTTGTGTTTTCCATCCAACACGACACAAAACGACATCATTTTATATCGCGATTATATCACAAACTGCGCATCACATGATATTTCCACAACACGAATATCACAGCTTGACCTTCACACGCTATTTTCACAATGCGATGAACTCCATGTCGCGACTATAACACAAACTGAACATCACACTATATCTTCTTGCCGCGAACGTTGATATCCACTTGGCAATCACAAACGCTTTAACACATATCGCACTTTCTCACAAACGCTATGTGTAACACGCTATCACAATACTGGCTGATCCATCACAGATCCTAAATGAGCTCCATTAAACATCTCCTTCCAAGATCATGCATAACTTGGAAATCGGTTGAATGATAACGCTGTTCTTCGTCTAAATTGCTGCGCTACGGACGAAACCTTGGCTGTCAGGCATGGTTTGAAGCACTCTTCCCAACATCCACAGATTACGCGGAACATTTCCATCCACCACGAGCACTAGGTCACCAACTTGCACATTTCTGCGAGACGATAACCACTTCTCCCTTTCCTGCAGTTGAGGTAGATACTCCCTCGTCCAGCGTCTCCTGAAGATGTCAGCCAAATACTGCGCTTGACGCCATCTCTTCCTCGCGTAGACATCAGACTTGTCAGTCACCGTGGGTGGTAGTCGAGGCTTCCTGTTGAGCAGAAGGTGATTTGGAGTCAGAGCCTCAACATCACTCACGTCATCAGACACTCTGGTTATGGGCCTGTTGTTGATTATGCTCTCCACTTCACACAACAAGGTACTCAAACCTTCATCAGAGAGCATTTGTTGCTTCGTCAAGGCAAGAATCAACTTCCTCACCGTTCTGATCTGTCTTTCCCAGGTGCCCCCAAAATGTGAAGCTCCAGGTGGATTGAACGACCATTTAATGTTTTCCTGAAGGAGTTCGTTGTTTAGTCGTTCTCGATTCCATCCTTCTATTTCTCGCCTGAGCTCCCTTTCTGCTCCTACTAGATTGGTCCCATTGTCTGATCTTATTTCTTTCACATTACCTCTGCGAGCACTGAATCGTCTTATTGCATCAATGCATGAGTCTGTGTCTAATGATGCAGCCATTTCAAGATGTACTGCTCTCACAGCAAGGCAAGTGAAGATAACACCGTAGCGTTTAACAGTACTCCTGCCCCTCTTTACTTCTATGGGCCCGAAGTAGTCCATACCGACTCTCGTGAAAGGCGGCTCATCAGGTGTCAACCTGTCCTTGGGCAGGTCAGTCATTTTTTGCTGCATTACTTTAGCTCTCTGTCGCCGGCATGCAACACACCCACTTATCATCCTTCTGATGGCAGCTCCAGCACCGGGTAGCCAGTACTTCTCATGTAGAATTGACAGCATGTAATTTCTGCCACTGTGTCCAGCCTTTACATGAATTTCTCTTAAGATCAGTTTTGAAACATGGCTTGCCTTCGGAAGTACCACTGGGTGTTTTGCCTCTAGTGGTAGTGCAGATCTGCTTAGTCTTCCTCCGACTCTGATCAGACCTTCCTCTATCCTTGGATCCAGTTTGTAGATAGGACTGGATTTCTTTACACAGCCATCTGTTTCAGTCAGGGCATCCTTTTCTTCTCCATAGAATTTAGATTGCTCATGTTGGAGTATTTTCTTCTCTGCATACTGCATTTCATCCAGTGTGATCCTTTTGAAGTCCTCATCTACTTCATGCTTCAGTGATTTCATTTCTTTCAACCACCGGATGAATTTCACCACCCAGCAAACTGCTCTTTTCAATCCATACCACGATGAATAGTAGTTGATCATCTCATCTAAGGCATTCTCATCAGAAGATAGAGTGCTGAATGTACTTGCATCTCCCTTTGATGATTTGATCTCTGCATCATTGTCTGAAATCACTTTCCTCTCAATTGGATTTGTGGGCCAATTTTCCTTCCCTTGTAGCAAGAATTCTGGACCATGTAGCCATCTTTCTTTCGTCCTCAGATCACCTGCCGACAAACCTCTGGACAAATCATCCGCTGGATTAGATTTAGAATCCACATAATGCCATTGTTCTGGAGAAGATGCATTCCTGATTGCAGCAATTCTGTTTGCTACAAATGTCCGAAATCTTTTCTCCTCATTTCTGATGTACTGAATGACGATAGTACTGTCTGTCCAGAAAAATGATCTCGTCACTGGTACATTCAGCTCACGTTTCAGAAACGAGTCCAGTCTTACACTCATTGTTGCAGCAGACAGCTCCAGACGAGGGATTGTTGTCTTCTTGATAGGTGCCAGATGAGATTTTGACATTAACAGCTCACTGTGTTTCTGACCGTCTGTGGCTTTCAACACCAAATAAGATGCTGTCCCATATGCTACCTCTGAGGCATCAGAAAAATGGTGCAATTCATAGTCGTTCACTTCAGCTAGATCATGGGGCCGTATGCACCTATTTACTGTGAAGCGTTCAATAGCTGGTAACTCATCTAGCCATTTCAGCCATTTGTCTTTGTCGATTTCTGGTATAGGGTCATCCCACGTTAGCCCCTTTCGACACAGCTCCTGCAAGACCAATTTCCCTCTGACGATGAATGGGCTTGCATAACCCATAGGGTCATACATTGACGAGACGACACTCAGCAGTCCCCGTCTTGTGAGGGGTTTGTCCTTAGGCGATATCTTATAGCCAAAGCAATCCTCTTCAACGTTCCAGCTCATGCCTAAGGCTCGCTCGACCGGTAATGCATCGTGGTTCAGATCAACTCCAGCTAACTCCTTGGATCTTTCTTCTGGTGGTATGGTCCCCAACACACATGGAGAATTACTCAGCCATTTAGTCAGTCTGAATCCACCTCTGCTGAGTAGGTCACGAAGCTCTGCTGCCAATTGAATGGCCTTCGTTTCAGTCTCTGATGTTACTAAGCAGTCATCAACGTAGAAGTTCTTGTAAACCGTCTCGACTGTGATGGAATCATAATCCTGCTGGTTGTCTTCTGCAGTTTGTCGCAGTGCAAAACTGCACACACTTGGACTCCAAGTACCACCGAAGAGATGTGAACACATGCGATAGATTCTTGGTTGCTTTGCAAGATCTCCTGATTCCCACCACAGAAACCTCAGGACATTTCTGTGATTTGGGGTTACTCGGACCTGATGAAACATGGCCTCAATATCTGCAGTCAGTGCGATAGGATCCCTTCTGAATCTCAGAAGTACCCCTGCTAGCTTGTTTGTTAGATCCGGCCCTTGTAGGATGACATCATTCAGAGCTACGTCTCTCATCTGGCTGCACAATCAAAGACAATGCGTACTTTCCCGGGCTTCTTTGGATTTATCACAGGGTGATGAGGCAGATACCAGTGTTCTCGATCAACTTGACTTTGATCTTGTAGTTTGTCGTTAGCTTCTTCAGCATAACCTTTCTTGAGAAGGTCAGACATTCCTTCCTTGTATTTGCTGAGAAGATAGTCATCCTTGGAGAGTTTTCTTCTAAGCGACTGCAAACGCTGTTCAGCTAGATGACGATTGTCAGGCAAACGTGGAAGATTCGTTCTAAATGGGATTGGCAACTGATAATGTCCACCATCCATGGTAATTTCTCTCTCCCAAGTCTCTATCGCCTTCTGGTCATTCACTGACAGACTCCTGTTGTCGTCATCAAGGCATTCCATTCCTTCAAGTTTCCAGAACAACTTGACTTGCTCTTCGAGACCTCCAGCATCAGCTATGAAGTTAGCAGTGGCTTGGAAATTTCCCTGACCGTAGACTTCTCCTGATGCTCCTTCTCGCACTTCCAAGGGCATTAAGGCCTGGGGAACATCCTGCCCGATCAGCATACTGACCTGGTGTTGATTGACAACTGGAAGGTCAAAGTCACGAAGGTGTTCATACTTGTTTATGTCTTCCTCCGTAGCCATGTTTCTAACACTTATGTTCAGATTCGGTCGGGTGTAAGCTTGGATATCGAGCCCCTCATCAGATGTTAGTCCTTTCACCTTTAACTGCACAGTCTCACATTCAATCCTGTTGTTTGGTCTTTCCAATTTAGAGATAGACAGGGTCTTGGTCTCACCCTTTGCTTCCAGAGTGTCAGCTAATTCCTTTGTACAAAAGGAATGTGTAGATCCTGTATCTAGCAAGGCAAATGTTTCTACGCACACATTTCCATGTGGAGCTTGAACTTGAATGGGAATTATGGGAAGGGCGATCCTATACCTCCCGGCCCCCATGACGTCACTGCTTGCGTGTGATGATGATTCACTGGTGCTAGCAAACACATGCTGATCTGTTTGGGTTGATGAATCTAACTGATCAGAAACTCTGTCTGTTTTCATTGATGACAATTCAGGATCATTGGAACTTGGTCTAGTAGACGGTCCTCCAGTGTGCAGAAACTTTGTGTGCTTTAAAGTACACCCTTTCACTGAGCAGGTTCTGTTTAGAGTGCATCTCGATGACATATGCCCTTGCAGCAAACAGTTGAAGCACAATCTCTTGTCACGGGCTAATTGAAGACGCTGTTCTGGCTTCATGTCTTTAAACCGCTGACAGTAAAATAGCCCATGGTTAGCCTCGCAGAGAATACATCTTGGTGTACTGACAGATGTAGAATAGGAACCTCTTTGTGGTAAACGATGACTTGAAGGTGTTGGTCTGTCTTTAGACTTCTTATAGAAGCTGCGTCCATCATTCGTACCACTCTGTAGTAATGACCCAAAGACAGGATCATTCAGTTCTTCTGCTGCTTCAGCGACGAACTCCACAATGTCAAGGATGTGTGGTGATCTGCCTCTGTCCCGGATAGTCTTTACCAGCTTTAACCAACGACTACGAAGATGGTATGGTAGTCTCTCAATTATCTTGACCATCTCTCTGCGGTTGCTAATCTCTTGCAGCATTCCCAGTGCCCTCAGTGTTTCTGCACAGGTCTTTAATTGATCAGCGAAGTCTCTGAGTTGTTTGCTGTTGCTCTGTATGGCTGGACCCTCAACGACTCTCTTGATCCATGCTTCACTGATGACAAAGTTGTTACCAAACCGATCAGCTAACAAATGTCTTGCCTTGAAGTATCCTTCGTCTGGGCTCATCATCAGACAGCACTGGATGATGGATTTCGCTTGGCCCTCACACAAGTTGTAAAGCTTTAGCAACTTGCTATTGTTGTCTAAAGTTGAGTCACCAATCAAGCTGTGGAAGGATCTCATGAACTGGAAATACTTGAGCGGATTTCCGTCGAACTGCATAATGTCAACATTAGACAAACTAATTGTTTCCATCAACTGTCGCAGTTGTCTCTGACCTTCTTCCAAATGTTGAAATATCTGCGTTGTCACTGGGCTCGATGACGGCATAGGCTGTTCAACAGGATATTGAAAGGTTCTATCTGCATCACTACTTGTGCCCCTTTCAGAAGCCATGGGTTCATCACGTCTTGGCAACGGAGTAGAAACTGGAACCATTTCGGGTGGTTCCAACTTGACGGGTTCCAACTTGACGGCTTCATCATCACTTTCATCGTAAACAGCTTCCTCGGCCTCAGCAATCCTGAGCTTAGTTTGCAGGGTCAACTCAGCCTTTCTTAGCCTTAACTCCAGTTCCTGTCTCTCGAGCTCTTGCTGCTCTTTCAGGGCAGCAACTTCTGCAGCTAGGGCAGCTCGTCTGGCCTTACTCCGAAGTCTGGACGACGCCCGTGACCCAGCCTGACTCACAGAATCTTCGGGTCGTACATCTGACTTGGCTGCCTCACTCATGGTGGTGCGAACTCATCAGCTACACAAGTTGATATTGAACTGATGTAACGTATGACCCCCAGACACCATCGATGACGTCAAGAACCACGCAGGGCGACACCCATGAAGAGATACCGTGCATGGCAGCAGGTTCAATCTGCAATTTAATATGAAACATAATCAACTCTTACTCTACATGAACCAAAGGAGTAATCACTCTGACTTATTGGTATAAAGTAATGTACCTTTGCATAAGGCTACTTGCCATCAATAGATATTTTCCACCAAACATCACCTGTATGTAGTGTCTTCTTATTTGCCTGTATAACCCATAGTGTGATGAGTGAACTTTCTTTGATATTGACTAGCATAATACATGTGCAAGGGCACTGTCTACCTGCACTAACATACAGTTGCATTTATCATTGACCTTGGCCATGCATGACCTTGACATGCCTTCTTACACATAGCAACCTCACACTGTACCTTTCACTAATCTGCCCTTGTTATACATCTTACATAGGCATTATCTCTTCCATAATTACCTCAATTGAACTACAGTACTCTTCATAAACTATTATAGTCATCTGCGGTATATCTAACGTAGATCTGTAAATGCTCAGATTATACAGAGCCCATCGGGCCTTATTCATCGTGCATCATCACTACGTTATACTGTGTAGGTAATCCATTACGTATATGCAACGTGCACCTTCGACTGTGTACTTTCACCTATTCAACCACTCCACATGGGCAACTCATTCACACACTACACTATATTTTGTTGCCTCATTTATCTTTTATACTTCGTCATTCATTAAGCCAAATGGCTAAAAAGGTAAATGAAACCTCAAACTTCATACAATCATACTCATTTCTACTTACATCATTGGGCTTGTAACGAAATCTGAGCTAAATCAATGGCATCTCTGGGCAACGAAAGTTTCGGAACTCGAAATTAGCAGTACACCTTTATAGCGCCCCCACAGGCCGATACCCAATTTTCTGCTTCACAAGCCCGCCTATGACGTCACAATCAATGCTGAACTTTAACGAACTCATACTTCATTCTGTCCACAACAGTGACAATGAAACGGGGGCTGATGCTCGCTCGTGCACAGGAGTGGTCTAGATCTAGAGACCTGCATTTTATCATTTTTTCATTCCTTGTTCACTCGGGTTTAGTGCTACCAAAATTTGTGTCTCTGAAGAAACTCAACCAAAAGCTTGACAATAAAGTTTGCATCAGGTCTATTCTGTAGTTAATATTAGATCTAAATGGCGATGCTAATCTAGTTTTCATTTAGAACTCGATTAAATCCCACTTTCTTTGCTCATTTTTCAACTAATAAATTATTTAGAACTGTACTTAAATTCTGATGTACTGCATTCACCATTGTGTGAAATCAATAAAAAAGAGCCTGCTGAGCAGGGGTTTCATTCTATCCTTTTCATTTCCTCCCTATCCTTTTGGTTTCCTTCCTAGCTGTCACTTTCTTCTTTGACCCGGGATGGACAAAAAAAAATCACATCTTGCCATGTAAAGACAGAACATATATCATCATGAAATATGACATTAAAATAAGTTTTAAAAAAAATATGTAAGTGATCAAAATTCTTCTTTGTGAAAATAAATAATAAATGAAAGGTGATTTCTTATGAAGCAGTTCTTTCAAATGTCCAACAGCTTCGATAATGAATCAAGTTACGTCCGATTTGTTTTTTACCACACAAATCAGATATCGTCACGCATCCTATGAGGAGCCGATCGATATCACGACACCACGCGTAAGAAATCACTGCAGTTGCTGGGGCAACAAAGATACATGCGCGCTGTAAACATGAATATTGATTAGTTTCTCAGTAGGCTCGAACCTCTGATAGGTGTTTCAGCCAATAAGAGACATTCAAAAATAGATTTCTTTGCATATATTATTTTTCAGAGTCCCACTAAGGATCTCTGTGATTGGTTAAAATCATTTTACAGCTCCTGGCCAAGTCTGAGGTTGTAGGACGCCCTCTCTCTCGTAGCGCCGAGGCAGCTAGTATTTCAATAAACTACTGATAAGCAAATTGGGAACCAAGTCCAGAGAGAGGGTGGTATAAAGTGTTTCAAAGCCACGATTCATTCAAGTGGATCAGAACCGCCGTTTCTTTTCGCTTGCCAATGTATTTGTGAACAGTTTACTTCCTTCTTTACTGAAAATTCTACATTAGAATTTTGTCATCGCAGTTCCTCGACCCACTTAATAAAGTGTCTCTGGTTATTCCTGTCTTTGTATTGTAGGTCTATGAAATCGAGTTACTTATTAGGATGAGTGCTTTAAAATTCTTTGAAACGGCGTGTAGAATCTTTGGAATTTTTAAAGCTTTTCAATTAAAGCATACATCTTTTTGCCTATATTGGTTCCATTTTTTTTTTAATCAGCCAGTGGTGTTCTTTGTCATTATGTAGCACAGGAAACTTTATTTTCAAACTTTCTTTAAAATTTTCCTTATGATATCAATACCTGTGGCACTGAGCGCTTCTTTAGGAAATAGATCTTACATACGATAACAGAAACAACTTGACTTTCCCAAGATTCAATGCTATTATAAAAATTTAACATAATATCTATTTATAGCATTTTGATACATTAAATGGTTTAAAGAACATTGAAGACGAGATATGAAACTCGTCACACTGAAGACGAGTTAGGTGATACGCTTGGGGTCATCAGATGGCGGTCATCTGTGATCGACAAAGAAAACAATGTGATATAGCACCGTGAAGTTATATTGAGATATTTAGTTGAACTTTTTTGGACCTACGTTATTCAGATCACATTTTTTTTCTGTCACACAAATTAATTAGAAATTCTGTGCGTGTGCGACTAAGTCAATTTACAGGCTTTTTTAGTACGTACAATGCATTTAACCAAGTGATCCAAGTGATTACATAACCAATATGATTCCCTCTAATCTTGTTATCATAATTTAATACGATCAGTTCAGAGAGCTCTTACAGCTATATACAAGCCTGTGAGATTTACCAGCAGTAAAAGCAATGAAGCCTCCGATACAAAACAAAGAGTTATAGAGCAAGTGTGTCTGTTTACATGAGAATATGATTTATACCTGGACGAAAATGGCATTACCTCAATTAAAGAAAAATGGGCAAAGTAAAAACTATTCTTGCTTCTCATCCTATGAGTTTAATTATTTGAAATTTCACGGGCCCAAACGTACGGCTCCTGAGAAAGAGACAGCGCCTTTAACCATGTAACTATATGTCTCCTCCAGCCAAGAGTAGTGAACGTAAGCTAATACGTGAATGATAATTTATGACGATCACACGTGATCGACACACATTCAAAGGGGACAGTTAGAAGTGGAAGGAGTGCTTAATCGTCTCACTAATTTCTAATCAATGACACCCCTACATATAGGCATACCATAATTTCGCATCTAAAATCAATGGTAAGACTCATGCCCCATTACTTGTATAGTGCATAAACTTTGCTTTTTAAGCTTTGAATGAAACGTGTCATAACATAATTCTGTAATTCCGTCAGCAGTGATTGACATAATAGAGAAGAAAGATGTATCAAATTGAACGCTTAGAACCTAACCAGGGGGGATTACAGCATCATACTCGGTTCTTTACTACCCAGATGCTAACAACGCCCATCACCCATGGCTACGCATAGAGAAACAGCCATGGTGAAAATAAAACTGTGCTTTTTTCATAGGCAGAATGACACAGAACCCCTTCAAACACACTGTACTTGGTAGCGTGTCATGAAAGAGCTCTTAACTAATACCAAACAGTGTATACCTTCCATTCATGTGGCACGAGATACCTCTATAGCAACATAAAGCCTATCTACAACTCCGATGGTCGAGCAAGAACAACCTGAAATTTCAAAGAGATGAGCGAGACGCTATACACCTGGCCTAGAGTTAATTAATTCAGTTTTCATTCCAAATACTCAAGTTGGATTATGTTGATAGAAACATTCACATCTGCAGTAAAACTTAAAGAAAGGTAGAGGAAAGGGAAAAGAAAAAAAGGGTGGGAAGAGGAAAACTGCACAACTGCAATTTATGACCTTGCGTGATACAAGTGAAGGAAATGTTTTAGCTGTTATAGCATAGTTTAATCATAAACTGACAAATAGGAAGACAATGTCGAATTTTAAAACCATCAATTTAATGTCAGAGAAGAAACTATCTTACAAAATGCAGTAAACCGTAGCGTAAATCGCTGGTCTACCACTCTGCCTAGGAACATCCTTACACACACACACACACACACACACACACATACACACAAATGTTAATTGAAAGAAACAAATTTAGATATAACCATTTTTTAATAAAAGGAAAAGAAAAAGAAAAAAATGTTCGCGTCAGGATAACAAACCTGTCCGCAAGAACATGCATAGTATTGATGATTGTCTCATTGATTCAAAAGCAATGATTCCTTTACCACCACCACCATTACCACGCAACAATGACGCCTCTGAAATCAATGGAAGCACTCATGCACATGTGATTTCATCGTGCATTAAATTCCCTTTTCCTAAACTACCAGTCGAACGTGCCATATTACAATATTTTATGTTTCGATCAGTAGTGATTGACTTTAAAGAAGAAATATAATGTATCAAATTGAGTGCTTACCCAGATGGCAATGCTGCGTTGGCCCAACGTTGGTCTAACGGCATACATGTACGTCGAGCCAACAACAGAAACGTGACGTCGCTCCGACGTCATTTTGGCCATCGGGCCAACGTTGGTCCAACGGTAAAGCCTTATGTTGAGCCGACGTTGGTACAATGTCAGACCAAATTTATACCAACCATTCTTCCACTTTGCATAACGCACTGGCCTAACGTTGGCCCTACTACTTGTGTGTATGTTGGCACAACGTCAGAAACATGACGTTGATCCAACGTCATTTTGGCCGTCGGGCTAACATTGGCCCAACAGTGAAATCTTTACGTAATACCAAAGTTATATCAAGCACTTTTCCACCCTGTTATAACATTAAGCTAAACGTTATACCAACCACTTTTCCAATGTAATATGACATTTATCACACAGTTAAACCATTCCCTTTCGACTTTGTAATGACGTTATCCCAACATAAAGTCAACGACTTTTCTACTTTGTTATGACGCTATCCCAGCAGCTGGATCGACCACTATTCCACCTTGTAATGACGTTATCCCACCGCTACACCGACATTGTTCCAACCAAGTTCATACCATACTATAACATTATCCCCTCGATATACCTGCCACTTTACAAGTATGTTATGGTGTTAGACCAACCTTAGACCAACGTTGTATCAACCACCCCACAATGACGTTATCCCAATGTTATACCAACGTTGTACCAACCACTTTTCCACAGTGTTATGACATTATCTCAACGTTAAAGCAATATAGTACCAACCACTTTTCTACCATGCTATAACACTATCCCAACGTTATACCTACCACTTTTTTAAAGTGTTTTGATGTTATCCCACCGATAGACCAAACTTATACCAACCATTTTTCACCATATAATAACGCAGTCTCAACTTCCAACCAACGTCATAAAAATTCCCCCCCGACCTTATTATGACGTTGTCCCAACGCTGAACCAACAGTTTATAATTCACTTTTCACCGTTGTGCCAACGATATACCAACGTTGGTTCAACGTCATCCTTTTACTGTTGAACCAACGTTGGTGCGATGACCAAAAAAGTTTTTTAGGCCAATGTCATGTTTCTGACGTTAGGCCATCGTAGTCTTGTTTCTGGGCAGAAGCCACCTGAATTAGAGTCTATTCCTATAATTCCTACAATCTACCCTATTCCTAAGCTTCTACATCCTATACATATTCGTATACCTATATCTATTCCTATTTCCTAGCTGAAAGAAAAGTATTTGGTTTTCTTTATGAACCCTTGCGTGATTATAATGTTTCAAGACATGGTTACTAACTGGATGACACTTTCATTATATTTTCGTCAAAATTCCATCCAAACATCGGAATGCTTTTTACACACGCGAGTGGAAATTTTGCATAAATCAGCAATAATTTGATGGCAATTTCTAACACAGTTAACAGTTTAATCCCAGTATCAATATTTTTAAATTTAATGTTGTTTTTTTTTTTACATTTTCACCTGATTTGAATTGCAAATTCTCTCATTAATATTCATGATATTTGTACGTCGTTATTCCAACGTTTGGCCTACGTTGTCCCAAAAGCTTTTTCACATGGTTATGACTTGGCAAAAAAAAAAAAAAAATCCTAATACAGTGTATTGAAATATGTCTTTATATCATGAACATGTTTCAATAATATAAGCAGTAAACACTTAAAAAGCTTAAAGGGACATTCCTGACGATTTTGATAATTTAACATTATGTAGTATATACATAAATCGACAACTCATGTATAGATTTGTTGAATCTATTGTGGTTCTTGATCAGAGAAACAATACTTTGAAAATTCTTAAACAAATTACACTAACAAGGATGATGACATATGAGGTTCACATTTTTCAGAAATGTAGCAGTGTAATTCCATTACAATACTGCTTGCTTGCGAGTTCACCTGTGTATAATCTATGCATGCCTTCTTTTGTTCTGCTTCCTTGAGCCCCAACTCATGCATACTTATGGTGACTCTGACATGTCATCATCCTTGTTCATTGCAATTTGTTCTTAATTTTGAAAAAAAAATTCTTATTCTTCATCCCAGTTATCATAAATTCTGTTCAAACTCTGTCCTCACTATAACTAATTTACAGTTGTTCCCATGCAAAGAATCTGAAAATCATCCGGAGGTCTCCTTAGTTTTCTCTTGTCTGTTTTTATGATTATCTTTTTTGTTAAAATGACAAAGTGTGCATTTTTAAAAAATAATATTCGTGTCTTTTTTATATTCTGTTCGGTGATCCATCATTCAATGAGTGAAAGTCAAATTGACAACATGTACGGCTTTAGTTTTTTTTTTCCTTTGGTGGAAGTAAGAATAAAATTGTTGAATCTGAAAAAAAGTTTAATATTGGCATCAATACATTTTCATTTAATGTCTTTGTTCTGTCTTCATTAGTTTTCAATTTACAGACTCTCTCTTATGATGGATAATGATGGAAATGACGTTTATCCCAACTTAATTTAGACCAAGCTATAGTGATCACTTATACGGAGTATCAAGCCAGGAGTACACCAACCCCTCTCCAGCAGACCATTTCCAGCTAACTCAAATGTTTGCTGCAATTCATCAACATTTTGGGCAAGTACCCGGTTGTGAATCACATATATGCTATAATCTCCCCAACATTGGCTAACACTCACGCAACACTTTGCCAAAGCGCTGGCCAACCTCATATTTTTGACGTGACACCATACGCGCATGACGTTGGACTAATGTTGGACAAACGCAGCATTCAAAGTGGAAAATTGTTGATACAACGAGGGTCTGACATTTTACCAACGTTGGTCCAACATTAGGCTTTCACTGTCTGAAAAATGTTGGCCCGACGGACAAAATGGCGTTGGGCCAACCTCACGTCTCTGACATTGTGCAAACATACACGCATGACGTTGGACCAACGTTGGACGAACGTAGCATTCAAACTTGAAAAGTATAATAGTTGATGTAATGTTGGTCTGACATTGTACCAGCATTGGACAAACGTCAGGCTTTCACTGTTGGGTCAACGTTGGTCCGATTGCCAAAATGACATCGGAACGACGTCATATTTCTAACATTGTGCCAACATACAAACAATCAAGTTGGATTAACATTGGACAAACGCAGTGTAGTAGAGCGGTTAAACCCTCAAAATCATGAGAATTGTGCAAAATTTGACTAAAGTATGAAACTTTCACCAGTGTTAGTACATACCATAAGATTCATTTTAAGATCGGGACGTTAGTCTGATTTGACCTCTGATGACCTCCAGAGGTCAATGAACTTTGAATATCAGAATATTGATGTTTGGAGGCATTTGTGAATGATAGGCTTATATAGATCCTGGTTACGCTGCACTAAATATGCATTTGTACTACAAATCTCCTGATTCCACAGGACATTGACAGGTTTTTACCTTTGACCTCTGATGACCTTTAGAGGTCAAGACCTCTAAATACCATAATATTGATCTGTGATGTTATTAGTGATAAACATGGTTAAGATGTGCAAAACAAGCATATCTGTTTTGCAATGAAACTGTCTTCATATTCCAAAGAGCAAAGACAGGTTTCTAACTCTGACCTCTGGTGACCTTTTAGAGGTCAATGACCTCAAAATATCATTACATTGATCTGTAGTGTCATTAGTTAATGATCAACATGGTTAAGATGTACAAAACAAGCATACCTGTTTTACAAGAAAGTGTCTTCATATTCCAAAGAGCACAGATAGAGCTCTACCTTTGACCTCTGGTGACCTTTAGAGGATGTACAAAACAAACACAATTGTAGCCCAGATGGCTATTAGCACATGTTTATAATAAAGAATAGAATAGAATAAAATAGAATAGGATAGAGAGTAAAAGAAAACAGAACACTGCAGTCGTTTTCCTAGGCACCCTGTGAGGTCAATATATGCTCAGTCTTTTCCCCTTCTTGGAGTTTATGAAACCGCTTATCTTCCTTCCAGCTATTTCCTTTCTTGTGTTGTTTTTGTGGTCAAAACAACCTCTTCCAAGAAAAGTCTGTGGTCATAGGAATTTATGAGTTTGATGTTGGCTACTTTCCCCGCTAGTGATCAGCACTCTCCACCCCCAAAGTCCCGCGCCAAATTACGGGGAATGACGTGATGACGTGTTTTTGCCCTCTGATCCCCAAACATAAATGACCCTCTGAGCTGGAAGGTGGCCCTCCTGCCAGAATTTATCCCTCTATTTTAGCATTTATTGTTCAGTGGAGTGGGTCAAACAGGAACTCCAAAGACAAATTCAGGGATAATGACCCAGAACAATGATGGCGTTGGTTGCCATAAGGACACTAATATTCATTTGGTTTATCATTTTGATATCCAAGAAACGATAAAGTCTTTACCAGTGGTTACAGAGAACAAGTGAATTAAGAAACTAAAAGACAGCGGGCGAGTTAATCAGAAATTGAGATGAATCATAGAAAATTGAGTTTTCATAGAAACGAATAGGAGGAGCAAATTGAACATTTGACCAGTAAGGAATTAATTTCTAGTGAACACCACACCCCAATATAAGATTGAGCCAATGAAATGCTTTAGGGTAAGGAAGTTTGTAAGTAAATTAGTTATTAAAAAAATGTCTCAGCCGAAAAATCAGTCAGAGTGGCAAGCATAGTTGGAGCGTCTTCACACTATGTAGTGAAGCAAAGGCTGCAGAGTATTTTGGAATTTTGAGGAACTTTGAGAATAGTTGGAGACCACAGAGATAAAGTCAGGAGTTCCCCTTTCTTGGTACATCATCCCCCCCCCCCTCCAAGTCAACCAAGTAATCTTTATCGACGTTGAATGCACCATCGACCTACGCTGTGAGTGTGATGAGGATCTGACTGTCATGACTGAACCGGCGAGCAGCAGGACATTAGGAAAAACTATGAGTCACGATAAGACAAAACTTTGGTTTACGCCAATTTGGAGTGCAATTACAAACTCCAAATAGTCAACAGGTGTCATCGGAGATGTCGAAGCGCCCTGTCAGACTGATACAAAGTGGAGAGTGATGGTGACGAAGAGAATACTGACAGCGTGACGGCAGACCGCTCGACGGACGGCCCAGTCACACTGACGAGATCGACAATGACATGCAGACGAGGACCACATTCGTCGACCGAGAGTAATCATTTAAGAGGAATGACTTTAATTTACGTTTGAAGACATTTCAAGACATGTAGTAGTCTGATATGTTAAGGGGAAAATCATTCTACTGTTTGCAGTCTTGTGAACATACTTGTATCTTTAGCGAAAACTGTTCGAGTACGTGGACAGTGATAAGTAGGCCCCTATAAAATCACTCTGTCGAGTAAATTATATATGAACCAAATGGCTTCTTTTGAACACGTATTGTATTGAAAAGTTCTTGGTAATTCTTTTCCAGGCAAAATTTGTACATGAAAATTCCGATGTTAAAAGCATGTGATGGGAAATGTAAACAGTATGTGCGAATGCTTCTATGTTTCCTGCTAAACTTGTTTGTTAGTGGGGAAAAGAAAAGAAACGGAAGAGATGTCTCGCTCTACCGCGTCTACATACCACAACGCCTACGGATATCTTTGTTTCACATTGTTAGTGGAGAAAAGAAAAGAAAAGAGAAGTTTCGCTTCATGAGAGATGTTCAGATCCCGCTCGACACCACAACGCCTACGGATGTCTAGGCTGAAGGTGGGTTTGAATGTCTTATAGGGCCGATAGAGCATCAACAGTAAGTGCAGATTAATTGGCACGCTATCTTTTGAAGAGAAACAATAGTTTGTTTCACACAAGATGATAGCAGAAAGACAATTGATAATCATCCGCTCATGTGAAATCAAGCAGAAGTTTTTCAAAACATTTCAAGAGGCATCTTGGTGAGTTACAGTCTGTTAAACATGCCAACATACTGTGAAAAACAAATTGAAGGCCACCTGCAATAGGCCACCTGCAATAATGCCTCGCATTTTCCGGCATCACAAAAACTTTGATCAACACGTTCCATTTATATACTCGTGATGGAGAGGGCAAATAATAAACAACAACATTGCAAGATTGATGCATTTCTACCAAGACAACAGACAGGAACTGTTATTCCACGTAAAATACATAAACATGTATTCTAATTTTTCCATGCATTTTTCCCATATCGTTACACACAACCATTACACACGTATACTTGATTAGTGTTCAGCTCACTGTGTGCAGACTGAGCACGACCCAATAATTCAGAACCTCTGCCTGAGAAAGGATTGTAGCCTATCCCGTAAGTCAAAAAGAAGCTTTCTTATCATCTCGTGCATCCTGTACTCTATGTGCAATGCACTTATCATAGAGACAAGCTTGCCTTCACCCTAACTGTTTAGATATTGCCAGTGGAAGACTCTGATAATCGCATACAGTGGCTGTGCACCTATAAGAACGCTGGTCTGACCTCAGGATGTCTATCCAGTTTAGTCGTATAGGAGATCTGTGTGCCGATCCGTGCAATGTACGTAGGCTCAATCGCGTGCTTCACTGAAGACGCAGATGCTGCCCTGTCTTGAAAGAGATTGAAGGTATAGATCTAGACCAATTTCAGCAGGTTACACTGAATCGTCACTTGCTGGCAGAGAGTCATGCAGGTGATATTACCCGCTGTCAGCGTACCCTGATTCACACATTGGATGCAAACCGGATGGCGGCCATATTGGAAACAACCAATATTTGGGCATGGGGGCACAACTCTTGGCCATCAGGCCCAAGTGTTAAGGAATATCGAGCATAAAGAAGACAATTAGAGTAAATAGTAGTTCCACTCCTATTTGGAATTGAGGTACCTAAACAAGTCATTGCAAAAAGGCCCCAAATTGCCTGACGTAATGGCCCAAACTTAATTGGATGATAATAGCAAGTTGCAAGACACAGGGTTGCTTCATGTGGAATGCATGTTATGCCTCACAGTATGTCGCTTTCCAGATGGTCCATGACGTCACTGCATGCTCCAGGACCATGAGTCATTCATCGAAACCATACAGCCCACGAGCTTGACACTGACCAACACAGTTCCGCCAGCTCGAAACTAGGTAGCATTGCCCATGAGCCTGACACTTAGGCAAACCAGGCCCAAAAGAGTCCGACATATGGGGGGAGGGGGAGGTCCACAAGACCTACACTGAATAGATTAAGCTTTCTAATGTAATACATATATCAATCTCGTGGGCCTTGTTTTCCTCGAGTGTCGAGCTCGAGGACCGCACAGCTTATGGGCCTATAATATGTTGCGACACGGATTGTCGCCCCTACACGGATTGTCGCCTCCTGCTCGGGGCGACAATCCGTGACGGGCGTTGGCGGCACGGATTGTCGCCCGCCCTCGAAGCACATTTTGCTGGGTAATATCGTTCTGGACATAATTATTGAAATACTAACACATAACTTACATGGCTACATCCATGCAAACATGCCATGTAAAAAAGTCATGGTGAGGTTTCAAGGAAGTGTGTATGTGCGTGTGCACATGATAATTTAGTGTCCGTTTGTGCGTGTGTGTGCGTGTGTGTGTGTGATGGAAGAATGTGTTTATTATGTCAGTTTTTTGCGTATGTGTTTTTTAGCTGCGCGTGGGGAGGGATAGCTAGTAAGCTGTTGCTGGCATAAACATTGATATTGATTTTATCAGCAGCTTTGAATTTGATGAGTTTGTTTGGCAGATTTGTATATGAATTCGGAGTGGAGCTTGCGTGCGGGCGGATGCTGCTTTTCTGCATACGGTCCATTATGTCTTATTTATCAACATTGGGAAATCGTTTCATCAGGAAGGATGTGGTATCGGTTCGGGTGTGCGTCGGTATGTGGGAAGGGGGTTACATTTCGTTATTGCAAAAGTTTGTTATTCTGAAGGCTCATTCGTCCGAAGGCTCATTCGTCCGAAGGCTCATTATTCCGAAGGTTCGTTATTCCGAATTTCATTTTTGGATCAACGAACCACTAGGTATAGGGAATTGTGTGTTTCGGATAAATGAAGCCTCGGAAAAAACGAAACTTCGGAATAACGAACCTTCGTGTGTGTGTGTGTGTGTGTGTGTGTGTGTGTATGTGTGTATTTGGGTCGGTGAATGTGGGTGTGGGATGATTTAGATTTTGTTTAATCAGGGGTTGGTGGGTTGGGGATTGGATTTGAAGAAGGATAGTTATAAATGGTATGACGGATGTTGATAGGATTTAATATTTAGGATAGATGTAGGCCCTAGATTTGTTTCGGTTTGGGAGGGGAGGGGGTGGTGGGGTATTTTATGACTGATTTCATTCTAGATTTGTGTAATATATTTGTGTGTGTTTTTTTTAATGTATATGCCCTTGTAAGTAAGAAGGTGTTACATGATCCAAACCAATATATTCAAGGAATATAGGTTTGGTAGGGCCCTATACATGTCAAAACTTTCTCGTGAAGAAATTATTAGTAGGGTTTGTCTATAATCGAGTTATCTATGTTGAAGTGAGATTATTTGTGGTATAAATTGACAAATGGATTTGCTTTTGTTTCGAATTGCCATTTGTAACTTTTTTTGTTCATGTTGCACCCAGAATGGGTCGATTTATGAATGATTTGAATGAAATCAATAAATATCAAGGAAAAAAGTGTTGAGTTGGTTTGTTTGCATTATGAGGTTTGTTTGAGTGTTTGTTGGTGTTTGTTTGTATTACGTATGTATTAGCGGTGTGCAATGGCAGTTCGTTTGTGCTAAAATCAAGTAACGATTGACAAATTTTTTACGGCGTGTGGAAATTATTCGCTCATGCATAAAGCATGCCAAACCTATTCTGGGACAAAGAATAGTGGTATGGACGTTCTAGTTTATAAGACTGATGGAAGAAAATGACTGCAGGGAAAAATGAACAAAGACAAATAACATTTGGGGAGGGTACCTCCCTCGTATGTATTTTCTCTCGGTCTCTCTCTCGCCTAGCCCGCCTCACCGCTGATATTTGGTTGACACACCCATACTATTTTTAGATCAACGCTGGTGTGAATTCTTTAAACACGTGCTCATACACTCTGAAGGCGTTTGTATTGCCACAGTAGCGCCACTATATTCCACATACACACGTAAGCAAACAGGCACACGTATACACACAGACAAACAAACCACTACCACTATGTAACCACCACACATGCACAGTATCTACATATTGTATTATTATACTCCAAACACACACACAAACACAAACACACACACACACAACAAATCATACACATCACACATCATGCAGCTCACAATACACACACACACACACACACACACACACACATACGCATAACTTACCAGTCATACCCATCCCACCAAAGCTTAACACCAGAGGAACCACCCCGAGCCCGGGGCGACAATCCGTGACGGGGCGACAATCCGTGTCGCAACAAATTTTTTGCCAACACGGATGTCGCCTTCGAGGTCAAAAACTGGGAACTGCACAAGGATTGTCGCCAGGCGACAATCCGTGACGGGGGCGACAATCCGTGTCGCAACATAATATTTGATGTCGAGCTCATTGACCTTGTTCATCTAGTGTTTAGGTCATGGGCTGTACGACTCGGGTTGTTTTGACTCGTGACGTACATCTGATGAGGTGGGCCTGTTGTTTTCTGGTTGGCATCGGTCACCCTTTCATCCAGTTCAAGGGACTTTGCCATATGCCTGTTCACAAACTATTAAAGGTACTGGTGAGGAGTGTTCGGTTGTGCAAAACATGCGAAAGAGAAGGTGTTATGGGTATAAAATGAAAGCTAGATATGTAACTTAACATGTGTTAAAATATCTTGGAAATCGGAATCTTCTCAAATGTTTTAAAAAGCGAAAAGCAATACATACTTTTCTGGAAAAAGATCCTTCGATACGATGGCGATACGTATTTGAATTGCGGAATACTGCTTGTTGACTGCGAACATCAAGCCAACTTACAGCGAAATCAAGCCAACATGCCGAGTGAGCTGCGGAACTACTAGTAGTTACACGTAGAGCTAGCTAGCTCTACGGCTGGCTGTGCCTATGGCCGGGTGCGGCGAGCGCTGGCCGCACTTCACTTGCCACATAGAGATGTATACTAATGATATACTAGAGCGCGGACTGCGTGTGGCGCGTACGCAGTGCTCGTGTGCCGAGATGAAGAGGCCGCGCGCCATCTTTGTCCGGGCAAAAACAAGCATCGCGTCCGGGCAAGCTCAGTAGTGGTGGACACGTGAACACGTATACAACAAGCGCTCAAACACGTATTGCCTTTCAGCAAAAAGATGAGGGGGTCGGAGATGAGAGAAGGAAACAACTCAAAAATTTAAGTTGCTAGCAATCTCTTATTATGAGTGGTAAAGAAAATGAAAAAAAAAAATTTACTTTATTCTCAACGAGGTAATACTTTCAAGCCGACCAACACGACCATGGTCCATGCAATACAAAGGGTTCTCTTGGTCTCTAGACTGCCGGATGCCCCTTGTGATACAGTGTACTGCGTTAATATATATATTTTTTTTTTTTTTTTGCAGTTATATTTTTTTTTCTGTATGAGGGGACTGCATTCTATAGTCCTATCTGTGTATACGAGTGTTTCATTGTATTTCTTCTTTTTTTTTCCGGTGGTGGTGGAAATGAAATAAAATCATTTTTATAAGTATACGTGTAGGCATATTGGTTCCATGACATATTGATGTTCAAGCTCGAAATGCTAATGTTCAAGCTTACATAAACCCTAACCGAAATCATAACACCCACGGTGACCCTAATCCTAATCCTCACCCTGCCTTTCTTACAAGAACCAAAAGCCCAATCAGACCCATGATGGTAATTCTATTTTCAGAAAGATATCAATGCCGGAGCATATATTACGTATTCTGAGCTTTTCTCACACTGTGAAATTAACTGCTGGTATAGCAAAGGGTGGAGGAACGATTTTTTTTTTTTTTGGGGGGGGGGGGGGGGGCTCAAGGGCCAAATAGGGCACTTAGAAATGAGCACTTTTTTAACTTAAAAAGGGGAGTTTTTGTTTTTGTTTTTTTTTAAATGGGGCAAATGCCCCCTCCCCCGTTCCGCCGACCTTGCATATAGTTATGTACTGTATTAGCTATCTATATTATAGTAGCAATAGATCGAGAATAGCTGAGGGAGGGCGGAGTGCTCCTGACGAATTTTGCAAGACCTTTTCTTTTCTTTTTCCTTCTTTTTTTTGCCTTGAATCAATCTGTTTATTGAAACACACACTATAAATGTAATTTTAGTTATGTCTCTGTGCTTCCTGAGGCTGCTACCTCGGCGTCAATACCAAATAGCGGCCAGGTAAGTGAGTGCCCGGAAGACAATAGACAACGCCATGTCACTGAGTTTCCAGATGTTGTCATCGTAGGGGACTCTATGATAAAGCACATCGACGGCCGTCTTCTGAGCCGAAGACGCAAAGTGTTCTGCCATCCACACCCGGGTGCGAAGGTGGCAGATATCTCCGCTAAGAAGGTTACCGAGGGTGTAAAGGCGAAAGGAGACGCCATTCTACATATCGGGTCAAACAACGTTTCGCACCCCTCGCATGGCAATGGAAGTACATCCACCGCAGATGACATCATAGCCTTAGCAGACGGGATTTCAAATGAAGGATGTGAAGTTGCCTTATCTAGTATCGTGCATCGTAGATGGGAATCAGCTCATCAGAGGCGCCTCGTCGATGGGGTGAATGAGCGTCTGCATACCGCTGCCCGTGAACGAAGCTGGGGTTTCATTGACAACAGCAGCATCGGTGATAGGCATCTTGGGCGAGATGGGGTTCACATCAACAAGGCTGGGCAAGCTGTTCTTGCTTCGAATATGCGAAATTTCATCAGGCGACCCAGAGAGCAACCCACTGCATCTTCTCAACAGAGATCGTATGCTGAAGTGGTGGGATCCTCAACACCGAATTTCAGGATGATTCCACCTCGAGGGCGGCTGAAATCGACCCCCACCCACCCGTGGCTTCCACTGACAAAAGCTCAACAGGGGTAGCACGAGCATCTACGTCTCGTGACGGCAACATGCTGTTAACCTCCCGCTCTAACTTTGGTGAACACTGTGCGGGTTTTTGTTTATTGAAGTTAAAATCACAACCAATTTCTAACAGTGCTTTGAAAGTTTGTACCGAAAATTTGAATTGCAATGATAATGTTAACACTGGCGAAGCACAAAATGCTCTCCAGGAGCGACCACATGAACTAATCAAAAGTAAAATTAATAATTTGATGAATGGTTCAATACCTCCTCTCAGAAAGAGGGGTCTAAAATTTGCCCATTTGAATATTCGTAGTTTAATTTCTAAAATTGATGAACTTAGATTACTTCTGAGACATACATCACTTGATGTCATTGGTTTGAATGAGACATTTTGTGATTCCATGATTGATGATTCTGAATTGCATATCGATGATTATGTCCTATTACGTAGAGACCGTACAAGACATGGTGGCGGTGTGGCTGTATTTTCCAAAAGATTCAACTATAAAATAAGAGACGATTTGAATTCATCTACTTTAGAATGCCTTTGGTTTGAATTGCATTATCCAAATAAGCCTTCCATCCTTGTAGGGGAATTTTACAGACCTCCGAATTCTCACGTCGATTTCTTTGACGAATTAGACAGGACTTTGGACTCTGCTCTCTCGGAACATATGAGTTGTATTATATAAGGTGATTTCAATTGTAATTGTATGCCACACCAATATGATGTGAATGCCGAAAAAGTTATGTTTTATACAAATATGTACGGACTAAGTCAGTTAATTGATACTGCCACAAGAGTTACAAATACTGCTTCTACTTTAATTGATTTGATATTTGTATCAGACAAAGAACTTTACAGTGAATGGGGAATATTTGAGACTAGCATTAGCGATCATTATTTGGTATATGCTATTCGGGACTTCAGTGCAAAGATCCATCAAAAATCTGAATGTGCGGAATTTCGCTCATTCAAAAATCTTAATGAGGAGGAATTTTATAGTGATTTGAGAAGTGCTCCGTGGCAGGTCATAAAAGATATAGACGACGTTGATGATGCGTGGGATATGTGGTTGACTCTTTTCAATGATGTTATCAACAAGCACATACCTTTGCGCAAAAAGCGGATAAGAAAACATGCATGTCCATGGATATCTGATGAGATTGTTAATCTCATGACGGAACGTGATAAAGTTCTCAAAGCTGCTAAATCTAACAATAGTGATGATCTTTGGAATACCTATAAATATCTAAAAAACAAAGTAACTCATCTCATGAGAATAAGAAAAAAACAGTATAACACTGACCAAATTTTACAAAATCGTAACAACAGTAAGAAAATGTGGAAGAGCTTGAGGGAACTTACGCCTAAATCATCACCCATTTCTCCCAATACCATAAAGGTTGATGATGCAGAAGTATCGGACAACGCAAGTATTTCTGAAGCATTCAACAATTTTTTCATATCTAATGCTACTAAAATTACAAAAGACCTGCAGAGGAATACTTCGCAAATGATATTTGATGAGGACAAAGGCTTTGTTCCATCTCATCCTCAATTTAATTTAAGTATGATAACGAGAGATTTTGTATTGAGACAGATCGAGCTTCTTGGCATAGATAAAGCAACCGGAGAAGATCACATCGGCTGCAAACTTTTAAAGATGACAAAGAATGTTATTGCAGAATCTCTTTGCGATATTATCAACAAATCCCTGTCTACGGGAGTTGTTCCACGTGAATGGAAAAAGGCTCGGGTAGTACCGATATTTAAAGCAGGAGATATTTCTTCGTTGAATAACTACCGCCCCATCTCAATCTTACCAACAGTGAGTAAAATTATCGAAAGGGCCGTACATCAACAACTGAGCGAATTCATGAATGCGAATGATTTACTACACCCTAATCAATCTGGTTTTAGACCATTTCATTCCACATCAACTGCTCTTGCAAAACTTGTGAATCAGTGGTCTTTGAATATAGACAATAATCAAATTTCTGGAGTTGCCTTCATAGATCTTCGGAAGGCATTTGACACTGTAGATCATGACCTACTTTTACATAAATTAAAGTGTATAGGGTGTAGTAAGACGACTGTAGATTGGTTTAAATCCTATTTAAGTGACAGACAGCAAGTGACGCAATTCAAAGGAGCCAAGTCCCACCCTTCAACTATTAAATTGGGTGTACCTCAAGGGTCAATTCTTGGTCCCCTTTTATTTTCAATATATGTCAACAGTCTACCCGAGTGTACTTCAGAAGGTGTTATAGATATGTACGCTGACGATACGACCCTCACTGTCAGTGCTAATGACGCAACAGTTTTAGAAGAAAAGATAACTGTTGCACTAAATAAAGTAATGGGGTGGATTAAGAAAAATCGGCTCGTCCTTAACACTGACAAAACTTCTGTCATGATTATCGGCTCCCGTGCTAATCTCGGGGAAATTGAAAATTTCAGTATTTCATTAGATGGTAGTCGGATTAAAAGAGTTCAGTTCACTAAATGTTTAGGTGTTTTGATAGATGAAGAACTGAAATGGTCTAAACAAATCGAAAATGTATGTAAACGTACCCAAAAAAGTGTCTGCATGATAAAGAGAGCGAAGGCCTTATTGCCCCAACAATCCCTAAAATTACTTTATAATAGTCTAGTGTTACCACAATTTGATTACTGCAGGCCCGTAGCCAGGGGGGGGGGGGGGGGGTGCGTCGGGTGCGTACGCACCCCCCCCCCCCAAATTCTGAAAGGTCCACTTTTTCATAATAACGGTTTTTAGCAATTCTCAAGATAACAATCCAAATAAATATAAAGACACATTATATGCTACGTAAATGTGGAAGAGCACGTTTAACAATGTTAAAAATAATTGTACGAAACCCTTTTGTTGTATGAACCATCGGATCGTCCCCATGCACACAAACACAAATGTTACAAAATGTATCAATTTGTGCGAGCTATTATTATATTGGCACTGCATGCCATAGCCCTTATGGCGCGTGTGACCGGTGTTTTTTTTCCACTGGCCGCCCGAGTACGTGCGATTCGTGGATGACATTGAGGTTGACACTTGCATTTTTTCACAGGAACAGAGGTAAGTGGATGAAAATCTAATAGCCTCAAGTTTACATATATGATAAAAATTAAAGAAATTTCATCGAAATTACTATAATCGAAAACCTGAGACTTTTTATATCTACGTCTCACAAAGATATAGTACATGTATATATAAGTACATGTTGGCATGATAATGCCTGGGGATAGATTATTATGTCAACTATTTTCCATTATGAATGCATGCTCCAATCAAATTGTGAAAAGGTGGTCATGAATTAGCATTTCTTACGAACGATCAGGAGAGACAAAACAAAATGAAAGACCTGTCTTGCTCCAGTTCTCTTGTAACACTCATTGGGCCATTATGCATGCCTAACGAATTATGATAGCTGCTTTTTCTAGCCCTTTTGCTAGTACCAACATTCGAGAAAAGATCATCTATCAAGTAACTGTACGATCTCCGTGCATAATCTAATGCTTTTAAATACACTTGCCTACTCGCCTTCAGCTGGCATTTGCTTACGGTTCCAACAAATTATTAGTTATACATTTTCTCATGATGTGACAGTTCGATTGGTTGTCATTTTGAAGTGAGCCAAAACCTAAGAACATTCTCACTTATAATTTCCAAAGAGTATTATGCAGGCACGCAAACTCAATTTAGTTGTATTTCGTTTAAATGTAATGGGTAAGAGGGTATGAGAGAGAATGCTGAGCTATGAAGTAAAATGGTAAAGTAAAAAAGTTTGTCAGATAGTATTACAAAAGTCTGAATATTGCAAGAGCTCCGGAGTAAAAACAGTCAGGGAAAAACCCTATGTATGATAACATTGTGAGAGCGTTAGACTGCATTGTGACGCGTCGTTATTTAATTTACATTATTTATTCATAGTTTTCATAAAAAACACAGGTAATGAGCCGGATTGGGTTAAAATTCTTACTTACAGCTTTGTAGAAGTCTGAGTCAACAGTATCACACAGTACTTCAAGACGTATTAGTACAAACAATTTCTTGAGCCTGCACCGTTTCAGGCTCTGTTCTGGATACGGCGGTAGAAACTCATTCTTTTTTGTTGTTTATTTTATCATTATTTACTAATCTCTTTTCTAACTTACAGGTAGCGGATTTCTTTGCAGGCCAAATTCGGAAATGTAGTGTTGATTATTACTTATACATTTTCTCATGTTGTGACAGTTCTATTGGTTCTCATTTTAAAGTGAGCCAAAACCTAAGAACATTTTCACTTATGATTTCCAAAGAGTATTATGCAGGTACGCAAACTCATTTTAGTTGTATTTCATTTAAATGTAATGGGTAAGAGGATACGAGAGAGAATGGAAAGTGCTGAGCTATGAAGTGAAATGGTAAAGTAAAAAGTTTGTCAGATAGTATTACAAAAGCCTGAATATTGCAAGAGCTCCGGAGTAAAAACAGTGAAAGACCCTATGTATGATAGCATTGTGAGAGCGTTAGACTGCATTGTGACGCATCGTTATTTAATTTACATTCTTTATTGATATATTTTCATAAATATCTCAGGTAATGAGTCGGATTGGATTACAATTCTCACTTACAGCTTTGTAGAAGTCTGAGTCAACAGTATCACACAGTACTTCAAGACGTATTATAGTACAAACGATTTCTTGAGCCTGCACCGTTTCAGGCTCTGTTCTGGATACGGCGGTAGAAACTCATTCTTTTTTGTTGTTTATTTTATCATTAATTACTAATCTCTTTTCTAACTTACAGGTAGCGGATTTCTTTGCAGGCCAAATTCGGAAATGTAGTGTTGATTATTACTTATACATTTTCTCATGTTGTGACAGTTCTATTGGTTCTCATTTTAAAGTGAGCCAAAACCTAAGAACATTTTCACTTATAATTTCCAAAGAGTATTATGCAGGCACGCAAACTCATTTTACTTGTATTTCATTTAAATGTAATGGGTAAGAGGGTATGAGAGAGAATGGAAAGTGCTGAGCTATGAAGTAAAATGGTAAAGTAAAAAGTTTGTCAGATAGTATTACAAAAGAAACTCATTCTTTTTTGTTTGTTTATTTTATCATTATTTACCAATCTCTCTTCTAACTTAAAGGTAATGGATCTCTTTGCAGCCCAAATTCCAAAATGCCTAGAGACAGCTAGTAACCAAATATGCTACTATAATTTAATAAATAAGAAATAACCATTCCAGTATGTATCTTAGTGTGCACAGTAAGACAGATCAAGTCAAATAGGAAAACATCTGAGCACTAAGCCTGAGGTCTGAATTTGCACTCAACTTCTTCCAATGGCTAACGGATGTTTAATTTTTGAATTTCACTGACCTCCAAATTTCACAAAGAAAACCTTCTTAGCATGATGGTTAATATGACATTTGACTGATATTGGAGATGTTTGCGAATCGGATCTACTACCTTTAATATTATTAAATCTAAAATGATTATTTGAAAGTTCTGAAATGCTGGAAATATCCTACCACAAGGAGGCAAAATATAAATGGTTCACATTTACAATTCATTTTGTTTTAAAAATTTTCTTATTTATTTTCGTTTTTGACAAACTCGCCTACCAGGCTTCAGGCCTGCTAACGCGGGTATACAATAGAAAAAATAAAAGTTAAAACAACACCAGGAAAATCACTATTCTCAATTTTGCGGCGCGCTACGCGCGCAGAGTCTCGAACACAATTAAACTTTGCAACTTCCTGGCAAAATGAGTTTTTACTATTTCCTAGATGAAATACCGTAACGCGATTGCATGCAACAGACAAAAATACAAATTTCCTCGAGACTTTAAAACGTCATTAAAACAGTCAAAATTCACAATTTGCGGCGCGCTTCGCGCGCAAATTCTTATACAACTTTTGTAGTTCGGTCGTCCAAAGAATATATAGATATATATATATACATATATATATATATATATATATATATATATATATATATATATATATAATTGTGTGTGTGTGTGTGTGTGTGTGTGTGTGTGTGTCATCATTGGTATTGGTACCGAAGGTCCGTTTTTTTAGTGACCGCACCCCCCCCCCCCCCCTTGAAAAATCCTGGCTACGGGCCTGTTACTGTTCTGTTGTTTGGTCAAACAGATTTCAAGACCATACAACTAAGCTAGAAAAAATTCAAAAGAGGGCAGCAAGAATAATTTTGGACAAAACATATGACACACCGTCGGCTGATTTATTCAAAAGTCTTAAATGGATGACACTAGACAAACGTTTTGATTTCAGCCGCGTTATGATGATATATGAATGCGTCCATAACTTCGTACCTTCAGGTGCACTTAGTTAAGCCTATAGTGATGTACATGAACATCATACAAGGCTAATAGACAGTGGAAATCTATGTGTGCCAAGATTTCGCTCTGATTGTCACAAGTGCAGCCCAATCGTATCCTCTGTACTTGAATGGAACAGGCTAGATCATTCAATTAGATCAGCTTCTTCCATATATTCATTTAAGAGATTGTTTAAGCAAAGTTGTTATATGTAAGTAACACACGAAATTCATTCTGGGCTTTATCATTCCTGTATAATAGCGTTTTTAATTGTTATTTCGGCATTCTGGTGAACTCTTGCTGTGGCATGTACTTTTTATGTTACTTTGCAATGTACAGTATGCTGGTATGTATCTACACTGTATTATGTCATCTTCTGTATATACGTTTTGCTATTTAATGTACATATATGTGACCCTGCACCTCAAAACAAACAAAAAGTCGCCAGACATGAATTTCTAGTTAAGACCATATTCTCAAAGAGCAGACTCTAAGCTTTAAAATGATGTATAACTCAAAGCAAATGGACTCTCCTAACCTATTTAAATATTGGAAAGAAAGCACAAACTCAGGAAAAGTGTGAACTGAGAAAAGAGGCTTTGAAGTACAGTGCCTATTCAAGCGCTTAATCTTCTCCAAACCGTGCTGGCCGTGTGATGAATGGGATAAAAAACATGAAGTAAACCACCAGAGTAACAACAATGAAGGGATTATCAGATTAAACTGAAATTAAGCATGCCTCATTAACACATTCTGTCCATAATCAATGCCAACTTTCAAAGCAGTAGCCCTATCCTTTCAAAAGTTATTAGAGTTGTAAGTGAAGAGTGTGGACAAGGTTTTTTTCCAGAAATGAAAAAGGGATTCTAAAGACACACCTAATCACACTATTCTACCAAAAATGTTAGAGATAAACTGCTAAAAAAACACACTTTTCTGCCCGTTTTATGACACCAAAATTTAGCATCATGTAAAAGAAGACCTGCTCTTTCATAAAATATGAAAAAGTCAAGTTCGGCTAGGTTGACCCATTTCACTTATTTTCAGTCCTCACGCAAAATCAGTGTGTGCGACTTTATGTTCGTTTTGAGGTGCACGGTCACATATATATGTTCATCAATATTATTCAGGGCTCCATGGAAGACCACTATTTATTGGTGAATGGACTACCCTGACAAAAGATTGGAAATAAATAAATAAATAAATGAATACTCCTATCATATTGAACAATTATGATAATAATACTATGACATGTAAATGAAAAAACCTAACAAATGCAACCACTTTCAAATAACTTGCACATTTGCAAGGAAAAAAATATTGAAGTGAAAGTCCAAGAATCAATGTCACATAGTTAATGACTTCAAGTACAAAGAACACTATACTATTTCAGTGTGGAGACCTTCTACATATTGCATTGTCAAAACACGTTCGGTTTAGGGTTTTAGCGTATACAATTATATCAGAACATCATGTAGGGACCTAACAAAATGTATATTACAGTGCACTCCCGTTATAACGAACACGGTTATAACGAAATTCCATTTATAACAAAGTAAAATTTTGGGCTGCAATGTCATCCACTCTATG
Source organism: Diadema antillarum (assembly GCF_040938485.1). Classification (NCBI taxonomy): domain Eukaryota; kingdom Metazoa; phylum Echinodermata; class Echinoidea; order Diadematoida; family Diadematidae; genus Diadema; species Diadema antillarum. The sequence goes on along the minus strand of NW_027271466.1, from coordinate 1,839,307 downwards.
TATTTCTATCGTTTATTTGTTCGGTTATAACCAAATTCCGATATAACGAAAGAAAATTGCCGGTCCCGAGGACTTCGTAATAACGGGAGTCCACTGTATTTTTATATCTATGTGAATGAAAACTGAACATCTTGTTTGAAGTACTTCCAACACATTTGTTCATCAAAATTCATATTTTTTTTTGCCTATAAAATACAGATGCAATGAATATTACAATGGCACAAACTCCATTTACCACAAAAATATTGTCCTCATAATAATGTGATTTGATAGTTATCACAAAATTATGTGCTGAAAAAGTGTCTTCCAAAATGCTGATGGACACTGCTACTGTGTAGGACCTGCTGTGCCACTTGAATGTAACACATGGCATGATATCAGTGATCACATAAATGATGATAAGGATAATAATCATTGTGAAGATGATGATACTAATAAAAACATTAGCAACAACAATAGTAATAACAACAATAATAATAATGATAATAATAATGATAATAATAATAATAATAATAACAATTATAGAGCAATAATGAAATGTGTGAAAGGCCCTTTCAGTAATGTACACTGCTGTGCATGACAGCCCTGCTTAAGTTCACTTTAAAACGCTGATGCAATATTTTATCATAACGGAGTGATTGTAGCTTTTCGCCGTGCCTATGGGCGCGGCGAGCGCTGGCCGCACTTCACTTGCCATAACTCGCATCATACACAGTGTGCAGTGCTTCTAAGCTCGAGCTGTACGACCTTGCATGCTGTAACTATGCACATGTACACATCGTACAGGACCTACAGTCTAACGTTAGTGTGTAGAGTTCGCGTTGTGTTTTCATTTGATGAGTCACTTGACTTATATCGCCAAAAAATTGAATATCAAAGTAAATTTGTGTTGTGTATAGTAGATAGATTCAAGTTTCGCACAAGTTAATCGAGTCCCGCAGGACTTTTTTCCTTTCATTTCTTTTTTCTTTCTTTTTTCTACAGTTCAGCCTCACTCCGATGTCATGAACACAGCTACTCTATTTCCCTTGTTTTGTATTGGAGTTTGAAGGACGGATTTGCTTTATGAATTTTGTCACATGTAATGTTTTACATTGCCCCTTGAAACAGTGCCCCGCTTGCTACCATTCGTTTTCTCTTTCCTTTTCTCTTCATTTATTCTTGTTATACTGTAGCAGGATAGGTAGGAACGTGTACGTTTACATAACTAACAGAATGGGAACTGAATTAATTAACTCTAGTCCAGGTGTATGGCGTCTCGCCTATCTCTTTGGAATTCCAGATTGTTATTGTTTGACCAAATAACGCAGGGAAGGAAGTGACTTGATTATTGCTTCATATTATATGAGGAATTTCGGGCAACACCTTTCCATTTAGTGTAGTGATTATGACGGGGTTCTCTGTCATTTATTTTCGTCATGGCTGTTTCACTAGTTTAGCCATAGGTGATATGTGTTGTTGGCATCTGGGAGAATAGAACAGAACATTACCAAACTGGAATAACCCCTGTGGTAAGCATTCAATTTGTTGCATTATCTTTCTTCTTTAAAGTCAATCACTACTGATCGAATTACACAATACAATATGGCACGTTCCACTGGTAGTTTAGGAAAGGGAGTTAATTCAATGCACGATGCAATGATATGTGCTACCATTGATTTTAGAGACGTCATTGTGTTGTGGTACTGGTGGTGGTAAGGGAATCATTGCTTTTAAATTAATGAGACAATCCTTTGCATCAAGACCGTATTCCCATCTAGAATATAATGCATGTTCGTGCGGCGTGTTTTTTTTTTTTATCCTGACGTGGACATTTTCTTTTTCTTCTTTTTAATTCAAGAATGTTATATTTAAATTTGTTTCTTTCCCCTAACAATTTTTTTTTTGTTGTTGTTGGATATTAGGTTGGACGTTCTGAGGCTGAGTATCAAGAGCAGCGATTTAGTTACGGTTTCAATGCATCTTGCTAACCTTCTTCTCTGACATTAAATTGATGGTTTTTAAATTTGACATTGTCTATTTGTCTGTAAAAAATACTGCTCTAACATCGAATACATTTGCTATCCACTTGTAAGAGGTGTAGGGTTATAGATTGCAGTTGAACAGTTTTCCTCTTGTCACCTCTCGTTTTTTCTTCCCTTTTCACTCCTTTTGTTTTTGTTATATTGCAAACGGGAATGATTACAATAACATAACCCAACTTGAAGTAGGAATGAGAACTGAATAAATTAACTCTAGGCAAGGTGTATAGCGTCTCGCTCATCTCTTTGAAATTTCAGGTTGTCATTGTTCGAACAACGGAGTTGAAGACAGACTTTATGTTGCAATAGGGGTATCTCGCCCCACATGAATGGAATGCATATGCTGTTTAGTATTAGTAATGAACTTTTTCATGTCCCTCCCTGCCAATTATAGTGTGCTTGAACGGAGGGGTTCTGTGTCATTTTGGCTATGGAAAAGCCAAGTTTTATTTTCGCCATGGCTGTATCTCTATGCGTAGCCATGGGTGACGGGTGTTGTTGGCATCTGGGTTATAAAGAATCGAGTATCATGCTATAATATACCCCCTCCCCCGGTTAGGTTCTAAGCGTTCAATACGGTGATATATCTTTCTTCTTTATTATGTCAATCACTGCTGATGGAATTACAGAATTATGTTATGACACGTTTCACTCAAAGCTTAAAAAACAAAGTTTATGCACGATACAAGTAATGGTGCATGAGTCTTACCATTGATTTTAGATGAGAAATTATGGTATGCCTGTATGTAGGAATGTCATTGACTAAGAATTAATGAGACGATTAAGCACTCCTTCCACTTCTAACTGTCCTCTTTGAATGCGTGTCGATCACATGTGATCGTCGTAAATTATCATTCACTTATAAGCTCACGTTCAAAGTGTACTCTTGGTTGGAGGAGACCTATAGTTACATGGTTAAAGGCGCTGTCTCTTTCGCTGGCGCCGTACGTTTGGCCCGTGAAATGTCAAATAATTGACCTAATAGGATGAGAAGGAAGAATAGTTTTTCTCTTGCCCTTTTCTCTTTAATTGAGTTATCACTTTCGTCCAGGTATAAATCACATTCTCATGTAAACAGACACACTTGCTCTATATCCCTTTGTTTTGTTTTGGAGGCTTCATTGGTTTTACTGCTGGTAAATCTCACAGGCTTGTATATAGCTGTAAGAGCTCTATGTTTTTATGCATATTACAAAAGTTGGCGGTTTTTAAATTTGTCATCATTGTCTGTCTGTTTGTCTGTTTATGCTTATAAAACACTGCTGTAACATCTAATATATTTGCTTCACTTCTCACACGCAATGTTATTGATTGCAGTTGTGCAGTTTTTTTCTTTTGCCACCTCTCGTTTTTCTCTCCCCTTTTCGCTCAGTTTGGTTTTGTTATACTGCAGATGGGAATGATTATAATAACATAACCCAACTTGAAGTAGGAATGAGAAATGAATAAATTAACTCTAGGCCAGGTGTATAGCGTCTCGCTCGTCTCTTTGAAATTTCAGGTTGTCATTGTTCGACCAACGGAGTTGAAAACAGGCTTTATGTTGCTATAGAGGTATCTCGCGCCACATGAAGGGAACGCATACGCCGTTTAGTATTGGTAATGAACTTTTTCATGTCCCTCCCTGCCAATTATAGTGTGTTTGAACGGAGGGGTTGTGTGTCATTCTACCTATGAAAAAGTCAAGTTTTATTTTCGCCATGGCTGTTTCTCTGTGGGTAGCCACGGGTGATGGGTGTTGTTGGCATCTGGGCAGTAAAGAACGGAGTATTATGCTATAATAACCCCTCCCCGGTTAGGTTCTAAGCGTTCAATGTGATATATCTTTCTTTTTTATTATGTCAATCACTGCTGACTGAATTACAGAATTATGTTATGACACGTTTCACTGAAAGCTTAAAAAACAAAGTTTATGCACTATACAAGTAATGGTGCATGAGTCCTACCATTGATTTTAGATGAGAAATTATGGTATGCCTATATGTAGGGGTGTCATTGATTAGGAATTAATGAGACGATTAAGCACTCCTTCCACTTCTAACTGTCCCCCTTGAATGCATGTCGATCACGTGTGATCGTGTAACATAGCCACATAAATTATCATTCACGTATAAGCTTAGCTTCAAAGTGTACTCTTGGTTGGAGTAGACCTATAGTTACATGGTTAAAGGCGCTGGCTCTTTCGCTGGAGCCGTACGTTTGGCCCGTGAAATTTCAAATAATTAACCTCATAGGATGAGAAGCAAGAATAGTTTTTCTTTTGCCCTTTTCTCTTTAATTGAGTTAATGCCACTTTCGTCCAGGTATAAATCACATTCTCATGTAAACAGACACACTTGCTCTATATCCCTTTGTTTTGTATCGGAGGCTTCATTGGTTTTACTGCTGGTAGATCTCACAGGCTTGTATATAGCTGTAAGAGCTCTCTGAACTGATCATATCAATTATGATAACAAGATTAGAGGGAGTCATATTGGTTATGTAAATAAGGGTCAAAGGTCATGTTTTAAAAGGCCACTGTTAAAGCCAGGATGGTTATTGAAACACTTAATTGTCATGTTTGATTTAATTATTAATTATTTTCAAAAAGCCTGTAAATCGACTTAGTCGCACACGCACAGAATTTCCAATTAGTTTGTGTGACAGAAAAACAAATGTGATCTCAATAATGTAGGTCCAAAAATGTTCAACTTAGTATCTCATCATAACGTCAAGGTGCTATATCACATTCTTTTCTTTGTCGATCCCGGATGATCGACATCTGATGACCCCAAGCTTATCACCTAACTCGTCTTCAGTGTGACGAGTTTCATATCTCGTTTCTTATTCTTCTTTCTTTCTGCCACATTTTGTGTCGTCAATATCTCAACAATGACATCAAGGAATAACATGACATTTTCAGTCAACATGTCTCATGACAATATCTAGCCACAATAAAGTTTTCATGACAGTGACGTATCTATGACGTCATTTAGGCGACATTTTGTGATTTTCGGACCATGTTACATGATCGATCATAACTTCATAACTAAACTTTTGGTGGACATAAAGTTCAGGTCACGTTCTATCTTTAAAGTGATGCCGGCAACATGTAGACAATTCTCATGGAGAAGCACAACCGAAGAAAAAATAGGATAGATACGTCAACATCGTTATATTCACATAATCATAGCAATAATGGAATTCAGTTCACCGAGGGCACATCGTACTTTGGTGAGCGTGGGTAGAATTCATGTCTTCACCACTGAAAATGATTAGCAAATTCATTGGATATACGACCTTATGAATTTGAGATTGACATTGACATTTCTTGTCCTCAGTATAATACATCTAACTCTAAATATTTTGAAAATATGGAATATAATCTATACCTGTCGTCCAAGTTCCATAGTGTCAGAACTTCGATAATCGTTTCATAAATTCAATTCGAGAATGTCACTTACTCTGGATATCAATTGAAAAAGTTTCAAAGCAGATCGTTGTTTGCAGTTTCTATCAAGCACTCAAGCACTCAAGCACGTTAAGTCCATGAGTTTCACCGAAACGGCAAAAATTTAGTCTTATCATGGATTTACAAGGCACGGCAATACAGGTATCAAGCAGGGTCAAAAGTACATGCAAACATTGCAAATCAAAAAAAAAATGATACCAACAATCTTACAGGAAAAGGTAAGACAACTGTAGGCAAAGTCACAGAGACTGACATTACCTCAAAGTAGCCTGAATGTCATGTCATGCAAAGAAAAAGGCAGATATACTCGAAATATGAGGCTTTTTAGAACACAATCTTTTCAACAATCAATTTAATAGAAGTGACCATAACTTTGGATATGGTTATTCTTCAGCGAATACATCTCGCTCAATCTTTCAGGGTATTTTTCTGAATAATATTATATATATATATATATATATATATATATATATATATATATATATATAGATATATATATATATATATATATATACAGTGTGTGTGTGTGTGTGTGTGTGTGTGTGTGTGTGTGTGACCGTGCACCACAAAATCATTTTAAAAAATTTATTAGTATGGTGATGATTAACCGAATTGCTACCATTGATCTCTTTGGAACTATCCAGGAATTATGATATGAGATGAGATGGTCGCTCGGGGCGGTTTTCAATATCACGTCGCTCATTTCAAAAATAATATTATGATAATAGAAAAGCGAATATCAAAGCCGTATCCTATTTTCTATTTCCTTTTTCTTTAATGTGAAGGAAGTAAGATTCTGAGATAATTTTCATCATAACAAAACACAGATAACACGCAATGTGTAATTTTCTTTTCCATTTTTGTTGTTAAGTATATTTATGTTTCCTTCTGTTAACGTTTTGCTTTTTTATGTACATAATTATGTTCATCAATATTATTCAGGGCCCTATGGAAGACCACTACTTATTGGTGAATTGCTGAATGGTCTACCGTGACAAAAGATAGAAATAGATAACAGATAGATAGATAGATAAATAAATAAATAAATAAATAAATAAATAAATAAATAAGTAAATACATTTCCAGTTGAAATTAGGGTATGGTTACTTTCTTCATTTTCCAGTTATAGAATCACCGACGGGAACTGGATTTCCATGCATGTGTATCTGATTTTTCGTCGCCATTTTTCGACCGTTGTTGACATTGTTCCGAATATTCATTTCTTTAAAAAAAATGAATTTCTTAAATATTCCACCATCGATTGATCACTAGGTGACCTACGCACCTCCTCTTAAAAGGTCCTGACTCCGGGCGTGATTAGAAAATTGTATCACTTTCAACAGGTAGTTCAAAACATTAGGAGGATGTCACATTGCGTATTTTCCACTTCCAAACATAGGTAATTTATTGCACACTTCTCTTCATTATGTTGTGCAGTGTGCAAAGGTTTTTTCAGACATATTATTTTATATAGTTCATTTACATTTTACACTACATGACATGAGTTGTCAAAACGCTAACGTCAGCCAATAAAACCTGAAAGATCACAAATACGATCTCATGTGTTACATTATTTCCTTCCACCCGATTCTCCTGATATGAGTCTGTAAGTGCCAGTCATACTAGTATCCCGAGATTCGGCAAATGTCTTCAAACATCTCATTGATTTCCTGTAGAATGAAAACTGTATCACCTCTGCCTAGCTGTCTTTGGAATGCAGGTAATATAATAGAAATGAATACACTTAACAATTTATGGCGTGTAATAAGTTCTTATAAATGGGAAAGTTACCGAGTAGTTTACAGTTATGACTGACGTCAGACAAGAATATTCTTTAACCCCAAGCTTATTTCACGTCTTCCTCGAGCTTGTAATAACAAACACAAAACTTCTAGACAGTCCATGGAGTAAAAATGGGTAGTATGTGTATTAAGAACATCAGGTATAGGCCTACTGACGATACTACCCTGCTCCAGCTGGTCTTTGGAAAACGTCAAATATCATCTATACCAAGCTAGTGGAAGCCTGCCCGAAATATGATATGAAGATAAAAACTTCCAAGCTTAAAGTTGTGACGTCCTCAGATGACATAACAATAAATGGCACTTATTTAGAAGAACTGTGTATTTCTTAGTAGCATGAAAACTTTGCATTTCTTAGCAGCGTGGTACCTTCGGGAACAGAGAGTGTGAGAAGACGCACTCCTCTGGTCGCCTGGTCGGGGGTATCTCACCGGGCTTGAAACGAGTTCGCGACTAGTTGGCGACTCTAGATTTTGCTAGTTGCAGAGACGTCTCCGCGACGTCTCCGAGACGTCTCCTGAAAATTACAGAGTCTCCGATTAGTCGCCAGTTAGTCGCATAAATTTTAACATGTTCGATTTTTCGCGAAGTCTCCGCGACGTCTCCGAGACGTCTCCATCAGTCGCGGAGACGTCGCGGAGACTAATCATATCCGCGACTGCTGAGACGTCTCCACGACGTCTCCGCGATGTCTCAGAGACGTCTCAGAGACGTCGCCGAGACCTGTTGGAGACCAGAAAAACTGGTGAGAGGTCGCGGAGACGTCTCCGCGACGTCTCCGCGACTCTATTTGACGCTGTTTGACCTACTTAAAAACCACGTGACCTATCTACGTGCTGACATCCTGCCTAGATCAAGTCAGGTGATCCTGCAACGGCTCCCTCATATTTGAAATTTTTTAGCACCTGCCATAACTCGTCTCAGAGACGTCTCCTTGGTGAGACCGCAAGACACTTTTTATATTGGAGACGTCTCCGCGACTGCTGCGACTGATAAGATGGAGACGTCGCGGAGACGTCTCCGTTGGTGAGATACTAGCTTAGGAAGAACATATGGACCAACAGGGACTATCTGAAAGTACGCGTAGACAGGGCGCTCATGAGGCCCACTGCAACACATGGGGCAGAAAGCTGGACATTGAGGAAGGCAGACAGGGACAGATTGCAGGTTTTCAAAATGAGATGCGTAAGACCTATGGGGGGGGGGTAAGTTGTGACCTTAAGAACAAAATAAAGAACTGTGACATCAGAAGCCAACTTCAAATCAATGATACCATCAACCAAGAAGTGGAAAAAGACAACGCAATTGTTTCGGCCATGTTATTCGGATGTCAGAGAACCGAATGCCCCTGAAGGCATACATGAACAACTTTGACACCCCCTCCCCTCCCGCCCGCATGGACGCCCCCATTGCGCAGGAGTGACCAGATAGAAGTAGAATACAGGATGCTGAGGACCTGACCAGGGATAGAGACATGATTATGGAGGAGTGTCACCCGAAAGAGTGCGAGGGGACATCACGTCCTGTGCAAATAAGTCAGCAAGTCAAAGTTACAAAATGTAGAAGAATGAGATCGGTCTCAGTTCCGAGAAAGATACGATATCTACAGATAAAGAATTTTTCCTATTCCCATAAATATGTGTATCTAAAAAGCCCCGATTGCTCAGTAAAATGCACTTGATTAACCCTTGTCATAATTAACTTGAGTGTCCTTGGGGTGCGTTTTGTCTCTAAATTCCGAATAATCAGGATCTGATATGGCATAACAACATAACGATTAACACTATATTATCAACTCCAGAAATTCAAAGGTCATGACACAACTTTATCATACAGTCAGGCCCAGGCGCAGAAAACTGCGCCTCCCACCAGGCGCAGAAAACTGCTACTTTGGGGTTATCCGCCCGAGCGCCGAGCAAGTGTGCCCGCTACAATCGATTCTCGTAGTTTCTGCGAACAGTCGGTTCCATTGGTACCGTCTGTGTACCAGGCGCTCGTTACTGTTTCCTACATCTCTCTCCCTCCCATCCCCCCCCCCCCCATCCTCCCAGCCTGTTCCACTGATGTGCAGTGCTCTACGTATGCAAGACAGTCAAAGTGACAGGTCTTGAACGTCCTTAGAATAAAAAACACGATAGTATACCATGTATATTGCACTGTATCACCATCTGTCGAAATGCGGCATTCGTCATAAGGCATATCACAGAGCCACACGCTCTCACAAACAGACGCCATGCACAGAATAAAGATGTAGCTCTCACCACATTGACCATACTTAGCTCATTCATATTCAAAGAAATATGCTAGTAAGAATGAAAAGTAGGAGTAATTGTGATTACCTTGCTGTAAAGCTGTTATGCTGCCTTTAATTGCAAAATCATCTGCAAATAACTCTGATAACTCTGGTAAAACTATGGGATCTCTAATATAACTCTGTCTCTCTGGAATCTCATCTAAAACTGCAGTGTGACAGCCTTTCATACCCACCGCATAGCCCCTGCCTCTGTTCTTTGCCCATGGTCAGTTCAACACCAGGGAGGTACAGGCCCCACAGAGATGTGAGGCTCGCACTTTCACAAAACGTTCTTTGTTTTAAACTGCTGCCCAATGTTTACATATAACACCGATAAGAACCCAACCTGCCGGGGAGCGATTTTTTTTTCCGTAACCCTAACGCGTCGAAATTGCCAATAGTGTCACTTGAGCAAAGACTATCAGTGTACAAGTTGGTTTTTGTACGCATGTGCGTGGACTTTGCAGTTAGGCGTTGAGTTCGTACTGTTACACAGTATACAGAGTACCATCGGCATGGTCGTATGCTAACCACAGAATCAGATTACAATGTGAGAATGGGATGCCGTCCTTCAAGCAGAAACATAAAAACGGGTTTGTGTGTATGGGTATGTGTATGCGCGTGAGTGAGTGTTTGTGTGTGTGTGTGTGGGTATGTATGTGTTTGTGTGTGTGTGTTTCCACTTCACATGTCATCGCCATCGCGCTCGGCTTTGCCTTAGGTGGTATTTCTGTAGTTTTGTTCGCCGTCTGCTGACACTTTTCCTGTGTCTCGCGAGACTTGCATTACTAGGATGCATGCAAACTCGACGTCGTCATCAATATCTTGCAAATAGTAAATTGGAAATCTAATTGAAGCTTGGAATAAATCATAATCAAAGTATTATGTATACGTATCATAGCGACACGTAGCGGTATATAGGTTAGTGAAGCAACCTTCTTTGTCAAATTTGTAATCTGCTATTTACATGTATAGATTAAGTCTGTATATCTTTTCATTTTACTCATGTTTGTATTCCCATATACACTATAATCTTGTATATCTTTTGTGTCATGTGTAATCTTTGAGTATTGTATTCACTGGTTTGTTATATTGTTATTTATACTCTTTGTTTGCTACTCTCATACCCCGAGAGGAGATCGAAAGAGTCAATAGAATTCACAAAATTCACAAATATTTAGGTCTACAGCGATTGCTATTGTTAACATTGATCATGTTTATTAAAGGGGAAGGCTAGTAACTGATCAGTGGGAATCAGTGGAAATGCTTGGAGATGATTGTTCCAATCCTTATGGGATTCATTCAAGAGTTCATTGTATATCTATTGTTGTGTGAAAATGATTTGCTTCAGAATGGTCTCATATTCAAGTAATGTGCAGTTTAATGCTTCCAGGTTAGCGTCCCTGGTCAGTGACGGAGCATTAATCTGCACATTACTTGAATATGAGACCGTTCTGAAGCAAATCATTTTCACACAACAATAGATATACAATGAACTCTTGAATGAATCCCATCAGGATTGGAACAATCATCTCCCAGCATTTCCACTGATTCCCACTGATCAGTTACTAGCCTTCCCCTTTAAGCCCCACAAAATCAAATTCGAAGAGGGCATTTGGTCTTGGGTAACATGGATGAACTCCTGGGTTAATTTGGGTTTATCCGCTAACTTCACAATGATTCAGAAAGGCGTAGTATAGGCTCCTTTTTAGGTCAGGTTCATATCAACGTATAATTATGATTACATTCTCGTGCCGTAGGGAAGAGGAACTGCGGGAGGGGGGGGGGAGCTAGTAATCATCGATTTTGATCGATGAAATCTCTCTTTAAATATTTTAATTTAATCAGCTTTAAAAAAAGGCATTTTGGATCGGCATTTAGAAATCAAAAGATGTGCTGTTTCCATCAAAATCAATTCATTTTCCTAGTCCATACATGTGCAAATTGCTCTAGTATCACGGTTTGAATTGCTCTATCAATAATTTTTTGATGTTCACTTGATCATTGCCAACCCTATAGTCCTTCTCATCACTTACCATCGTCACCTCTACCATCACGACCATCATTGAAGGAAACCAAAACCCAAAAAGAAATGTAAATTGAGTGAAAGCAGCAACATTAGTAGAACACATCAGTGAAAGTTTAAGGAAAATCGGGCAATCGATGCAAAAGTTATGAATTTTTTAAGTTTGGATGTTGGAACCACTGGATGCATGACATCATTGTGTGGGCAACAACATAAAGAAAACCAAAGAAAACAAATATGTTTTCACTTTTCTTGAGTAATGGAAGAGCATTTGATTAACCACTTTCAGAAAGTATAGGAGGAATGATTACTATACCCTTAACATAAATTATGTCAGTATCAATTAAGTTGATGGAATGTATAATTTTATCGATTTTTTTGGGGGGGTGGAATTCTCTTCATATTTTCTTTACATTGTTGCCCATCATGGTTTCTAGTAGTCTCTTTATTCAGTGATTACAACACAAAAATATATATAAATGAAAAACTTTGCATCGATTGTCCGATTTTTCCTCAACTTTCGCTGATGTATAATGCTAATGTTGCTGCGTTCACTCAATCCATATTAGTCTTTGGGTTTTGGTTTCCTTTAATATCAACCAATCATCACTACCATCATTGCTTTTATTAAATTACCATGCACGACCATAAACATCATTACTATCATTTATTTTCACAACTGGATATCATCTTATCACCACGATTATCACTAGTATTACCATCGTATACATATCACCACGAGCAATATATCTGCCACCACTACCAATACTTTTTTCCATGTCATCAATCCATCAACAACAACTTCACGAAATCTCTTTCAAAGTTTTCAGCATCATCATCATTATCATCAGTCTAAATAAGCACTGCGACTGGCAATATATTCATACTCGATCCCTCCCTTCAATGCGCACATGGCCTAGTACCCGTAATTGAAATGATGAAGAGAAACGATTGAATATTAAAACACTGATTTGTTGGATTGTTTGTTTGTTTGTTTGTAAGAACACTAGCCGCATTCACACGTACAAAATAGCTGGTTACCGAGCGCGCTCCAAAACTCGAGAGTTCTTGTATACTCGCAACTTTTTATAAACTTCATGATCGATATATTACAGAAACAAACACCAGGCTTTAACTGGTATCAGATTCCCAGGTGGGTTCATGACTTTAAATGTGTATAAACCATTTGTTGTCGACTGACACCCAAAAAGGGAAGCCATGCGTGATTTGTTGTCTCGAAGTCGTGCAGTATCGTACACATAGAGCTGTGATAGAAATTTACCAGTATATGGAGTTTATCAATATCAGCATAGCCATATGTTTACTATGTGAGAGAGAGAGAGAGAAAAAAAAAATCAAACCCACAGCTCCGATTCTCAAGTAAAACACATGTGCTTTGTAGAACAGATTTTAAACGATCGTTTTATAATGTGTTATTTGGCACAAAATAATTTCACTTATTTTTGATAATATTAATCGATAACCAAATTAAAATCAATTTGCCCGATATTCAGCCAAATTTGAGATCTTTTCATTAAGTTGGAGCAAAGAGCATTAGTTCAGAGTCACAGAGGCTCCTTTCGAGTTTTTAGGAAATGATAGCTATAAGTTTGAACGATGATAGCACCCAAAATATCACGGCCACAGTTCGTTATTGAGAAGGTTCGTTATTCCGAAGGTTCTTTATTCCGAAGGTTCGTTATTCCAAAGATTCGTTATTCCGAAGGTTCGTTATGGACCCTATTTCATTGTCGGATCAATGAACCTTCGGAATAACGAACCCTATTTTATTTTCGGATTGGCGAACCTTCGGAATAACGAACCCTATTTCATTTTCGAATAAACGAGCCTTCAGAAAGCGAACCCTATTTTTTAGGATAAACGAACCTTCGAAATAACTAACCTGCGGAATAACGCCACAAATGTTCGGATTAACATACCCTTTTTGATTTTCGGGTTAACAAACCTTCGGAATAACGAATATCCGAAACACACAAATTCCCTATACTAACAGGTTTGTTAACCCTAAATTCAAGAAAAGTTCGTTAATCTGAACATTTGTGACGTTATTCCGAAGGTTCGTTAGTCCGAAAATAAAATAGGGGTTCTATTCCAAAGGCTCGTTTATTCGAAAATGAAATAGGGTTCGTTATTCCGAAGGTTCGTTAATCCAAAAGTCAAACAGGGTTCTGGAATGGGTCATAAGACTTTTTTTGTTCAAAAGTTATCTGGATGTCTATAACGTGTACAAACGTTTTTCTGTCGGTTCTTAAAGAATTAGAAAGGTTTCTTGTTATTTTAACGTTTAAAAAACGTTTTTATAACGTCCAATTGAAACGTTTTGAATACGTCGAAAATCTTCCAGAAAAATGATATTCTGAAAACATTTTGACAAAACGTCCAAATAACGAACTTGGAACGTTTCAAGAACGTTTAGAAACGTCCAAATGTCAGCTAGGACCCAGATTTGTATCATGGTTGTACTTTGAGGTACTCACATGCATCTAAAAATGACGTCAAAATCACGTCCATTTTCCTTGTTTACATAGATTTCGTGAAAAAGGCGTCTTTCAGACGTCTTCCTTTTTTTCTTTTCCAATATACATCAAAAAGGCATGAATTAACGTGTAGATGACGTGCTCGTGACGTTATTCTGACGTAAATCTTGTCTTTAGAATTGTGATTTACACGTCATTTAGACGAATCTAATGACCACCAATGACATCTTTGGGACAACTTCCATTTGAGCAAAAATACGACATATATTGACGTCAGTTTGAAAAATACGACGTATTCACGTCAGTTTGAAACGTTTATATGATGTCAAGTATCTGTGTTTATTTTCGTCTATAAGACTTTAAATTAGTAATCTACACGTCTTTACAACGTCTTCGTATAACCAACCAGGCGTCAGAAAGACTTCACAAATATGACGTCTTTTAGATATGGGTTCAAACAACAATACGACTTATTGGCGTCAGTTTGAGACGTCTTAATAGCGTCTGTTTTCTTTGCTTATTTACCGCAAACTAACGACAGTTATCACGCCTTTCTAAAGTCTAGATAATGACGTCTCTCTATGTCTTCCATTTGAGCAACAAAAAAAAATCTTATTTTTGACAGTTGACTGACGTGAAATTGTCGTCGTTCTGACGACAGTGTATATGTCGCAAACTGATATAACTCTATAAAATCATAATTCCTAGGCCCTATCATATGAAGTCACAAAGACGTCGCAAAACTGACGTAAATTTAACGTCACGTCATTAATATGACGTGGTAAATAGGTTGCAAAGCTAAGTAAATTTTATTTCACTAATACGTCGTAAATATGAAGTGAATAATGCGTCTCAAAACTGACTTGAATTTTACGTCTTTACCCAGCTAACACAAAGACGTTTTCTAAACGTTCTTGAAACATTCCAAGTTCGTTATTTGAACGTCTTGTCAAAACTTTTTCAGAACGTCTTCTTGTGGAAGGTTTTCGACGTATTTAAACGTTTCAATTGGACGTTATAAAAACGTTGTTTTAAACGGTAAGATAACACTAAAAAAACTTTCTAAAGTTTTAAGGACCGACAGAAAAACGTTTGGACGTTATAGACATCCAGATAACTTTTGAAAACCCTCTAGAACGTTTAAAAACGTTTTAAGAACATTCAAAAAAAGTCTTATGACCCGTTCCAGAACCTTGTTTGATTTTGGGATTAACGAATCTCGGAATAACGAACCCTATCTCATTTTCGAATAAACGACCTTTTGGAATAGCGAACCCTATTTTATTTTCGGACCAACGAACCTTCGGAATAACGTCACAAATGTTCGGATTAACGAACCTTTCTTTAATATAGGGTTAACAAACCTCTAAGTATAGGGAATTTGTGTGTTTCGGATATTCGTTATTCCGAAGGTTTGTTAATCCGAAAATCAAAAAGGGTATGTTATTCCGAACATTTGTGGCGATATTCCGCAGGTTAGTTATTCCGAAGGTTCGTTTATCCGAAAAAAATAGGGTTCGCTTTCTGAAGGCTCGTTTATTCGAAAATGAAATAGGGTTCGTTATTCCGAAGGTTCGCTAATCCGAAAATAAAATAGGGTTCGTTATTCCGAAGATTCATTGATCCGACAATGAAATAGGGTCCGTTACGAACCTTCGAAATAACGAGCTTTGTTTCAGTTTTGGATTAACGAACCTTCGGAAAACGAAACTTCGGAATAACGAACCTTCGGAATAAAGAACCTTTGGAATAACGAACCTTCGGAATAAAGAACCTTCTCAATAACGAACCTTCTCAATAACGAACTGTAACCATGATATTTTGGGTGCTATCATCGTTCAAACTTATAGTTATCAGTTTCCTATATATATATGAATGTATTTCATTAAAACTCGAAAGTAGCCTCTGTGACTCTGAACTAATGCTCATTGCTCCAACTTAATGAAAAGATCTTAAATTTGGCTAATATCGGGCAAATTGATTTTCATTTGGCTATCGATTAATATTACTAAAAATAAGTGAAATTATTTTGTGCCAAATAACACATTATAAAACGATCGTTTCAAATCTCTTCTACAGATGTGTTTTACTTGAAAATCGGAGCTGTGGGTTTGATTTTTTTTTTCTCTCTCTCACACATAGTAAACATATGGTTATGCTGATATTCATAAACTTCATATACTGGTAAACTTCTATCACAGCTCTATGTGTACGATACTGCACGACTTCGAGACAACAAATCACGCATGGCTTCCCTTTTTGGGTGTCAGTCGACAACAAATGGTTTATACACATTTAAAGTCATGAACCCACCTGGGAATCTGATACCAGTTGGGCCGAATGCATAAAACAAGCAATTGCTTGTAAGCAATTGCTTCAAGCAAAAGCACAAGCTCGTCTAGCAAAAGGTCTAGCTCAAGCAATTGCTTAAATCCATATGTATAAACTTTTGCTTGTGCTCATACCTTTTGCTTGTCCCGCACAAGCAATTGCTTGCGTTTTCAACAAAAAGGACGTCACGCCTGTGCGAACACATAAACAAAGGCGAGTGTGGTAGCATGTATTTCAAAGGGCATGTGTGTACGAAACATTTCCTGACATAGCAAAGGAGCTATGAAATGACACTCATAAATGCACACCAAGACCCACACATACATCTATACACACACACACACACACACACACACACACACACACACACACACACGTAGGCCTACTGGCTGATTCCCATCACTGCTTATAGTAGCCCGGATGTTCCAGATCGCACGTGGAGCGAGGTCTCCTTGCTCTCCACTGAAGTCAGACATCCTACCTGTTTTTCATCACATTTTGCGTGCTAACCACTGGACATTCCCGTTGTTTAAACAAAAAGTTTCCTACACTACCTAGGAGTAATTTCTTCTAGATTCATACCACTCCTAGACAAGTGTGGTCTTTCTTTTTTTAATATGAAAAATGATACTTAAAAGGGAACGTCCCAGTTAAGCAAAAGCTCAAGCCCATTTTACAGAGCTTGGAAAATCGTAAGCAATTGCTAGCAAGAACAAGCAAAAGGTATGCTTTATGCATACGTTTATAAGCAAATGCTTGGTCTCTAAGCAATTGCTTGCGGGCAGCAAGCAATTGCTTGTGCTTGCTAGCAAAAGCTTCTGCTCGCAAGCAATTGCTTGTTTTTATGCATACGGATTCAAGTAAAAGGCCAGCACAAGCAATTGCTAGCGTTTATGCATTCGGCCCAAAGCCTGGTGTTTGTTTCTATAATATATCGATCATGAAGTTTATAAAAAGTTGCGAGTATAAAAAGAACTCTCGAGTTTTTGGAGCGCGCTCGGTAACCAGCTATTTTGTACGTGTGAATGCAGCTAGTGTTCTTACAAACAAACAAACAAACAAACCAACAAATCAGTGTTTTAATATTCAATCGTTTCTCTTCATCATTTCAATTACGGGTGCTAGGCCATGTGGGCAATGGAGGGAGGGATCGAGTATGAATATATTGCCAGTCGCAATGCTTATTTAGACTGATGATAATGATATTGAAAACTTTGAAAGAGATTTCGTGAAGTTGTTGTTGATGGATTGATGACATGGAAAAAAGTATTGATAGTGGTGGAAGATATTGCTTGTGGTGGTATGTATACGATGGTAATACGAGTGATAATCGTGGTGATGATGATAAGATGAGATCCAGTTGTGAAATGATAGTAGTGATGTTTATGGTCGTGCATGGTAATCTAATAAAAGCAATGACAGTAGCGATGATTGGTTGATATTACAGGAAACCAAAACCCAAAGACCAATATGGATTGAGTGAACGCAGCAACATTAGCATTTACATCAGTGAAAGTTTGAGGAAAAATCGGACAATCGATGCAAAGTTTTTCGTTTTTATATTTTTTGTGTTGTAATCACTAAATAAAGAGACTACTAGAGACCATGATGGGCGACAATGTAAAGAAAATATGAAGAGAATTCCACCAAAAAAAAATCAATAGAATTATACAATCCATCAACTTAATTGATACTGACTTTAGCAATCGCTGCAGACCTAAATATTTGTGAATTTTGTGAATTTTATTGACTCTTTCGACCTCCTCTCGGGGTATGAGAGTAGCAAACAATAAGAGTATAAATAACAATATAACAAACCAGTGAATATAATACTCAAAGATTACACATGACACAAAAGATATACAAGATTATAGTGTATATGGGAATACAAACATGAGTAAAATGAACAGATATACAGACGTTAATCTACATGTAAATAGCAGATTACAAATTATACAAAGAAGGTTCCTTCACTAACCTATATACCGCTACGTGTCGCTACGTATATATAATACTTTGATTATGATTTATTCCAAGCTTCAATTAGATTTCCAATTTACTTTTTGCAAGATATTGATGACGACGTCGAGTTTGCATGCATCCTAGTAACGCAAGTCTCGCGAGACACAGGAAAAGTGTCAGCAGACGGCTAACAAAACTACAGAAATACCACCTAAGGCAAAGCCGAACGCGATGGCGATGACATGTGAAGTGGAAACACACACACACACACACACACACACACACACAAACACACACACACACACACACACACACACACACACTCACACACACGCGCATACACATACCCATACACAAACCCGTTGTTATGTTTCTGCTTGAAGGACGGCGTCCCATTCTCACATATAATCTGATTCAGTGGTTAGCAGACGACCATGCCAATGGTATTCTGTATACTGTGTAACAGTACGAACTCAAAGTCCGAACACGAAGTCCACGCACATGCGTACAAAAACCAACTTGTACACTGATAGTCTTTGCTCAAGTGACACAATGGGCAATTTCGACGCGTTAGGGTTACGGAAAAAAAAAATCGCTGCCGGCGAGAGTACCAGGCAGAAGAGAGAGGGGGAAAGAGATGATGTGTTAAGACATGAGAGGTGGTGTGCTGGGGGAGAGAAAGGGAAAGAGTGCCCCTACCAGCTGTTTAAGATAACAATTCTGTTACACTATTCAATTGCCTGTTGCGCAAGGCTAATAAGACAGCAAACCGTTGGTCATTCAAAAAACATTTACCTAATTATGTATTCCGACCAGAATTACTCCAGTTGTCAAGGTTTTTTTCCCCTAGAAAGGATTCCTATGCAAGATCAGGTATTATTTTGGCTTACTACAGATGAAAAATCAGAAAAGTGTCAGGGTTCAATTTTTGCTACAAAATTAGTATCGATTTGGTGTCTTCATCACCAAAATTTTCCCCATGCCTTTTACACTATGAGCATCGCGTTGCATGATGGGTATTGTCATTATCATATTCATGATAGCAGAATTCGGCTCTTTTCGACAGGCGCAGTTTTCTGCGCCTGTGCCTGACTGTCATAGTTGTTCAGACATAAAGTTATAAAAAGGCGAATTTGACAAAAGCTTACAGTGTTACCTTTGCATTCTGAGGGGAGAACAAGGATAGCTTGACTGTAAGATAATCGACCATCGTGGTAAGTTAAAATTTCTGTCTTTGGCCTCTTCAGTAGTTGCTCATTTTATAGATGAAGTACATAATGGTAAAATGTATAGTACAATGAATAGGGTGAGGAGAAATAAACCGTGCACAGTAATACTATAATGCAATACGACGTTCATATTTATCTGATACATAAAGCCGCCTTCTTGTAATACATTATTATGATATTACATACATATACATATATTCAAATACATGTACATGTATACAATATATATACATTGTATATTTATATATGTATGAATATATTGAGTAGGTTGACCACGTGTTGGCAAGACAAAAAGATAAAAAAACAGTTTTGGGTTTTTTTTAATCTTTTTACGTGTATATATACATATATGTATATGTGTAATATATAAATATATATATATATATATATATATATATATATATATATATATATTATCATTATATTTATTATCATTATATGTATATGATATATATATACATATATATTATGACACATGCTATATGCTATACATGTTGTTACCAAACTGTAGAATCAACTTCTAATATATATATATGTATTCTTTAATATCGTCTGTATAATGAATGTGATAGTAAGCTCGTAAAATGTCGTCCAGCAAAACGGAATGCTCAAAAGTTCTTCTTTTTTTTCATCAATTCAATTCAAAGTTTATTTCATTTTTTCGACAAAACATATGTTACACTTCTTTTGACAACAGAGAATAAGGTAAACAGAACATTATGTATCAAAAAGAATGTACAACAATTGAGAACCATATAGTAATTATACATTATAGTAAAAAAGAAACAGAAGTGATCGAAATGAAGTACACGTATTCGTTTGCTTAAAGTGCGAAAAATGGAGAGACCTACTCAAAAGACAGAGCTTGTAGAATGTGGGCCTCTCTGGAATCATCGATAGTTTCAATGAAAACAATGTACTCTTTCCTCACCAAAAATTCTTATTAGCTGTAAATGTTACTGTCTTTTTAAGCCAATGTTCTATTCTTACTCCTTTTTACATTATCATACTGACATTTTCTGCATAACGGGCCGTTAACGATCGCCCCGTCACTGTACAGGCATGCTAACCTGGAAGCATTAAAGTGCACATTACTTGAATATGAGACCATTCTGGAGCAAATGATTTTCACACAACAATAGATATATAATGTACTCTTAAATAAATCCCACAAGGATTGGAACAATCATCCCCCAGCATTCCCACGAATTCCCACTGAACAGTTACTAGCCTTCCCCTTAAAGAAAACAACTTTGTTTCCTATAGGCTACAATAAGACATAATATTACATGCGTGCACAATATAATGGCAATATTATTCACACACACGCACACACATACACACACACACACACACACACACACACACACACACACAATTATGTTCAGAGCGACAAATGACAGCTTGGCATTAACACTGTCTTTTCCTGCCTCCGGCGGATCTTCAATAAGAGCTTGACCGTCTCATACACCTTTAATTCCACAGTGCAATTGATAAAGGAGAAGATAAGGTTCCAGGCAGCGACGAAACCTAGAAAGATGAGCGACTTCAATGAGGTAAGTCCAGCCTTTGTTAACACAGCGTAATACATGATAAATTTAACATCCGTCAGTAATAAAGGTATTTATAAAATGGGTTCAAGAATGTAGCCAATAGCAAGCGCTGAAATGAGTCACGTGTGCTTTGGTTATTCTAGTCCCATTGCACTGCGTGTTAAATCCTATTGCCGATCGTCTGTGCGCGCGGCGGCTCATACGCGCTGTCAATCCTGTAAACAACTTCTAGCTCGGGTTTAGGCTGCCGGCCGGCCGGCCTTTCTTCCCGGTCCCTTGTGCATAACATGTGTGCAGTGGCGTACGTATACTCTTATACGTACAGTACAGTAGACCAAGCGTTGTGGGACCGGACGCGTACATGGAGTCACTTTGAAGGGCAAATCCAACGATTTAGCAGGTTAATTCTCACGCCGTTTTCAGAGTATGTTGTCTAGTAGGCCTATATGAGGAGTCTATATCAAGTCTTTAAGGTAAAGGGTGCATATTCTATGTAAAATAAGTAAGTTTTCATGCGGGAACTTAAGTGTCCGGAAACCCAACCCCCCCCCCCCCCCCCATCATACTTCGATGTGCGGGATTTCCGAGTGCGACGTGCGTAAATGTTTGGGACGAACATCTTCGGACGTCTTGACCCACAAAGGTACGTGAAAAACGCTGAAAATGCTGTTAGTTTTCGAATTTTCGACCCATTTTATAAAACAAATGATGCACATAATTATTCGTGGCGTTAGTGGAGATGCAGCTCACTCTCGGGTATTTACAATGTAGTGCATGTTTCACAATTGTAAATACCCTCGAGTGCGCTATATGCCTCCACTAACGCACTCTATCCTGTGCATCATTTGTATACCAATCTCGGCAGATTCACATTTGATTTACAATGTATTACGATGTCATTCAATTTCAGGCGAATTCGACTGATTATCAAGATCAACATTTGAAAAAAAAAGCTATTTATGTCATTCAATTTGATGTAATCAGCATACAATTTCATGATTTTCCCACATAAACGTTTAAAAAGTGCGTTCAAATTTTAAAAAAAAATGCGCATGATACATAATTATTCATATTCGCTTCAGCAACGCTTTTAACAAATTGGCATGGTAGGCAATCATTTACAGCATTTGAGGAGCGGTTTCGTTATTGCTTATGTTCTTCTTGGCTTTTCGTCTGTTTGAATAGTCTATATGCAAACTTATGAGCCTTGAAATGGGACCTTTGCCTTACGT
Organism: Diadema antillarum; assembly: GCF_040938485.1. NCBI lineage: Eukaryota > Metazoa > Echinodermata > Echinoidea > Diadematoida > Diadematidae > Diadema > Diadema antillarum. Next base: position 1,816,909 of record NW_027271466.1, on the reverse strand, counting down.
TAACATTCCTAATTCCTCTTTAAACTGTCACTGAAGCAACGGCCCATAACCCTTTTTTCATAGTACATAATACGATTATGTCCGCGGTTCGAGGAGAGTATGTGAATGCATATCAAATACTGTCAGAGGTAGGATATTTGAGGCATTTGACTACCAGCAAGACTACCCATAACTGCCATGGATACACTCTTGGTAAAGCGCAGATCTTATACTGCTGGGTCAATTTGGGCAACATACGGAACGGTCCAAATCTACCAAGCATTCCAAGGGGGGTGGGTGTAAAATGTAAAGGAAAACAAATTCGTTTGGACCATGCTGTATATTGTAAACCTACTGTCAGGAAATAAATTGAAACTGGAAGACAAGATCAGATTTAAATTAAGAATGATATCAAACGGTAAAATAAAATGAAAATTTGACATGACAAAACGCGGTAAGAATAAAGAATACATAAAAATAAAGAAATTCTTAGTTTACTGAATTCGAATAATCAAAGTGCAAATGTGCCTATAGATGAAACTGAATTCGAACAGACACAGTGCAAAGGTGTGTGCCTAGGTAATTATATTTAGTTTGGCATTCTGGACGAAATTGAACGTCTGCTCAGCTGGCGAATTTGAATAGAGCAACTTAGCGCTTACATTATTCAAATTATAATGTCTAAATCAGACGAAAACATTTTCTTTTTCTCGGGTGGTAGTGTCTATGTTTCGCCTTCAGACCTAAGAGCTCGCCATTCTTCCATGATCATACCAGGTTCTTCTGCATCTAGTCTTGGGCAAACTCTTCGCTGCTATTTTGACATCTACGTTCTGTTGGTACTTTTGTTCTCCCTTAACCCAAAAGACAATACTGCCGCAAATCTTTTAGCTGTAGATGATCATGTTTATATGATAGTATTACATTTTCAGCTGAAGTGTATTTGTATCTGTATTTTTTTCTTTGAAGTATACGTATGTATATTTGTTGAATTGATTGATTAGGCTTAATAGTGTTCAAAGAACAACTTAAGTGTAATGATATCTTTTTCATTTTGTGTACTTCTGAGTTGATTTTGCGAAGTTTCATGTTGATATAAATTTGTATGTTATTATAGGATATACCGAATGGGTTTTCTTCCGGCTCCCTCGGTAGAACAGCTCCACCATGAGGATAGAGCTGAATAATGTCATCCAGCGGTAGTTTCATGTACTTTTGTGATAATTTCACAAAAGCATCAAATTTTCTTGTAGCATTGGAGTTCATTCAAAGTAGCAGCGAAGAGTTTGCCCAAGACCAGATGCAGAAGAAGCTGGTTCCACCATGGAAGAATGGCGAGCATACACATTATGTCATACAAAAGGCATAACATCGACGCTACCACTCAAGAAAAAGAAAGTGTTTTTGTTGGAATATACTCACCTAGACCTACCTCACGAGACACTTCGACCGGCAGTAAATACAGGGCTCATTACACTGGAGTAAACTTTCTTTATTTAAGAAAATATAAACCAATAATTATTTTCGTGTGCATTGCATCCCCGATGAGACAAAATAAAGAAAAAGCTGTATTTTTCCCAACAAGACATTTTAGGGCCTAGATAGCACATGGCGAACACAATATTATCACAACGTATTGAACACTGTTAAACGGTTATTAAGATCAAAGAAGTTGAGCATTGTAATCGTGAGTGAAAAAAAAATGAAATGCGATTTTATTACGTCTGTAACAAAATTGCATGCAGTCTAATAAATAACAAACATCGAGTTTCAAGTCACATTGTCGAGTTTCAAGTCAAGTCTTCGGGTTTCAAGTCACATTGTTGAGTTTCAAGTCACATTGTCGAGTTTCAAGTCACATTGTCGAGTTTCAAGTCAAATTTTCTAGTTTTGAGTCAAGTTTTCGTGTTTCAAGTCAAATTTTCAAGTTTCGAGTCAAATTTTCGAGTTTCAAGTCACATTTTCGAGTTTCGAACAAAGTTCGAGTTATGAGGCAAAATTCAATTCAAGAATCTATTTTTAAGTCATAATGGTTTGTCAATTTCTATTTTTTTTTAAAAATCAAGTTAGCAAAACTCGAACCATGATGCAGACAGAATTCAAGTCGGGAATCTATTCTCGAGTCATAATGACTATTCCAAGTTTTGAATGCCACCCCCGGGGGAAAGACCAGCGAGGTGACAAGCAAAACAAAAAAACACACATTTTTTTTTAATGTTTCTGTATGTTTTTGGCTCTATTTGTGTATTTTTGTTGACAGAAAAAAAAAAACAGATTCGATTTTTTTTTTTTTTGGGGGGGGGCGTCACCACTGCGTTTGATTCAAGTTTCAAATTAAAGCCATATTTCAAATGAAGTATCAAAGCTCAAATCATTGAGTCTAAACAATTTTTTTTAAGTTATAGGCCAATATCCGAGTCCTAACTGCTTATTTGTGCGCGCACGCACACACACACACACACACACACACACACACAAACACACACGCACACATACATGTTAATCAACTTCCGAGGACCTGTGTATCGGGCCGTCTGAGTATTTTATCGCATAAGCAAGAACTTGCGTGTTCGTACTTTTCTTGCCTACAGGGGGCAATTTGTATCTAACCAAGGACTTTTGAAAGCATTGTCATATAGGGGGCGTTTTAACCATACCCTTAAAAGTTCACTGGATTTGCATCCGTTTAAACGTCTTACGACCGAGGACGTCCTCGGTTGTCACAAGGACCACGGTTCACAGATCTAAAGTATTGTGTGTCCTTGGAAGTTGTTCTATACAATGGGCGCACGCACACGCACACACACACACACACATTCAGACTCACACACATAAACACACACATACACACACACACAAAGTAGGCAGACATGTACACACCACCATCATCACCACACAGCATCACAGCACACCACCACACAGGGTTATATATATTTTACATTTTTAAGCAGATTAAGCAAAACATGGCACCATAAGCATCATGTAAATAAGTACAAAGCAACTAATCATGAAATGTGCTAGTTTTTATTGTACAAAAGTTTAATAACAAAAGTTGGCAAGTAATGATTGCATTAAACACGATGGCAACTCTATGGCAGTAAGCACTTGAGGAAAAAGGAGACATGTCAAACTGAATGTACATGGTATTATTAGGACTATTATAATACCGTCTATTTTTGGCGACGACAGTAAAAATACAAAATGTAAATGACGTCATATCGACGTCACAGTCGACTGATCACTATGATTTTATTAGACCCGTCGTCTTTGGGACATGATACATATATGGTATAAGTTTGAAATTGATAGGAAGAACACTTTCTGAGCTAATCGATACACAAATTTTGAGGAGAAAGAAGAAGAAAAGGAAGAAGAAGAAGAACAAAGAATCAGTACAGATACAGAAGGTGATCCGAGAGGATACTCGGATCACCTAATAAGTCTCCAGAAATAGACGGTTATTTCTGTCTACAGTCGCCACAGCCACATCAGTCATCAGACATTGCAATTTCACACTCCTTATAATTCGCAAACATATTTCGCAGTATATGGGACCGCAATAAAAAAAAGGTTTCCAATTAAAATCTAGATAGTTTATTGCCTGTCTGAGTCAGTCTGAAGTTGTTTATTGTTCTGAATAAAAAGATCAAAATATAAATTCAGGCAATACAGAATGAATAGTTGCAGTCAAAACAGAAGTTAAAATCTACAATCCGGCCTACCTGATCAACTGATCTGACCTTTGACCGAAAGATCGGTCTGTATCTGGTGGTCGGGGAAATGTTCCGAGACTGCGTTTGGTTTCACGGATCCCCTCCTTATTTCTACTACGGACAGCGATAACGTCAAAAAAACTAAAAGACTCCTCCGGACAGACGGATCTTTCTGTCTAATCTGACCTCTACTTCACACCGTCCTCGGACTGCAAAATATGTCATGTGCTGTGCATGCATGCATGCAGTGTGCTGTGCAGCATGTGCAGTGGGGCTGAGCCTCGCGCTAGCCTTGTGGCCACGGCGTGATCGGAGGGCCCCGGCCGCACTCGTACTCCAAGAAAAAAAAATCCAAAAAATTACCACTCGAAAATAGATTCACGACTTGAATTCTGCAGTATGACTCGAAACTCGAAAGCTTGACTCGAAACTTGAAAATGTGACTTGAAACTTGAACATGTGACTTGAAACTTGAAAACTTGACCTGAAACTCGACAATGTGACTTGAAACTTGAAAACTTCACCTGAAAACTTGAAACTCGAAAACTTGACTTGAAACTCGACAATGTGACTTGAAACTTGAAAACTTGACTCGAAACTCGAAAACTTGAAACTTGAAAACTTGACTCGAAACTCGAAAACTTGAAACTTGAAAACTTGACTCGAAACTCGAAAACTTGACTCGAAACTTGAAAATGTGACTTGAAACTTGAACATGTGACTTGAAACTTGAAAACTCGACTCGAAACTTGAAAATTGGACTTGAAACTCGACAATGTGACTTGAAATTTGAAAACTTGACTGGAAACTCGAAAACTTGACTCGAAACTCGAAAACTTGACTGGAAACTTGAAAACTTGACCTGAAACTCGACAATGTGACTTGAAACTTGAAAACTTGACTTGAAACTCGAAAACTTGACTGGAAACTCGACAATGTGACTTGAAACTTGAAAAATTGACTTGAAACTCGAAAACTTGACTCGAAACTTGAAAATTTGACTTGAAACTCGACAATATGACTGGAAACTTGAAAATGTGACTTGGAACTCGAAACTCGAAGGACAGAAATTCTCTTGTTGAGTAAAGCAAGTAATGGGGAATTAAAGCATCTTCACTTGCCATTTTTCCCCATTCCCCTTAATTCTTCAAGTAATTACTAACTGTTCAGGCCAATACTTTAAACTATTTTCAAAATATATGGGGAAAATGTGACATTTTAACATTTTCACTTGACCTTCTGACCCCACGATCAAAGTGTTTCCCTATCAACAAAATCATTGTGCAGAAATGCATGGATATACCTAGTTTTATTTAGTTTATGAATAGAGCAATTTCCAAGGTACGAAGAAAAAGTGTAATTTCAGAATTAGCTAATACCATTTTGGCAGTTTAACCTGAAATTTGACCTTTTCCGCAATAGCTACTAAGTTCTCAAGGGAATCATTGTCGGACAGTGCAACCATATGCATCATACGTACTAATTTGATCGCTCGAAGTGTTAAATACATTGCTCCGAAACGAATACAGTATAAATGCTGCGAAATAGAGACATTGCGAAATCACATCCCCGTATTTCGATTAATTCAATGACCGCTTTGCGAAGTTGGAGTAGTTTCTACATATTTGAATGGCAACATTTTGGATTTCATTGAATACAGATAAGACCAATCGAAAATCAATTTGAACAACAAAAAGCAGAAGAATGAAAAAAGCCGCGTATTGCCCAACCTTAAATGATCATGAAACCTAACGAAAATAAACATAATTCCAAGAACCTATAAACTGTTGGAAAGTTACCCTATTTTGTTCCATGCATGTTCTATATGAAATCATGTTTTAGAAAGTAGATTTTTTTAAATAGAGGCTATATCACTTCCAAAATGAATCATTACCTTAAAAAATACTGAAACAAAGATAAATTAAGAAATTAATGCATGATGGTGGGTATTAGATAAAGATAAAAAGCAATAAGCAGTCTGTTTCTTCATGAAAGACTGACCCATCATCTATCATTGTTCTATAGATGGGCTGAACGGAATAATCTATTACCATAGCATTATATCTCATATTTCTTTGCAGCCTAATATGAGAGAGGGCTTGAAAGAGCTAGTCCTTCAGGAAACTGTGAAGAAGGCAGAGACACACGTCCAGACGTTTCATAGATGTATGAAATCATGGTTTGATGAGAGGGAGTATCTGCTAGAAATGACAGATGAAATTGTCGAGGAACTAGACGAGCACTACAGGAATGTTCATATAGCCAAGGCGACAGGAGCGGGAGTGTCAGCGGTCGGTATCGGCGTGACGCTCGCCGGGTTTCTCTTCCCTCCTGCGGCTCTGTTTGGCATTGGGACCATGGTGGCAGGCGGTATTACAACCACTGGCGCTGCTATTACTGGAGTCGTCATTGAGAAAGGGAAGAGAGACGATATTCGCGAGCTCATAAATGAAGATCGGGAAAAATACGAAGAGGCTCAGGCGGCAATGGAAGTAATCAACGTAATAGTTCAAAGTGCAAATGAAAAACTCCCCAACATGTCAGCGGATCAAATCAAAGGTTGCATCTTTGCTGGCGGTTATGCTGCTCAGACGGGAGCGCAGATAGGGACATTTGCAGCGGGTCTTGCGAGGGCGATATCTGCAGGCAGTGTCACTGCAGGTGCCCTCGATGGGATTACTGCAGCCATGGCTGCTGGTGAGACAGTGGCGGCGGTCGGTCGGATCGCTTCGAGAGCCCTTGTGGTCGCATCCATACCATTTACTCTTGCAAGTCTGATTGTTAGTATAAAGGCCTTGTATGAAAAGAGTAGTGCTCCTACTAGTGAAGAACTGATACAGTTAAAGGAAAAAATGGAAACAGAATTGGTCGAAGTAAAGAAAGATTACGACAATATTGTAAGCTTGTGCAAGAAGATTTACCAGGAGGGGTCTAAACTTTCAAAATAATGACTATGACTCTAACTCTGACTCTGACTAATTACATGGTTGAAAAGTATTGGCCTATAGATAAAAAGTTGAAATAAAGTGGTAAGTAATCAGTCTTGACTGGATTACTTCAAAATACCATTTAATGTTCTGTTAGGATCATTCAGGGTATCCACATCTTCCCAATTAACCATATTCACCTCTTGCTTATAAACCAATTTTCTACAATTTTTATTTTCGATTATCAGTTTCTGATTTTTATCAAAGATGTTTAATTCCAGGATGTGCTATGAATATTGGCAAGTGGTCAGTAATATCGCAATATAAAAGTTAAGTAGTTATTGACAGATCATATTGTTTTGTAAATATGTTATCCAATCAGGTGGCAGGAGAACAAGTCACCCTCGATGGCCTATGGATCAGCATGGGTACACAGTAAATACTATATACAGTACTATGAAATAGAGACAGACTGTTGTATTATCGCAACATATTGAATAATGTCGATATTAACATGTTTTCTCTACTTACTTGACAAAAAGAAAAGGTGTTACAATATTGCTTTTTTTTTGGTCAGAATCTAAATTTGGGGCTTTACATAAAATTCCAGTCACAATCTGTTCTCAATACTTCTGTTTTACCTTAACAATTATACAGGAATCAGATATAGTTCCAACCATTGATAGGTCATGACGTAAAGAACAAAGACCGTCACCACAGACCCACAACACCACCAGCATCAGAATTATAAGTTTCTTAAATCCAGGTTTCCAGAATTCCAATCACATCATGTCTCCTATCAATTTAACATTTCTTACTAGTATATTTATTTAAGATGCAGAGTAACGAAAACTTTAAAAACTTTTCGCATCGGAAGACACCCGAGTTTTCTGGATGAATATGCAGTGTGAAGTCATAGCTATTATGACGTCAAGGGGTTTAGTATGCACTCTCATAAGCGTACTTTTCATACCGACCCTTCTATCGGGGGTGATAAGAAGATTCGGTATGAAAGGCACCTTGGGAATGATAATTTCCACCATCATCCTCAGGAGCAGTCATTATTTGTATATTAATGCCAAACTGTTAATATCATTCTGAAAATTCATAACCACTTTCATCCCTGACGAAGGGGGAAGGCCCTCGAAAATTTGGATTTTGAAGAAAAACCAATTGGCATTTAATGCATTCTTCTATCGTGGCTTTACTATTCCTGTATATCACTAGTACTGCCAATACGCGGATCATATATATATATGTATATATATATATACATATATCCATATTATATATAGGGTGTGTGTGTGTGCGTGTGTGATGAAGGGCATGTAGCCTGTTGAAATCTTTAGCTATATGCGCCTATATACCGCTCCTTCAGACAATCAGACTTCTTATTATACATTCATATATATTACAATATAGTATGTATTGAATGTGCTTTGAAAAAAGAAAAGAGAGGTATAGAAAATTAAGGTGTTCGGGAAGGGTGTTCAAGACCGACTTCTAATGTCTCAAACTAGTTATGAATTGTCCACGCGTGGGTATATTAGCTGTAAAGTGAAATGTATTTTGGAGCAATGGCGAGGTTAATTTGTTGTGTACTTGTTCACGAGACTAGTATACGTACTTGTAAAATTTGAATATTTTTAAGCTGTTAAGCTTTGAAATATCTTATGGGCTCTTTAAGCATGAGATAGATGTGTCTAATGAGTAATAATCCAAATAGCTTGTTTTCAGGTTACAGCAGTGAGTTCATTCTTCAGTAGTACTGTGGTTTTCATAAACAATGTTTGAAAAAGAATGAAAGAAAGACAAATGTTTCAAAGAATATAGATTGTTAAAATTCTTAATGTTATGTTTAGAAATGTCCCACTGACGTGTATCAGTGCGATGTTACAAGCAAAGGAAAGGCAGATGTTTTGTAGGTCATGTTATAAGGTGACCGGGGATGCTTCACATGTCCTGCAATTTCAGCATGTAAAGCAGACCAGTCTTTTTAACGGAAAGTTATACTTGTTTGATGGTGAATATACGAATCTATCGTAGTACCTTAACATTTTATGAATTACTTTTGTCACAGATACATTCGTCAATATTGAGCTTTGTTTTATATGTGTTCAGTGATAACTTATCATGTTCAAATCATCGCCATATTGTAGCTAATCACAGTTTAAACGATTGATATGAGTTCCCATGTAATGATGTGCAGAAATAATGGCTGTATCGTCAACAACAAAAATTGAGATTGGGAAGTGGCAAATATCTTATATTTTTTTGTTAATATTTAATCCAATTACCCGATCAGAATTCTGAGACAAATCGCGTTAAAATCGCGTTTTTTGTTAATATCTAATCCAATTACCCGATAAGAATTCTGAGATAAATCGCTTTAAAAAATTTCTATACGTATATCTTAAAGTCAAAAGCACTGTGCAGCTTACATGTGTTGAGACAAACATGTCCATTTTGTTGATTTGAATACAGCTATTACACTGTATAAAAGAACGGAGTAACGTCACCTTGATGATTGCAATACAATTTGGATTAATTCAAATATTCTACTGCCACTGCCACCACAAAAACTCCAGGTCATTCAAAACACTGCTCTGAGAATAACTGTGCAAGTAAATGGCATGTGGGCCGACTGTCGAAAATTACAAAACATCATTATAGAAAGTTTGAATGACTTGTCTATATTGACCTTTAAGGAATTTCTGGTCAGTAATGAAATAAGAACAAAAATATTACGCCACCATAATTTCTATACCAAAGCCAAATAATTCATAATTATGTCAAACATTGATCACATCATGCAAATATATTCCAAAGCCGTTTAAATTTGGTACATAATTAAGATTTGTACGAAAAAATATGTAGCCGTACATTCAACCATTATTTCTATACATATCTGTGTATTCTTGTGTATGATCATTTCATGTAACATGATCTATGATATTGCAGACGGCACGAGCGGTACTGTTTGCTGCCAAATGCAGAATTATTGTATATTAAGCTGGTTGTACAATTTGTATGTATCCTTTGCATGCTAGTATGTTCTTTTGTTGCAAATATGATATATTATATATATATATATATATATATATATATATATATATATATATATATATTCTACTGTATTTTCTACTATATTTTACGCTTTTTGGTTGTAACTCAACACAAAGAATTCTTCGAAAACAGTCTTGAAGTTGATTTTTTTTTTCAAAACACGTTAGACTTTGTGAAATCTGCAGGTTGCTTCGATCCCGGTAGACTAGTAATGGCAAAGATTAGTAAGTAGTCAGACACATTGTAGCATGTATCTTACCTTTGATATTTAGTCAAAAAGTTTGAATTGTTATTGTAAAAGTTAGTTTTTAAAGTATGTTATATTCCTATTGGGTTGTTGATGTGTGATTGAAATTAATTAGGTTTGTTTGTTTGTTTGTTTGTTTGTTTGTTTGTTTGTTTGTTTTATATCCGTACTATAAAATCAACATATTATTCCATGCATTAAAGGTCAAGAAAAGAAAAACATAAGGAGGGTAGCCCATTTTCAGTAGTGACAATGATAGTCACTTCTGGTCTTCCATGGGGCCCTGTTTACAAAAAATTTCACACTATCAGGGACTGATAATAGAATAGAATAGGGCACAAACACACATAGAACGGTACAATAGATTACTACATTGTGTCTACATATAATAATATGTCATATATTGCAAATTTGTCATAGGTTTGGAGCATATAAAAAAAATGAAGTGGAAAGGATTTCGGTTCGGTCTAAATTGAACTTAAAGGCGGGTAAAGAGGAAAGTTGACGTAAATCATTAGGTATGTTATTATACGCTGCTGCAGCTCTGTATGAGAATGATCTCTTATGATAATCAGTTTTAGCCTGTGGTAACTGTAAATCATTTTCTTTACGGAGAGAGTATGGTGATGTCTTGTACTTAAACATATCTTTCATATATTCGGGGGCTATGTCATTTATAATCTTAAACATGAATAATAGCAGACGATTTTTTTTTTGGTCTTTTGGTTACTGTACTCCATCCTAAGCTATAATACACATCACTGGTAGTAACATGGGAATAAGGGTTGACTTTCAAAATTAATGTCCCGGCTCTATTTTGCATCTTCTGAAGTTGAGAAAGGTTGTGAATTAATCAATCTCACTGTGTCATTACCTTGTTACTGGTAGAAATGTTACACTGACGTCTCCAATAATGCCTTCATTCTCCTGAGAAACGATTGTTTAACACATCGGCAATAGCTTTACGAAAGGTATCTCTGTTGTTACATGACAAGGGGACCTACGCATTTTACATGCAGGTCGAATTGTCAAGTAAAATACTTTCCGTACTTTCAGTGTTTAATATAGGTCTTAGATTTATGCTACGACTTTTTTTTTCATCAAGCAATCATTTCATCTCTAACTAATAGACAACCGGAACAACACATTCGACAATGTTCTATATAATGTGAAACAACGGGTTTGAATTAGCGTTGAGACAAGTTTCTTTACAGTAAATACAAAATAATTATACTATTGTATATTGTACTATTGTATTGACAATTGTGCAATGAATAAGGAAATGTTTCAATGCAACAAAAACTTTTGATTTAAGCTCTTTTTAATCTTTATGGAATTCTATTTTGTTTTGTATGATTAATGAATAAAATCTTGAATTAAACGAAATGTTGCAACATTATTGATGTCTTCTGCTTTATTCAATCTTTGGTTATCGAGAACAGACTCGTGAACAGTACTCGTTTGTGGATTTATGAGCAAATAATTCGAGATATGTATTTACATGAGACGCAGATTCCAAGCAGCGCATGCAGCATGCAACAAATGATGACAGCTAAACATGAATACCATTCATCATGGTAATGGAAACTGTATATATAATACATATATCAATATATAAGAATGTACATATATTTGTATATGTGTATTTAATGATATATATATATATATATATATATATATATATATACAAGAGAAGGCAACTGAACAAATCACATTGATGTACATTATGTATCACGAGGTATACCTTGAATCAGGCTGTGCAACATATGTAGATATGTTCATGAATTCATCTTTATGTATATATACGTATATATATATATATATACATATACATATACATATAAATGTGCATTATATCTTTACTCTATACCACAAATGATGCTTGTCAGAGCAGTCTTTTCAGAAAACAGAAATAAACGAAACCAAAGCCAAAAGAGAAATGTGGATTTAGTGACAGTTTGAGGAAATTCAGACAATCGATGCAAAAGTTATGAATTTTTCAAAGTGTTGGTGTTGGGACCGCTGGATGTGGAGACTACTAGAGGATATGACGTCATGTGTGGACAACGATATGAACAAAATATAATGGGAATACCCCCCCCCCCCCAAAAAAAAAAAGTCATGAAAATTACACATTCCATCACCATGATACTGACGTAATTATGTGGGGATAGCAATTATCCTGCATTCTGAAAATGCTAAGTTAAGTGTTCTTTCACTATGCTAGAAAAGTGATTTTTTGTGGAATCTCTTCATTTGGCTTGTCAGCCGTTAAAGTTATCTTTACCCATTTTTCTTGATTTATATGATGTAATCTAATTTTATATTATGATTTTATTCTTTAGAAGACAGGGCTATAATTGTGGGCAGCGTCATCATAATCATTCAGGCAGCATCCATGCCCTTGGAAATCCACAGGCCGTATTCAACTAAGTTGCACCACCGCCTCCAACGGCAGGCGCATCTATAGCCATTTTTAAGTCATTATTAGTCTATCCATGGTCACAGTCTTTTACGGTGAATTCAGCTTCGTTATTTAACAAAAACCTCTCTGATGAAATAGCCTGGGCATGGAGAAGCGAACGTAGCTGATTGATTCATTGAATGATTAAACACATATTTTGATTGTCTTTTGATTGACCGAGAGCATAGGACTCTCCTTTATTTCTTTCTACCTTTACAGTATATACAGTTAAAAAGACGAAATATAACATAGTTCACAATACAATTCACAAAGGGATGAAATAGGTCATCATGCAATAAAGTATAGTACCAAGTCAGACTTTTGAAAAAGTCAGACTTAAAAAAAAAGAAGAACAAGAACAAGAGGGGAGAATTTAAGTAAAGTGAAAGAAAAAGGTGTCCCGTAAAAGCCTCGAGGGCTTGCAGTGATGGGATCACCTGACTATAAGGAGTTGGAAAAAACGAAAATAACAGAAAATGCAACGCAGTGTTGGGTAAATTAGACAAATAGGGGATCAAGTGTGAAGAAATGTGAAACTAGTATTTAGCGAGGAGAAATATTTTAAGTTGTTTTTTAAAAGACCTGTTAAATTGTGAATTTCGAATACTGGACGGTAGTGAATTCCAAATGACCGGACCAAGGTGACGAACTGATTTTGAATGGATGTTTGTTTCCATTTTCCAGCGGTGGAATTTGGATGACTGACGGGTGTTGTAACTATGCACTTTATCAATCAAACAAAACATTTCGGCGAGGTAAGGGGGAAGGCTCTTGGTAAAATACCTGTGCATCAAAGAAACAACTTGTAAGACATTGCAGTCATGGACATTCAATGTGTGAAAGCGGTGGAACAATGGCTTTGACGGAGCAAGATAATGAGTGTTCGCGCAAACGCGGAGTGCTTTCTTCTGGAGTCGTAGCACTCTTGACACTTTAAAGGGATGTAACGAGGCCCATAACACATTACAATACATTATATGAGGTAAAATGAAAGCGTTGTATAATAACAAAAGGACATTACAAGGCAATATATTTCTCAGATTATTCATAACTCCGACAATCCGGGATACTTTACCACAGACAAAATTTATATGAGAATCCCACGTCAAGCAGTCATCGAGTTGTACCCCAAGGTATTGGACAACAGAGCATTGCTCTATCAAAGTATTATTAATATAAAGTTGGACATTATCATAACATGATCTTCTATTTTGTCTGTTTCTGTAGACAGAAAATTTCGTTTTCAAAATATTCAAAGATAATTTATTACAAACAAGCCAATTATATTCTATACAAATCAATATTAATCCTACTGACCAAAATCTCAAAATTTTGATGGGAGGCAATTAAAGTCGTATCATCAGCGAATAAAACAAAGTCAAAAAATTGTGAACAATTGACCAGATCATTTATGTAAATCAAAAATGATAATGGTCTCAGAATCGAACCTTGGGGTACACCTGATGAAATAATTTTGGGATTGGATGAGTGACCTTGGTACACAGAAAACTGTTTCCGGCTACTCAAATAACTTTTGAACCAAAGATAGGGTATACCTCTAATGCCATAATACTGTAACTTTGATAACAATATCGAGTGTGACAAAGTGTCGAAAGCCTTCGACAAATCCATGAAAATGGCGACTGCATGTCTGTTAATGTCAATATACTTCAAAATTTTATCATATAAATGAATAATTGCAAATTCAGTGGAACAATTTTTCCTAAATCCATACTGCTGAGAAGTAAGCAAACTATTCCTAGTCAAATAATTATACAGTCTATTATGTTTGTTTGATAGATACTTTATTTTCTGCAAATCAATATACATAAGTTACATAATCATGAAAATGCAGGAAATATACAAAGTAAATTCAACGCAAAGTCGTTTGACTTGCATAAACCACGATACATATTAAGTACGTAATCATGAACATGTATAGGACATATGTAAAGTAAATTTAACACAGTCTTTTGACTTGCATAAACAACGATATGAAAGAAATTTAATATACAGTATGCATGTCTATGCAGCAGTGATAAGAATAACATTTATAGTTAAGAAACGATTATGCAGAGGGCCGCCATTATAAGCATTGCTTGAAAAGATGGCCGGCCCGAGGAAAAGATAAGGACGTACTAAATTCGTAACAATATAAATTCTGCTGCGAAGGTAGCAGGGGAAAATAAACTCTGGTGTGTGATGGTGGTGGTGGTGAATGTGTGTGCAGGTGCTTGAGGGTGCACAATAGCAGATAGGCTGGAATTTAGAATAGTGAAATTGGTTTACTGAAAGAGGGGACGATATGCGCTGTTGCTATCAGGAGACCAACATTAGTTATATAATTTATTTTTTAGTTCATATTTGAAATATACTGTAATAAAATGTACTTCTTTAAGTTTGCTTTAAATGAAAACAAGGAGGCATACTGTTTCAACTCCTCAGGAAGAGTGTTCCATGTATCCGGACCTTGATGTCTAATCGACTTTTGAGCAAGTAAAAGCTTCGGATTACTTAAGTGAAAATCATGGGAACGACGGGTTGGGTATGAGTGAATATGGTCATTGGTTACTAGGGTATTATGAAAAAATGGTAATGCATTTCGAGTGTGTTTATACATAAATATGGCAGTTAGGTACAAATGTATATCATGGGCCTTCAAAGTTTTTAGGCGATAAAATATGGGGTCAGTGTGAGCCAAAAAAATGTGAATGTGTGCATATACGAAGAGCCTTTTTCTGGAGAAGAAAAATTGTGTTCAATTTTGTTTTGCTACTGTTGCCCCATACAATATTACAGTACATTACATATGGTAAAAATAAAGTGTTGTATAACATGATTAAAGTTTGATCATTAATTAAATATTCTATTCTTCTTAAAACACCAGTTGCTTTAGATATTGCTGTTGTAATATTCTGAACATGAGTATTCCAAGTTAGATTGCTATCTAGGGTTACTCCTAGGAACTTGGTTGAATGTTTCTCAGCAATGTTTATATCATCAATAAAAATACTTTGAGGAAGGGTGGGTTGGGATTGCAACGTATGAAAGTGTATAAAACATGTCTTATCAATATTCAATGAAAGCTTATTACTTCTAAACCACTTCGAGATGTTGCTTAATTCCGTATTTAATGTGTCAACCAGTGTTACAATGTCCTTGTGGGAATAAAAAACATTGGTGTCGTCTGCAAATAAGATGAAATTTAAACGAGGAGAGGAGTTGATAATATCATTGATATAAATCAAAAAGAGTAGGGGCCCAAGGATAGATCCCTGAGGGACACCGCATGACACGTTAGAATATGTTGAGTGAGTGGATTTAAATACAACATATTGTTTTCGATGACTTAGATAACTTCTGAACCACGACAGAGTAATCCCTCTCACACCATAGTTATGTAATTTTTCAAGTAAAATATCATGATCAATAGTGTCAAACGCTTTACTAAGGTCCATAAAAACTCCTATTATGTGCTCCTTTTTAGAAAGCGCATCAATAATATTATCAACAGATTTAATTATAGCATAATCGGTAGAAAATCCTTTCCGAAAACCAAACTGATTCGCATTTAATATTTCATTTTCAATCATGAACGAGTGGAGACGCTTGTAAACTACTTTTTCTAAAATTTTCGATATTGCAGGTAACAATGAAATGGGTCTATAATTTTTCACCATTAAGGGATCTTCTCTTTTATGAATGGGGATAACTTTGGCCGTTTTGAAGGAGTCTGGATAATTTCCGTTGAGTAGGGATAGATTGAATATATGGGTGAGAGGGGCTGCTAGGGGGTAAATTATTTTTTTCAACAAATTCACACTTAAATTATCAGACCCACAGGATTTACTACATTTCAAAAATCGAACAGTATCAATAATTTCCGATTCATTAATTGGAGTAAAAAACAAAGAATTTTGATTACTTTCGAATAAATAATCTTTATAATTCTTTGTATCATTTGTAGGAATAGATGCTGCTAAAGAAGGACCAACATTAACAAAAAAATTGTTAAAAATATTTGCAATTTGGTCAGGACTGGTAATAACATTATCGTTATGAGTAATGCTGTCAGGACATTCCGTAGGTTTCTTTTTGAGTATTTCATTAACAGTCCGCCAAAGAGCACTTTTATCATCCTTATTAGATTCGAGTTTATTCGAAATATATGATTTACGTGAGACTCGAATCAAAGTAGTTAGTTTATTTCTATATGTTTTATACCTTTTCATATTTTCAGGAGTAGGTTTTTTCAAAGATATTTTATAAAGACGGTTTCGAGTGAGAATGGAACGTATAAGACCTTGAGTAATCCAGGGTTGCCGAGCTTTTTTCCTTCCTTTTCTTTTGGGAGTTAAAGGAATGTGCTTATCACAATAATATAATAATTTTTGTAAGAAAATTTCATAAGAAGAATTAACATCTTGGAGTTCAAAGACGTCATTCCATTGTTCTTCAAATAAATCTTGATTCAATGAATCAATATTATGTGGCGTTACATTTCTATGCATTTTCAAATATTGTTTGGGTTGGTGACGTATTGGGGTTGTTACAGATTTATCATTTATTATAAAAATTGGTAGGTGATCGGATATATCTGAGTAAATAATGCCGTTCGTACAGGTTTCCGTTATTACGTTAAACATTATGTTATCTATTAATGTTTTGCTATGTGTGGTGTTATTTATTCTGGTAGGTTTATTGATGTGGGGATGCATTGAATTGGAAAATAATATGTCGTGGAAATGGGTAGGTTGCAATAAATCTATATTGTAATCTCCCATCAAGAAAATGGATTTTCTCTCTTCAAAGATTTCATTAACACAATGGTCGAAGTTATCAAAAAAAGATTGAATGTCATTTTGTGGGGGACGGCAAATAGTACCAACTATGATATTTTTTTCATTTTCATTTAGGATTTCAATAAATAAACTTTCTGCTTCCTGAATACACAAATCAGTTCGAATTTTAAATTCAATTTGATTATTGACGTACATGGCAACCCCACCTCCTTTGCCATGCTTTCTATCATTACGAATAAAATTGTAATTTTCAATGCCAAATAGGTCCGGGGAATTGGTGTGCAACCATGTCTCGGTAACTCCTATGACGGAAAATGGGAAATCATTGAGGGAACTTAAAAATAATTCAAATATTTCAAAATTTTTATTTAAACTTCTTATATTAAAATGAATTAAATTATGAACAAGTCTCTCGAGTATCTTAGATAATAGTGGCAATACAGAAATTGGTCTATAATTCCCACAGTCAGACATAGAATTCTTCTTATGAACAGGTATTACTTTAGCTAGTTTCATTTTCGACGGAAAAATGCCAGTTTGTAAAGATAAATTACATACATATGTCAAAGGTTTACTTATGAAATATATACTTGGTTTAACAATATCAATAGATACATTATCATATCCCGGACTTTTTCTTTGATTGATGCTCCTGATGACATCGATAATTTCACATTCAGAGATGGGATTAAAGAACATTGATTTATCGAACATTTTCGGCATAAAACTGGAAAAATTCACATCGGTAACAGGGAGTGATCGTGATAATGAGGTACCGATACTCACAACAAAAAAAAAATGTCAGCTGGTCACAGGTCGTAGCAAGACGTTCGATCCTTTGTTCGCTCTTCTGGAGCTCCAGCTGGAATGCTGAGTGTAGTTCAGTCGCCAGCTTCTTGTAGAGGCCATTATAAACAGCCTCAACAATGGTGCTGATAACAGCCGGGGATCGCAAGGCATTCGTGACTTCATCGGAGATCATTGTTCGGATGTCAGAAGCTGAGTTTGGATTGGAATTGGTCTCTTCGGTCCGCTGAGCACCAGAAGTAAGCGGTGTTGCACCCCTTTCTCCGGGGCTCTCGTCCCCGGGATCTTGGGACGAAGACTCCGTGGAAGCCATGGTAACCTCTTCTACTGCCTCGCTGGTGTTACGGAGCTTCTTTTTCGACTTGGATTTTGTGGACGACATGATTCAGAAATTGTCCAAGTTTACACGAAAAGTTTCCTGAGGTAGTAGATAACAACACCACAAGTTATTCAAGATCCATATGTCCGTGCTGAAGATCAAAATGAAGAAATAATCAGCAGAATTCGAAGCCAGGTCTTGTCTGCGTGCGTGCGTGCGTATTTTTATTAAAATCATGTCTGGTAGTCAAAGACTGATTTCCACATTTTAAAATCGTAATCATGAAAAATAGATTATTGCAGTTATACTCTGTATAAACAATGATATAAGGATTTGATGACAACAAACAAATATAACATTCGTGGCAAAAATAAAAAGTAAAACTAAGACTAAAACGACATAAATTTTCATGTCTCTCCGTCATAAACGTTATGTTGGTAACATGTGCCAAATCTCAAATCAAATGCTCAAACACTGAGGGATCTAGCCAAATTCATACCATATTCTTGCCTGCTTTATAAGATCGGAAAAAAGGGGGGGGGGGAGAAGAATGCTGTCTACAGGGCAGCACACCGCCCGACGCTGGCAAATGTCAAAATTCCAGGTCAATTACTAAAGACAAATAACGGCGTCAATCAGCTCAATTCACAATACCTTTCATAAAAAGTATCTGTTACGAAGGCAAAACACTAATAAAAGTTTGTACATCACACATTTACATGATTTAACGTTATCATGCGCCAAATTTCAAATCACATCGTCAAAACTGAAAAACCTGGCTAAATCCACAATATTTCAAAATAATTTTTATTGGCACATACTGTTACGGTTACCATCGAAAAACACAAATCAACCTAAAAAGAAAATCAAAATTAACACATCCACACATCACAGCAGTATGTGCATTTTTTTTTCTAGAAATATTGTCACCATGGCAGCCCATAATTCAACACCAACAAAACATATCTTTTCCATATCTCAAACCTACATACACAAATACCAAATCTCAAATCAAAAGCTCAACCGCCCCCCCCCCCCCCATACACATTTTATAACGTGTCGATGTTTTGGTGACCCTGCGTAGTCAATTGGTAGTAGAAGATTTACATAACTTGCACTTACATTAATGCCAAAACCCAATAAATATACAGACTTTACAATCCCCTGTATATTAATTACAAATATCTCCAAAGAAATCTGAAGGAAAGTCTTACAAATGACACATCTTGAAGAACGTTCGACAAACTTGAAGACTGTGAAACGAGTAGGTACATCTGCTTCTCTCCCTCTCCTTTTGAGTTTTGCGCTTCGAACAAGACGTACTGTCATCGGAGTTGTTAAACGCGTGAAGCTGGGCCATAACGATTAAGTTCTTTTCGTCGCGCTCAAGCTCGAACATGGTGAACCGGTAATAGAGAAGCTGTTGAGTTGAAAAGTGCTCCTTACACCGACAAGCGCAATCGAACCTGAGAATAGCGTCCTCGTCCTTGCAAGTTTTTGCTGGTTCCGATTCTACACGACCACACGCTAAAGTGCATCACGCGATTCGTCGGCATCCTCGTCGCTCTCAAAACTTTCGTCTGAGATGCTCATTTCGTCAGTTTCTGACACAGTAATAGCTTCGACGACTTCGCGCCACGTTGCGTTACTGAGGCTACTATGTCCACGAAAATTCGAATCCTGCAACTCCTCATTTTTTGTTGTTTTTATATAAATCCGCTCTGATGATTCGTGAATTTATATAAAACAGCAAAAAAAAAAAAAACAAAACGAAACGATATGCAATGATAGAACAATAGAACAGATGACAAGAAAAACAATGAAATGTCTGCCACCATGGCAATTGTTTCTTTGTTTGTTTGTTTGTTTGTTTGTTTTGTTTCCGTCATAAACATACATACAGATATAAAAGACAACATAAGGTACAGGGAAAATGATACATAATGCATAATATGATAAAAACATACACAGCAAATAAATAGTGTGACACATCATGGATATACAAAAAAAAAAAAGAAATAGAATGTAGGATCATAGAAAGATAACGACTGGATAGCCCATAATCAGCTGCACTTTTCTGGTGCCGGTCGTCTTCCATTGGGACCAGTTATAAAGAGGTATGGAAAAAAAAAAGAGAGCAGAATATTACATATTATATAAATACAACATTATAATAGTCTCATGAAAAATCTATAATGCAATGATTATACAAAATCTCAAGGCAAAATATGCTTTCTTGAAAAGTGTAGATACATTTCTTGTGTATCAGACAAATTATATAGATAAGTTTACACAGATGAAATCAAATCAATTCAGAAAGGGACCGTTTAAAATCCTTCAGTGACTTGCAGTCACGGACAGCATGCGGAAGGCTGTTATATAGTTTGGCTCCCCTGTAGAAAAATGCACGCTTGCAAAAGTTTGTCCGAGGTTTTGGAAGGCCAAGGCTGCTGTGCCGAAATTGGTAGGGTTTGGGGGAGTAAAATATATTTTCGTGTAAATAGGTAGGTGTTAGATTATTCAAAATCTTGAAAATCATTACTCCGGTATGAGATTTTTGACGGGATTTTAACGTTTCCTACTGTAATATATCATGCATTGACCTGACAGAAAAGTGTAATTTAGGATCAATCTTCAGAATATTTTGCAGTTTTTGCAGTTGATTTATATGTTTTTCACAAGAGGACTCCCAAATAACATTTGCATTTAATCGTAATTTACCTAAGCCTATCCTGGCAAGTACCAAGTCGGGCAATGTAATAGCATTATTCAATGCCTATTACAAAGGTTCATCTCTTCAACAGATTTCATCCTTTAGAAGGCATGGCTTCAGGTGGGCCGCGTAGTCACAATTAGGCAGCATCCATTAAATGGCCTTGGACACGCACATTTCGCAGTCAAGAAAGTTGAGTCATCGTGACAATCATCAGGTGTGTTATATTGTGCAAAACACTATTGCATCAGCAGTTCCTCTGGTTATATAATTGGCCTAATTCAAAACATAATCTGCTTGTAAAGAAGACAAGGTAATCGTCAGCCACATGGTCAATTGCAACATCCATTGGCCTTGACAACGCACAGAGAATAGTAAAAAAAAAAGTGGCAGAACACCCCTATAAGCAGGTATGTCATGCGCAAAGTCGCTTTCGCATCATCAACAGTCCCTCCATCGCATGGTCACATAACCTAAACCGGGCTCATGACCCCGCCAGGGACCTCGGGCTCGCCCGATCACCGGTGATCGTCGGCGACGGCCGGGGCCTGGGACGACGCCTCAACCCATCTTGAAGCACGCCAGCTTCGCTGACTCCCCTGAGTTCTGAGATCACCGCCGCCTTCGTGGTGATCGGGTGTCGTGACCACCGCCTTCGCGTCGTTCACGGCGCAGGCCCTCTGCGGCCAGAATCGAAGAGTGTCGTCTGCTTGTCTCTTTTGGTGATATTTTTCTCGCTTATACACTTGAACCATAGCCTACGACCTCGCAAGGAAACAAGGGCTTGCGTGATCACCGCTGATCATCAGCCAGGGACATTGCCAAGAACCACGCCTACCCACCGTCTCGTCCAATGTTGGAGCACGTCATACGCTGATCAAGTGTGATACAACCTACGTGTAGATAGGCCCATGTCCGTTTTGTGAGTGTGTGTGTTTCTGTATGTGTGTGTGTGCATATTTCTTTTTGGCTGCATATGTTTTTGTTTGTCTGTTTTGCTGGTCTCTTTGTTGTTTATACATTATTCTTACCGCCTGTGTTGTTTTTCGCTGTCTATTTTTCCATTCATTTTATTTCTTTGTTATTTCTCTATGTTTGATGTGTATTTGATGTCTGTTACTGTTTAATTCCTTTTTGACCTTTTCTCTGTTTGTTGATTGACTATGTTTTTCGTGTGTGCCTGATTTCTTTTTTACTTTCCCAATTTGCTTGCTCTTTTATGTTTACTGTTGTAATTGTTTTTTATGTCTGTTTGCCTTTGTGTGTATGTGTGTTTTGTCTTTCTGTACATTTGTCTGTTTGTTCCCATGGGTCATGACCCCGAAAAGTTCCTTTTTTTTCAACAAGTGATCACTAGTTCTGGGGACCGTTTCATGAAACTTTTTGTCAGTGATTTACACCGACAACTGTTAAAAGCTACTGAAATTCTTGCGTCTGATAGGCTGATAGCAAATTTGTCGGTGAAAACCTCCGACGAACTCGTTGATGAAACGCCCCCCTGGTGCGATGTCGAAAAGCGGCATTTGCATACCTTGGCGTAAAAGCATGAAAAGTGTAGTCTATTTGCATGCAAAAATGCCTGGGAATACCGGATGTTGTAGGCTTTTTGCTGTCTGAAATGCTGGCTCTCCTCTTTCTATGAGACTCTTCATTTTTTTTCCGGCAATTTTTCATGGTTTTCCTTGGCGGCATTAAAATGACGACACCAGTTAAATCTTCTCTAGAGTATATAGAAGGCAAGGGTGATGTGAGGTTGCGTCGTAGCATGGAGACAGCATCAATCGCCCTTGGAAATGCACAGTTAAGAAAGTCGCGCCAACCTCTCCATTTGTTAATGTGTCTTGTGCATCACAGGCACTGTTGCATCATCAGCATTCCATCCTTGGTTACAGCTACAGCTCTCATAGTAACCACAGCTTCGTTCTCTTTTGTGTGACCAACACCGCCCTTTGGTATAACATAGTAGACGGGATGTGCTGAAGTATTCATCCGTGAAGTTTAGGACAAGCTTGATGTCGTCTACCCTTTCGGAACGTTTGTGGACTCCTATCTCGATATTCGCAGAAACATCAGAGACATTCTCACTGCGTTTTTCTTTTCTTCTCCTTTGACATGACTTGTATTCAGGTAAATGTTTGGGTAAAACTAGAGATGTAAGTCGAGATTGGTCAGCCAGTCCAGTGCGTCCCCAGCTGTCTAGTGCATTTTGCCAAGTCTTTAGTCTTGTGAAAGCATCAAAGCGACGGAGTGGTCACGCGTTCACAATGTGCTTTACTGTCTGATCTCCATGACAGCAATCATAGACAGGGCTGTCTTTCATCCTCCACTTGAAAAGGTGGATGAACATTATGTATGCGATTAAGCGTGACCCGCTTCCAGGGGAAATAAAAGCCTGCTGGCTCGATGGTTAGGTCAGAGGTCAGGACCTGTCCCCATGCCACTACCCTTCCTTCTTCCTTGACATATTCCTTGAGAGGTTATAAATTCTTTGCGAAAAGGCTGGTAAAGATATTTTTCGATGGTTCCACAGCAAGTTGGAAAAAGTCATGATCACGCTCTGCTTCATGAAATCCTCCACTCCGGGAATTTGATCCCCATGCAATATGCCTTGTTGGAATCGGTTTATTGTGTTATTGCATTTACTGCAGCAAAGACAGCACAGTCCGAGGACAATTTCCAGTATATTCTAGATTTCATTTTCATATCTCTGTAACAATATAGTACTTTCTAAGCCAAGTCGTAATTGTAAAAGAGGGAATATTAAACAGAGATAAATGATGTAAAATTCCCAGTCTCTTAATGGATCTTTTTAAGTTGGTGAGTACTTGAAATGATGGACAACGCTTGCATTTTTAGAAATAGAATCATTCATTTTTTTTTCAAATTCCTGGCGTTTGTAAAGAAACACCCCCTCCAATACAATACTCTTATCTTATATATTTTCTTTTGCCTACCCTTAATAACAAATTCCGATATTACTTTTCCGCTTTTTGTTGATTTTTTTTTTTTTTTGGGGGGGGAGGTCACTTCGACAAACCATACATTTTGAAGTGTAACTAGGAGCAGTTAGGCTTACTTCATGCTTATTTTTCTTTCCATGCAATGCTGTATTTTCTATTGCATTTGAGGGGATTTACCTTTGGTTATTCTCACGCTGTTTATAGTATTGATACATTGTAATTATAAAAGAGGGTCATTTGTTCTGGCAATCATTGCGTATAAAGAGAGGACCTGTGGCGTAGATGGATAAGACAAATGTTTCTCATTACACCAAAATTATGCAGAGAAGGAAAGAGCGACATAGACACACCAGCACCGCACAGTATTCTGGAAAAGAATATGATAGCCTAGCTCCTTTTAAAATATTATGGAGATGTTTTATCTCAGTACGATCGCACAACGTTCATATGCCCATACCCTGTGTACACTGAACGCACACACAAAAGGCGCCATAGATCGACCTTCAAAACACCGCCGGAAATCTTTTCAGATTTGAGGTACAGTACAGTGGGTTCAAAGTCTGTTCAATAATACCGACTTCGAAATGTACGCATAGCAATATGAATGCGGGAATTAACAGCATGTAATGATATACAGTACGTTCTATCGCAACTTCGTATAACACATTCTGGTCTATCCACCTTTTGCATGTCACATTGTGCAGTATTACCAGCGTAATGTACTTGACAGGAAGAGGATCGATACCAGTGTACCATCGCTCGTTGATTTTCGGTCTGGCAATTCTATGCGCTTCTGTACAAGTGGAATCGGCAAATATTCTGTTGTCCGGTGCTTTCGGCGAGGGCAGTCATTTACTCTCGATCGTACCCATCGGTAGGAGCCTACTGCATAAGGGGCACAATGTTACCCTCTTGGTGGCAGATGAGTACCTCCGTAAAGCTACCAATATCATTGACTCAGACAAGTTTGATATTGAAGTCTTCCATTTTCCTGGTCTGAAAGAGAAAATGGATGACATCTTCGATCGCCTTGGCGAAGTTACTTTTGCACAGTCCATATTTCAACACACGCAACTATTCCAACGTCTCAACACCATTTATGGCCAAGCGTGTCGGAGTATTTTTGAGGATCCCGAGCTCCTTGAGAGAATGTATCGGTACGATGCCTACGTTGTTGATGTTGTCTGGCCCTGTGGAGTGTTTGTGAAATCCTATCTCGAGAAGCACAAAAATAAAAAAGATATTCCTATTGCGATTCTTGCTCCGATGGTCCCGGTTCCGTTCATATTCGAACAGGCAGGTTCCCCATTCCTACCGTCATATCAACCTGTCCCAACTACTGCACTCTCTTCCTCTATGTCATTCTTCGAAAGGTGCAAAAACACATTCGTTTACTTAGCTTTCACGTTTTTAATAAACAAAGAGACATTACGTCGCTTTCACAATTTGGTGTCTGATTACGATTTGGACCCCAATCTTCAGTCAAGAATTAGTGAGCATGTGGACCTGTATTTCATTAACTCTGACTTCTCCGGGGAGTTTCCATTTTCACTCATGCCAAACGTCATACCAGTCGGTGGGGTGACGTCAAGGCCCGCAAATCCCCTTGACAAGGATCTAGAAGAATTCATGCAGAGTTCCGGACGCCATGGAGTCGTTATTTTCTCACTCGGAACGTACTTTGCCGAAATTACGACAACGCACCCTGAAGTCGTGAAGATGTTTGTCAACGCTTTCAGTCGGATACCTCAGAAAGTCATCATGCACTTGAAGAAACTTCCTTCAGAGGAACTACCAGACAACATCAAGGCGTTACCGTGGTTACCCCTCAATGATCTCATGGGACATCCCAAAACCCGAGCGGTCCTATACCATGGCGGCAACAATGGCTTCTACGAAGCTCTACATCATGGAGTTCCCCTCGTCGTCATGCCATTAGCAGCCGACCAGCATGACGTGGCAACGAGAGTGGTTAGAAAGGGCCTCGGCACAAAAATAGATAAGAACAGGCTCAGCACAGAACACATATATGAACAGCTCAACGAAGTGTTGTCCAATCCTCAGTATCAGACAACTGCCAAACGACTGTCCGCCATCTTCCGAGACCGACCGATGAAGCCGGCCGATACTGCTGCATTTTGGATCGAGCACGTGATCAAACATGGAGGGGAACACTTGCGCCCACCAACTCTTGACATGTCCTTCTATCAGATTTACATGCTTGATATCGCTAGTGTTGCTTTCGCATGCATTGTCCTAATTTCTCTCATAATTTCTTGTGCAATGAAGTATTGTTGTTCTAAAAATCGTTTGAAACCAAAGCAGGAATGAAAACTAAGTAATCATGTGCATGCTTATTATGATCTCATTTCAAACAAAATATCTGTGTCGCTATAAATATACGTCCCAAAATTAGTATTCCATAGTCCTGCATCCAGCAAAGATGTGATCTAGGGAAAAATCCGTATTTATTTGAGCACCAGCGGACCAATGTAATTTTGGTGTCATTGTCAATGTATTGAAGAAAACATTCATCATCATTGATAATGATAATATTATCATTAATAATAATATATTCGTTACTTAGTTTGTGTTACTCAGATAAGAATGATGATGGTGATGATAATATTGATACAATTGTAATAGCAAGGGGAGGGGTTTGTGAACGAATGACAATGCGGTGTGTATATTTCAACCAGCCCTTCTCAACCCTCCACCCCCGTGTCTCAGTGTGTACAATGCACACACAAAAGCGAATACAGCATTGCGTGGCATACTCCGACATAGCCTTTTCCTGTTCAAAACAAGATTTAAAAAGCAAGTCATTAAACCCCATTCACTTAAACGAATTTATTCAGACGAGCAATGAACAATTCGTAACCAATTAAAGGGTGTGTACAGATCTGGTCGAGGTGAAGATTTAGCTTTTAACGTTTTGTGAGATATTCAGAAACCACTCTATGAGATGTCAAAGAGCATGCAGTTCTAAGGGGTATCAAAAGTTTATTCGATGAAAATCGGTTTTGAAATGGCTGATATATCAAAAAACAAGGTGAAACAAAGAGATACTAATAACATTGGGGCATGTCGCCTTTTATTATTAGCACTTTTTTGGATATCTCAGCCATTTGAAAACCAATTTTCATCAAATAAACGTTGAATCCTTCTTAAAATTACACGCTCTTTCATATTTCATAAGAGGCTTTTCATTATCTCACTTAGGAATGTTCAAAACATGAATCCTTACCTCAACCAGTACTGTACAGTCCCTTTAAATGATAACAAATTGCCATTATCAAAAATGAATGTTCGGGACTATGTAGTGGATGTGCGCATTGTCTAGAGCATGTAACCACAGCCTGACACGGGATCAGCACAATGTTGATGTATACTGTAAGAGGTAATCTTAATGTGATCTGCTTGCAGCTATACGCGCTTTCTGTTTCGGGATGTTACAGTTATTTTTTTGTTTTTGTGTATTGATGTCACAAACTTTCAATGTCTGAATTTTCGCCAACCACTCAAACCAAATGAAATGCAGTCCATGTCTATACAATGTACTATGTGTCTCACATCTTGAAATACGTTTTCGAAAAAAGTGAAGATAAACAATCAAGTAATATTCTTTGAAAACCACACAGCGTCATTGTATTATACATATCGTGTTTCATATCCAAGTAAACAAGTCCTGTCACTTGAACAGTCGTGATGTGATGTATGCGTTAATTTTCATTTTTTCATACTAATCAAGATTAAGTTGATTAAAGGAGAACAGTTTTTACCGCCGACATCCCTCTGTATGTAAATGATTCTAATTTTGCAAACATATTTTCCTTCATTGACCACAACGTATTGAAATTTGCCAAGCATTCAAGTCTGGACGATATTCCTTATCTATTGCAGTATAAGGGCGGATGCTGAAGATCTATTTAGAGGGTACAGCTTGCAGAACGCCACCTACGTGCAGTAATGGCAAGAGGGAAGCGAGCTCTTTTGTTCTTCACTTCAGGGGGGCATTTCACGAAGCTTTTTTTGTCAGATATTTTGTCCGGCAAACTATCAAAAGCTCCTGAAATCCTTGCATCTGATTGGCTGAGAGCAAATTTGTCCGACAAAGTTGTCGGAGAAAATGCTTCATGAAATGCTCCCCTGAGTGATCAAATCATATTTGCGTCATAAAAGTCATCGGCGATGACTACTTGTATTTTGCAGCAAAGTCACTTCGAATGCTTACACAAACAGATCACAAAAAGAGGCGGTATTCAGGTTCATCAACAGAACTGCACGCAAGAAATGTTTAGGGGACATCGTCCTGTTTTACAAAAATTGATAGTATTTCGTTTCATAACAAAGAAGTTCTATACTGGCAAAAATGAATCATTTGATTCTCTTCTGTTCGTACATGAAGACGCTGAAACCATTGTTATTGACTTTTAAACTCACTCGCACATTCTGCTACATGTATTTGATTTATCAGAATTAGTATTCGATGTTCAATTTGCACTGACAGAAAATCCACACTGCTGAGACTGATAAAAACGGGTAATGTAAGTTATTCCGCTCTCCGAATGTTCGTTAATCCGAAAAGGAAATAAAGTTCGATATTCCGAAGGTTCGTTAATCCGAAAAGGATTTAATAGAGTCCATTTTTCTGAAGGGTCGGCTATCCTACAATGACATAAGGTTTGTCTGTTCATTTTCAATTTGAGAAGATGGCTGGATAGCCCATTCAGCTACACTTGGCCGGTTTAAAGGTTCTTTTAATAAGAATGTCATCAAGTCTAATCATCTAAATGACTGATAAATCACTATATTAACCATTAATATTCTTAAAAGCCATTTTGCTTGAATTTTCTTTCCGTCGTTGATAGTTGACATATGAAGAGCTGGCTTCCAAAAGGCGCTGAATCCATAAAAAAAATGATGGACTTAAGCACCTTTTGGAAGAAAGCTTTTCAATATACATACATTTTTCTTCTTCATTGATGGCCCTACTGACTGACCTAAACCAATTTCTGCGCTGCGAAGATTAGGTTAAACTTGTTGCTGTTATTCTTATTCATAACTTCTGAAATATCTTCTATTTCTATTGTTCGTTAACCCACCCCCTCCTTCATCATTTCCTTCCACGTTTCCTGAATGTGGAATATCAGATAAGGGGGACATTTCATTGGATCATTGCTCGGATATTTTTCTGTCAAACTGTTACAATCTACAATCTACTGAAATCCTTGCATCTGATTGGCTGAGAGCAAATTTGTCCGACAACTTTGTTGGACAAATGCTTCATGAAGTGCCCTCTTGTTCTCAATTATTTCGTTGTCATAATGAACAGCAACGGTTGCTAAAATCTTTGTGTGTGTGTGTGTGTGTGTGTGTGTTTGCTTTAAAGAGCGGGACTGTGATAGAAACTAAGATTTTAGCAGTACTCTCCATTTCACACAGTCAGCTCAACCGATTATTTGATAAACGTCATTAAGTACATGTCACGCCCTAACTTTGTGTAAAGTTATTACCTTTTTACAAGTCACGTGTTGATGTAGATCATGAAATACCCTGTATTAAGACAATTAGGTCCCGTTTATGATTGTTCTTGGGTTTCTTTTTATTCGAAATAGAAAATAAATGAAACGAAATGAAATTTTTCTTTCACCATTAGCATTCATCCAGATTTAGGTTGTTTTTTTTTTTCCTTTTCTTTCCTTTTTTTTTGGGGGGGTGGGGTGGGCCAGGACCTCATCCACAACCCTTTATGTTAAGATTTCTCTGTGTTTGATCCTTCATCTTTACTAAAAGATGAACACGTATTTCCATTTGACTGACTATACTATGATTCCTCTTACAAGTTGCTTGCGATACATAGGTGACGACGTAAAAGAGGAAAATCCTCACTGAAGATGTTAACCTCCCCCCCCCCCCCAAAAAAAAAAAAATATATATATATATACATATATATATATACGGTACAATAATACAGGCAACATTAAGTCAATCATTACAAATTGATTCTCATAGTTGCGTATACGTCACTTCCGGTGTGGCTGGAGTGAAAACAAACAGCTCTCAACAGTACAACCCTGTGCAGCTGTAGAGAGACTGGGTGTGAATGCCGGGCGTGCATGAAAGCATGCAGTAGCTTACAAATCTCAGTGACGTGGTGATTAGACGACACGGCGTCCGTCAGCGTTCAAAATCCCCGATTTAACATTCTTTGCGTAATTTTTTGAATAACATTTCTTTGTGGCCAGGAAAAAAGTTAAGACTTACATCTCTGAGAGTTTCGTGGAATTTCAAAGCCAATTATAGAAGAAAAGTTGATAATTTCGTCTTGAAATCACGCTGATACACTGTAGTTTCTTTTGTGCTCCAGCCGCCGCTTAATACCCGGATGTCTGACCATAACAATGCGAAAGGAGTACAGTTTGTACGTACAAGCCTGGCTACAATTATTAAGTACAAGTAGCAACACATTTATGATTATTTGATTGAACGTAGAGCCGCTATCGGGATCGCAATATAGCATGCCCGTGATCGGATAGTCTTGTACAATGAATACACTTAAATACACGCCCACACACCCTAACGCACGAACGAACACGCACAAAAGACCATGCACACAAACTGACCTCCAGTTCAATGGCGGAATTTCGTTTATTTAGTTTTGTTTTTTCCCCATTTCCCCAAGGATCGAAATTTTGCCAGGTTATCGATGGTAACTATGAAATGTACATACAATAAAACAGCCTGCAATAACGTAGGTTTCATCACAACATTTGAAATATCAATCTGATTAATCCACCTGTACCTTGTCAGATTGAATGGTATAAGGCGCCAGTCATAATGCACTGGACTGATAAAGGAAGACGCATACCAGCATGCGATGGGTTACTGAGGCTGGGTCTAGTAATTTCATGCGCAATTTTGCCGGTGAGATCGGCAAACATTCTACTCTCCGGTGGTCTGGACGACGGCAGCCATTTTCTCTCCATCGTACCAATCGGTTGGAGCCTATTACAAAAGGGGCACAACGTGACCTTCTTAGTGGCCAATGAGTATCTGCAGAAAGCTGTTGATTTTTCCGATTCGAAACTTTTTAATTTTGAAGCTTTCGACCTTCCTGGACAGAAAGAAAAAAATGATGACTGCTCCAGTCATTTAGGCGATATTGTGCTCAGCAAAGAATCTACAATATCTCAGCAGAAGCAACTGCGCAAACCTGTCAGTTT
The DNA here is from genome assembly GCF_040938485.1 of Diadema antillarum. Classification (NCBI taxonomy): domain Eukaryota; kingdom Metazoa; phylum Echinodermata; class Echinoidea; order Diadematoida; family Diadematidae; genus Diadema; species Diadema antillarum. Next base: position 1,785,686 of record NW_027271466.1, on the reverse strand, counting down.
TTTAATGACCAAGCATGTAGGGCTGTGTTTGAGGATCCCGATCTCCTTGAGCGAATGCGATGGTACGATGCCTACGTTCTTGATGTCGTCTGGCCCTGTGGAATTTTCGTCAAGTCCTATCTCGAGAGACACAGGGACACCAAAGACATTCCAATTGCAATTTTTGCTCCAATGGTTCCGTTTCCGTTTATCTTCGAACAATCAGGTTCCCCTTTCATGCCATCCTATCAACCCGTCGCTGTGACCTCTTTCTTTTCTTTGACATCATTCTTTGAAAGATGCAGAAGTGTATTATTCTACTTTTTAACCAACGCAGTAAGCAAAAACATTTTCCTGGGTCCTTACAAGAAGTTAGTATCTGACTACGAGTTAGACCTCGGTCTTACGTGGAAAATAAGTGAGCACGTAGATGTCTATTTCATCAACTCTGACATCTCTGGGGAGTTTCCATTTTCATTAATGCCAAACGTCATACCAGTTGGTGGTGTGACGTCAAGAGCTGCGAATCTTCTAGACGATGATCTGCAGGAATTCATGGAGAGTTCCGGGGAACATGGAGTTGTTGTTTTCTCACTCGGTTCATACTATGCCGAAATTACAACAACACACGCTGACGTGGTCGACCTGTTTATTGAAGCCTTTAGTCGGGTTCCCCAGAAAGTCATCGTGCACTTGAAGAAACTTCCCTCCAGGAAACTGCCTGACAACATCAAGGCGTTACCATGGTTACCCCTCAACGATCTCATGGGGCATCCCAAAACACGAGCAGCCCTGTACCATGGTGGTAACAATGGCTATTACGAAGCTTTGTATCATGGAGTTCCCCTTGTTGTCATGCCGTTGGCAGACGACCAGCACGACGTGGCAGTAAGGGTTTTGAGCAAGGGCCTTGGCACGAAAATAGATAAGAACGGACTCAGTACAGAACACATATACGAACAGTTAAACGAGGTGTTGTCCAATCCTCAGTATCGGGCTACCGCAAAACGACTGTCCACCATCTTCCGAGACCGACCGATGAAGCCGGCCGATACCGCTGCATTTTGGATCGAGCACGTGATTAAACATGGAGGGGAGCACTTGCGTCCACCAACTCTTGACATGTCCTTCTATCAGATTTACATGCTCGATATTGCCACTGCTGCCATTATGTGTAATGGCAACTTCTTTCATAGTTATCCGTGCAATTAGGGATTGCTGCTGTTCTAAAAGTCGTTTGAAAGCCAAGCGGGAATGACACTTGAATAAGAATTTGTTTTCATAAGAATATTGTGTATCATGAGAAACAAATGCTAGAACAATATCTAATGATGAAAATTGTACTGAAAGAAACGGTGCTTTACATTATTGCTGTACGAGGATCAAACGGGAAGGATTTTTGAACAAGTTCATTGCGATGATGTTTCTTTTTCTTCAAGGTAATCACAGTTGATCTTGTGAAACAACAAAATTCTGAAATAAACACTTTTGAAATTCTCTGTTTTGCCATCATTTGTAAATTACGTCTTAAGATATAAACCATCATAGAAATGATTTATAGAACAAAAACTGCTTGCAAAAATGATTCTGATATCTTACTCATAATACTCCAAAGGTTTGTTTAATCACTGCGGATTCGTTCAAAATTTGATCACTAAAAATATTTGACAATGTTTAGTATGTGACTGAAATAATCTAGCAGTTGTATTTTAAGTCTCGTAATGATAAAGGCAGAGTGATGATGAGTGTCGACTGGGATAGATTATAACCTTAACTGTAAGGACACAAACATTTTCGGATTCTAATGTGATCTGATGTGATTCAATGTCATTTAAATGATATTATACATATTGTGTCAGAGTGAACTCTATGGATTGGCCGATTTCATGGCCTCATTTGATAATGCTTGAAATGAATGCATGTTATGTGTCCTGCCGAGGCAATGTAAGTAGTAATAGACATTGTTCATCATCAAGTCAGGTCTTTAAAGCATTCATCATCGCTTTCAGTAATTGTTTGTGCATGTTTACTCTCCAAACAGTCGAACTATATAATGAATATATAATTAGAATGAAATAAGCTTTGAACTGTTTTTGTCGTCCTCATGAAACTACTTTAGTTATACATAAAGGTTCAAACAGCTATATTTCAAATATGCTTTGCTCATGGCAAATGTGGCAAAGACAATATGAAGAGAGTTTAGATATTTGTCAATTTTATTCATCTACATTTTGCTGGTTTTGTTGAATTGAATATTAGCTAGAGTCCATATTTTTCCTTTAATAGAAGAGCACAACTCTGAACTAACTTTTAAACTCATGTTTAGAAATATTGAGAATCTAATCACAGATACACCAGTGTCCCTTGTAAGACTGATGAATGATGCAAGTCATGAGTATTGTAATCACGTAATTGAAATACCAAGACAATAATGATAACATAAATTATGTCACAAACTTTGACGCGACGCGAACAGTGATCAAAACCACAATGAATAAAAACGAGATATTGGAGCACGTCTTCCAAGCTTCATTTCGTTGCTTTTATTGTCTTGTCAAATGTATATTCTTGTTTGATAGAGGATAGAGTAAAGACAAATATTCATATTGGTTAGTTTAAAAAACAGTTCAAATTTGTTAAGCATTTAGGAGTTAGTTGAGCGATACTATTGATAACAATGGCAATGAATACAATGAAAGTAATGTGCAGATGGTTGCACACAGAACGATTATTTAAGTATGTTCATATATATTGTGACGAACTCGCCTTCGTGTCGTGATTGTGAGAGTATTTGACTGTCTGTACAAATGCCTCCGCGAGCCGTGTCAGGATGGCCGAGTAGGCGGGGTTCGTTTTGTTACAGTTTACAACGATCCCTTTAATCAATATAAGTACTAGTCAGTGTGCTACCACGTAATAATACAGTTTAGTCAGAAGCAGCTCACCAACACAAGCGGCACACATACCACGTTCAACGTCACTTATATTATGTCACTCCCAAGTGTTACTTGTAGATGGTTTTGAATTGGTACACCTAAATTTTGTTACCAACTTTAGCTACCAACTTTTGCTACCAACTCAGTCACGCTAACATGGTACACCTTTCACAACCGTGTGGTGGCACAGGTATCGTTGGTGGGCACGGGGTAAAGCGCTATATCGCACCGTTACCAACTTCTCCCATCTTCCTCAGGCGACAGCTGGAACTTGGATTGGTCGCGGGGCATATGCGACAAGTCACATTACCACTTCTCCCGAAATCCAACGGTGACGACTGGAACTTGTATTGGGCACCGCGGGACATATGCGACAAGTCACATTACCACTACTCCCGAAATCCAACTGCTTGCAAGTTATCTCCTCTGGAACCGTCCTCTAGATCGGGAACATGGGCCACCACTCTGCACACCGTTGTATTCAGCAGTATTCACAAGAAGACACAGCGCAGTCAGCAAGTCAGGAACACATGTACAATATATTAAACAAAGAAGTAAACATGAGCGACACATTTGAATTTGTCATACACGGGCTGCTTGCTGCAGACAAAGTCATATACATATACAGCGTCCAATTTATATGCCTCCCCAAAAGGCAAGAGTGATGCGGGGCCGCGTCGTGACATTCGGGCAGCATCCATGGCCCCGCGGAACGCACAGCGCGCAGTCAAGAAAGTCAGGTTTTTGTGCATCGTAGCCACTGTTGCACCATCAGCATCCCATCCATGGTTACATGGTTACGATCCCGAGAACTGCGCGACAGTTCAAGGGTCCAGATCTAGACTAGTAGGTATGTCGCTTACGACCATACGACGCTGAATGTGCCCTGTTCTCGTCTGATCAGGAGAACCGATCAAGTGAGATAATGGGATCATAATTCATGTGAGAGAACATAATTGGCTCGAGTCTCTGTTCATAGCGTTATTTGTTTTCCTGATGTGAATTGCCTCCCTTATCCATCTTGATGGATGATGATCTTCTCTGGCAGAATACGGCTCCTGTTCATTTGGATGGAATGGTTATTGATGGTAACATGATCCCCAACGGCTGATTTGTAGACGATATTGCCTGCCGATTGTTTTCTAGATCGAGTGAAAGGGATTTTTCTTATGTTTCTAACTTCATCCTCATGCTCGCCTCTTCCTATCTTTTTTTTTGTCTGCCTGTCGACCCAACGTATGCAGCTGAACAATCAATGCAGGGAATCTCATACACGACTCCTGCTGTGCGTCGTCTACTTTCCGTTTGTCTTCTGGGTGGACCAGTAGGCTTCCGATGATTTTTTTATGTGGATTGACAGCAGGAAACTTCAAACTCCTTGAAGACTCGTTGAAGGGCTTTAGCCATGTTTCTCTGATGTAGGAGAGAACTACACGGCCCATTCTTTTCTGTAATCTCTGTCTGTTGGGGATTTGTATTTAGCTGATATTTTTGGTGAACTTTCTTGAAGCTCCATGGGGGATATCCACGCTTTTTTAAAGCCTTGGTGACATGTTTCAGGTATGTTTTGACATCCTCTTCTTCAGTGACAGTAGACCTGGCATGGCTGAACAGAGTATGAATAATGCCCAATTTCTGATGGAGGGGGTGATGAGAGTCGAAGTTCAGATACTGGTCTGTGTGTGTCTGTTTTCCAAAGATCAGTAATTTGACCATTCCATTGATCTTTCTGACAATGAGTGTGTCAAGAAAGGGAATGGTAATGTCTTGCTCTTTCTCATTATTATGTGAATTTGATACTTCCTGTTTCGACAATTCGATTGAGATGGTGAGTGAGATTATCAATCTGATCTTCTTTTACGATCTCAAGATCGAATATCATCCACATACCGCTTCAGGAGTTTGGGTTTGGCTTCTAATTGTGTTGTAGCCACTACCTGCTGCTCTAGCTCTTTCATGAAGAAATTTGCAATGATAGGCGATGCCAGGCTGCCCATGGCTGCACCAAACCTCTGTCGATAGATCACCCCATCAAATTGGAAATATATTATATTGAGCTCGAGATCAAACAAGGCTATATGTCCTCAACGGAAAGTTTGGTTCTTTCGTGTATTTTGTCGTCCTGACGTAGTCTCTTCTCCACAATCTCCAGTGATTGTGTGATGGGGGTGTTAGTAAATAAACAGGTAACATCATGGGACACGAACACATCTCCATCCTAAATATACACCTTGGTAATCTGTTGTGCAACTTACTTTTGAGTTTTCCACTGTGAACAGAGACTCGAGCCAATACATCCTCTCACACGTAAAATGATCCTATTCCCTCACGTTCGGCGTCACACCGCCATCTACGACTCAGTCTGAAGAAGCCACCAGTAGGAGGCGAAAGTAATCACTGTAAAGGTACAAAATGATTTTCATGATTGTGAAAGAAGAACATATTTCTATGAAATCACCAATAAGATGAAACTCATTCAAGAAAAACGGAATGATGTACTATACAGGATTCAGTCCGATTGGAAAGACTTTAAAGACAATTACATTGGTGAGACCGAACAACCTCTCCCAATTACTTTTTTTTTTTTTTTTTGGGGGGGGGGGGGGGCTACCCGGAGGTCCTCGCAGATGGCCTGCACAGTGACAGTACCTGGCACGTAGTCACCCGTTGTTGCGCACGCAAGTCCGATTTACCCGCAGCCAAGTTTTGAGCATGCTCAAACCCTTTTCCGGGTGACTCGCGGGGATTAGCAACAGAGGTCCACGCAGAACACCAGTAGGAGGCCCGTAGCTGTCGCAAGTCACAGGCAGTTAACCCACGTGCATGCTGAGGATCAGTTCCTGCCTTTCTGGTGGTTAGTTGAGAGTCGGCTGCGGCCAGGATTATGACATTCTATGGGACATCTGCCTAATAAATATTCCTTCAGAAGAATTCCTTCAATGCATGAGCTGTCAGCCCCCACGCGCCTCACACGCAGGTCACACAGAATACCCGCAAGTAGAACTTAAGTAGCACTCGTCCAGCAAGTAAGACGCATGCAAAACTCGCCCAAGTCCTTGTTCGCCCTCAGATATTATCCTATGTGCTGGAAAATCCGCACACGCAACAAGTCCGCGTAGTTAGCCGGGAAAGGTGTGACAGGGCCCAAACTTGACTGCGGGTAAGCAGGACTCCGGGCAACTCCGGGCAACTACGGGCGAGATACGTGCCAGGTACTGTCATGTGTGTGTCATCTGAGGGGACTTCCGGATAGCAGAGATTGTTCCTCGCAAGTCACACGCAAGGCTTGCCCGGAAAGGTGAGACAGGATCTTTAGCCAGTTCACAGTTAGTTCGTGAGTACAGTGGTACAATTAATGACCTTTCCTTTTTTTCTCAATTGGATAGACACGTTACTTGTTTTCAAAGCAGCATGATGCATGAGCATGCCCACAATTTATGGAATTCACGTTCAAACAAGGAATGAACTTGCGCAGAGCAGATGACAAGAATGGTCTGTCAATTGACACATCGGCATGCATTCATTGATTTTCATTGTTTTGTGTTGCATGCATAAACAAAGTCGTTCTATCAACATTGCTATCAAATAACAATGCTAAATACCAACATAGGTATTTAGTATTTAGATATAAATTGGTATTTAGCTAAATTGCTGTCAGGAGGATACAGTATGCTAGTACGCACCAGCATATACAAGGGTTAGGCCTTACATGAATACTAGTAATCATTAGATCAGAAATGCTTATCTCAGTGAATTCAAAAACAAACATGCCTGATTGTACAAATGACCCTTTCCTGCTCATGCGTAAAGTGGAACTGTAAACTGGCTTATTACGCGCTTTTTACGTATAGTGCATCGATTTCGCAGAGGATATTAACGATTATAATCGATTGCCATTGTCATTATTTAGCCGCCTACCAGCAATACGGAACACGACGTTAAATACTACGTATCAAATGGGCTCTACATTTTTCCGTTCAAGCCGACGAATCTGAATGGTAAACTTTATTTTTCTCCTTATTCTCATTGTCACTATGAAACTGAGATTATGTATACCAGGATTTAGACGTAATTTCTTTATGTTAATTTTTTAAATCTAATCCTGACAAAAGCTGTGTTATACATGTATATAATCCATACAATTCACTTCAACAATGTCGTTCCATCATTTCTTCAACATGTATTATAACTATGGCATTACCATTATTATTACTTCATTTCATCTTCATTTTTGCTACTACTATGTACTATGATAAATACTGAAGCGTACTTTCGATCCTTGCTGTCATTGCATGCAGTCATTATTGGTAGATTGGACATTAATCATCCTTCTATCATTTAGCCTGTAACAAATGTTGCCAGATATATGCAATTTAATGCAGGAGAAAATTGACAAATAACAAACAATCGGAAACGCGCCAGGCGCATCAAGATCACCCTACATTTCCTTTTTCAATAAGCCAGTTCGGAGTTAGCTCATGGGTACATTGGTGCCAATGACTTTTTCTCTTTTTTTCTCAGTCGGATAGGGGCACTTCACTCGTTTTCAGAGCGACATAATGCATAAGCTTCACGTAACACTTTATGGGATTCATCAATCCTGTTCAAACAAAGAATGAACTTGCATCAGACCAAATGACCAGAATGATCTGTCAATTAACGCTTGGGAAAGCATCTAGACCCTATTTCACTATTTGCATTGATTTTGAAAAATACCACTTTCGCTGCCAGGTGGATGTGCTGGCAAGTAGCATTTATAAGGATTACATACTAGTAAGTATAGTCATTACATCACATAATGCTTATCCCAGGGAATTTAAAAATCATCATGCCTGTTGGTACGAATGACCTTTTTTATTTCAGCTCATGCTCAAAGTGGAACTGCGAACTGGCTTATTGTAATAAGCCAGTTCGTAGTTCCACTTTGCGCATGAGCAGAAACAAGGTCATTCGGACCAACAGGCATAATGGTTTTTGAATTCACTGGGATAAGCATCTGTAATGTAATGATTATTCATGAGATACTTATAAATGCTGCTTGCCAGCACATCCACCTGATAGCAAAAGTGGTATTTGGCAATATTAATAGAAAGAGATTGTCAATACATTCAATACAAAATAATGAAATGGATGCTTTCCCAAGTGTAAATTGAAGAATCGTTCTGCTCATCTGGTCTACGCAACTCTATTCTTTGTTTGAACAGGATTGTGAATCCCATAAATTGTTATGTAAAGCTTATGCATTATGTCGCTCTAAAACGAGTGAAGTGCCCCTAACCGACTGAGAAAAGAGAAAGGTCATTCGTACCAATGCGCCCATGAGCTAACTCCGAACTAGCTTATTGTTGTGGTTATAGAACGAACAAGCGGCTGTTTCACAGACTATGATTCTCTGGGCCGTTCTTGTGTGGTAATCGGTGATTCATCGTGCTACGTCGACAGTACACACACACACCGTCCGCAATTGGCGTACTTCTCCGTCAGAATTAGGCCTATCTACTTTTTTTTTTCCCGTAATTGCCTTTGAAATTTCATAAAACCGTCAGATATAGTCCATCTAATTATTTCTGATAGCCACAAGAAACTTCTATCGACAAATCACGTAAGGGAATGACGGTGTGTATTACCAACCTTTCTTCGTTTCACGCCTCCTGTTTTACAGGTAAAATCTCACTTTTCGCATTATGTATTGCATAATTTTTATTTTGAGTATATGTGTTATTCTTGTTAGATCCCCGGCAATCATGCACTATAGGGGCCTGTATTATCGATACCCCAATCTGCGTATGCCAATGAGGTAATATACCATATAAACCACCACGTACTGATGAGCAGCTGGCGAGCTTCTCTGGTTGTAGGGAACGCCGTTAGACAAGTTACAGTAGGTCACTAATGCCTGCATCACACGATTTTGATCAGAGACAGCTTGCTATGCGTTTCAACGCAACACCTGTGTATCGCGTGCCGTTGCTCTCCTTTGCAGGATTATCTAGCTTCACATACCATCGTAAATTTAACGTAGTGATTCCAGGGAGGTGGGACGAGAAGCCCGCCTCACACTTACGCGATTTCCTGCGATACAAAGCATCGCAGAGGATTGCCAGATGGCACACAGTGTGAGGAAGTATGCGATGCAAAACCCTGCGATTTTGAACATTTATTCATGCATCCTCCCCCGCCGCAATTCACGCAAACCACTTCACGCAGGTGAAGCGTATGTGTATGTGTATGTGTGTGTGTGTGTGTGTGTGTGTGTGTGTGTGTGTGTGTGTGTGTGTGTGAATATGGCCCATCGTTGTAATCGTGTATGTTTGTGTTACGGTGTGTATATATGTGTGTGCACATTGTGGTGGCTGCCCATGAGTAATAATTGTCAGTTTGTGAATTTATTCTTCATTATTTCAAAGAATAATGTCACCAAGGACATGCAGTGGGCATGTATGCCCCTGGCCTGCAATATACATTATGCCCCATGTAATACATTATACGAATAATTTATGAGTTGTGAGTGCATAGGGCACGAATATCGCACGAGGCGCGAGATAAGCCACTGGTCTATTCAACAAGGCGTGTATAATAGCGCCGCGTTGAATAGACCAGTGGCGAATCTCGCACCGAGTGCGGTATTACGTGCCCCAATGCACGAACAAAATCATAAATTATTCGTTTTATACAACACCTTGTCCACAATCACAGTACTGAATTAGTGACCGCCAACTCAGGAAGGCCCAAAAATAAATGTAACAATTAGGCAGAGAATTGTAAACCACCCTGTGTACTGCTTTCAAACACTCGTCATGATTCGACCACACAGTCACAGGAATCACAAACTCCGCAGGGTCTATACCCATTCTACGCTAACGTTAGATCGAGTTAGGCCTGACTGTTAGGCCGATCTGAGATGTCGGTAGATCTATAGTAGGTCTAGACTTTGTCTATTTCCGAAAATGATTTTGTATAAAAACACAGAAAAATAATCAAATTACGGTTTCTCAACTTGAAATGAAGTCTTGATTTTGGGATCACTGTGGTCCACGTAGCAGATCAGAGTCAAAAGTAAAAACACAGCAGTAGGTATAAAAGGCCGCGCGATACATGCAACTAGCTAGGTAAAGTAGCTGCGCGTACACGTACACGTTAACGTTGCAGTACTCCGCCGCGCCTGGTCTGTGAGACTTACCGGCAGCGCAGCGCAGCCGGCCAGCACGTACAATGTAGTTTGCTGGCGCTTTGCTACGGGTGTGAGCCACAGAACTCTAGCTGTGAGCGGCCATGCATTAGTAGCCCCCCCGCGAAGCCGTGCTATAGTACCTTCGAGCCGTGCAATAGGCCCATGCCAGGGGCCTATTGTATGGCTGTCACTCTCAATGAGTTTGATAGGTATTTTCTATTGAATGTCATGTGACATGTTCTTGGCCAATCACAATTCGACATCATTCTGAGGTGTTGTATAATAACACTTAGTCATTCCCTAAGTTGAGATATATATATTCATTCTTTTGAAATCATTTAGGGCCCTATAAAAATGTGCCACTGTCGAGTCGTGTGGAGTTTCCACGACATCCTAGTCCTGCTCACGCGGCGCATGGAAGAGCATTTTAGTGTTTAGAGCAAACGGCGCGGCGTTACATAATTGCTTTCATTACAAACACACACGCACACACACACACACACATACGCACGCACACACACACACACAGAGTCGTGTCTAAAGAGAGGCTTCCGTCTGTCTCGGAGGAGAACCGTCAAATCGATTCAATTTCAATTTATTCAACACCAAGAAAACCAAACATATCTACTGCAGGGGTGGATCCAGGAATTCCGTAAACACATATTAAAATAAAAGGCATCTCTCCGGTTTCATGACAATTGTACATTTATGAATTGGAATGACAATAATATGAGTTAAAATTGACCGGGGAAACCTTTAATTAATTGATGAGCCTCATAAAATCCTGGTATGATAAGTGTTTATGAGGGACGACAAGCGCACCCGACACCTATATCATGGGTACCGATCAACTACTTTGATTCAATTCAATTCAATTCATTTTCATTATCATTTTCCTTCCAACAAAACATAACACAAAATAGATAGGAAGAGGTATCATAAGCATACTATACATTAGAATGTGCGAAACGAAAATTAACAAATAGAGATATACATACATATCGTCAAAATACTAAGTTATGTTTAGAGGGGGGGAAGAGAACTGAGAGGTCCACTAAAATATATATGAATATATATATATATATATATATATATGTTGCGAATTCACGTATTGGCTCCAATTTAACGAAGAATAAACCGGTAATGCAATATTTCGCCAATATAGAGTTTATTGAGCAACTCAAATTTTCGGTGGCTTCCATCCACCTTCTTCAGGAGTCTCGACGCGGAATGTCAATGTCAAAACATAAATTGAACATTGACATTGACATTGACATTCCGCGTCGAGACTCCTGAAGAAGGTGGATGGAAGCCACCGAAAATTTGAGTTGCTCAATAAACTCTATATTGGCGAAATATTGCATTACCGGTTTATTCTTCGTTATATATATATATATATATAGTATATTTTATGAACTGATATAAATGAATGTGCTCTCAAAAACTGCAGTACTTGTATCTCATAAAACCTTTGATTCCATTTGATTCCAGGAGAACATCGCAGTGCCGAAATCTAGAAAGATGGGCGACCTTATTGGGGTAAGTGCAACGTGTAGCCGCTATGTTATTAAAACGTATTATAATGGAAGTTGTAACACCCATCGGTAATAGCAAGCTGAATTACTCCCACTAAACCGGTGTTAAACATAATGGTGCCAAATGGATAGTAATATGAAAATATCCGTACACTTACGCAATAGCAATATATGGATCCTATCGGAAATGGCATGTCAAGAAATCACTATCTTTTGTACTGGAGACACCATCCCGATGTCTTTTGTGATCTCGAGCAAACATGGCTCTATTTCAAAAACAATAATAATGATAAAATGATAAACAGGCTTTCCTCTTAAGTGCTAGCACTGCATATTCTTCTAGAGATTTTGCCATATAAAGTTACTCCGCCATTGTCAGCTGCTCATTTCCACAGCTCCTGTGTCGGGAGGGACAATGGGGTAAAAACCTCTCGTCAGAGGATAAAGTCACTTGACGAGATCTTCATAAAAGACTAAAAAGTCTCAACCACCTTACCACAGTACCCCTTACATAAGACCAAGCTTCTTTTAACATGTTTAAAAAAAAGGAAACCAAAATTCTGTTTTTGGCATAGAGAGTTTAGCTGTACATTTTATATCCATAAACTCTTTACAGGTAAATTCTGATTCTAGACTGGAAGGAGGTAGCATTCGGGGTAGCACCAACTGTTTCATAGAAAATATGTATACAATGTATGCCCTATGACCCTTTGTGCTGCTGGTCTTACTATCAATTTTTGCAACAATGTATTACACACTCTTTAGTAAACGACAAGATTAACGACATTGTCAGCGTACAAACTGGTTTTGTATCACAGTTCTGTAAAATCCCATGCATGCTTTAACAAGATGAGTTGTCTAAAAGTCTTTGTACAATATGAAGAAGCTTTCTAACTACCAAGATTATGTTAATCATAAATGACAAATATAGAGAATGCCATGACATCGTATTATCGGAGTCTTTCAAGGAATACAAAAACTGAAGCGCTATACCATTTTTGCTTCCATTTACGTTAGCTACTCATTTGGCATATTAAGCTTTTCATATTTTTAAACTATCCCGGTAACCTAAAACATTGTGGCTGTGGGATTGACGGGCTTTTATAATAGAAGGGATTTTTAGCTATGACTCTGAAACAGTGAATAGTGAATGCTGTTAGATGGGCGTATAAATCAATATGTATAATTATATTTGTTCATAAATACAGATCCGAGATAAACGAAATTACAAACATCTCATGATTTTCTCTGCAGTGTAACATGGAAGACAGCTTGGAAAAGCTACTCATTCAAGAAACTGTGAAGACGGCGTCGGCACACGTCCAGAACTTTCATAGATGTGTGAAGTCATGGCTTGTCGGGAGGGAATATCTGATAGACATGATTGATGAGATAGCCGAGGAAATAGACCAGCATTACCGAGACGTTCATATAGCCAAAGCGACTGGAGCTGGGGTGTCAGCGGTCGGTATCGGCCTGACGATTGCAGGGTTTCTCTTCCCTCCGGCAGCTATGGTTGGCATTGGGATTACGGTGGCAGGCGGCGTAACAACCACGGGCGCTGCCGTTACTGGAGTTATCATCGAGAAAGTGAAGAGAAATGAAATTCTCAAGATCATAAATGAAGATGAGGAAAAATACAAAGCCGCTCAGGCGGCAATGGAGGAAATCAACGTGATAGTTGAACATGCAAGGAAAAGAGTTCCCCGCATGTCCGTGGCTCAAATCAAAGGTTTCATCTTTGTTGGAAGTTATGCTGTCCAGACAGGGGTGCAGGCGGGGACGTTTGCAGCGGGTCTTGCGAGGGCGATATCTGCAGGCAGTGACGCCGCTGGAGCCCTCGATGGGATTAGTACAGCCATGGCTGCTGGTGAGACACTGACGGCGGTCGGTCGTTTCGCTTCAAGAGCCCTTGTAGTCGCCTCCATTCCATTAACCCTCGCAAGTTTGGTTCTGAGTATAAACGCTTTGGTGAAGGAACGTCGTGCACCTACCAGTGAAGGACTGATGAAACTACAGGAAAAGTTGCAAAAAGAATATAACGAAGTAAACCAGGAGTACGAGAACATTGTATGTTTGTGCAGAAAGATTTGCAATGAGGGCGCAGTGCAGAGCAGTCTATACCACGTCAAATCTGCATTTTAAGTGCATGGTAATGATTGATTAGTCGTTATTCTTGCATACCATTATAGACCTAAAAGCGTAGGGGTATACCTTGCAATGGGAAGGCTTAACCCGACTCGGATACATTCGTGAATCCCCGTAACGAACATTGTGTACAACTTTATCATTGATCTCTAAGTACACACACAGCTGCGAACTCGCGAATGGAGTCGAACGTCACCGATGAGTCAACAGAGTGTATTATTTCGGTGCACATATTCGCTGACGGGCAGTTTTCCTATAGGCCTATGCAGGCCCACGCTTGTCGTGTTTTTACGAGCGTACCCCGCGGTCCGATGGGCAGCGCATGAATATCAACCTTCTCTCCCAACGCTTTTTGAGCAGATGTTCGCAGGCCTATAAGAATATTGATTTCATGAAATTTAATACATCCCAGTATTCACACTACAGAATGAAATATTTTGAATCCTATATTCATAGCTATAAAGACTTTTCAAATTCAGATTAATGGATACACATCATAATAGGCGTTTTCCCCATAACGGTGTCTCCATCACAATATAATGTTTCCTGTGTATAATCAAACCAGACTTGTACCCTACCACAGAACTCTACCTGTGGTACCGTACGTGCCTAAAATCCCCCCCCCCCCTTACCAGAGGGCGCCATGCGACCTGTGCTCATGTACAATGTAGTAGGCCCTACCATGATTATTCTGTATAGATTTTTTATAACGGCATATAATGAGGTCAGTTTACATAATACGCATAGTAAGGATTACCCCCGATCGAACCACATACACCACATGCAGACGAGCTGCAGTGCACCAGAGAAATATTTTCTGTGCATGAACACCGCCACTACGAAAAATTTTGAAACGCGTTCCTCTTACAGCCGGCCCGAAAGCGCTCACGTAAGCCCACGAATTGCGGGCCCGAGTACCGCAAATTTGGGCCGCTCTCGTGTGGCTGGCCCGAAGCTCACATTCAACTGGACCCAATGGGAGACCAGCTCGTATAGCTCAGGGGCGGCGCAGCCGTGGGGGCCACACTTTTTGTGCACCATACAAAGGAATACATAATGTGTCATCACTTTGGGCCCCCACACTTTTTTCAACCCGAAAGTACGTAAGTGGCACTAAAATGGGAGGGGAGAGAATGAGCTTTTTCTTTTCTTTTCTTTTTTTTTTTGCTTGTTAGCTGAAGAAACCCGGAAGTGGACGGGGACGGGGAGAGATGAACTGAGGACCTTTTTTTTTTTTTTTTTTTTTTTTGCTTGTTAGCTCATGAAACCCGGAAGTGGGCCCTCACACTTTTGAAAACACTGCGCCGGCCCTGTAGCTAAATTGTGCTATCCAGCCAGCCATCTTCTCAGATGGAAATGAACAAACAAACATGCAATGTATATATTAATAATAGAAGGTACAAAACCATACGAGTAGTATATAGGAAATGTCACTAGCGAATAATGACCACAGTTAACAGTGTCTCTAATATGGTACAGAAAAGTAGCTACATCGCATGTTATGAAATCGTAAGCAAGGCAGGGAGAAAACAGTATTGGAGACCACATCATTATAGGCAGAGCTGGACCTAAGATGGAGCCCTAACAAATAACCAAATGAATTATTCTAGTTACTTTTATATTTACATTTCTGTACTATACATGATATAATCCAAAGGCAGAGAATTAGAGATGGACTAGATGACTGTATTCTTGTTTATGTGTATGTAAAGTGTGGGTGTGTGTAATTTAGATGAATTTGCTACACCATTGGATTTATGAGAGAATACTAATGTGAGACAGTGCAAGGGAATATATTCTTAATGATACGCATGATTGTGTATATATGACGAAAAGTTTGCACGTCGGTAGAAGTCACCATATTCAGTATATATTTTTGAAGATGTGCTGTAAAAGAGAAAAGACTAAACTGCGTTATCATTTTTGTAATCATTATCATAATCATCATGATTATTATCATCATTTCAATTTTTTATGTCCTCTCTACTTTGAAACTGTACTATCTAAAATAGTTTTGATATTATTTACAACATATATTTCTATTACAGAAGCCTTCATAATAAATTATAGATTTGGATGTAATGTGATATTGGTTACAACCTCTGCATTTCAGTAGGTCACTCTTTTCCGTCGCTTTATCTATTTTGTCACAATTGCAAAGTATGCATTATTTCTATTCATTTATTTTGCCCACTATTTGGTATCAAACTTTATGATTAGCGTGAGTAGTGTTCTTACAAATTATGACTTATTCAATATATACTTTGAATTCATATTTTGGGTTTTTGTTTTTGTTGTTGTTGGATGGAAATTTAATGGGAATGAATTGAATTGAATATCGGGAAAGGTGCTCAAGGCATTTGCCAATATAATGTCTGGTTGATTTCTGGGGGGAAAAAAAACAGTTTGGGGGTTTATGACGCAACGATTTGTCCGACACTGTCTACATGGCTTTACTGTACTTGTGTACATGTGGGTATATAGGCCCTACTTCATTTTAAGTGAAGTTTGTTGTGGATCAATAAGGAGGAGTTGATCGTGTACCTGTGCATGAATAAAACCTTGTAAAACTTGAATATCTTGGATCTGTTTGCATGTTGCAGCTGTGGAGTATGGGCTATGTGTGAGAAAAATATTCATGTGGAATTAGTATGAACAGAAATAGTAATGTTTTTGTTTAACCCCTATTAATAGCAATGACTTTATAGTATTGCAGTTTTCCCCAAACAATCATGAATTAGAAATATGAATTATTAATTAAGAATTGTAAAGATTTATTAATGTTATATTCAGACATGTCTTATTGTCGAGCATAGCGCGCTGTGACTATTTAAGAAAAGCGCTTTAGAAATACTATTGCATTCTATTAAAGCTTTAAATTGACAAGGGATCGTTTAGATGATATATTTCTGAAAGTTCAACAGTGTCCGTTGATAGAATTTTATGTATATTCCATGATAGTTGGGAATCTATAGTAACACCTTAAGAATTGGTCGACTATTACTCGCACGGATGAAATTCATCAATTGTGAGCTTGATAGTGTTTATTATAGTTTAATGATTAACTTATTACCTTCAAACAATTGCAGTATAGGTCGGCTGAAGTACACAAACGATTAGTTTGAGTTCCCATATCATGTGAAGAAATGATGGCTTTATCGTCAGCAACATTGATAAAACTTCGAAATGGGGAAGATTTTATAATATCTTTATGTGAATTTTAGATACAAAATTACCTAATCAACCTTGAGGTACACCACTGTTATCGAGTCTTTGGGACAATATGGGCTTAAAAAGCAGTGCATTATCTACCCCCTAATTTAGGAACCGGAGCAGAGCTTCCCTTTTTTAAAACATTCGACTTAAAAGTTGATGGATAATTAGATCATGGTAAATACTGTAATATGTTTTCAATAACTCCATGTGCATCCTTACATGTTCCTTTTTGACAGAGCATTCAATTTTGTCACACATGAGTGCAATTGCAACTTCGATTGAGTGCCCACTTCTGAAGCCAAAATTGGTTAGGTACCAATACTTAGTTTGCAAGAGGTAGCATACCCGTTTATAATAATTTTCTAAAGAAATTTAAAATACTCATAATGGCCTGTAAATAATAATTTCAATCATCTTTGAGATGTTTGAAAATATGTGCAAATAAACTTGACAAATTTGAGAAAGTTTGGAATTACTCCTTTTGGAAGCGGGGATAAGGGGGCTGCGATATAATGATATAATTATTTGTGTCACAAATATTCAACGATTACACCATCGTAGCTACTCTGGTAAGCTGTTTTTCAGGATTCGGACAAAGTTAATGATTTCGTGATCATCGAAAGGGCAAGGAAATATTGAACCTTTCCAAGTAGTATGTTGATAACTGGTAAAATTGGTGGTATTATACCGGGATCTGCATTCGATACTACACTCGGACTAACGGCAGATACCGGTAATCATTAGATTGATAGGATCTACAGATTTTTACTGATGAAAATGTTGGTATTTAGTAACTTTCGTCTATCCGAAGAGATACACTAATTTACATTTTACAAAATTCATTAGATTATCTTTCCTCACTTTCTAAATTACTGTTAAATTATTCAATTTCGAGATAATTGACTTTCAAATGCCTATTTGTGTCTACTGCTTTATAATCACACATATTATGGTTATCATTTTTCTAAAGCTTTGATTGATTGTAGGCCTATGATTTATTACGTATTAATAAACGTGTATCAAAGACCCCTATAGTATTCCATCATGGCTGTGTGTTAGTTTGGGGGGTTTTTTTCTCTCAAAGTTTTCCATTCAACAAGGGGAATTTCAATTGAAGAATGAACCCGTCTCACACACAATATCTCCATTATCATCATCAAATATATCGGTACATTCTTCTTGAGCTAAATCAGTGGTTGCAGAGTTGATGTTGCTCCAGTTTCTATACATAAGACTTGGTCCAACTGGTATATTATTGTTTAGAACTCGATAAACTGGTAATAGTAAAGATGAGTAAATGGCCAGATTTATTATGATAGACTGTGTTTATGGAAAACACTG
Organism: Diadema antillarum; assembly: GCF_040938485.1. Taxonomy (NCBI): domain Eukaryota; kingdom Metazoa; phylum Echinodermata; class Echinoidea; order Diadematoida; family Diadematidae; genus Diadema; species Diadema antillarum. Next base: position 1,767,360 of record NW_027271466.1, on the reverse strand, counting down.
TAAATACGTATTCCTAACGCCAGAAAAGTTCTTGTCAGTATGAGTTGTTCAACATATTTTGTATATTTTATATGTAGTTGATATGTAACTGAGAGGAATGAGAAGCAAATACACTAAACAATCAGTTTGTCTTATTACTGCTAGAATTTAAAGATTAATATTGAAGTCTCCAAGTAATTAAGAAACAATGCTTTAGAACATTGACAATGCTTTCAAGAAAAAGACCAATGTTGTTCTTAACTGTGTGACCTATACACTACATCTTAAAGGGATGGTATACTTTTGGTTGATATGGGGATTCAGGTTTTAAATTTTTGAGAGATAATAAGAATGTATGAAATACATAAAAGAGAATACAGTTTATTTGATGAAAATCGGTTTAAAATGGCTAAGATATCCAAAATACAAAATGGTTCTAAGAAAAGGTGGGATCCACCTTTTATTAGGACCAATTTGTTTTATTTTCTTTTTGAATATCTCAGCCATTTCAAAACCGATTTTCATCAAGTAAGATTTTGATTCCTCTTAGAATTGTATGCTCTTTAATATCTAATGTAAATGGATTCTAATTATCTTGCAAAAAGTATCCCCATCTGAATCCCCATCTCAACCAAAACAATGCCATCACTTTAAAGTAATTGCAACAGCCCAAGAAATCAAGATTATGGGATATCTTTGGAGGTAAAACTTTAGACAACCCTATAGTAACAAATTTGATATTACGATTAAAAGTATATTACAGTTGCGATCTGTCATCACTGCAATGCACGCAAAACAGTACACACTATAGAACAGAGATAGACTAATAGGTTTTACAAATACGCGGTAGTTTTATTCATTTGTGTCCATTATTGTCTGAGTATACAAAACTTTATTGGCTTTCCCACTCTCTAATAATCCATGGCAATGTGGAAGTCCAGTAAAGTATTCATTACGGAGGACTTGAATGGGAAGAAGAAAAAAAAAAAGAGAGAGGAAGAAAAGGAAATGGAAGAGAGGTGAATAGAAATGAAAAGTCAAACCACAAGATCGACATTATAAAAGAGCATCACAGATTCATTGATCAACTTATTAAAGCAAACAATATCTACAATATACAACAGCCTTATATTCACTAACATAAAACCCAAACATAAACGACCACTTTTCCTCTCACACTTGACATTTTATCTTATGCTGTAATTCCATACCAAGAGTATTATTCGCCTAAACAGGCAATTGGTAAATTTGCTTTCCAGCTTGGGAATTTTTCACAAATATTTCAAACTTACTTATGAGGTTTTTCTGAAAACATCAAAACTCTTTCAAGAATAGTTCTTTGTTGAAATATCATGCATAAATACATATGCTACACAGCATAGTGGTTCTAGTTCAATTTCAAATCTCACAATTTTTGCCTATTTCAAATGTAAAGATTTCTTGTGGCTGTCACATTTGTGAGTCACAACCCTACAACACTTTCACTAAGTCGTAAATAAACATATATTATGTAAAATCATACAACATAATACCAATCTGGAACACTTAGCATAAGTTACTGTGCCTGAATGAAGCCCATGATAACTGCTTTCTATTCCCAATAATGGATCCAGATAATTTCATGCTAACAATGCGAGTACAGTACATGGCAGACTATGAACAGTTCTTGTGATAGTGATCAAATTATCACCGTGATTTATCATGACTTTAGATAAACTATCCCCTCTAATCCCTGGATTACTGAAATCCACCATGATTAAGTGTGTCTACATAAACACGCAACTACGTCTGGAAATATACACAACAAAGAATAAAAACACTTCACTTGACATGAGCAGCTAGTTGAATGTAATTACCAAGAAATATATATGTATACACAACTCTCTCTATACAATGATATTCCTTAAAATACTTATAAAATATCTTTCTCTCACTCTCTCTCTGTCTCTCTCTCTCTGTTTCTCTTTTTTATGAGTGTGTTTCCTCAAGTCATCAGAACGGGAACTATGAGTTGCATTTTCTTGTAAATGCCATGGTAAAATGAGACATTTGCTAGCATGATAAATACATATCCCTACAAAACATTAAAAAAATGTCTCCCATCAAAATTTTAGTAGTTCTTGCCTTTCATTAAAAAGCCTTCAAGATTTTTTTTTTTCCTATTTTGACAGAAATCAGGAGAGTGTTAAACAAGGGGTTCTGCGATCCCTGGAAATGAAATATCAACAGAGTAAGTTAAATTGCAATGACAAGCTTGAGGATTGAATAAGAGGTGTAGAAAGAGACCTTAACATAAGATAAGACATGTCCTCAATCGATCTGAATAAATACTGACAGGTACAAAACAAAACATCGTATCTAAAAAATTCCTATTTACATACAAATAACATAACAACACGATTTCTAAAACAAATACATCGTTAATTTTTGCAATTCACAAAATATGCATTCATTTCAAAACTACACGGAGATGACTAAATGGAACACGTTTTCTGGACATTTGAGCCCATGTATTGTCACATCAGAATTTGTGTTCAAAAAGTATTGCGCCTGTACATGCTAAATTTTGTCATGAAAGGTTCTTGTTTGGGCTAAGGAGATGTAAAATAACTAGAATATTCTCCTCAATTGGTCACATATATTGATGTCAGACAATTCCCTGACATCACATTCTCTTCACCCAAGAAAATGTTTCTTCCCCCTCCCAACAATTTTCAAAGGACATCACTTGTGCTGACAACTCTCCCGCGTATTCCTGCATTGTTTGGCTTGCATCACGCAGGTTGTAATCCTACGTTGATTTCTGACGGAAAAATCTATAAATACAATACATATAACATTAAATTCTATAATATGTACACTATACACAGAATTCTAGCTACATTAAGCAAACTTAGATCTACCTTCATCCCACCAAACTACCACATTGACTAATTGATAAAATCTTCGACTTATTCCACATCATATTATTTTCATTTTGTATCTTAAAATAACCATTCAATGTCTTTTGAGCCAATGACCCATTATTACTTGAGGAAATTAAATTGTATAAATTACAGCCATAACGACCATTACCTTCTTGTGTATTTGTAACGAATATATTAATACGATATGGTGATAAATAGCCCACACAATCCATGGTGTATTGACTAAGATATTTCTTGACAATAGCGGCATGGCATCAAACACACTTCATCCAGTCACCAAACAGAAAGGAAATCCTGTTCATGTACAGTGTACAGAATGAATCATCTTAACTGTCTTCAATCCAATAAGTTTGATAAATCTAACATGAGCTTCATGAGAAACATGGAGATTTCCTGTCTAGTTTACTGTGTGTGTCTGTAACTCTATGGTTACCTCACACCATAAACATCACTCAACACAGAATACTGTCATCACTATAAGGCATTCCCCTAATCTATTTGACTTCCCTTTGCTAAATCAAATCCAACGTTTCACATAAACATAATTACAATACACAAATTGCGTACAAAATGACGGAATGATGGCAAATCTTTTCTTTGCTGATGTCTGAATGTATGTGATAAAAAATATATATAATCTCTTAAGAAGATAACAGGATTCAAATGTTTACAAAAGAGGGCTTCAAAAGAAGTTGCAATGGATTCCTTTTGGTTTCATCACAGATTATAAAAAGCTAACACACATATTAAAGATTAACAAATGATTATTTGCTAAAGTGAGACAACTTCTGGCTCAATAGCAAAGATTAAGCACCATAAATGAAGGCTAGACTTGCAAATAGTTATCTGCATGATTATTATTCACAAATTCAGTCTGCTTGTCATTAGTTCATTACCCTATTAATAGCTACAAAATAATAAACATCATAGCATTGCATTTGGTTGTTTTGGTTGCAAGTGGTTTACCAGGTTTGGGGGGGGGGGGGGAACTCCCTTTAACAGACTTCTGCTGCATTTAACCACGCCCTTGGGAAATTTGACACCACTGGACCAAACCTTTACACGTATTTCTTCTCATGTGACACAGTCTTCGTTGTCCTTAGCCACAGACTGGACTCTGCAGCACTCCTCAATAAAAATTCTCTTCAACAAGTCAATCTCAGTAAGGTATTTTCAGATACTATGCGTGTTTTCTGGTTACTATCATAACACCTTCATCACTTTTGCATTAAATCTCACTCTCTATTTGTTTAGTCAGGTGTATTGTTGTTGTTTTTTTCATACACTGACAGAAAGTATTATCATATCCCTTATGATAAAAGCACTTTCCAATCCCCCTCCCCACCCCCTACACAGACACTTTTTTTGCCTCTCCATACCTCAGCCAATTTCAAACTATCATAGCCTCAAAATTTTACGGTTTCAAAGTGCCAGCAATCCAGAATTTACCTAATAAAAACCGTTATAACGTAACATTTCTCACTAAATCTAGTGACTGATAGACAAGCCCCCATCCTTAAGCTTTCTACACATTATGACCCCACCCCTATCTGAACATGGGAGTATAAATGCAATCACTCTAAATGCACCCTCTGGTGTTCATAAGGCTAGTGATATCAGTGATTTAGAGCAGGCACAGGGATATGCAAATGAGAGAACACAGTGGAGTTACTCATGAAATGTACAAACAAACAGATGTGCATGCATTCTCATGCAAATCAGGCCACTGAATATTTAAAAAAAAGGCTTTTGGTTTTTTTTGTATTTTTTTTAAACTTGATATGATCGAAGACACAAGATAGCACTTCCGAGAATCGGTTTACCACACAAGGAAGTTTAAGAAGTCCAACGAAGAATTGGTAGGGTGTACAAAAAATGCAAAAGCTAAACATATCAGGAGTAAGAGTATGCTGCAATAATTTCCACAAAAATCATACATGGAACTTGGTGGTTGGTACTGACAGAATGTGTCAGTATGGGGAAAATTTTCTTCTACGTTATGGGCCAGCATACGTAGGAGTCAGTACAGCTTGCAATCACAATGCAAAAAAAAAAAAAAAAACCAACCAAATAACTAAAAAATTAAAACAACACTGCCTGCATCATCAATATCAGGCAAGCTTCCAAAACCTTTTGGCAGATATTTACCTTTCAAGAGACAGAAAGAGATTAAATAAAAATACATCTCCTAAATAAACATGCAAGAATGCAAAATGAACCACTGAAAACATTGCCTCTTATTTTATGCCATTGCTTAATAAATGGCTTAATAACTAGCTTAATTGTCATTCTTATTCACAACAAAGTCACACTTTTTCTGCGGACACACTATCTACCATGCCTTGGCTTTCCAGCTCAATCCTGTGTTGTTCATGGACTGGGCAGGGAACGTACTTCCTGACCCAAGACAGAACAGAAGTGTGAGGTCATCACCATGGAGACAAGGTCACACTTCTTTACCTTCCCTGCCCCCTTCCCATCCTGCCATCCCCATCAAAACATCAGGTTCGTACGATGTCACTGTTCAGGAAGAAATCCCACCACTGCCCATCACCGAGAAGAACTGATAAGTGTAAAGAGAAATCATCCAATCAGGTGTCTTCAACTGTGTTACCATGGAAACAGGCACGCCTGCAGGTGATTCATCACTCCAATGACTCCATGTCTTCTTGCGCACTGAAAATCTAATCCTATTTTATGTTCTACTTACAATCCCTTCTCCTTTTCTCCTATCCCCTTCACCCCTCCCTCACCCCTCCTCCCCAGATACATGTATTTCTCAACTCCAGCCATGGCGATATTTCTTCACTCAGGCCCCCAAAGTTTTATAGGTCTGTCTCAGTGAAATTCTGCAGGCTCTCCTCGGTGAAGTGGTCCAGGCAGAAGTGGAGGATGCCAACTTGGGAGATGACACTAGACATGCCCATGATCTCGGCCAGGATGTCCGGCTTGTCCCGGTCGGCCTGAGAGACTGCAGGGCCCAGTAGGGTGGGGCCGAAGACAGTGGACAGGTTGTGCAGCGACATCTTGTTCTTCTCCTCCTCTTTGGCGATTCTATGCAGCCGATGGAAGAGGGAGAGAGAGAGAAAGGTGAGGACCTTGCAATCACATCAGAAAGTATCGATTGAATTCCCTCAATGACATACAATATGTCGGACCAGGGAGGTGCTAGAGAAGGAGAGACAACTACTGCTCTCCTTTGAAGTCATGCGCAGCACCGCCGAGAAGTTATGCATTCAACTACAGGTGTTACCCATGTGCTTTGACAAAAGAGAGCATCAATAATTGGGACTAGCGCTCTCACATCTAGAAATACTTGCTCCTACTGCAATTCGCTCTCTCTTTCAATGTGATGACAACAATGAATTTGTGTACCTTAAATAGGAGCAGCGAATCAAAATGCAGTGTAAAACTGACAATTTTAACAGCAAATAGTTTCAAAACATGCTGGAACACGCTTTAGCGGAGTACTTCATTTGAAAGATCAAAATATCCCAGATTTAAAGATAGAAAACTAACATGCGGAAATGTGTGCATCATAGAAAAATAGTAGGTTTTTAAGAGGGCCTAATTTTCATTTCATTTCGATTTGCGCATTACGAAGAAACTAGAAATACATGTTTATAATATTGAATTCTTTCTTAAACTATTCTAAATCAATTCGAGTATTTCATTTAAAATTTTACGGCGAAATAAAGCTTGTAATTCAACGAAAGGTAAAATGCGTTCTTTGTCTCCGAACTTCGTCTTCAACTAGAGCCGTGCCGAGCATGACTTCAAAGCGTAGTGGAATGCTAGACATCCCATTGTACATGTAACGCCTTGAACCTAGACATGTGTTTGCATGAATTACGAAGAGTTGCCACTCCATCTCTGTAACCCCTCCCTGGTCGGACTGTAGAGTTGTGTATGAAAAGCTTGACATGCGATGCCATCATACAGTAGCACTAATGACAACACATGAATACTTATTGGAAGATATTGTGAAAATCAAGCAAAGCTCACTAAAATTGGTTCATTGTGCAAAATTAATCACAAAAAGTTTCAAATTTTACAAAACTATAATCATTTCTACTATTTGCAGTAGTAATAGTAGTAGTAGAAGTAGTAGATGTGATAGTATCATCATCATCATCATTACTTACCTCCTGAGGTGATTAAAGATGAGAAAGATGATGGTCTTGTTGGGTTCAACGACCTGCTTTAGGAGGGACAAGAAACACCTCTTCTTGGCTGACTGGTCAGTGAGTTCTAAGGGACAAAAGAGAGTAGGACAAAATGGATGAGAGTTATCATCTAAGCCTAAATATGATAACTTAGGTAAAGCACATACCAAAAAAAAAATCTTTCCTATTTCAGTACAGCAAAGTAGGCATGACAGGAGATATGTTTTGAAAATGATCAAGTCATATCAAGACCAAATCCTCATAACAGCAAAATCTTAAGCAATTTACAGTTGGACTTCATATATATTTCGTTTAATAGGGGAGTGTGAGATTCATAAAACATCTTTAGTATGAGTTCATCTACGCAAGTAGGCCCTCCTGTTGTTGGCCTCTGGTGAGTTTCCATATTGGCTATTAGGAACTCGTGTATTGCTTTCCACAAATGTGATTTCTTGGTCAAATGTCTTGGAGAATCTCTAGAAAAGAATTCACTATGTATTGCATTCTTTCTAAAAAGATTGAATGAACTATCAAAGGAGATGAATCTAGTACACCATCACAAAGACTTTGCCATTCCAGCCCAATGGATCACATCCATGAATATATACTTTATTCTTACCATTAATACCAACACTTGTGAAAATTAGTAAAAGTAACAGCTCTGATGCCACATCAGAGCATTATAGCAAACACTGTGGCATATGAAGACTGCTTAATATTTGAAACAACAAGAAGCACAAACTTGATCAATCTATTCATTTTTCCCCTCTTGTTGTAATGTATACAGACTCTACAAATGAAATAGTATGTGAACCAATTTATTAGAAAAGACAAGCCACCAGCAACGTTTCCATGGCTTGCTTTCTTTTAGACAGCATAATGCCTGGCTCCCACAGTAGAAACTTACAAGTTCTCTAAGACAGTAATGGTAAATTCACAGAAAGCAGAGACTGGGGGAAATGTGTTGCTTTTTGTTTTGCTTCAGTCAGAAATAGATTTCAGTCATCTGACTTGTCCCTCGGATAGGACATAAAATGAAGGTCCCGTGTATGAGAGAGTAACAACTCATGCACGTAAAGGATCCCGCTTCATTCATCGTAAAGAGCAGGGTGTTTAACCCGGTGAAGTGGTCCCCACCTCACATCCAACTGGACCCCCATAGAAGACCAGCTTAACGTAGCTGAATATGGGCTATCCAGTCATCTTCTCAGATGGAAAATGAACAAACAAACAAAAACAAACAAACTTACGTAATCCTTCGACAAATTTCGGATAGAGCGCGTGGGTGAAGAGTGGTTCGGGCAGTTCCCTGAGGTAGGCCTTCAGCAGACCGGCTACGGCGTGGATGTCACTCTGTTTCAGCATGGTGGCAACATTTCGACGATCTGCCAGGGAGAAAGGAGAGAGAGAAGTTGCCATGGTAACAGGGAAGTGTACAAATTATGAGCAGATCCGTTATCTGTTTTAACACCAATACAAAGACATACAGGTGTATTTTTTGATATTTCATATACAGTGTACTGCTTTTAGCAGGGATAATAGCTATCACACCTGTACATGCCCATGCAGTAATGAGTGATAATATATTCAAAGTGACACATGTATGAAACATGAAATAACAAAAGAGTGACATTTCTGCTTTGCATGTTAACTCTGTTACCCAGGAGAAAATGTACTACATAGGGAGCACACAGACCTGTAAATCTGATGGCAAATGATTTTGCTCTCTTCTGTATTGGAGGCACAACATTAACAGTGTATCTCGAAAAATTTATCTATGTCTCTACGCATGACTCCATACGGCTTACAATGTATATCCCAGTCGGAAACATCTGAGATTGTGTGACGGGCTACAGGAATTTTCTATTTACTCTATAAATGTCTCTGACTCCTTTCTATTCAAAGATCCTTGAAGTAAAGATGCTTTCTAAAGTATTTCACTGATATGTCGAGTTCACAACTTTACACCACCTGCCACAAATAGTGGGAGACCAAATTACACAGTGTATCATCCACAAAAAGATTTTTGTGCGAGTGTCGTAGAGTACACTGTTCTTTGCATTCATAGCATTACTGCCTGTGAAGGGTCATGCTATGTCAACTAAATTCTGAAACAAACACAAACCACCAAGTAATCACATGTAAGACATCTTCAAGTACCATTACAACATGCAAGCTGGTTGGTATGGAAATGGGGAATGTCTGGGGATATCTGGTACATATCATTTAAAAAAAGATAAGGTGAATGGCTAAAACAATTACCACAACTCAAGAGAAATAACGAAATAAATGCACTGGGAAGGAGACAAGCCTGTAACCCCCACTTCATTGGCAATAAACAAAATATGAAAGTTGCAAAAGAGTCATGGCCTTACCTCAATCTACTGAAATTATGAACATACCATGTAGATATGTTATCATAGTCATATATACCACTTCCTCATGGATAACAGAAATAACTTCTTGCAAAACAGTCACAACTTATTTTAGATAAAAATTTCTGGCCATCCTTCCCCTCCCCCATTAAAACAAAGTTTTTGAGTTTTTCTTTGACATTATGCAGAGTCTAATGCATCTTCTAAAACTGTCAGGCTGATAGAGATTCCTAAGATTTGTCAGTGAAAGTCTTTAAAACCTTTTGTTCTCACAGCTTCTTGTTGTCACGGCTGCAGTGATTTTTAGTGCAAGCTAAGAATGTGTGTTGTTCAACATAAAAGTGACTTAGCAGTGCAGAAAGATAAACATAGAAACACAGAAATTATACTAAGTGTAAATTATAACTCATTTCTCAGACACAAAAAAGGCTTGATATACCTCAGCAAAAAAAAAAAAATATTATAATAAAATCTTCAAACTTGAGCAGCTAAACAGTAGTTCAACTTCACTTTTCATCAAGCAATAAACTGAAAAGTGAAAAGGTAGCAAATACAAACATTTGAAAGCTATAAAATTAAGACCCAAAATTCTTGTGAACCACTTTACATTCAGTCAGCAGTGAAAGTGAGCTGCTGAACTAACTGAATTGAAAAAAAAAATGAAATGTCCCCTCTCTTATCATACAATCATATCGCAAGAATTTCATGAGATTTAAGGATCTCACATATTTGCAGAAAAAAAATACACGGAACAGAAATAAAAAACAAAACAGATAAAAAAACACAGAGGCAAAACATAAAGTCTAAAGTAAAGATAATGCAGTTACGTATGATCAATTATAAAAAAGACTTTATGGAGACTATGTCTGTCAATTTATATGAGCTCTACTTTTTCATGGGAAGGCCACCATATTGTGAAACTGCTTGATACAACTATCCATGCAGAAATACTTGGAGGAACAATTCCATGGCCCTCTTGCATCAAACTAATCTATGGTGACTTTATAATAAATGGTAACTCCCATCAATGGTGGCCATCAGTGATTTTCTTGGCTTTGATTGGCTATGGAATATTGTTGCCATGGTAGCTATAATTTATTGCAGAGTTACCATTAATTGTAAAGTTACCGTAGAGTCATGCAACAAGGCCCTGGTGTGCAAAGGTTTACTGTATGCAATCGACACACAGCTTTGTTTTACAGGGCATAAAATAAAGTTAAATAATTCAAAATCTGTCATATCAAAGGTATGAATGTAAAATCCCAAATGAAATTAATAAACATAAATTCATTTGTAATCCCAATATGGCTTTATGCAATCAGTTGTAATGACATGAGTCATTGTGTCACAACACAACTATCATGCCTCAATTTCATACAGAGAAGCACTGAAGTACACTGCGTATATTAAAATCAGAAGGAAGAAGGGATGTAATACAAATCTGGTCCAATGTTATTACAGCAAACAGTGATATTTAAGAATGTTTCACACGGGTCTGAACACTTGAGCACAACATAAATATAATATGATAATAACATAAAAGTAAAAGGGGCAAATAACATAAATGAAAAGGGGACATGCCAAGGAATAATCACAAAAACATGATTAGTCACAGCGTGACGGGGAATGGGGAAAGCGTTTTCCCTGGTAATGCATCGTGTGGATGGCGTGCATACGCACAACTAAAACAACAGAAATCTGATGGAAATCACAAACAAAATGTCAGTCGCAAAAGTCATTTTCACGGCGGCATGCACATAGAAACGTATACATGCTGATGAAGTAGGTTAAACATACCGATCTCATTCACATCAGACGGATCATGGAATGCTGTTTATTTGAGAGTGTTAAATACACGCATCGAGGAGGAATAGCAGATAGCAGATGACATGTATTAGACAGTATGATCATTCAGAAAAACAATCAAACAAAAATGTTACGATTTGATATACTCTTTGGACTAGCATATGTCAAATTACGAGTGAGAAATGAAAGGATGGAAAGGTTAACAAGTAAAATAAACTATGTTTAGATGAAAATGAATCAAAGATACCATAGAGTTGGAGTATGTTTGTCATTTTAGTAGCAGAAACTTTCTTGCCATTCAGTAGAAAAGGACTACCATCTAAGAAAATGGCAACGAACTTCTTTTCTACCAAACAAGGAATAAATAACAGTAACAAAATGTTGAAAACAAAATCTGACATTATAAAAAAAAAATCTGACATTATAAAAAATACAATATTATGATGGCAAACTGTATATATTAAGTATTACAAATTTGTCTCTTATTTGATTTGTGAGGAACCCTTTGAGTGTGTCTAGATCAAAATATCACAAATGCCAAGTAAACTGGGCAGTGTACACTTTCATCATAACTATTTAAAAGAACATGAATGTGTATCACATTACAAATATATTACTAATACGTGGGGAAATAAAAACAACCAAACAGAAGAATTTAATACTGACGTGGCAAATTCTAGCAGCTTCTAGAATCAGTGATCTACAGCATGTACAGTTTTGTTGGTTCAATGGGCTGCATTTGGCCCTGGATCAAAGTGACTTTTGTGTGTTTCTCACACTTAAGGTGACAAAATGAAAATGTAAAGGACTTATTCACAAAAAACCTAAATATATCTAAACCTATCTAAATTCTATTACACAAGTGAAATTGCACTAGCACAACTCATATCTGCTATACAAACAATGAGATTTAGCACAAAATCGACTTGAAAAAAAATCTAAATATATCTAAACCTATCTAGATTCTATTACACAAGTGAAATTGCACTGGCACAACTCATTTCTGTTGTACAGACAATGAGATTTAGCACAGAATTGACTCTGTACTCTTGTTACTTTGCAGTACTATATGACAAACATATCATAAAATGCTTGCAATATGTGGTTATGGTCAAAATGGATATGAAAAGTGTCAAACAAAAACATGTCAGTTTGTTATTAACAATCATTCTCCCTTTAAATAGGTGTGGCTATGATTATAAGATGATGATGCTGAATATGCATATTAGTAATTGATATACACTGTATCTGCAGCTGCTGTAACCAGATAAATATGAGTAATGCATTCATGTGATAATTGCCACTGTGTATGCTTCACTTCATTTTTTTTTTCTTGCTTCATCTAATTCAAACTACAAACACTTTTCTGAATTCCAGTCAATGTTTACTGTCCACTCAAGGTCAAAGACCATTTACGGACTGTGCTCATGTCTGTAGCTTTGTTTGCAAAACAACAAATTCATGGCAAGATTTCCACAAATTGTATGACTGGAAAGCATGACAGCATGGCTGGTACGGATCCCACACACAAAGTTAATCCTGTGAGCCATGTTGCACAGAACGTTCATGAGAATTTACCCATAAACCCAGCAGTACCCTGCTGTAGCAATAGACAAAAAGCTGACAGGATTTTGAGCCATTGTCATGGTATCTGTTATCATTGCTATTAGTATGTAGCATAGTCAATATCTTATATAACAAAGCAATGTCAGTGGGAATCTATATCCTCTACATTTTTTATTCTCTCTCCCTCTCCCTCCCTCATATGAATTAGCTATTAAACAATCTTTATGGTTTGTCCCTAAACTGTAAACATGAAGAACGTAACATTATCTCATAAACCTTGATGTACCTGGTAATGGAATTCAGAAGAAAGAACGGAGAAGTAGCAAAACCATGTGATTTTGCCACACTCAAACTAGAAATTTAACAACTGTTTATAAATCCACTTTGATATCATAACTGCCTCTTGTCAAAATGACATAGTCTAAAAAGATGCAGAAATTATAATTCTTTTTTTAATCATGAAGTATATTCCTGTGCCATTTTTGAGTTGAACTAATGTGCTAAAATGCCTGGACACCTATTAAACACTTACATATCTAAAATTCAAAGTAAATTTTCTAAAAAGGTTTAACAGTTTATCTGGCTGCTGGGTCGCTTCCTATTTCTGTGGAATGATTTTGGAAATAAAGCAGAACAAACTATACAGCACTAGAAATCTAGAAGTCTAGTGAATCTAAGAAAACCAAACTGTTATCAATATTTGGTAACTTTATTAGGCTTCATTTCCTCTATCTATCTCTACCAGTCTTTCATCCATCCATCCATCTATCCATCCATCCATCCATCCATCTAAAAATAGTATTCATTCCTCCATCTATTCATCTATCCATCCATGGGCATCCATCTATCCATCCATCAAACATTCATCTATTCAGTCATCCATCCATCTCATAAAGTCTACTATTTGACTATTTGACTCTGCATCTCAAAATGTCATAAACCAATGAGCAAGATGGAGAGGGGGAAAGAAAAGAAAACTCACTCTGCTCAAAAGCTTTCTTCAGCTTCTGAATGTCTGCTGATGAACCTGATATTCTGTAGATACCCATCTCCTGAGTACCTACGTACAATTGACAGAAGAAAAGTGAAACATATCAAACACTGCAGTGGTTTATTACCAGGGATGCGCATGGGGGGGACCTCTGTGTCTTGGACAGTGTCACATAATACAAGCAAAATGTAGGCTGCAATGTCAGCAACTTAACAACCAATAGTAGCATCTCCAAGAGATATTGATTTTCACAAAACATTAATCTCAACTTGGAAAAGATTGGGGGAGGGGGGTGGGTGACTACCCTCTGATTTTGAGGCATGGGCCCTAGATTCATGTTTGTCTTATTTCCCCCCCCCCCCACAAATTTTACCTTTTTTTTATTTTAAACGGGAGTTCGATTAGCCTTATATTCTATATCGTATTTATGACATTCTTTTTCTTTTCATTTGGAACCCACAACACCTATTTCTAGGAATCATAAGACTTGAAGGGAGGGGAAACCCCCAGACACCTCACCTCTTTTGTCCACCTCCTCCAGACACATGGTGATGATGTTGGGGATGTCTTTGCCCTGCCGGCTAGCCAGGGTGCCCACGTGCACCCCAAACACACCCATCTTCTTCCGGGACTGCACCCGCTTGAGGGTCCGCTCCGAGGACTCGAAGCGGAGACTGACATCCACCTGGAGCTGTGGAGGGGAAGGGAACCAGGACCAATGATGAGAGGAAGGTACAGCAGGAGAGATAGATAAACAGATAGATAGATTGGTAGATGAATAGATTGGAGAGATATATAGATAGTTTGACAGATATACAGATAGAGAGATAGAAAGAGATAAAAATAGATAGACATAAAAATAAATGGATTGTTATGCACATAGATTGACAAATAAGTACAAAGATAGAGAATGAGAGATAGCAAAATAGATAATTTACAGAGAGAAAGAGAAGAAACAGAGGGGGAAAAGGTGAAAGAGAGAGAGAGGAGCAGGGACATGAGATAGGGGAAGGTAAGAAAATGAGCAGATTTATAGTGCCTCATCTACAATGTATGAGTTGGTGATAATTACATGTGGTATAATATTACACATAAACATTGAATTGTACAGATGATGAAGACAGTGATTTACCTTAGAAAGCAAACTCCTCATCACAACAAGGATCCAGACTAAATACACAATAAAACAACCACTCAGGGCACAAGGTGCTACAAAGACCCATCCACGTGCTAATGCCACTGATGATACATTAGCAAATCAGAATTCATGAAGCAAGTCTCTTCTATGCTAGTCTGTGAAGTCAATTAGAAATTTTGGATGTAATGCCAGAGACTGTATGCATCCCCTGGGTACTATAAGATGGTTCTCTGGTTCTGAGACAGTCCGTAATAGTTTCACTAATAGTTTCAAGACATTTCTATTCTCATCCTGAGTGATGCTGTCTTGCAAAGAGTCTATACACTTTCTGGTGATCCAAAGCTACACGCAGATCATCAAGGAGTATAGAGGTTGAGTGGGAAATGACACACCCTGGATGTAGTCTCGGGCAGAGTACTCTACATCACTACCATGATAGAGCATGGATCACATCATCAGTCGCTACCCATCGGTCCTCAGTCTTTCCTCTTGCTGTTGGATGCACTCAAGGTACAAACTCTACCACCTGTGAATCGACTCTCCTCCTCTCCTAATCCATCAAATCATCTCAGATCCCTGACTGGACTTCCAGCAGACACAGTCTCTATTTCCACTGCAGCACGGCAAAACGTTAGAGCCTAACCCTCTTAAATGTGTATAAGGAGTGACAAACTGAGCAGAATTCTTATCTACACCATGCATCACAGCAAAATCCTGTTTCCCACCTCCAGCACAGGGTATACTGTGGACCAGCTGAAGTATTCCTTCAAGCTTACCACAACAAATCGTATCAACTGAGCATGATGCTGCTGGCAGCAACACATTGTGTGTCCAATCCAGGATACAAGTATCTAACTGCTCAGAGCTTGAGCCCAAGCAGAGGCATGGGAACCACTACCACATAAACAGTTGACAAGAACAGACTCTTCTACATAAAAGACTGCATTTTAGACACAGCATTGATATTTTCAATACAGTTTATATTAACTCTAATCTCCTCCTGGGACTCCTTTAATGTACTGCACTACCAGATTAAACTGTAGTATTGTATCACAGTATAATCAAGTTAAAAACCTGTAATACATTCCCCCCCCCCCAAAAAAAAAAAAGAAAAAAGAAAGAAATAATGAACTTCTAAAAAACCTTGTCATGCTAATTGAAAACTGTTACACACAACATCCAATGTATCTATTACAACTGAAGATTAAGACTGGGATTAAGACTAGGATCCCACACTGTAAAAAGAAAGAAGCTGGTAATACTGTCTTTGCTTATCTAAGCTATGTCTTCCAGTATTGAGCAGAGGACCCCCACAAAACTTGGGCCCTGTTCTTTCTTTCTTTCTCCTTAGCCTAGATGCCTGCCTCTTTGTGTTCCTGTTTGAATGGGCCGGAGTCTAGCAAAAGCTAATATATGTAAGCTGAGGGTCCTGGAGGCCTTCAAAGTTTTCAGAGAGGAAGAAAGGGGATCCTGAGTCCCAGATGGTTGAAGTTCACCTTTAGTTCACACCAGTGCATGACATGGACATGATGCTGGATTCTCACAGGGAGTTTTAAAAGTTGCTAAAGTAAGCACTGTACTTCTCCTGTACTGGTATGCTCCTCTCAAAACTTACAAGTACAAGTTACAGGAGGCTCAGAGTTTAACTGAGGTTTGTCTACATCAGTTTATTTCTTCTGAATTTTGACGAGGAGTTGTCCAGTTTTAATGACTGAGTTGTCTCGTTAAACATGCATGGATACAAGGATGTGAAGACAGGCAACTTTAATGGCTACATGTCCTTGACACCATTTTTATGGCCACTGTGGGATGCCATATTGGATGACTTTGTGTCACTCAAACTGCAGTTTCCTCCCAAACACTTTTGTCCATGTCATTTGGACCAACTCTGTTCTTCTGAGTAAGGCATACACATATTGTGTAAATTTTCATCGAAGAGTGTTATTCAATACAGACTAGCAATCCTCACCATAGTGTGTGGTTTAAGTTTGAGAAGGTATGCTACTAGCAACCTCCGCGATGTGATTCAAGCTTAGCCCCAGCGGTCTATGCACGACCAATAAGTAACCAGGATGCCACGCACTGACCAATACGATCACTCCCTCGTTGCTAGGGGCGGAGTCTATCTGCCGCACTAAATCCAAATCTTCGAATGCGTTTCTGTTCCGTTGAAAGTCAGAAAATCATGGCTCAGAAAAGTGCTCATTTTTTTGCCTTTCCTTTGATTATTCAGCTTCAAAATTTCAGCAGATGATACACAAAACATCAGACTACAAAATTGAGTAAAAAAAAAATTAAATTCGATGGTTTTGATTGATTTTGATGCTCTGACTTCAAACTTGGTATTCTCGTCTCAGTTGTCAGCAACATATATATAGAATTGCACAAGATATATCAAAAGTGAAATCTGTGGTTTTGCCATCAAAACTGATGAAACGCAGCTCCATATTTAGCACCCCCTCCTCCCACCACTCAGTTTATCCCCCATCCTTCTTACCTGGTCCATCTGGACAGTGCACTCCCTGGGCTCTGCCCCCCTCAGGTCCTGCTTGAGGAGACTGATGGCACCCCTGTCATACATCTCATCCTCCAGCCCCCGGGTGTGGTCATAGCAGAGGATGCGGAGTGTCCGCGCCCCGTCCACATCAAGAGCAAATTCCTGTTGTGAGACAAAAAGTTTGAGAGAGGGCAGGTACTGTGAAAAATGTGTAGAGGTGAAAGCTGATGACAGATCTTAATTTTCCATTAAGTATTGTCTTGAGATAGTGTTCTGTTATGAGAAAAATTGTGAGAATGCAGTAGCCCTCTCCTATAAGCCTCACAATTTTTTTTCTGATAACGTTTGCTGAGATAAGACAATTATGAAAACTTTATCTAAATGCTTATGTGCTTTCTTTAAATGCTTTCAGAAAGGTGCTTTGGAATTACTGTATAGAGAGCTGTCAAATTTTCCAGAAGTTAAAATTATTAATGGTGATCATCTAATCATGAACATAAATCACATTTTGTACTATGCTTACATCAGGGTTGATCCAAATAGTTGTTCTAGTATCATCATAATACAAGGATTACCAAAGTGATCTAAAACATAACGCACACTATTCCTCTTGGTCATTTTTATGGTTTTATTGTGTGTAGTGGGAGAATTTTAACAGGGGGGATTTTTTTTTTTTTTTTTTTGGGGGGGGGGATGTATTTGGATTGTAGATGTAGGTGAGGCAGCTACAGCTTTCAAAACTATGCTCTGACTTCTTCATTGCATGAGTCATTTAAAATATGCAATCCTGAGGTGTGCAATCAACCCCAAGGGGAGCTGTGATTGGTGTACCTCGTTCCACTTTGGCTTGACAGTGTTTGACGTCTTCCTCGTCTTCGCCATCAGAGAGAAGATCCCGTACGCATCCGTCTCTAGGCAACAGTACACCTCTGAACAAATGAGGTCATGACAAATACATATAGCTAAAATTGAATTCATGCCTAGACTTTGTATAGCGTTATTCAACATAACTAAACTGGTACTTATTTTTTGGTTGTTGTCCCTAGCAAAGAAAAAATTCAGACGACAAAAAAAAAAGGAGCAAAAGTGAAAGATGCAGAAGAAAAACAAACAGTGTAAAAACAAACAAAAAAGATGCAGGCATTGAGAAGCGAGTGGATCAGAGTGAAAGTGAAAACTCTGTCAGCTATTCTTTTTAATTACACTGTACAAGTGTATGTCCATAATCCATCAACAAAGAACTACTTGTAATATTACACTAGATAAGTGTTAATTCAAAGTGACCAGAATATCAAGTCTTCAGTTTAGGTTTACATTTTTCAACATACGTACATATCTGGTGCCTCCAAGCGACTGAACACACTGTCAATCAGCAACTACGTTTTGGTAGCATGTTTAATTGGGTGATATACTTTTCTGTCCAAACAGCCATACATTACAGGAGGGGAAAAGGACAACGGTAGCTGACTTACGTGAGGGAACGGTCAGTCCTCTTGCCTCCTTCACAGTCACATACAACATTCCAGTCATGAGTTCATCGGCTGGTTGGAGAAAAGAGAGACAGCAATGATAATTCACGTCACCTTGGCTGTTCCTCCAGCCCTCAATTCTACAGGGAAATCTTTAGGAACATACTGGCAGACATACACACACACACACACACACACACACACACACACACACACACGCATGCACACACATGCACACACATGGATTGTATTTAAGTAGAATGATGATTATTTTTGTGTGGTTTGCTTTCATTCTGAACAACATGGCAACCATACACATTCAGTGAAATAAGTTTGATCAGCTGGTCAAAAAAAAAATAATGATAATAATGATAATAGGGTAAGCCTGGCTATAAAGAGATTTAAAAAAAATCATAGTATTCACTAAATCATACGCAAAGTGAATGAAGCTGAAGAGTTGATATCAAACCATTGGTAATGGTGCTACTCTGTCTCACAGTGGCATGGAAGCATTGTTTTTTCCATTTCTTTTTTTTTTCTTTTTTTTTGTTCATTGCACAACAATATGGTGGCTAACTATCCATGGGAAAATTTCCTCTGCTGACATCATGTTGCTAAATTATGGACACACTCTATGAACATCAACAGTTCATGACTTGAAGCATGCATTCTCAATGACAGACGATTTATTGCCAGGATATCAATCACAATATCAATCAGGTGCATAGGCCTGAAATTGGCACAACTAAGGTCATTTCTAGTTTTGTAATACGTACGTATGTTCATTTCCGCGTGGGGTTTTTTTTTCCTTTCTGTTTTAATTCTGTCTGGTCTTTCCAGAGCATGGCCATGTCAAACTTTTGACACACAGAGCTATATAAGGTAATCACCACCACATCAATCCAAAGATAGTGGGGTGAAAATGACATGTTGCAAAGGAAGCCGTCCTGCTGAATCACTCATTTTGACTTGGGACCTCTTTGCTTTCCTGCTGTCTTTATCAACCATGATGCAAGCGAGGGCCTCCCCCAGTGTTAAAGGGATGGTCTAGTTTTGGCTGAGACGGGGATTCAGACTTTAACTTTTTGTGAGACAATTACAAACCATTTATGAAATATGAAAGAGTATACAATTCTAAGAGAAATTCAAAGTTTATTTTAATGAAAATAGGTTTTGATATGGCTGAAATATCCAAAGGCAAAGTTAAACACAAGTGGTCCCAATAAAATGTGGGTCCCACCTTTTTAATAATAGGGGCCCCTTTGTTTTGGGATATCTCAGCCATGTCAAACCCAATTTTCATTGAATAAAATTTGAATTCTTCTCAGGATTGTATGCTCTTTCATATTTCGTAAGAGGTTACTAATCTCACAAAAAATTGGAAGCCTGAAGCCCCATCTCAACCAAAATTGTACCATCCCTTTAAGTACGACAGCATACCTGCACACGTCACAGTTGGGGTAATATTCTGCACTTTTATGGTATTAAAGCAGGAAAAAATATCCCCAAGATGCCCATTGTGGCTGTATCATCTTGGTCATGTGAAAAAGCTAATTCAGCATGACTACTTGGTACAGAAAATGTTGCCAATTCATTTTCTATAGGCATTTTCACATCAGCCCGATGTTTCGAAATAGCGCGCTATTTTCTGACCTGGGAATTAACCCGATCACGAAATAGCGCGCTATTTAATAATGTGAATACAAATTCAAATAGCGCGCTAATCTTATCGCTCTGATCGAGAAAATTTCTCCAGTCCAACTCGGGAAATTTCCGAAATAGCGGGATAATTTGCAAACTAGCACGCTATTTGATAATGTGAAATCACCCAAAGAAATTAGCACGATGCATCCCATCATGCCTAGCGTGTGTGATGGCGATCACACGGGTAATTTTTTTTTAAGCGCATGCTCTACTGGTATACTCGACACTGTTTGCGCATGCTCAGCTGTCGAATTAGCTCGAAAAAATCTTGGGCTAATTCTCTTCGGGCTGATGTGAATAGGAAATGAAATAGTGTGCTAATTTGCGATCACAAAATATCTCGAGCTTGGATTTTTATCGGGCTGATGTGAAAACGCCTATGGCCATTTCTCTGAACAAATGTGTCGCATTAGCCATTAGCCTGTCTCCTGGTATGCCTCACATATTCGACAATGGGAAGCATTTGACATCACAGCGCCCTCGCGTGGTGGAATCATCCCCACTCTTACAAAAACAATTTGGCATCCTACAGAAGAGTGCAGACTCTACAGCCACAGTTTATGGCGACACTAAACATGACACGCTAATTCTGACAGAAAATGTTCCCCTTCCTCTATAACCTAATGGTTTAATACAACTCATCATGGAAATCTGGTAACGATGAAAATGATGGTAAGGAATTTTTATACACCTAATCCCACCAAGTAGATGTACAGACTGTACCTGCACAAGAGCAACTCATGTATACCGCAGTGTACACTGAGTTTTCTGTTGTGGGAATTCTCTTATGTTTTTTATGGCCTTCTGCCAGTGGTAGTCAGCGAGAATGTCTGTGTCTACTCATAACAATTGCCGCAAACATCCTGGTCATCACCGCAAACGACTCTTCCATCTTCATGTGGGTGGTGGTGCGGTGGGGGGGGGGGGGGAGGGGAGGGAATATACTCTGACCTTTGTACTCTGATAAGTGAAGGGACCAACGGCCACAAAAATTAACAGGCCTATTATCTGGCAGTGTGTACGATAGTTATAGCTTCCCACTTGTTGTAAGCTACCTAGCCCATCACTGTGGGGATTTCTAATTCCATAGTCTCAGCACAGAGACCGCCAGGTACATTAAAGGGATCGTATAGTTTTGGTTGGGACCAAACATCAGGTTTCTGTCATTTTTCGGTAAGATGATGAGAAACCTCTTATAAAATATGAAAGAGCATGTCATTTCAAGAGGAATTAAACGTTTATTTGATGAGAATCGGTTTTGAAAAAAGAGCGATCCTAATAAAAGGTGGGACCCACCTTTTGTTACGATCGCTTTGTTTTACATTATTTTTGGCTGTTTCTGCCATTCCAAGACTGATTTCCATCAAATAAACTTTGAAGTCCTCTAAGCATGGTATGCTCTGCATTATTTCAAAAGTGGTTTCTTGGTATCTCACAAAAAGTTAAAAGCTCAATCCTTGTCTCAACCATTACTACACCATCCCTTTAACTGTATACTGTGGGTCAATGTATTAATGCACGCAAGGCAACACCAACACACAACACAGGATGGTCGTACAAGTAGCACTGCATATATACTCACTGTCTTTCAGCAGGACAGAGCTGATGTTGACGTACGAATCCCGACCCTGATTGAGAGAGAGAAAGAGTGTTGGGGATTAAACTCAAAATAGCAGGAAGGAAATAGGAAGGAAAGAGAGGAAAGTGGACACATCATTAGGCCAGGACCTCAAATTGGTCCTACCAGTGAGTGTTTGGTAGTAATCGCATCTTGTTGCTGGACTGCTTTAGTTCATTCTTTTTTTCTCTATCTCTTTGTTCCAAAGCTTTCAAACCAGAAAGAAGGTCGAAGAGCAATGAGCAGCACACACTGCATTAACGATTATTACTACTGTCAAAAATATATTACAGTGGGAACCAACAGGAATACAAAAACCTGTCAGAAATTACGACATTCTCAGGTTCATTGGTTTACTCCCCTCTTCCCACTCCACAGAAAAAGTAAGAATATATTTTGCCTGCATCATTCATGTACATGAATCTACTAAAGTGTAAAGGAGGTTCATTTGAGACTATACATACATACATAACTGACTAAAATCAAGTGCAGCACTTTCAAAAGAAAACGGAAACGAAACAGAAAAAAAATTTCTTACGAGGAAACTACCTGGCACTAGCAGATCATTAAAAAAAAAAATGGATGAAACATATTTTTGCATTTCCATAGATATAGATGGACACATTTCATTATTGCAAAATCTGAAAGACTTGTCTGCGACACTGTATACACTTAAATACATCAACATGGGTATAGATGAGTGCAGACAAATTATGGTAACATACTTAAAGAGGAAATAATCTGTCGTATGATTGCCTCATTTATGCTCAAGTACCTGTACTGTTTTCTAAACCACACTTGAACACATTTTATTAGGTTTTTATGTTATATATATGCAATAAAAGTATCAAGGCAAACCTTCCTACTCCTCATGGGTGAAGTCGACTAAGCTTTTATAACTCAATATTTATTCCGCATTCAAGTTGACTTAAAAAAGATAGAACATAAGAATAAAATCAGACAGAGCAGCAGAAGTTTCCATAAAATAAAGACCCCCCACAAAAGGATACAGCCAAGCCAATTCAAAGTGTCACATTTTCAAAAAGCAGTGATAACTAGGGCCATCACATGATACAAATTAGGTGAGGGGACAACAACATGATCTTACCAGTTCCTTGCACACAAATCTTTACTAAATTTCCTTTTTCCAACATTTTAGCCTTACTTTAAAACTTTAGTACAGGGAAGGTGGATATAGCTGCTAAAGAATTGTAAAATAATTTTATCTTACAATTTCATTTTACACCTATAAGAGTTACATGTACAAGTATATACAAGAGGACAATACCTTTACACTGCCCAATTTCCATGTTATTGGTAAATGATACATGTATCACTATTTTGAAAAACTGTGCTTTAACTGATTTTTCAAAACCATCTTATTTCATGTCCAATTTTCATACACGTTCTACCTTCTCACCTGTCTAAGTTGACTTTAGTTTTCTACGTTTTCTTTAGTTTTCGCTCATCAGACTTCAATTACTATACTGCTGCTTTAAATTTACCACCTGAATGGCAAGACGTGTTCGAAACTAGACTGGTGATATCCATCTTAAAATAAAATTTGTCACAAGATCACAGGTGTGCTTTATGGTTCACTGAGTATCTATGATTCTTTCTTTTCTATTCATGTAGACGTCATAGCATTGAATATGAAACTGTGCTAGGAGTGAGGGATATTCATGTCATTAGCAAACAAACCATATAAATATATATGAGCACATAAACAGATGAAACAAACATCAGAAACTCAAATACATAACACGGTACAGAGAGAGGCAGTTTGACGACTTGATACTTCTGTGTCAAATATGTTTGAGAGTATGAGGGGGGAATCCCAGTTGGGGAGACTCAAAATTTCATGTTTGTTCTGCAGCCAGGCAATTAGCACTTCTCTTGCAAACTAAAACATTCAAGTAATCAAGACTAATTTCAATCACCTTTCATAAACTATATCAAGAATGAAATGTGACTACATGAGCTCTCTTCAAGTATTTGGGTGTGGTGTTATTTGTCACACTTGTTAATCTGCAACTTGATTACGTGACAATATATGTTTCTGTCTCACATCTGGTTTTGGTCTCCTTTATATTTTTGTTTTTCAACAAAAAAAAATCCCCCAAAACACACAATTAAAAAAGCCAGAAATAAGGAAGACAGAAAGAGGTAATCCAAAGACTGTTGGCAGGTGTGCTGTATTTGTATTCTAAAAACTATATTGCTCATAATTGTTTCTTTACATGCAATCATATTATCTCTATCTCAATAATCTGTACAAAATAAGGATTAGTCCTCAGTGAATCAAGCTATTCATTTTCATGTGAAAAATCTTGGGAATTGCTTCTACTTCCATTAAACAATTAAAAATCACTAGGCAAAATCTTGCAAAGACAAAGTATAGTACAGTTTAACTCATTGAGGATGGACTGATTTTGCTACAACACGCATTTCCCATAGACACCTGCCCGAGTATACTCGGGACTCGTCCTCAACGGGTTAAGGAAAATACCCATCTATATTGCAAAATGACATTTTAGTGTCCATATGATATGAAAGAATAAACTGCAGGACTTTCAAGTTTACTTCAGAACACAGAAGTAAATCGAAAAATGCTTTGGAAATGAGGGATACATCCCTTGAATGAGCTCAGAAATCAAAAGAGCTGCTTTTCCAGTCGTTTTTCTGTCCCCCAACCAATGAGTAGTGTGGCATTGAGAATCGAGAACAAAACACTGAAGACCCGAAACTATTAGTCGCCAATTTCATTTTGCTCACCCGAGGTCATATCTAGCAAGTTTCGGTTGCTGTTCATGCAGCACAACTACAGTTTGTGTGCCTTTACATTCATATCTGTGACTGTTTTTTTCTCACAAACAGTGGAGATAAGTTTCGCACACCACAGCTCTATTAAGCCCCATCATTATTTTTTCTGAACCCACTTGTACAGAATACAAAACAAAACTTTTTAAATCATGGTCTAAAAAGGGTTAGTCATAATATGCTTGTCTGGAATTTTTCCTTTAAGAAGATGACCAAACACCCTAACCCAACATATAAAAACCCAACAAACAACACACAAAGAGAAGACCTGGTAATTAATTGACCAATAATGAACACCTGGTCAGAACCGCCGATTGTTTCTATCTCCCAATGGGACGGTTTTGCCCAAATTAATATCTTCCGCAGGATGCGGTGCGATCGCATTTAGAACACCTGTTGATGCTCTCAGAGCTATTACAGGTTCTGGGGAGCGGCATATAGATTAGGCAGTCTGGGTCTGTGTCCATGTGTGTGTGCGTGTGTGTGTGTGAGCGATCATGTACTGCGTGCTACGTAGATTCTAGCAAGTAAAGGATAGTCTTGCTCACAGCCAGTGTGCGCATTGGTTGTTGGTTGATGTTTTAACATCACAACAGAAAAAACAAACAAACAAACAAACACACCAACAAAAATGAGCATGATCACACAGTTTCACCCACTACCCTAAAATACAAGCTTGGGTAGATATTTGCTGATGCTATACCACACTTCGTCTCCATTACAGTTTGTCTCTATTTTTTGACATGCCATAGACAACTTTCGCATAGTACGTCTCTGTTCTTCATCTTTAAGTCAGACGCATGCTTGAATATGCACATGCAAATCAAATGTTTACCCGTCTCGTTTTTGGGATGAGCTTGCTGATGTGGTAGGGGGTGATAGAGGGCGTCATCCGGCACTCCCTCTTGGCGTTCAAGATGGCCTCCTTCCAGTCAGACCTCTCGTAGTCTGATGACATCAGGAGAGTGTATGTCTAGAGACAGAGAGACAGAGAGACAGACAGAGAGAACAGCGAGAAAGAGAGAAGATGGGTAAGAATCAAATTATGCATGAATTATATCTTTCCCATGCAAGTGAACACCAAATTTCAAAAAGGGATTTAAAAAAAAATAGAGGGGGGGGGGGCAGGGTTCCTATCTCTTAACGTTAAAGGGGATGCTTACCCAGAGAGAAAACTGCTTTTGGAATTAAGGCAGTTGCAACAAAGCATAATCAAGCAAAATCTGAGCAAAAGGCAAATTCAAATACAGTACTGCTACCTAAAAAACAAGAAATTAATATCATTTTGATTGGTAGTAGATCATCAAACATTCAAGTCTATGGTCATCTATAGCAAGCCATTTTGTTCACATGAATATATCCTCTCTCACAGAGTATACAACCTCATTTGCTGTATACAGAAGGAGAAATTGAAAGGGTCACAATTTTGGTAAACAGCTTTCTTCCATGTTATGTTCTCGGATGCCACTTCTATGATAATGCTAAAGGCAGCACACATGACTTGCTCAGACAGGGAGAGGGGGTAGGCATGAGGTGTATAAAGCCCAAAGCTGGATTTACAGGAATAGGATTTCTTTCTTTATCTCATATGGGTATGACAGCAGCTGCGTGAAAAAAATGTCTATAAAAATAGAGGGAAAATAGGTGATCTTCCGCCATCGCTCAAATGTCGACTTGCTGATCAGAGGAGGAAACCCCACAAAAAACGGACTGGCAGGGTTCGGAGAAATGTTGGGGTTTTTTTTATCATTTGCTAATCTCAAGTCAGGGTTTACAAGAAGGGGATGTGGAAGCTAAAACCAGCTGGATAAGGCTTGGTGTCACGAGAGGAAATGGAGCATCAAGACTCACGGGTGTAACTGGCTCAAAGGAGGCAAGAATTAATGTTTGATACACAAACAGAAGCACTGGTTTGAAATTGACATGGTGCAAGGCGCAGTGATCTTTAAGATGAGACTACTGACAGATATCAAGAATCAGCTTTATCAACAAAATCTCACTGGCAGAGCTTAATAAAAGTATATGGTCTCTTCTTGGTAAGGGATGATTTCAAGCACCAAACTGCATAATTCCTGCAGGCATCAAAGGTCCTGCAAAAATGATCCACGAATATCTTAAGCTACCGGCAAAAACTAGAATGTGACAAGCACACACTCACCGCAAGTCTGAATATATTAAATAAGCGAGTTTGAAAATCTAATCTGTATAAACCCCATAAATCTTCATCATTTTGCTTTGCGGTTTTCCTTTTTTTCTCTCTCTCTCTCGGAAATAACGGAAGAGTGTTTACATGCTGGAAATATTACTGCCACATCTTGTCAATTCTAAGAAGAGAACACTCAGGATCGTTGAGATGATGATTAAAGACATTGTTCTCACGTGAGTTGCCAGAACAGTAACACAGCGACAGTTCACTAATCATTAACAGGGCTAACAAACAGCAGTTATTGAATGTGACATTTATGAGATACCTGGCAACACATTGGATGTTCTGCATGCATTATGCTTATTATACCCAGGCGTAAATGCCACTTCACAATTCATCAGTGTGCAATCTTTTTGTTTCTATTAGTAACAATTCAATACCTTGACATCATGGAAAACTGAGATAAAAGATATGTTGGTCAATGAAAATTTATATTACTTGAACATCTGGGGGCATTTCATGAAGTATTTTGTCTGACGAATTTGTTGGACAAATTTGCTCTCAGCCAATCAGATGCAAGGATTTCTGTAGCATGTGTGTAATACTGTAAAAGTGGAAATTTTCGCGCATTTCGTGCAACCCGAAACTAGCGCGAAAATAAAAGCATGCAAATATTTTTGTTTGCCATATGTTCCAGAAGTTGATGCCTTGATTCCGCGGAATTAAAAACATGCGAAACTCTTCTTACCCCGCTGAGCGCGAAAAATTAGTCACATGAAAATATCCACTTTTACAGTAGTTTGTCAGAAAAAAAAAAGATATATGACAAACCACTTCATGATATGCCCCCCAGAGCTCACAAGTCATGCCGAGTACGAAATGCTTGTTGGGAGCAGTAGCAAGATCAAAGTCAAATATCATTGAAGATCTTAGTAAAATTAGACAAAAAGTCAGAAACTTTGGCCTCTTTGACTATCAGTATATTGCACAAATGATGACTGACAGGGGAGGGCAACATACAGAATGTTCTCTGCTCTTTAACCAATTATGTCTATTGAGTCACTGATTTCACTTATTTCCCCACAAAAATAAAAACAATTAAAAAAAATTCTCTTTGTGGAGAGTTCTTCATCAATAATAATGGCCTTAAGTAGCAAAGCATCATGGGAAATATTGTTCGGTAATAAGATTCTGTGTCACTGAACCGATGAGTCATCGGGACTTGGAGATGCCATCACAGCTGGGGAAAATCTTCGACACGATATCCCAGATCCAACTTTAGATAGAAAGTTTCTAGACAGCAGTCAACAAAAGCATTGAGTGGGAAGAAAAGGGGGAGTGTCTTAGGGCTGAAAGTGACTAATCAACCAGATCATCTGCATATTCAAAATTCATTAACACCACACTTGATAGAGGCTGCTACACTAACTAGCCAGCTTACCTGAGCTTGCCAAACATAACAACAACCAATGTTAAACAAACCGGATTTAAAGTACTAATATAAAGGCATTTAGTAGGAAAAGGTATGTGTAAATAGAATAGCTTGTTTCAACATCCTAAAAAAGGAATATCCGTTAATCTGAACTTGCTAATTAATCAGGCTATTGTGGCTGAAGTTGATGACTCACAAGTTAAACGTGCCAAATCATAATTCTATTTATGGCCATAACGTAACAATGCAAGTACGGTATTCACACATTTTATCGCACTTTTCTCAGAGACACTGGTTTGGAGATGACGTCAGCCCACGAACGAAATCAAAACAATGAAAGCAAAATGGAGAGAAATCCAAGGAAAATCTTCACTGCATTTTCCTTTATGACCCATCTCATTACCAATGGTGAGCTGTTAGCTCACAATGTTAATGACACTCAAGAGATTATGACCCCCAGAGGGTTAATTTACAATCTGAAACATCCTGTTCTGATACGGAATATTGTCTTCAGACTGTATCGTGATGCAAATATTGCAAGAGAGGGAGAGATAGAAAAGAAGGAAAATCATTAGTCTGATGGGTGGGAGATGCTTCCTAGAACTACAAAGAAGGAACGTAAGTCAATGAGTAGAATCTTCTGATGCTTGTAACACATCATTCGCATGTACGTAACATGAGTGCAGGTAATATTCAAACAGAAGAATTCTTTTTAGACCCCAAAAAGCTATCAATCCATTAACAGAATATATTTTGTGATATATAAACAAATCAATTAATCCTATCATGATCAACACTTTTGGCAGTTTTGTGCATACAAGGGCAACGTAATGCATCATGCCTTTTTCTTTTAATCCTGTTTTTGATGAATTTGGCAAGTCCACACACTTAATAATACCTTGGAAATGTTTAACAACATTGACTTCAGTATGGGAATCTAGCCATTTTCTTTGAAGTGAGCTTTCCCAAACCCAAAGAACCAGGAATTCATGAGTATGAATGGGGGATTTACCACAAGCATTTTAATACTGCAAAGAAAGCTACTGCTGTATTCACTGCAGAGAGAACTTTCAACAATGGTTCCCACAGATTTCAGCCCACACAATAATAGAGATCTCTGGATATACCGACATGCTGGGCTGGTCGTTTCACTTGAGGGCAATCAGTCCTGATTATTCTTTAAGGTAGCCAAAACTAAGGGGGATTCTACGCTAAAAGTACAGTTATAGCCTGATGAAGGATACTTGAGTTATTACAAACTCTGGAAATTCTGAATATAATTACTTAATCAGTGAAAAACTGACTTAAAAAGATGGCCAATTCTGAGTGATTACGATATCAGTGTGTAATTTCCATTATGATTGACAGAGATAGGCTTACATGTGTTGTTTGATAGTATGCATGGTGATTCTTATGAGGAATAGAAGGTTTGTGGTGACACCTTGCGTATGTAGCCCTGAAAAGGACTGTTGTTTTTTGTTTTATTTGTATCGTGTTTTGAGATTTGTTTGTTTTATCTTTTATTTGCCAGATTTTTTTTCTGTTGATTCAAAACAAAAATTTTCACTTAAGTGCACAGTGTGTGTCGTCTGTTTGGTTTGTTAGAATTTGTCACATACACTGACACTCTGCCGTAATATAGCCCTTTTTTTACTTGTAAAAGGGGAAGGTTTGCCTAACATTGCTTGCAGATAATTTGACAATCTTTTCAAAAGATACATTAAAGCATTAGAGACATTAAGTGATTAACTGCATGTAGCACACCCCCATTGACGGTATTATGGGAATTGCCTAAGATTTGTGATGTTACAATTACATAATGATATAAACCAAATGAGGAAAGTTATCTCAAAAATCTTTATTTTTCATGAAAACTGAACACTCCCCTTGACATGTCACTGACACACATTACGGCAAATATCATTCTCTCTGCATTCTGGAAAAGTTCCGTCACATGCTTTTTTTTAATGTCCTTGAAAAATGAACCTTTGTCAAGTTTCCTCTCAGATTTTCTTAATACCACCGGGACCTACCAGTGTGATGACTTCACAAATTGTTGAAGACTTCCAATCAAGAGTGAGCAGCACGCTAAATTACCAAACACTATCACATTCAACAACTTAAATAATTGTTACTGTTGTTGTTGTTGTTGTTGTTACGTTTTCCACACACTTTCACAGCATGTTTTATTGATTCTTCTGCACTGGGTTTCAGGGTGAATTCAGCTGTATCCACAGATATGTTGCAATGTTGGTGAAACCTCTCTTTTAAAGGGCCAGGCCAAGGGCACATTAAAAGTATTGAAGCAATTGATTAAGGAAGGAATGTCCATAAGTTGTTCTCATTGCATTAACCCTGTATACTAGTACTCCCAGACACTTTGCTTCTCTCGCCAAGCTTTTGCATTAGCATTCAGTAATACTGCCAAACATGACCTAACTAGAGAGCACTCTGAGAGCGTAGACCTCAGCCAAGCATGCAGCTCATTTCCACCACTGATCTTGTTTTTCCATAGAAATATCAGTGATTTCCACCCATACGTACAAAGCCGCCCGATTTCCCAAGGCTTTGTTACGTCATAAACCCTCAGCTGCACGGCGCACCTCGCCCTAGCAGAAACTAGAGCACGCACTTTAGTGCGCGCATGCAAACCTCAAATACGTGCAGCCTGAACTCCCAAGTTCATTGACCCTACCTGCCAAAACATCAAAAATCCTTCATAAATTCCCCCAAAATTCTCAGATAACTACCAAAAGTTAATCGTTTGTTACTTGTGTCATTTTCAACCTTTCCTGCAAGTTTCATCCCAATCCGTTGACTACTTTTTGAGTTATTTTGCACAAACTAACTAACTAACTAACTAACTAACTAACTAACTAACAAACCAAAGGTAATGAAAACATAACCTCCTCCCTTGGCGGAGGTAATTAGTCAGAAAGTTTTAACAGCAAGTGCACTCAGAGTGTATGATAGCAATATGGTTCAGTCCAACTAGAAGGCCATGGTGACACAATGGGGACTAAAGAAATGAGGTAATCTCTATTCATTGAAAATTAGTTTCCAGACATCTGTACAAATGAGCACAGAGAACATTCTAGCTTGTGTGCCAATCAGCAAACATACACTGTAGCATATTAACGGGTTAAACACGTTGAGCACACAATCTGGATTGTGAAATCAGGAAAACAAAAGCGTATGACTTGCCAACGACCAATTACGACAAAAGCAATCACGAAGGACAAAGGTAATGGACTGTATAAGTAGGATAAGTTTCGATCATTATTTAAAAAGATATTCTTAATGGCTACGTCTTCATTCAGTGCTTAGCAGTTTGTCCCTTGATAACACTACGGCAATCAATTTGTCTAATGACTGGAAATGGCATTGAATGACGCCTTGTTTCACATAACGTAGAAGATTTACAACAATAGTTATTGACAATGCCAAATGAATGGTCTTAGGGCAATCAATAGGACTTATACTTTAACAATCTTAAATGATGTTTTGCTTCACTTGATATATAGGAAGCTTACAAAAGTATATGTTTGTTTCTTTGTTTGCTGTGCTAGGAAAAGTTCTCTCCCCCCCCCCCCCCCAAATTTGCACTACAGAGTATTAAACACTGCATACACAGTGAGCAGGTTCATCGCTGTATGCTGTGATACAGACCCAGATGAAAACCACATCCACCTGCTTCTTACGAAAGCAGACTTACACTGGTACCATTAACATCCAAAAATTGTTTCAGTCACGGAGAAACTTGTGCTAAAAATACTGCTGCTCAGAGCTCACAAAAGGTTCGCTGGAAGAGCAGGTGACGATTACTGCCTTCCTGATAGTCCCAAGAACTCAACTGAATCCAAAGAAAAACTGCAACATGCACACACACACACACACACCAAAAAAGGCACAAGAGCTAGTTGCCATGGCTACAAGATGATATCCTTACCTTCCCGGTGTGGTGGTACAGATGGAACGGCAGCTTGGGGGACTCAAGCACATAGGTAACTTCCTGTATGCAGCATGAAATAAGAAAAATAAAAAGATTGAAGAATGAGATTGGAAGGCAAGACAGAAACTCTACAACGACTCAAGATAGATTCCTTCATAGGTGGGGTGAATAAAAGGTAACAAATGCATGGTATGTAGGCATATGCCTCTTTTTGAAATATCCTCAGCTTAGATATCAATGATTATCAATTTGACATTAGGATAGTGCCACCAATTATGATATAAAAGACCTAAAAAATAATTTTTCATGAGTTTCAGAAATTTGTTCCATCCCAAACAGTTCGTTTCTCCATTGAAAGTATTAAAGAAGCTATTTATAGGCTAGACTTTTTGCCTCCATACATTTTAAGAAAGGATTTTTCCCAAACATTTTGGGCACCTGTCACACATTTTCATGCATCATTCAATAATGAAACATCACACACAGAGAAACATGGCTGTGAATTTTGAAGTCAATGAGATTGACTTAAAAGAGCTAGCTTATCTCCTGGACTTCTACTACACTTCAAACAAACAAAAATAACAGACAGTCATCAATATGTAACAATACCATCATGAAATGTACAAGACTATTGCACAATTTGGGACTGACTTGTAATGGAGCAGTCAAATTTGCACACAACTACACATCAACTTCAAGGTTTCATAATAAGTATGGTGATCACAATAGTTTGCAAATTTGTTAAAGATCTAAACTGAATCCTATGAATAGAATGCTGATCAAAATTGGCCCCCATCAGCAATAACAGAGTTGTAGCGACCCTCATAGACAGGGCACACTTCTCCCTGCCTTTGGAAAGTGTGAAAAGAAGTGAGACGAGGATAGACAAGTGGAGATTTTTCTCTTCAAGAACACGTTATAATTTCAGCTCCATCATTTTCTGTATACAATTCTCTGGATCAATATGAAACATATGATACATAACTACTAGAATTGGATGACTTTGGGCAATATGATCATTTTGAGAATATAGTATAGCCCCTACCTTACCAGCATCCATTCTTACCCCTTTCCCTATATCCAATCCCAAAAGATGCCAAAAAAAAATATAACATAACATTAAATCGTGAAGTTTAAAATAGGAGTACATATGTATCATTCTATTTCTAGCATTAGACACGCAAGCACATGGAGACATTAGCTTGTCTGTGCCTCAGCCTAAAATAGGTCTCTACTTGTCAACAAAAATTACAAGACAACACATACCATGACATATCATTTCTCAAAAGTCTCCTCCCCCCCCCCAAAAAAAAACAACAACAACAACAACACACACATTCAAGCAATACAACAGACAGGCATGTACACCTCAGACAAAAATCTGGATCCTTCTGTATACCTCTCAAAACATAAATTTGTTTGATTTGAATTACACATGGTGCGTGCACATCACTCTAAACCAACCCTTGTCTCTTCTGCTCTCCTAGAGAGAAAATAAACAGAAACACAGACACACAGACACACAGACAGACAGACAGACAGACAGACAGACACACACACACACACACACACACACACACACACACACCCACACACACACACACACTAAAATACAATCTAACAATCACTATCATATAGTAGATAACACATACATGAATCTATTTCCCCCATTGAGACATCCAAACACATGCCCAATCAGTGCAGGTGTGGATAGGGCAAAAATAGACCCTGTTCTAGTAACCCCATCTCCCCAGCACAGATATAGACAGAGACTGAAAAGGGGGAAAAAAATTGCATTCACTTCCACAGGTCTCGTGATATTGTTATCCATGACCTGAAAAAAAAAAATAAAAGGGAAGAACCAGACAGACGAACTGTACTATCACGGTGTGTCATGGAACGCCTCAATTGAACCCAAGTGCAAAGTCCTTCAGCACCGCCCGGTGTTACATCAAAACAACCCCAAAGGATTCAAAATTTAGAGTACATGTATGCTTCATGTTTTGATATGTTTCCCCCCCCCCCCCCACACACACTTTTTTTTTAATTCGAAAAGGCAGCCACAGCACACTGAGTGCCATTTTTGTTTCTTCTTGAAAGGAACAGACAGAATGGGGCAGACAGAATGGGCCAGAAATCAGGAACACATACCATGTAACAGTAGAGAATTTATACTCCCATCTTTTCAAGTTTTTTCCACCAAATTTGCCATTAACGGTATCGCACGTGTTTGTCCATAAGTTGACAGGAATTCAATCCACAGTTTTCATCAACTATAGCTTTGTGAGATAAAAATTATCATTTTTAGCATTTTTGATCCCAGAATGGACTGCACAGGATACACTGGATGACATCAATAGATTGTATGCTTGCAGTATCAAACCAATTCCTATACAGCCCCCAAATTTCTTCCATAACTTGGCAGAACATCAGAATCAAAACTGATTCTCTTATCTACAAGGGAAAAACTATCAAATGAATCCGCTTCCCTTAGATTATGCTTCTATCCCCCGTGTAGAATATTAGCATAATTTATGGGAAGCAGACAGACATTTTTTTTATTTTTTTGCTGATGTACATAATATTAAAAGGAATTATATACATGGATATATGTTCTATCACAGAAACAGATTTCAGTATAAAAACTTACTACTGTTCATTAATAAAGAATTATTCTGTCAAAGATAAGTTATGCGTAATGTATGGACATTTTTGTGTACACTTCAAATATTTTATCTTCTCAGTTCATTAAAGGAACAAAGACAGAAAGACAGTGTGACAGTGATATGCACCGATTAGTCCCACAAACTGGTTCTGACGTCATGTGAGCGACCATGGCGAATGGGTGTGATCACTTTCTCACCCGCAGCACAGGTGACCCCGATTTGAACAAACGAAAATGTCATACAAACAGAATCAACAAATCTTTTATCAAAAAAACAAAACAAAACAAAAAAATCCAAGGGTACGGGAAGTGTGTAGGGACATGTATGCAAGCTAGAGGTTTTCAGGCCCGACTGGTCACGGTATTTAGTGGATATTCTGTGGGGCTTTTAAAGGGCGGATCAAGCCATATTCTATGAAGAAAGGTTGCCCATCCTTGCAGTAAATGACAGGCTTATGACATCCACAGAGGCATTAAATGCATTTCTGGCTATCTGAGCAGCTTTGTGTTAAAGTCATCCCACAAAAATGCCTACAACACTCTTAAACCCATGCCTCAAATGCATACAGACATGTCATAGAGTATAATTGATATTTTCTCCCATATTTTTTTCTCCTCATT
Organism: Diadema antillarum; assembly: GCF_040938485.1. Lineage (NCBI taxonomy): Eukaryota > Metazoa > Echinodermata > Echinoidea > Diadematoida > Diadematidae > Diadema > Diadema antillarum. The sequence continues at coordinate 1,731,488 of NW_027271466.1, read as the reverse complement.
GAAAAACTAATCCACACAATGCAATTCCTCAAAACTTAAACCTATTGAAAGCAATATTGCATGGTGACATTATTTACTATAATCTCTTATTCTAGCAAGTAATTTGCTGATGTCTCATTGCAAATGTGTGTCTTTTCTTTCAGTACAAACTCAGACAGTCTCTAAAGTCCCAATAGCATGCAAGGCAACACTTTTCTAACAGAAGCTTCCATTCAAAGGTAGCATTACATGGATTACTACACATGATTCCATCTCTAGCTAACTTCAAAGGCATACTACATGGGAAGTGCAGTGAAGAATGCACGTCGCAATATCAACACGAGGAAATGACGATCATAGAGAGCAAATATTATTTCAGCGTTGACACACTTTAGAATGACATCACAAGTATTTACATGAATATCACCTTTTTTTTTCTATTTTCTGTCCTTTCCTGTGCTCCTACTTTCGAAGAGTGGCCTAAACTATTACAGCAGATATTACTCTTTATTAAAACAGAAACGGTGTATCATGGTATACCATGATGGGACGGATGTTTATCATTAACGATGATACATTTTTTGAATGAGGAGGAGGAGGGGGGGGGGGGGGGGCAAAATGATGGAGGTGAATCAGTGACAACCCAAAGTTTAATTTACCACCAGAATGTTTCATTTCTAGTTAATGTTTCACTCTTTTCACCACTGCAAATGACTTGAAAGTGGGGTGTCTGCCACGAGAGGAACCTCATTCTATTAAACCCTATGCTCGTGCAAGTGAAGGGGGGGGGGGTGGGCGGAGGGACTACCCCTTTTAATTGCATCTTGCATTAAAGAATTACAGACATATGCATCTGTAACACACAGAAACACACACACACACACACACACACACACACACACACACACAAATCCACACGCAAAATGACAGTGGGCACAGATAGTGCATGATAAATTCACAATGCAAGTTTGGCGCCCCCAAATACAACCCACTGCAAAAACTCAACACTCGCCTAGTGAATGTGGAAAAAGGTCACTGGCTTGAATTTCTACCCCAAGAAATAATCTCGCGTTACATTCAACCATCCTTATTCGCATAATTGATCATACCCTCCCTATTACAATGTTCTCAGTTGATGTCTACTACACAACACGTGAAACCATAGACAATTATCAATCGACACATGAAACCAAGAATCGATTTCCAGCTGGAACTCGAGCTCCCTGCATTTTGCCAGCCACATAAAGTACATAACCCATCAGACGATGAATTTCTCTTTTCTCCTCTATCTTTTTTTTTTTTTTTTTGCTAAAGATTGTTCTGTGCCATCTTTTCTCAATCTTTTTGGTTTTCCCCGTGCAAAACTTTGCCATGAAACTGCTCCAATAGTGATTTGTGAAACTTTGGTATTTTCATTTTTTCAAATTCAGCATGAAACATACACACGAGAAACAAAATCATGAAATATATTCCAAATTAATGAGAAATTCAATTTTCAGCTCACCAGTTCTGCTATCCTTTTTCTGTTCTGCTCAATACATTTCTGGATAGGTCTTGTCGGTTTCTGGAGTAGGAAAAAAAAACCGCATAGAATTAAATGCATGTCAAACATACATCAATACTATTTCCAACAAAGATCACAGCCCAACACGCAGACAGAACGGATGGTCTTCTGAAGAAATTCACTTTGTGAAGCTGAAAAACTTCCAATGGAAAATGCGCAGACACAATGGTGAAAGCGATCTTTCAATTTGCTGAGTCTATATGTGAGATCTACAGGTACTTCAGCATGGCTACCTCTCAATAGTGTGTTTCAAAGAGAAGTTTTTTTCAAAGCACTAAAATAAAAGAATTCTACACAGGTGCCATACTTAAACAAGGAAGAGAAGAAAAAGGAGCTGGCAGTGTTATTGTCACAGTCTGGTCTTGCATCCCAATGTGGTCAAAATTTCTGCCTGCATTTTTCCTCGCACATGCTGAAGTGTAATGGTATCTAACATCACCTCAAAACTTTTCTGATATCCAATCCCTGAATCCTACACAGCATTAACAAGATTTAATCTTAGTGGAAAAATGAGCAAAGAAAATGGGATTCCACAAGATGTAATCTTGTGAGTTCAACAGGGCGTGCACCTGCAAAGTCTAGGTTCAATCAAAAATTCGTTCCAGTATCACACATAGACACAAGCAGATTATGAGAATCATCTTCATGAGGTACATGTACAGTAGTAGCTAATGTGTCCACCTCTCCAAGAAGAGGAAGTAAGTCCACTCACCGCTGCCTTGTCACGTTTGATTTTCTCCTGGAGCTCCGATATCTCCTTCTTCATCTGTTTCAGCTCTTCGTTGCTTTTCTCAACGACCTTTGGCTCAGCTGTCAAACAAGGAGTATGCCAACACGGATTGTTCAAAATCCCACTCCTCGACAAATTAAGTGCATAAATTTTTTTTCTTCATACCATTTCCCTACTTATTGTGCCAGTGCTACATGTATCTTAATGAGGGCAATGCTAGTTAGGAGCATACAACATAGAGATGTTCAAAAGTATACTTGTAGCTTGAATAGAAGACAGAAGGATATTAACATATACCAGAATAAAATAGGACGCACAATCACAAATCAAAAGGAATCGAAACTGATCATAAGAATCGTTTCAATTTCCGACACAGCATCTTTTCAAGTTCACAGATATCTTGTTCACTGAACTCAGTAATGCACTATTACTTTCACTTGATACTACTCTACACATTTCAGTATTGGGGTGGAATCCCGCTCGCATGCACTTGATATTCATTGCTGTGGTGATATTGAAAAGTATAAAGTAGTTGTACAATAATTATCTTTCACGAAAATAATAGATATAATTTTGACCTGGAATATGCTAGTAGCCTGTTCTATTACTATTGTAATTAAAAAAGTCCTCAATCACTATGTCAAGTGATGTAAAAAGGATTAAGTCATTAACTTCTTCATCTAAAAAGACTTAAATTTAGAGTACAGTTCGACCTCGATTATCCGGCCTCCTTTTATCCGGAAATCTCTATTATCCGGACGCGTTCACGCAGTGAAGGACTTTTTTTTTTCATCTAAAAATTGAGAAAAAAACAGTGACTTTAACATCTTTTCATGGATCTATTTCACTAATTTCATAAGATGTGCATGATAGGTTTCTCAATATCTAATGAGGTAAAACATGTATGATTTTCACATAAAGATATAATTTATTTTTGTGAAGAAGGGACTACAATTTTGCGCAGGCTAGCATAGATTACACCACCGTTGTGGGGTACGCTACCTGCCTAGCTGCCAGTGCACTGGGACGGCAGCTTGGACCATTGTGTCTCCCATATCCGGCCAATTCGCTTATCCGGATGAGCGCCGGTCCCGACATGGCCGGATAATCGAGGTCGAACTGTACTTTAAAATCAGATATGTTAGATGTTATTGGGATGCAGAGAAAAAAAAAAGTGAAAAATAGCATCCCTCCTCTAAGGAGTTCACTGTACCTTCGTTGCGGTCATTTGGTGTGAGTGACACTTCGGTGAGTGGGATGTACCACTGGAAATCGTATTGCCCTTTATCACGCTGGAACATTCCACTGTAATGGGAGTTAAAAGTGGAGGGGAAAGGATAAAATATAGAATAAATGACATAAGGTCAACAATTACATCCCAATTTCATCTCAATTTGTCAGTGCATTGTGTGATCTGTAAATATCTTACATTATTTGTTGTTTGAAAGTTTTTATGGTGACATAAAATGTAAATGAGAGAGGGAGGTTTGTGTTTACACCATGCGTATGGAGTCCTTGAAAGGACTGTTGTTGGACCTTACATTATTACCAGCCCATTCACTGTTCATCAACATAAATATCATCATTTGTGGCGGCCAAGGTCGATAAGGAGCAGCACTGCATGAGCACGGTTTCAAGATACGAGATTACAATGTATCAATGGATCAATCGTGGTAAAGCATGATGATGCAAGTATTACCCTCATCAATGATCAGCCAGCACTCTCTATTTTAAAGACAGCGAAACCAATCCATGCCACACCAAGCTGAACCCTCTCTGTGCCAGGGACTTTGGACAGTGTGTACAACACTATGGGGTTTTCTGTGCCAAACAACACGTAACGCACACACAGGATTTCCACCCTGTTTGACATAGTGGTGGCTTAACTTGAGAAATGTCATTGAACTTTGCTGACCAAGCAGTATGAAGATGTTCAAATATGTGACAAAAAGAAAGCATGTACTTCAGCACATTAAATTTATAAGAATTACACTGCTGCTACCAATTGCAACAGAGATCTATGGACAAATACCACCATGCTGATTAACAGTTTACTCAATCTTTATTCTATGAATGACTGTTGCTGAATCTTAATTCTAAAACTACTGTGCATGAGAAATATTGAGTGTGGGAAATCCAGTCACAGACTGGTTTTTACTATTTTCAGGCTGCTAGCCTTTATTTCCCACCCCAGTGTTTTCATAGCTTCACACGTACACAATGCCAGGGCTCTGTCAGCACACAGGACCATATTGTCTGTTTCTTTATCCCATATCAGAAAAGAATTTGCCGCAATAGGTTCACACACTTGGCTATCCGCGGTCACATTAATATGAAACTCCTTGCAGTAATTTGCCCTATGCAGCATGTGTAAACGACAGCAAATTAAATAAATTTTTTGCATCGTAATGCGAAAACCGATATTAAACTCCCGTGCGTGAATGCACCTATTGTTTAAGGGTGCACAGAGGGAAAGGACAGGGGAAAGCGGGAGAGGGCTACGATGGACGGCTTACCTGACAGGGCGCTTTGAGGCACAGATGATGAGGTCAGACCAGAGAAGGATCCTCCGCAGCTTGCGGCCGCCATCCGTCCATTCCACTAAGAAGCCTTGTCTTAGGAGCTCTCTCTTCTGTACCAGCAAGGAGAAGACGCCACCAGAAGATGGAATTAAGAAAAGAGAAGCAGGGAATGTAACACATGAAGCATCGAATCAGTTACTACTCTGTATACCTATACATTCAAATCATTATCGCATGACCTGTGACATGGGTAACTTGTACAATATTGTACAAAACTTGTAACTTGTACAATATTGCACAAAACTAGTAACTTGTACAATATTGTGTGGGGGTGAGGGCAGGAGGTTCAAAAAAAAAATATTTAAAAACGTTTAAAAAGGTTGATATAACCCAACGTCATCAATATCAATCATTTTGCCACTATGTACAGATGGATTCCACTTGCCTTTTAATCCTGGTTATTACAGACCATTTGGAATATTTTACTCACCATTGATTATTATGCCTGTCATAAACATTTGGTAATTCTAATGAGGGGGATTTTTGAAATTTAGAAAACTGGACACATGCCAGAAACCTCTGCCAGAAGCAAAAATTTTGTCAAATTTTACCTTGTCAACCGTCATGTCTCTTTCAGAGTCTCTTCAAGAATGTGTTGAAATGAAAAATGTTTCAATTAGCACCTGCCTTTTAGTTCGACTTCTGTGAGAACAAGTCTTGGAAGAACAATGATCTATCCCACATGCGTCAATTGCCCCTAAGAATAGCTGACGATGTGAAAACGTCTCATATTTCCATTGTCTACGAGAACATCATGTGAATTTGACACCACACAACTGCTCACGTCTGAAACTGTGACGCACGCCAAGGTTCAGACATACTGCTGCGCTGAGTGGCATGAATAAACACATCAACTCCAAAGAGGTGGAGGAGGGGGTTTGGGTGGGGATTCCCCCCCCCCCCTAACAATTAGTTGGTTTTATTGGGGGGGGGGGGGGGTTAAAGACCTGATGTAGAAAGTAGTTGTTTGGAAATGAGTAGACACTCACTCCAGATTACGTCATGGTTGGTAGTTCTACTGCACGCTTGCGCTGGAAAACAACACAAAGGAACACACAAAACCCTCTGGTCTACGCTTACAAATGTCAATGAACTCATATCTACTATGTGACAAGGCAATAAGAAAAGGATTGTCTCTTTTTCCATATTCAATTGTTGCAATTGCCCAAACTGCCCAAGGTGCACTTTCTTGTCACTGTAGTCTATGTGACACAGTAACTGAAAACACTTGGGCCCAAATTCACGAAGGTGGTACAAATGAAACCATGGTTTAAACCATGGACAAAAACCATGCAGCGCCAAGTGGCGCACGAAATATATCTTTACGAAATTGGTAATTTCGTCGACAAAATGACCGTTTCATTAACGAAATGTTCATTTAGTTACAAAATGTTGTCATTTCGTTACAAAATAAACATTTCATTGACGAAATGACTGATTTCGTAACGAAATATTCCATGCGACACATGGCGCTCCATGGTTTTTGTCCATGGTTTAAACCATGGTTTCATTTGTATCACCTTCGTGAATTAGGGTCTTGATGTCTAAATTGTGGTCTGGAATTTAATACGGAAGCATCTCTTTTCAGTCAATTTGATTGTTACTTTTTGCCGCAAAGAAATTATCTTTAAAAAAAAAATAAAAGTATCACCTACTCGATGCAAAAATCCTCAATTTTTAATAGATAAAATGCAGTACCCACTGAAATAGGGATTGGAACTATCACTGACTACAGTATGTCCCCCAAAAAAATTACAATCGGATTTTTTTTCATTGATAATACCCAATATAATTAAATATAACATCTTAGATCTATTTTGAAGAAAACCCCTGTCAATTTGGTTAAGCGGTCACAGAGAAATGTGGATTGTTGTAAAGCATGTCATGGGTCTGATTCTTCCAAGTTTATCGCTTGGATGCTCTTGGAACTGCATATCAATGTGTAAATACAATAGACAGAACCTGGAGGGAAAGGATTCCCGACATGCTCTACAAAATTCCTCATTTCTCTTTGACCACTGAAGCAAATTGCATGGGGTTTTCTGTAAGATGTGGGCAATGAGTTATAGTTTCATACCCTGAAATTGTGTTTGGATTGATTCGCTATTTTTAAAGTTATCGTTGCGGAGGGTACCATTGGATATGACACCTGTCTAGCAATCAGGTCATTGGTTTGCGTCCCACCCGAGTGAGTACATGGTACATGGTATGTATGCCTATGATTTATATCATGGCTATTATTCAAACACTGATGTTCTGGTGTTCATTTACGTCATTGAAGGGCAATTTGTCAATCAGTCGCAACAGAAGTATCACCTTTTCACTATCTCTGATTTATGTTTGCGGAGATTTGTGTTTGAATAGAATTGCAAGATAATAAACCAGCAGCGATTTCTATTGAGTGATCTACCAGTAAATCTCAATCCCCCCCCCCCCCATTAAAATGATCTATGGTAATACAGTATTTGGCTCATATTTCTAGATGCTATCACTGTAGCACACAAGGAACAGGTTACCAATATTGCAAACTCGATAAGAAAAAACACCCAAATACTAAGTACGTATGTGTGTCTTTTGACTCAGAAGCCCATTCGTTGCTTTGTACTCGTACCTGGTACATTCATCTTCATGACAGCTATAACAGAAGAAGCAAAACAAAGTCAATGCACTGCTTCTCCCCTGAGCACTGTCAAATATTGGATCAGATGGTGAGCAAAGTGCATTATGATTATGACTCATTTCATACATCAACTGAAACAAATCACACTTTCCGTACACATCTCTTCCCTGCCCCCCACCCCCCTTGCTCTCTCTCTCTTTCTACTATATGTGGTACACAAGTGGATGATGTACAATGTATCAACTCCATGTGACAATCACACCATAGACGTTTGATACCTTCTGTATTGAAAAGCAAGGTTTCCATTTGAGTACCAGGTATTCTAGAAGTTGTACATAGTTTGTCGCAAACCTTTGCATTATTCCAAAAAATGAATATATTATATTCAAGATGTAATTCTCTGCTTCCAAACAGGAATTTTTATGGAACAGTATTTATTTGGCGCATTACCAGCCCCCTTACAACAATGTTTTCATCTCAACAGCAGTATTCATCTTTATGGTACAAGAAACCAACAAGATTTTCATCCTCCCCTCTACCAAACTGAATTAGTCAAGTAACAATTTTTCATCGAGGTCCCATTTTGTGGAATACTTTACCAAATGAACTGAAAAACTGCAAATCATCGCAGCAGTTCAGAAACAGCTTTAGATGCACTTTCCATATTTAATAGCATCATAGTTTTGTATATATTCTGCCAGTATTTTACTCTTTATTATTTTCCTTCTTCAGCCTGTATTCCATTTGTGTTCTACATATTTTGTACCATATCATTTTAAGTTGAGAAAGTCTTGTATTTACTTTGGGACCTTTTCTCCAACAAGCCTGAAGGCTTTAATTGGTCCCCCACAATGAATATGTTTACACTATGACGCTATTCTGTTTTACAAACGATAATCCTGCCAGTTTGTTTCCTATAGGTGCATAGGGTACCAAAGACAGCTGTGTGAGGCAGTGACAATAGCAAGATGGAACTTGGTTTTGGTGTACCACTGTATCGTCGCTTGCCCGGAAGAAGGGAACGAGCGCGCGAATACGCGTAAAAAATAGATTTCGAGAAAATCGCAATTTAAAGTTTCAATTGACTATATCTTTGATATTTGAATATCAATACTGCTGAAAATTCACAAGTGAACAGATAATATTCCAATTTGGTACTAGCTAAAGTGGCTATAATGAATAATCTACAAATCTTATGATATTGCTTATGATCTTACCTCATGCAGGTCTTTTCTCGAAATCTATTTTTACGCGTATTCGCGCGCTCGTTCCCTTCTTCCGGGCAAGCGACGGTATGATGTCAAGAGCGTGTATGACATTAAAGGGGAAATCCAGTCCAAATTATAAGTTAGTCTGTTAAAAAAGAGTAAAATCTTACGAGTTCAGCAGTAAAAATTTGACTGAAATCGGACGAAAAATAAGAAGTTATGGCATTTTGAAGTTTTGCTAATTTCTGCAAAACAGTTCTTGAACAGTGGATATGAATATGCAAATGAGTGAGTTAACCATGTTATAACCTTACATTTTTCCATTGATCGTGTATAAAAATATGACGAAAATTCAATGTTTCTATCATTGAAGTCTGAACATGATGTTATTCCTGGTTGAATAACTACAGAATAGTGATCATTTAGATATACAAGAATTTGAGCGTTGGGCATAATTGCGTTTGAAAAAAAAAAAAAAAAAAACTGGAAATTGCAAAATTTTATGTACAAACAACATGGTAAGTTGTGAGGGAATGATATGCTCACTTTGCCATTTGCATATTCATATTGACCGTTTAAGAACTGTTTCCCAAAAAATTAGCACAACTTCAAAATGTCACACCTTCCTTATTTTTCATCCGATTTCGATCAAAATTATACTGTTGAACTTGTAATATTTTACTCTTTTCTTATCAGATTAACTTATATTTGGACTGGATTTCCCCTTTAACAGTTTTTTGTACTTTGGGTGCCGACCAATAGAAGCACAGGACATTGTACACAATGTCAAAAGTCCCTGACACAGGAAGGGTTGAAAATGACAACAAAGGAACCGAAAGGCCAAGACCCTGCCTAAGTTCCTGTCTGCTTCAGGAAGTGGCGTCAATACAATAATTTCATTAATCCCCACATAACTTTGACAACAATTATGATTAGTTTTGATCAGGTCTATTCAATCTGAGCTCAAGAACATGTGAAATAAAAGGCATCTCTCCAGTTTCATGACAATTGTACATCGAAACTACAGTGATTCAGTGTTACTGTGTATTACACAGCCATCTGCTGAAAATGTTGTTATTGACACAGGATGGTATTTGATGAGTCTGGTATCAATATGCAAATAGTGATAAAGTGTATTAGTTGTAGTGACATCTAAAATTGCTTGTGGGTATGATAAGAAGGCATTTCAACTCTAAGCACCCTTACTGTGAGTTATCAACAGTTGTTGTCATTCCTGCCAGCTTTTTATAGTGACTACAATTGAAAGCATAAATGTAGAATGTTTCTCTAAAATTGGATTTAAACCCTTGAGGATGGGCAGATTTTGCTACAACATGCAGTTTCCCATAGATGATTGCCCGAGTAGACGCGGGACTCGACCTCAACGGGATAAGTCACTATTTCACTTTTCTTTTCTTTTTCTTTTTCTTTCTTTTTTGAATTGCAGCTTATAATTTGAAAATGCAAATCCTACAAATTTAGTTTTGATCATGCTAAGCTGCATAAATTGAAAACAAAAAGTCTTGAGCAAAGTAGGCTACCAGCCTAAATACATATTTGTGGTCCCAACAAAGCTTACAAAACTCATTTGCCAAAACTTGTCAAAACAATGAACTTCATGCAATCAAAACCTTTCAGGGTTTTACTGTAAAACATGATATATTCCCGGCATTAATATTTCGCGAATTGGAGCCGACGGCCTTTTTTGTGGCATGAAATTTTCGCGAACTGCCACTGGCATTCAGTGCATATAGTGTACAAAAGAACTTTCGAGTGCATTTTAATTTCGCCAATCTTCACGCTCGCGAAATTCGCGAAATTAAAATGCACGCGAACATTTCTCGTTCTACAGTACTTGTACACATACAAAATGATGCCCTTTTTCATTAAAAAAAAGGACAAAAAGTGTTTTCATGTATTTATGTAAAGAGCTTCATGAAATTTCTACAGCCCCTACGACAAGGAAAAAAATGGACCCCTATTATTTGACAAAATATATCTGAACTTTATACCCTAGACATGATCACATTGCCAAAAAGCCAGAGATACATGTTTCATACTAAACCCCAACAAAATGTTGTTCTTCACAGGGGGAGATAATGTGTCTGATCTAGTCTCTGATGTACTAAGCATACATCTGGGTCATACAAAAGAATTAGATGTGTGAGCATTTGGGCATGTCACATTGTAATCCCTATGAGCTATACCATAAGTGGGGGAATTCCACACGTTCTGGTCTTTTCAGATCTATACCGGGAGTGGAAGAACTAACCCAACCAACAACACCTGATCGTAATCTTCTGTAGACAGAATGTGGCGATCAAGGCTGATTTTTTTTTCTTTTTTGTGTGTGTGTACAAGTATTTTTGATAATTAAGAAAAAGAAAGAATGGAATGTCTACTTCTATTCTCTTCAAGTGAACCAAAATCTTTGTTAGTTGACAAGATGCTCAATCCTTTGTGTGTGTTGAGTGCCGTTTGGCATAGAGAACCCCATAGCAGTGTACACACTGTCCACAGTCCCTGGTACAGACAGGGGTAAACTGTTTCACATCAACTTTGAATCTCTGAATACAAATGATAAAAAAGATTGACTGTTTACCCCTTTGACTTCCAGCATAACAAACACATCATGACAGAGAAGCTTGTCAGTGTGACTGGATGCATAAAGTCTTCAAAAACAGATTTGTGTCCCCCCCCCCCCCCCAACCCACATACAAGGAGGGGAGAGGGGTACACAAAGATAATCATTTACCTATTTGATTTCTGGCATGACAGTTAACATAGCACAATATCTATTTCATGAGGCAATTAGGGAAAATACGGTTAAGAGGAGGGGGGGGGGGGGGACATGAGTGTACCTTGGGGTGGCGAATAAGTCGTTGTTCACCACTATTTCATGACTTGATTTGCTTGTACTTTAGTTCCCCATACAAATTTCTCCCCCTGCCCCTTAATCTATTTATGACACACTGATCAAATTCGGCACTCTCAGCCCCAAGTGCAAACATCGCTGGATGGGTCCAAATTGGTCCGCCTTCCTGACAGCCATTCATCCTCACCTGCAAGTCATGTTTGTGTTTATCATTACTTAAATATTTGAGCAGCGTACAAACTTTGACGCACACAATCCATCACTCTCTCTCTATCTCCCCTCTGTCAATATCTCTCGGGGCATTGGTGTTTCAATCTATCCATCAAACAATATTTTATTATACTTCCAACTAAATATTTCTGCTAATATCTATCAATCTACCTATCAATCTAACAAGCCAAAACATATCTTCACATATATATATATATATATATATATATATATATATATATATGTGTGTGTGTGTCATGTATCTACCAATAACTCTCACCAACACTATCTTTCCGTCTCTCTGACTGTCTGTCTGTCTGTTTGTGTGTCTATCTATCTATCTATCCATCCATTAATACGTATATACATACATACATAATATACATTACATAAAACACATCTATCTTTCTCTTTCTAATAGTTGGTTATTTGATTTCAGCTTCTAACATAAAACAACAAAACAATTTTTACAAATCATCTCATAATTATTGTTCACTTAAAAATGTTTCTTTTCTTTTTCTTATCTTTCATTTTTGTGGGAGGTAGGTATCTAATCTCTCCCTCTTATCATGACATTACTTTAAATTCTGCAATATATCGGTAGGAAAAAAAAGCTACTAACACTGTATTACATAAATGCAATAAGAGGCTGCCTAAGGCACATAATTCTCTATCAGGGAAAATGTTCCAAAAGCCCTTTCCCAAGAAGCTACTGCACACGTATACTGGGTCCAGTAATTTGCTGAAATTTGCCTGGTATGGGGAAGTAATTGTGTTCATTTCGCTGCCAGGCACACCCCCTCCGGTGACAGCTCAAGTACATCAAGTCTAGTGGCTTACAGTTTATCAAAACACATTTGATAACTTGAATTGGGCGTCATTATTCAATCATGCCACTCATGTGATGGAGGGGGGGGGGGGAGGGGAGTGGAAAGAAGGAAGGGGAGTATTACAGCTCATGGTTGTTAGATGTGTGTTGTGAGGTTTGCTAACAAACATTGCATTAGGAGTCTACAGTCCTAATGTAGGCAAGCTTGCTTGAGGTTACTTGCTGGCAAGTGTGAGAAGTCAAAATAAAAGAAACCATGGGCTTTTATTATACTTACTGGGTACTGGCAGGGATGGGTAGAATCTGAATACAAGCAGATGTTACAAGTCTACTTGACACTGTCTACTTGACACGTGACACTCTTACACTGTTACCCCTTTCACAATAACTCGATCAAGTAATCTCAGAAATGCTGCACTTTTCCTGGATGCAGTATATATATATATATATATATATATATATATATATATATATATATATATATATATATATATATATGTTATTTATATATACATTTTTTTTTTTTGGTACCAGAGAAGTAGACATTCATTCTAGAACTACATTTATGCAATCAGACCCCATGGATTCAACATAGGGTGTGTGCATGTACACGAATATAGTACAGGCATGTGTTTTTGTGTTGGACCATGTACGCTATACAGCATAATAGGGCTTGTGTTTTCATGTCTAGTACCACTGTATACATATACTGCTCTCTGGCAAGAGAGGATTTCTGTCGGGTCCATTTCTCTCCTCTGGCCCTGCTGTTGAAATGAACTTCAGGAAGCAGGAAACGGCAGATGGAAGTTCTCGTCTGTCTACGAGATAAACAACGTTACACTATATCACTGAGAGAGACCACAACAGACGGGGAGCAACTGTGATGGATTACACATCCATCCACGGGATGTTGGTCCATTGACGCGGTTGACCCGGCCCCGCCCGACAACGGCACCATGCCCTACTACCATTGGTGGTTACCCATCTCTTTGAAAAACATCATTGTACCCATCACCACCACCACCAGCACTACCATTTGGGCTCAGTGAACATTCCCAGCACAAGAAAATATTGTACAGTGATGATCAAAAAAGAAGGAGGATGGGGCATAGTAGTTTGGAGGAAACATGATGTATGGGAGAGATGGGAGTGAGTGCAAGAGGAAGAGAATGACTAGTGTGAAGAAAGGGGACAAATGGAGGGAGAATGGTAAAGAAGACGGCAAAGACTAGTAATGATGTTGCCATGGTGATGAACCCATAATACAACTGCTACAGCACGCAGAAGGACCAACATGTGTAAAGGAGCAAACCCACAAAGAGGAGATTATAAAGAAAGAAGCAAGGGGAGATAGAGAAAGGGGAGATGGGGAGGAAAAAGAAAGAGAGAGAGAGATACATCATATGCACAAAAATTGGAGGGTTTCTGGCACTGAAAGTAGAGATAGCCAGGGATACATGTCACACATGAATGGCAAAAACTGAAACAAGGTGGACAGAATGAATATGAGAAATGAATTGAAATGAGAAAGAATAGCAAAGTAGAAGAGGAATAGAGGAAAAAGACAAAGAAGAGAAGATAAGGGCAAGAAGAAGAAGAAAACATAGAAAAAAAAGAGAAAAAAGAAGAAGGAGGAGATAATGAGGAAATGAAAAATTAAAGGGATCGTATAGTTTTGGTTGAGACCTAACTCCAGGTTTCTAACATTTTTTGGTAAGATAATAAGAAACCTCTTATGAAATATGAAAAAGCAGGTAATTCCATGAGGAATTCAACATTTATTTGATGAAAATTGGTTTTGAAATGGCTGAGATATCCAAAACAGTGCGATCCTAATAAAATGTGGGACCCACCCTTTATTACGATTGCTTTGTTTTACCTTGTTTTTGGATGTTTCAGCCATTCCAAACTCGATTTTCATCAAGTAAATTTGAATTCCTCTTAAAATGGTATGCTCTGTACTATTTCATAAGTGTTTTCTTGGTATCTCGCAAAAAAGTTAAAAGCCCAATTCTCATCTCCACCAATACTGTACCATCCCTTTAATGTAGCAGAGGAAGCAGACAAGAATGAAAGGACAGAAAGAAGGGATAAAAAAAGAAAGATGGAGAAGAGGAAAAGAAAGTAGAAGGGAAAGATGAGGGACAAAAGGAAGGAAAGAAGGGGAAATGAATGAATGAATGAATGAATGAATGAATGAATGAATGAATGAATGAATGAATGAATGAATGAATGAATGAATGAATGATTGTGGTTTACCTGCTTAGTGCTGTGAATCTCTCTGGTAGCCTCATCCACCTGCTTAAAGAATCTCTTGGTCTTCTCCAGCACCTGGCTAAAGATGCTGTGGTCCTCATGATGTTCTGGTGTGTGCTTCAGCAAATCCTGCACAACATTGAGGTTGGGGAAAGCAAGAGTGAAGGACAGAGAGAGAGAAAAATGTATCAGAGTATAATTCAACTTTGACATTCAAAGTGATATTTATGAATCTAGTCATAAACTCACTAATAAACTAAATCAACTTCAAAATAAACTGAATCAAAGAGAGGAAAAGAATGCATATATGTGTTCTTCAACTGAAAAAAAATATATATATATTTGATATTTATTTGTTTATTCAGTTTTATTTGAACAGGGTAGCTTTATCAGTAGGCAGGTATATACTTCCTTTCCAGGGGAAACTGAATACATACAATCAAACAATCAACTAGACAACGACATGAATGAGATAAGATTTCATTCATGTATTAAAAGAAAAGTCACTTTAATGAATGAAGTACAAAAGGAGAACGAAACCCAAATTATTTTTGTGGTAGAGTGAATGTAGCAGTGTTTGTAGTAAGCATCAGTAAAGTTTGAGGAGTATTGAACAATCAGTTCAAAAGTTATGAAAGTTTAAAGTTTCAGCACACCATTGCTGGATGGGAGGACTCCAACAGTTTGTGATGTCATTGCATGGCAGTGATATAAAGAAAATATAAAGAGGATTCCACACATCTTCACTTTACTAGCATAATGAAAGAGCTTTCTATACACATGTACCTCTTACAGAAGGCAGGGGAATAATATTACCCTTGACATATGTCAGTCACAAGTTGAGGAAATGCACACTTTCCATAAAAAGAATGAAATTTTGTGGAATTCTCTTGATATCTTGACTGCATATCATTTAATAGAGAAAGAGTACACACTTGAATAAACTTCAAAGGAGTGGTGACTAACTTTACAAATATTTCATGGTATATATAACTTTATCTCTAATAAGTACTACAATATGACACTACTCCTAATTTCCGCAGTATATTTCCTGTCTATCAAGCATTACAATCAAAACACTTTCTATAGATCACTGCTTGCAAAAGAACAAACACATAATAAATGAATATGTGGGCCTGGATTGTGAAGTGCCATTTCCATACTTTGGGGTTGCACAGCTAATTTTGCTGTCTTGGACACTACTTGCATAAATGTCCATTCCAATGGTTGAGCCCATCAAAGCAAAGTTCCTTGGCCCTTGCTTGGTTTTGGTTTTAAAGGGATGGTACAGTATTGGTGGAGATGAGAAATGGGCTCATTAACTTTTTGCGAGATACCAAGAAAACACTTATGAAATAGTACAGAGCATACGATTCTAAGACGAATTCAAAGTTTATTTGATGAAAATCGGGTTTTGAATGACTGAAACATCCAAAAACAAAGTAAAACAAAGCGATCGTAAAAAAGTGTGGGTCCCACACTTTATTAGAATCGCTCTAATTCGAATATCTCAGCCATTTCAAAACCAATTTTCATCAAATAAACGTCGAATTCCTCATGGAATTACATGCTCTTTCATATTTTATATTTCATAAGAGGTTTCTCATTATCTCACCAAAAAATGTTAGAAACCTGAAATTAGGTCTCAACCAAAACTATACGATCCCTTTAATTAGTAATTGTCTCCACTGCTTTGTTTTTGTTGTTGCTGCTGCTGCTATCCCAGGGATTACCAAAAATTTCACACAGCTCGAAAGTAAATATGACGCTACCGTGCAAATCAGTAACGCTCAATGCAATGAATCGCAAGCCAAGGAAGAAAAAGAGTGCATTCAACCTCTGTGAAATGTTTACACCCGCTACGGTTTCTAACCTCGCAGAGAAACAGAAGCCAGTATCAGCTGACTACAGGGCGACAAGGAGCATGGACCGACACAAGAGGAAATGTACTATGGCAAAATCAAAACTATAGATTTCCCCTCTTCACAGGTTTCGACAACAAATTAAAAAATAACAAATAAATGAATAAACAGATAAGGCTGACCACTTAAAACTGAAAACGCAAACAGTCACGGCAATGCACGCAAGTTTAGAAAGAGATCACATTCAAATAACAAAACAAAAACAAATCCAAATTGAAAGCATTGAAATTTTCAGTGAAAATCGTGACTTGGTGTATCTTGCTTACACTGAGAAACTATGTGGAGATAATACATAAACTTTTACTTCTATCAAGGTGTGTCTCATGGTAGCTCTTTGGGGAAGTACAGCATCTCTGAACTACCATAGTTATAGTTTTGGTTGGGATGGGGTATTCAGATTTTAAAGGGATGGTATGATTTCGGTTGAGGTTCGAATTCAACTCTTAAAGGGTGTGTACAGTTCTGGTTGAGGTGAGGATTTAGCATTTAACGTTTTGC
This sequence comes from Diadema antillarum, assembly GCF_040938485.1. Taxonomy (NCBI): domain Eukaryota; kingdom Metazoa; phylum Echinodermata; class Echinoidea; order Diadematoida; family Diadematidae; genus Diadema; species Diadema antillarum. The sequence goes on along the minus strand of NW_027271466.1, from coordinate 1,714,215 downwards.
GAGATATTCAGAAAGCACTCTATAAGATGTCAAAGAGCATGCAATTCTAAGGGGGTATTAAAAGTTTATTTGATGAAAATCGGTTTTGAAATGGCTGAGATATCCAAAAACAAAGTGAATCAAAGAGATCCTAATAAAGTTGTGGCATGTCGCCTTTTATTATTAGCACTTTTTTTGATATCTCAGCCATTTGAAAACCAATTTTCATCAAATAAACATTGAATCCTTCTTAAAATTACATGCTCTTTCATATTTCATAAGAGGTTTCTCATTATCTCACTTAGGAATGTAAAAAAACATGAATCCCCACCTCAACCAGTACTGTACAGGCCCTTTAAAGGGATGGTATAATTTCGGTTGAGATTCGCATTCAACTCTTAATGTTTCGTGCAATAATTAGAGACCACTTATGAAATTACCATCGTATGACCTCCTGTTTATGGATATCTCAGCAATTCCAAAACCAATATCCATAAACAAACTTTAAATTCCTCAAGGAATTGTATGCTCTTTTATATTTCATGATAAAGAGGTTTCTGATTATCTCACAGAATGTTGGAAACCTGAAGCCCCATGTCAGCCTAAACTATACAATTCTTTTTCACCTACACGTATTGTCACCAAATACAAATGACAATGCTGTACCAGCTATCAACAGCTTTTTAAATTTGTAAACAATATTGTGCTCTGGCAAATAGTAACTCTGGCAAAGACATGAACTACTTTGCATTGCAAGAGTACAACATTTGCACAGTTTTGTAGAGCATGGAATGGGCATGAAATGTGTGCACGAAAATATCTCATCAGTCTCATTCCCTGTCTGTTAGGCACATGAAGATGTGTATCAAAGGCTTGCTTGCTCTGATCATTTGGTGTAGACAATGTATATTTCAGTCTTCCACATTGTCCAGCACACAGCTCAATGCTTGCTACATTTAGACAGCTCTCCAGTGGCAAAATATCTTCACACCTTTTTTTTTTCTTTTTTTTTTCTTTGGTCATGCATGGATTCATTCATTTAAAAAAAAGGGGGGGGGGGTAAAAAAGGAGCTTCGGTGTCCTGCCATGCTGCTCACTAAATAAGTGTTCTCTTTTGAGGGGACAAGGGCATCACAATCCACAAGAGATTTTTAGAATCCATGCTTGGAGAGTTCGGAGTACACAGTGAGCTCTGAGTAGTTACTGTAGCACACTGCTGCTGTAGACTGTTTTGGCCGGAGGGGGGGAAGAGACATGTCGCTATTGTTAAAGTGTCCCACAGACTTTGTAGTGACTGTGTGGTCTTTCTTTAGATTCTATTTCTTTTTAAAAACTACATGAACCAGATGTTTCCCTGTCATAAAATGCATTTATTCATACTGTTCAGGGTTTAATAGTCTGCCTTCCAGACACCCCTTTTGTAATAATCACCACCAAATGAATGAGGACAGCGTCCATACGAATCAACACCAAATTTCTTTTTGGTTGATCTCCCAGGCTATCTATGAACTACAGTAATTGATTAACTACACACAACAGGAACATGTTACATACGTTAAAGGGATGGTACAGTATTGGTGGAGATGAGAATTTAGCTTTAAACTTTTTGCAAGATACCAAGAAAGCAATTATGATATAGTACAGAGCATACCATTTTAAGAGGAATTCAAAATTTATTTGATGAAAATCGGGTTTGAAATGACTGAGACATCCAAAAACAAAGAAAAACAAAGCGATCGTAATAAAGTGTGGGTCCCACACTTTATTGAAATCGCTCTTTTTTTTATATGTCAGCCATTTCAAAACCAATTTTCATCAAATAAATGTTGAATTCCTCATAGAATTACATGCTCTTTCATATTTTATAAGAAGTTTCTCATTATCTCACACACAAAAAAAAAAATGTTAGAAACCTGGAATTAGGTCTCAACCAAAACTGTACGATCCCTTTAAAAGTATTACTGAACAGAAAAAATATATATAATTCTTGAGGAGAGGAAGCAATCAAGAAAAAAAAATGAACTGACTTTGCTATAACATGCATTTCCCATTCACCCCAGCCTGAGAATACACGGGATTAGTCTTCAATGGGTTTAAAGCCTATTCCACTCAAAATTATTAGAACAAATGTATTGACACCTTTGAACTCAAGTGCACTCAAAGAAATAACACTTCATAATCTAAGTGCGTTTTCAAACACTATAAATGATTCTACATCTCATGTATACATATTGTATATTATCTAAATAAACAGGGCAGTGGCCCAGGGCCACTAAAAATTGGTGTCGGACTATCAGATTTATCTTTTGATGGCCCAATTTGGCAACTAAAGGGCTTTTCACACTTGTAAATTTTTGCTTAGTCCCGTACCAACGGTGGGGCTAAGGGGGGGGGGGGGGGGGAGGGGGGGGCCTTAGCCCCACCGTTGGTACGGGACTATCCTTAGCCCACTTTCTGTTTACACTCGTTTTTGCCAAAGTGGGCTAGCCCCACCGATAATCCCATACTATCTGGCCCTGCAAAATTGCAGGGTTAGCACCGCAATTGCGGTGCCAAGCAAGTGAGTATAAACAGAACGAAAAAATAATCCTGGGCTAAGCGACGGAGATGAAGTCCGACCCCCACTGACCAATCAGAAACGAGGTAATCAAGTGCTGCCGGTGCGTGCGTGTAGGTGTACAGTACATAGCGTAATCATGAATATTCATGTGATTTGGAAAGTAACGGACTAAGAAATACGAGTGTAAAAAGGTCAATTTTCTCCTTAGCCTCAGACAAGAGCTTAGTACGGGACTAATTGGCGAGTGTAAAAAGCTGAAGAAATTGGTGCGGGACTAACGATAGTCCTGGGTCAGAGAAAGTACGGGGTTAAGAAACACAAGTGTAAAAAGGGCTTAAGATTCCAAATGGATTGTTACTTTTGCTATATATATATATATAAGGTGAAGTGGGCTCAGCCTCGTACGTTGTGGGTGCTGCATTATTCTATTTATAGGAATGACTGCTCGCAGACTATTAAAGGCTATTAGTGAACATACTGCAACGTGTGTGAGCAGTCATTCCTTCGTCACACCTATATATGATATGTAACATAAACAAATTTAACACTTTTTAGCACAGCACACTGTTGATTATATTGAAACAAAACAAATAAACAAAAAACTTCCCTCCCTCTAAATCAATGGAAGATTCCACCTTTTCATACTTACCATTGACAAACCTCTACCCCTAGAAGATCAGTCTATTATAGACAATATAGATTGATCAATCAATCTAAAGGCAATTGACCCTCCAACACACACGCACAAATTGCAAATAGGCGTGACATCATCGGTGTGATATCATCCCGGACTTTTGGCGGACACCTCCCTCTTTGTAGTAGCAAAGACAATTTTAGCGACATCTGACTCAGAAGATCTACTCAGCACCTCAGATTCAGTGACACCAATGCATCACCCCGCAAAATTTAATTCATTTACAGGCCAGTGTGAAAATAGAAATTGCCTGTCTGTTGCGTGGTTGACTATGTCTACCTTTAAGCATGAGAATCGTATGGCTCCACCCTCTTCACTTTCCTTTCTCCATCTCTTCTTTCTATCTCTCTATCCCACATCCTTATTCTCTCTGAAGGTGATTGCCCTTATGCTCATCTTATAAACCTTTTGGGAGTCTCCCATCACCCCCCCCCCCCCCAAAAAAAAAAAAAAAATGGGAAAGAAATTGAAACAAAGAGACAAAAGAAGTGAGGTTTACATAAATATTCTTCAGAGAAAGATGTTTCCAAGTGAAGACCTTCGTCAGTGTAGGAAGACAGAGAGCTATGAATTAAAATCCAAAGTGAAAAAAATGAACATGCAGCAATGGTATTACCGAAAGTCAGTTGGTCTTATTAAATGACATCCTCCAAGCCATTTAAAGTTTGTGTGTCCCTTTTGCAATCCTGAAAGTTAGATTCCTTTCATAAGCTGGTATATTGGAGAGGTAGGTAATTATAAAGATGGTTTCTCAAAACAACAAACTACCAACTTCTTTATGATGGAGGGGGAGGCAATACTATAGATTCGGAGAGCATTTATATTTCTTGAATTTGAAATACTGTACAAGAAGAATACAATGCCATTCACATCACAATCACCTGACTATATCAACTATTTTGAGGTATAACACAGGAAATGCTCACTTCATGCAAGACTGGCAGTGAAAGGGTCACAGCCTTCTACATTTATTGTCTGCTTTTCCCAAAAAATTGTCACAGGTCAGTCTCCCAGCTTTAGAAAAAGAAGGTCAGTTATAGGTCAAATTCTCACTGCATGTAATTCTTTGAGTACTATATTCTTCAAGACATGAGATGAATTACCAAACAGTATAGTACGATGTACTTGCACATCCCCAAATGAAATACTAATTAACGATCATATCATTATATGCATACACTTTGAGCAAAAGAAAAAAAAAACATCTACAACTTGCTGAAAGATACTGATGCTCTGACAGACGCAGATATGAGAGGTGATGGATTTTTTTTTTCCTCAATGGTAAACAAGAATAAACTTAGAATGAGTTATGAACTGCGCTATTACCAATGCTAGATCTATGGATTGAAACTTAGTGGAAAATTGGGACGGTTTGCCAGGGGGGTTTACCGATGTACCTCAGAGATGCAAAAACTCTTCTGCAAACCTGCGCCCAGACCGGACCAGGGAAACACTGAATAAAATGCAATGTCTAGTGACCCCCTTAATGGCACAAAGTTTGCCGTCTGGCAGCTGGTCAAACACAGCGTGCCACCAGAGAAGGGTCTGGCAACGAGCCTACACCATGAAGTAACACCTTCATCAATTATCAAACTTTATGGCGGGGAGAACGAAAGTGAGTCACGCTCAAACGCAGCTGCATGGCATTGAACGATGGGGGGAAATTATGACTGGGGAGGGGGCGACAAAAAATGTACAGGAGCCACAGAAAACAAAAAGTCAATGACTTTGATCTGGTGCGCACCTCTCTGCTGCACAGAGCAGAACTGTGAAATCTGTAATTGCCCATTTGGCTTGCCATATGCTTTGCCTCTTGACTCGATGTCACATGAAACACAGATCATTTCACACCATCACAAGACTGAAATAAATTCACAAGGCCTTCCAGCTGGACATTTGATGTGACATGTCTGTTTTAATTTTATTCATTTTATTATTTCTTTGGAGGGGGCAGTGGAGATTCGAAGGTAAGGGATGTAAGAACACAACAATACACTGAGTATAATTTGGATGTAATGCAGCAGGAACAAGAGTTTCACACAAAGTGAAGTACAGATACAGTACAAGAAGCCTCAGTCACATTCCTATACTGTCTGATTTGTGCTAAAATATTTGACTCTACAATAGAATCTATGTTTCATTTTGATTGATGGTTTCATTTCTAGTCAATAAAACCTTTGGGGAGAAAGTTCTACTCTGTTTGGGGTAAATCCCTTCTAAATGGAAGAGCTCCTGGACGGAAAATGACATAATCATGCACCAGTCATTTCTACATGCAAAGCACTACCAATGATCCTGAACATATCAATGAAATTGAAGGACATATTTTACCACAGTTTTCTTTTACTGTAACTGAGGGACAGGATATTGCTTTTGTTTCTTTTAGATCGGTTTCCTTCATTAACACGGTTCTGTCTTGCAGAGAAACAACAGCTTGAAGTTTTGAGTTCTGCATGTGGATTGGGGAAGCAACACGTATTTGGTTTGGGGTTTTCCAACAACTTCCCTATCCTGTGAAACCGAGCCGCCACAAGTGGCTGCTTCATGATGTTCTGACATGCTAAGTGCCCAACGATCTTGTGGGCTTTATGGCAGTTTCAATTTCAGGGCATTATGAATGGTTTCCCCTCGTTAGCAACAGTGCATATTTTTTTTTACTCTTATTTAGGTCAAGTACAAGTACAACGTTGGTGGTTCATTTCAGGGTAGTTCAGACAAAGAACTGCCAATAAAGTTTATACACACATGGTACTGGTCTGTAAACTGTAACAAATTTTCTGTATACGTGCAGAATTTGGAGATACAGGTTTCTGTTTTTTCCTTTTTTCTGGCAAACATTGGTGAACTTTTTGTCGCAGGTTGGCTCGCATTAACCTCACTGAGGTTTGAAAAAAGACAGATTGTTTGGTGACTGTATTCAACCATCCATATTCATGGTTACATTGCCACATTCATTGTACAACATACAAGTTTATTTTTCATGGTGTTTTTTTTTTAGTTCACAAAAACCCTTCCACATCACAGTTATGCAATGACCACTTTTGTCTAACCAGGGCTTTTCTTCTCTTTGTACTCAATTCCCATTCGCCGCAGTCAGACTGGCAAAAGATTGCAAAGTCTTTCCGATCTTTTTCCGTCTGTTCACACTGGCAGCCAAACTTCTCAATATTTGGATCGAGGAGTTTTGGTCACTGGTGCATGCGTACAAAAAAAGAGGAGAGAGTGCGCCATCTGACAGCTAACGATTGTGATGTAACAATGCACACAGGTGTTTACCATCGAGGCACCGCCCGATATGCAGGTGGTGGACTGGTCATGTGACAAACATCGCGAAGTTTCCGTTGCAAGAGTTCAAATATCCCTAGTTTGAGTGGGAAGTTTCGTGAGAAGTTTGCAGTCACACTGGCAAAACTTTGAGATCTTTAGGATCGTGCTCCATGATCTTTTGCCAGTGTGACTGTGGCTACTGTTTCGTTTGCCATGTTAACTTTCCATGTATCCTCGTGGGGAAGGGGTTTTGTTGTGTGATTTCTTTCTTTGAAATGAATGTTGGTGTTTTGATAACGGTACATGCTATAATTTCTTGTGGAATTTGATGGAAATTGAGACAACTTGCAACACGGAACTAATATCTTCCCTTCCTGTTCATCCCCTCCCCCCCCCCCTCCCCCAACAAAAAGAAAATCACAAAAATAAAGAGAGAATTGGTATAAATGATGAAGAGTAAAGTGACCTTAGTAACTTGATCTATTATCCAATGATCAGCTCTTCATACAAGGCAGTATGCCCATGGATCAACTTACAAGTGTGTCTGAATGGTATGGAGATCACTTGGCATACAATGTAAACCTTCGACCTTGAAACTTGGATCATACACAGGTTTGATAAACCACACACAGTTTTATCAATCTGGGGCCAGTTTCCGTGACTTGCCCAGGTTGTGGCAGAGCACGCAAATGCGCGAACAAGAAACTGCCACCTCTCCTGAGGTGAAAGGCCCACCTACTGGTTTCCAAGGAAACATATGCCGACCTCAGCTAGATGACCAGGGGACTCTAAAGAGGGTCCCTCCCCCCCCCCCCCTTTGATCCGTACAAAGAAAATGAAATAAAATTTAACCCGACCAAACTGGCAGGCAAAGACAAGAAGGCAATTTAATGAAGAGACGAGCATCCCGTTGTACTTACATTGAGCACCATGGTGAGCTTGGTGATCCCTTGTAGAGGACTGTACAGCATGGCTGAAATGGAAAATGAAAACAGAAAATATGAGCACCACTCTCCCTCAAAGAAACAGGGCCCATTTGAAACTGTGGAAGAATGCAAACATATCTATTTTTCAAGTTCCCAGAATCTTTCATCATTACTCCCAGAGTATCTGCTCTCGTTGCTACTTGTATTAAAATGCACTTTAGTGTTGGCCCTGTCATACTAAAGCCTGCCTGCAGCCAACGAATGCCCAACGTATTCAAAAATTTGAAGATACATTCGCATGCAACGCTTATACTAGAATAGTTTATTACATGTTCGACGTTATTTGTATTTCATTAGTTAGGTGATCCGAGTATCCTCTCGGATCACCTTCTGTATCTGTACTGAATCTTTCTTCTTTCTTTGTTTCTTTCTTTATTTCTCCTCAAAAGTTGTGCAGAGGTTAGCTCAGAAAGTACATTGCCTCTCAATGTCAAACTTATACCATATATGTATCATGTCGCAAAGACAACAGCGCAAGTAAAATCATAGTGATCAGTCGACCGTGACGTCACTATGACGTCATTATATGAAAACACATTTTCATGCATATCTCATTAATGGAATGGAATATTTCAATGAAATTTACGTCACATATATTTCAAGTCAAGCGAATTCTACTTATATTCTCAAAATTCATTTTTATCTCAAAACGCGCGCGTACGCGCGCGTTGAAATATTTGTATGCTCAAATCGAGCTCAAATTTTTTTTGCACACGTTTCAGACCATTTGGAGCATTTTTTGAAAAATTGAAAAAATTGGACGGACGCGTACGCGCGCGCACATATTCGCACGCACAGCTAATATGAAATACAAATTTTCAATTTTTTCACACGGATCGGATGTCCGAAATGTCAAGGAATATTTCTACCAAGTTTCAAGTCGATCCGATTCAATATGACGTCATACGGGCCCGTCAAATTCAAAATTCCGCGCGTGCGTCAATGGGGATACTCAGTGCAACTATGCCAGAAAACCGCCAATTTTAAATCCGATTTTAATCGTCAGGATGGACGGTGACACCCCGTTTTCTTGACATATTCTGAAAGCTGATGAGTTGTACATGTCATTTCATGGGCTGGCTATGCTGACAAAATGATTAAAAGATATCAAATTTCTTAATAAAGTAAAAAAAGTAAATTTTCAAAATGACGTCATCAAATTTCAAGTTTACTCGAGCGTATCTCACTTATCCTTAGCCAATTTTCACCTAAATTTCAATATGTTGTAGCTTATGAAATGTTCTTTCATTAATGTAATTACACAATTTTGATTAGATGACGACATCACCTCAAAAAAATGGGTTGAAGGTAACCTTGTCAAATTTGACCAGTTTACGTGTAATCTCTATGGGAGTGCAATTTTTATGGAAATGAAAATTGACATGACTATCTTTATAGAGCACTAGCTCACTTATGCTTCGGTGAATTTCTCTAAGATTATAATATGTTGTAGCTGAGACGTAGGACTATCGTAGATGTGCCCTTCGTTTTTTCATACGTTGTCGGGATCACATAAAAAAACTTGGTTGAAATTAAAGCTTATCTTCGATGTATTGTAATATTTATTTCTTTTTACAACTTTATGTGCAATAACTCAAGAAAAATATACCCTATCACCACCATATTTTGCACATGTTTAGTTCACGTCACGAACATTATTTCATAAATAACAACTACTTGATCAGACGCCATCTTGGGTATGTAAATTAGGGTCAAAGGTCATAGATGTTTCATGCTGTATCTTGGTGAATACATGTCCTATCTTTCCCATATTTTGCACACGTAAAAACCATGTTACAGGAATCATTTCATAAAATAACCACTTTTTGCTCAGATGCTATCTTGTCTGTGCAAAGTGGGGTCAAAGGTCATAAGTACTTCTTTTTCTATCTTCGCTATGACGTATTATCTCTATGGGAGGGAATTTTTTAGATGTGAAAATTGACATGACTCTCTTTATCGAGCACTATCTTACTTATGCTTCGGTGAATTTCTCTCAAATTTTAATATGTTGTAGCTGAGACTTTGCACTATCAGGACTCGAATCATTGATTAAAAAAAATCGGATCACCTTAATTTGTCAGTGATGACAAATTACAATCTCTAGTTATTAATAGGGATTTGCAGAGATACCTCAAAATAAAAAATTGGCTTTAGCATATCTCTGTGTATTCCTACAAACAACTAATGAATACAAATAACGTCAATCATGTTAATAAAAACTATTCAAGTATTAGCAAAGGATGTGAAAGTATCATCAAATTTTTGAATTTATTGGGCATTTGTTCGTTTCATACACTCTCATGCGACAGGGCCATAAGCAAGAGGGGGGCAAGACTAAGCAATTTGCAGCAAGACCCTGGTGTTCTTAACAGGGCATTCAGACGCAAAAAAATTTATACTAGAACGGTATAGCTATAAGATGAATTTATACGTCTGAACGCTGACTATCAAACGAAACGACATATAACGAAACGATGTATGGCGAAACGACGGTCAGAGCATCGTTTCGAACTAGAACTCTAATAAATCAGCATTCCGTGTGCGTCTGAACGTATGGCGACCATAGAACGGTATAACTGGGCGGGTCTTAATGGGAGTGCGCGCGAAAGGTGACCCCACAGCTGTCACTCATGACTATAGCAGCATGCGCAATGGGAAACTGCACATCTACGTTTCCCAGAATGGTCGAAATTAGTGTCTGAACGGTCTGTCGGCTATACGATGATTCTTTTGGTATAAAATGGCATGCGTCTGAATAGGGGGCTTGTGTCAGGCATGACTGACATCAACTCGATCTTCAAAACAGATGCTGACGAGAAAGCCACTGTCAAACAACGAGAGTTTTAAAAACCATAGCTGCATGGCCCTATGCTACCAGAGCCTTGAAATTCATATGAAGCTACTAAAAAAAACTAGGGTTGGAATTAAATGCTACTCTGTAAAGAAAAATTCTATGGGTGACCAGATTTATCATTATTGACTTTTTCCACAGTAAGTTGTATTAGAATAAACCATTTGATTAACAGATATACATGTATAATATAATGATATTCCTTTACAAATATTTTGATAGTTACAGTATATTCTAAAGACTTTGGTATTGTGGGGTTTTTTTCTTTTTGTATCACACATTTTATTATCACCAGACATCTCACTCAGTATAAAGTTCAACAATTCACTACTACTGAGCCAACAGAATTGTGAACTGCGTCTTTAAGCCACAGAGACTATTTGCTTTTCATGGCTGGCTAAGTCTTCCATTAGAACTTTTGTACATTTGCAGCTGGGGCACAGGAAAATGTAAACCATTAGAAATTTCTTCTGGGTAACTAATAGACATCCTCCTGATCTTCATAGTCAATCTAAATTTAGTCAGGATTACACCTTGAAATTATGTCTATAAAAATTCTCACTGCTGATATGTAATTGGAAAGTCAATCCCACTTGCAAGTATCAATCTAAATTCACCAAAATAATTCACAATCCTTACTTTGTTGATGCTATATCACATGTGAATGGGAAAAAAAAAACCCACTCACGGACAGAAAGAAAAGCTAACTTAAATGGTTAAAAGATGTCCCAGATTTCATGAATTTAAAACACCACATCTTGAAAGAAAATTCAAGGTACCGGTATTTGAAAACAGAATTTATTTCTGACTCTGGATCCATTGCATTTGATTTTTTTTCATTGCTGGGGAGGGATGCATTGCTCCTATTTTTACCATTTTTTTTTCACCATAAGATTTAACTTATGATAAGTCCATTCAATTCAATTATAGGAAAGAATTAGTAGCAATATCAATAAAATCATGGACATTATCACAAGATTGCACTTTTAAATGATACTATTTCTATTGGGAATTTTCTGTACTCATGTCCTCATATATATAAAAACACAATTCTGAAAGTGATTGGCATGTTAATTCTACAACACGGCAATACGGATGGCACCTCATATGTGAGATGAAAAATGTTAATTTTTGTAAATATGAGCAGCTGGTCAAAAGCAAATTTTCATACAAAGTGATCAATACAACTCAACTATCAGCAACTATCAAATGTCTTTATAAATGTTAATCATCAAGAAAAATTTGTTGATACTATCTGTTTAGCCACTTAAATCACAAATGCAAATATTTATAGATCTATAGAACTTTAGAGAATAGCCTATGGTGCTTTTTAGGACAAAGGAAGATATTATTTCTGTGCCATAAAAGAATTACTACCTACTGCACCTGGCCTCTTGTTGCAAAGATTGTGATGTATCTCTTTGCACGAATGATGGATTACTGCCCTAAAATACTAACCTATTCTGGATGACATCTAGCCAAAAATAGTCTGGCACAAATGAACAAAAAAGAAATACTCATCGGCCTCAGCACAGCTGTCACGCAGTTTCACTTCATAAAAATTTGCAACACATAAAAATCCCTAAAACATACAAAATATAAACACAGAAAAAAAAATTATTCACCAGCTCCATTGGGCACACTGCGCTACGTGTGTATTTTCACCACCCAAATGCATGATCCACAGTGCAACTCCTCACTGATCTCATATTTTGACCCGACTCAAGGAATTAATCCCATCAAAAGTCTCATATCATCCCCCCATAATATTTTTTTTTTCAAGGATTTACATCCTGTAAAACTGTGATGGTATTTCTGAATGATTTATGAACAAATGACATTTCTTCTTTTTTTGTATCTTACAGTCATAGGTCTCAAAAGGTATTTAAAAACAAAATCACTCTGCGATCAATCATGGAACAAAGCGCTGAGAGGAAGGCAATTGCCATCTCTGGTGACTAATGATCACTTGATAGCGACTTGAGAGCCGGAATACTGGTATCATTGCATCATTAGTATTAACGAGAAAGAGGTGAAAAAGAGGCATATCCTTGAGGTGGTATGAGAGGAGCATTTCTCTTGTTTGAATCAAAACCTAAAATCGGTCACAGGCGTGGAGAAATCATTCCTAAGTCTCTGCGTCAGGTCCAAAGAGAGAGTCTGGGAAGCAGATCTCATTCAAACTCCTCCAAAATGTAGTCTCAAAACCCGACTACCCCCACCATAAAATGATGAGAGAGAGTCGCAATAACAGCATATTATCTTCTGTCCTCATGAGCTAAACAACCATTGGTAATTGTGTAAGGTTACCAACGATGACATCAAACCTTAAAGGGACTGTACAGTACTGGTTGAGGTGAGGGATTCATGTTTTGAACATTCCTAAGTGAGATAATGAGAAACCTCTTATGAAATATGAAAGAGCATGTGATTTTAAGAAGGATTCAACATTTATTTGATGAAAATTGGTTTTCAAATGGCTGAGATATCAAAAAAAGTGATAATAATAAAAGGCGACAGGCCTCAACTTTATTAGGATCTCTTTGTTTCACCTTGTTTTTGGATATCTCAGCCATTTCAAAACCAATTTTCATCAAATAAACTTTCGATACCGGTACCCCTTAGAATTGCATGCTTTTTGACATCTCATATAGTGGTTTGTAAATATCTTGCAAAACGTTAAAAGCTAAATCCTCACCTCGACCAGAACTGTACACACCCTTTAAAATGAAGACCCTTTCTGAAAAATATGGAGGCTCATCTGTACTCTCTTTAACAAACTTACTATATCTTATAATTAATTATCATATTTGACTGATGTCTGGCTTTCAAAGAAAAAGAACAATTTTGTAGGATTTTTGGTAAATTTATTGACAGTACAAGCTGATTTACAATTTACTAATTACATAAACTTATTTCAATAGAAAGATGAAGGAAAGCAGAACTGCTGCTCTTTTAACCTTGATATGTCAGTCAAATAATACCAATACCATGGTAATGATGCTAATAAATAGTTCTAAGAATAATGATAATGGTGATGATAATGATAACCAGAATAATGAAATTGTCATGATAACAACAAACCCATTTCCACTTATCACAAAACTATTTGAATTTCATAAAATTTCTGTGTATGATAGCATTTCTTGACTTAACTGATTCTCTACCCTGCTTCATCATAATGCCACAAGTTCATGGACTATATTTCATACTCTATGTCTTATCCAGTAGATTAAGCTTGTTTGTATTGGCTGTTGGTAAATAAATAAATGGATATTCTATTTCTTTTTTACGCAAAAAAAAAAAAAAAAATCAATGTCCTCTCAGAAGTATTAGCCACAATACCTGCATGACAGCCAATGTTAATAAAAATATGAATCAAATGTCAATTTATGATACCACAGAGTACTTGGTAAAAACCATTAAGTCTGGCAGTTTCAGCAGCAGAGGAAGGGAGAGAGGGAGAAATCCCCCGCCCAGTGAGTTAATCATTAACTCACTCTGACTGTTAACAGGCCACCCTCCCGCTGATCCATCTCAGAAAACGTCAAGAACTGGGTCTGATAATTATTTCAGCATTTGCCCAAAATTAACATGTAATTACGCCTCTGATTCACAAACGAGATTTCTACTTCCACAAAAGAGAAGCCGCATGCGTCCAGTGGTACAGAAAACACTTTTATTGTATTAACACCTCGAAGCTACGGTGCACCACATGCAAACAACCGCCATCCCATGAAATGTTGTGATATATTTCAGTTTTCTGGCTGAGTTTTCTGTGCTTGACACATGACACAGACAACAGTGCATGTCCTTTACGTTTCTCCTTTACCAAATATACATTCATCAATTTCTGTGCCTTTTGTTCAATTATGTTTACCCATCCATTTGATCTCAAACGACACCAAATTTGCTTAATATGACACTCTGAACAAAATGTAAACATTTACTTTAGATAAAATACTCTTAACTCTTACCACAACTGAACAAGGTCTTCACATACCCAGTGTCAAAATTTCTACCATCACTATCATTATCATTAACAGCAAAACTAATTCTACCATAAACATTAACACTATTATCATCATGATCATAACCATCATCAACATTATAATCACTGCGAACAAATCATTCAACTCTCTTGTTTTTAACACATTCAACATTATTATCACCATTATCACCATCTTCATCATTATCATTTGGTCATGGATTTGGTCAAAGAAAGACGTATGTGCACATACAATGTAATGGTCATAGACTCGCAGAGCACATTAAAAGTGCATCCAATTCTAAAAGACCAGAAAAAGGATTATAGTAGATAGGTGAAAGAGAAGAGAAGTGCCCACGATGACGACAATAATTGTTGTGTATTCGTCGGTCAGTCAGTTCTGCTCTTACCTTCGAGTGTGTACATTTCTCCCGACTCTAGCTTGAGGGCCTGCTGAGCAATGTTGCGGAACACTTCATTCTCCGACTGGAGGCGCTGTAGGGTGCTCATCGCCCGCTTATAGTTCGTCACATACTCCTCATGGATGTCAAAGTGGCTTGCCTGAACAGCAGGAGAGCAGATATTTAAAAAGAAAACGATGGGTTAGAAGTAAGGTTATGTTTATGCAAAGTGAAATACAAAAAGAAAACTAGAAATGTACATGTATGCAAGTGACTTTATTGACATGAATAGTCTGCACTTGCACAGTACATACATGTAGCTCATAAACAAATGGACAAAAAGACTACAAAAAGTTGGATTTGCTATAAAATTGACTCTATCAGAGCATTTTCTTGCTGCTTATCAGTACTGCCTTGTGAATAGAGAGTTTCTAGTGCCACAATATACACAGTGCATGCATGCTGTATGCTTTAGATACACATGTGCAAAGACACATGATAAACATTTTCAGATAATGCTTCCTACTACATAAAAGATGCAATATACACATAAATGCACCTAAGAATTTATGACCAGCTACCATATAACATATTTCTCATTGCACTTGCTGGAAATGGCAATAGAACACCCATTTTTATAACAATTACAAATAAAATCACAGTAGAAATTATTGGGTATTGAAACAAGAAAACAAAATTTAAAGACAGAAGATATTCTTTGAGGCAATTGCCTCTTCAAAATGATTAAACCTAGTGATTGAAATATGTATAAATACAGATCTAATGAAAGTATTACCTATTTTTACCTACTTTCACATATAACAGAAGCTTCAAAGAAGCCAGAAAAGAGTCTATTTCATCTCCAAGATAAATGCTGAATGGCATTTTGCAAAAAACAAAAGGAAATATCATTCAAAAACATGACACACAGTTTGAAGTCAAATTTACATCTAGGGGTCTGCTTTGTGCATGAAAATGTTCATACGGAACAATAGACGAAACGTTCATACGGAACAATAGACGAAATGTTCATACGGAACAATAGACGAAATGTTCATACGGAACAATAGATGAAATATCCTGCAGGGAGGGGGAGGGGTGGAGAGGTGGGGGTGGGGTAGGTAAAAGAAGAGGTGAGCTCATAAACATACCAGCAGAAACAATGAGGGCACAAATATAGCTCTAGCCTCATGGCCTCACGTACAGTGGGGATGGCAGTGACATTAGTTCACACTCAGCGCAACAAGGAAATGACGGCAAATGCACATCACTTTGATACAACATACGTCATGGCACACACATCAGTCAGAAGGCAAAGTGTCACAAATTCTTTCTTTCCTTTAAAATATTATTTTAAAAACCTATTCATGAATGAAGCAGATGAAGAAGAAGATGAAGAAAATTCTTTAATTTTGTAAGTATTTCATATTCATGTAAAAGACTACAGCAAAAATAAACAACATCTTGATGCCCTGTTGGCAATGGAGTGCTGGTTTACATTTCATAATGGCCAATGATTTTGTGCTTGCTTTATTAATTACAGATTTTCAAGGCCTCAACAATGACCTAGTCACAATTACCCTAATTGCAAGATTTTTTTATAATGTGTATTTTGGCTCTTCCCCACTGCAAACTGGTATGCATTAGTCATCTAATAAGCATTAAGATCAAGTAAATTTTGTCACAGTCTCTCCATAGATACTGACTTGCTATCTCCCCAAATGTTGCCTGTGCAATTCATCACTACCTCGTGGGGTTTTTTTTCCATGGCAAAAGTTAGAATCTCTCTTGGATATCAATTAAATGGGCCAAGTAATACAGAAATGACATGTGGCTGTCTGTATCATGATAAAAACATATTTGTCTTAATTTTTAATAGTCGATACTGGCAAACACTGATTACTCGGGGCTTACAGCCAAACAAGCTTGCTTTCATGTAGGTCCTGTCATGCTTCTCTTTGTTCAACCCCATTTCGATTTCGACCAGTTATCATTACAATTGCTGTGTTATTACCATGTACATGGTTTGTTTTTTGCACATTGTTTACAAGGTAAAAGAACTTGTATTATTATTTCTGATGTAATATTCATAAATGAGAAGTATGAAAATAAATAAATTGAATTGAATTGAATGTGTGAGTTTGTGAGGTCATTAACATTCAAATGCTGGGGTTCTGTGATCTGTTTGTAGAATTAGAGTCGATTCATGCCATACAACATACTTTGAAGATAAGCATTCATCGGAGTCATATATATATATATATATATATACTGAGCTCAACTGTGAATACCATGTAAACCTTCTAAAGTAATATCATCTACATATTTTGTTTACTGCTTATAAAAACAAAAGGCAGTCAGTTCTAACATGCTGAGTGCCAGATTAGAGTTAGTGTATAGACCACCACGACTACCATCCTTTGTTACATCACTGAGAATCATTAAAAAAGAACAACTATGAGGAAAAAAACCTGGACTGTTTCTTTTTTTCATATTTTCATTTTCAAGGATGTAGAGGAAAGTGGTATAAAAAAAAAAATCACATTTTTACTAAGATACCTCATAAATCACTGGGATGCGGTCACATCAGCTATTGCATCACTGCACACCAATTTCAAGCACGCTACAATTCGATATCCGTAATAGCACGCCCTTTGCAATGAGTTACGGATATTAAATTAATCCCCCCCCCCCCCCGAAAAAAAAAAAATATCAAAAAGCTTGGGGTAAGAATATTCTTGATGATCTCCTTACACTTAATTGACTCCTGTGCTATACACACCATCCCTACTTTCCATCCCTTCCAACCCATTACACAGTGTTCACTTAGCCAATTTTCCCGGAATGGAGAATCCACTGTGTTCCTAATTACAAATGTGACTCACTATATCTGGGATCTAATCAACCATCACAGAAACTAGGATGTCCTTCTCCCCTCCCAGAAAAATAATGAAAATATAGAGATAGGTAACCTGTATATATATATATACCTACGTAAATTATTTTTATCACTCTTATGAAGTCTGTTGTTAAACCAATTTCTGCATTAATCAAGCCCTAGGCATACTCACAACAAAGTCGGGGAATTATCTTTTTTTTTCTAAACAGTAATGGAAATATACCCATATAGATTTCTGAATGGCTATCTCTTGATACGCTTGAGTGCATTAAAAACATTTTTAGGGGAAGCCAAAATTTCCCCCTCTTCCCTAATTACAGGATTACGAGATGGGATGGAGGCTTTGTGATCATATTTGCTCTCAGACTCATATGTTTACTCAGGCCGTAATTGGGGAAACATACGCCCCTGCCCCAGAAGGAAGAGAGAGAGGAGGAAAATGACTGTGTGGGGTTTTCACACTTGCACAAGTACTGGTTTTGTGAATGTGTTTAAACACACAATTCAGGCTAAAACAAGTTATCTAGTTCGTAAGTCTGAAAGCAAAATTTGACTTATTTCTTCTATCAAATACACTTCTCACATTGCGTTTGGCAAGCCATGATCCAAACGTATCTATCTCCAATCATTTTAGCTGCAAGTCTGGGTTTGTAGACCAAGTGGTGTGACCTCCAGACCATGTTTAAGGAGGTGAAGCCTAGCTCAACCTTGTATCATGCTTGTATTCACTTCTGCCATAATCATCGTGCATCTCGTAAGCCAAGGTAATCATCTCTACAGTTGCCATATGGAGAGCCAAGGAGTTCATGATACCACATTCATAAGGACTATAATTTGCTGTTGCAACTTATTGCATGGAACAGAGAATCTCTTTAGTGTCTGAAACACCCTCTAAGAATTTTAAAGTGTTTAGAAACAGGATAACACACAATTCTGACATCAGTCTGAAACTCCCTCCAAGAGAGATGGAGACCATCCACCTGGTATCACGATGATCATCACCATCATCTTCCCATCAGTGGGAGGAGAGGATGCCTCCCATCTCTGGAGGCAGGGAGAGAGATGGAAATAGGGAGGGGGAAAAAAAGAGGAAAGGGGGACCCCCTTGATGGAAACAGTTGTGATGCTGCTAATGACTGACTCACGGCAGTTATTGCAAACTGATTGCCGCGACGTGATGAACGGGCGAGCCTCTGCAATATCGGATGCTTCGCATTGCTCTGTCAGCCTGGAAAATTGGGAACAAAAACTTGGCCTTGCCTCTTCCATCTCCCTTCTTCCCCATTCTCTCTTCCCTCCCCCTCCCCACCCCCCACCACGCCTCCATCATTTGCCACTTACCAATCCATCCGCATCATCTGACTGAGAAAATATTTCCTCACCCTCCTCTAACGCAACAAAAATCATGGTCCAGCGACAAAGAGGGAGCGCTTTGAATAATTTTTGAAATACGATGCGAAGTTTAGGACGGCTCGCAGCGCTCGTTTATCTCAATCATTTTTCATGAATGACAGGAGTAAGGCGGAGAAGGGAGAAGGGGGGTGGGGTAAGAGGAGAGGGAGGTCTCCAAAGAGGCTTGATTGAAGAATCTATTCCCATAAGCATCAGCATCACACCTCTTAGCATCAACACTCTTGAGTGGTAGAGTTTGCACTCAGGGAAAATGACCCCTCAGCAACGTAAATAATTCTCCAGTAAGGTCCGGTCCTTGTCACAATCTGAAACCCATAGAATGGTACCCTACATGGCTGACAGCGACTGCTCATGACAAACAAAGACATTTTTGTTTTTTGTAAATTGAAAGTGCAATAGACATACAGGAAATCAATCTATTCTTTCTGTTTTGTTTTGTCTTTGTGTTTTCTTGCCACTAGGAAAATATTGCACACAAAAAAATGATACTGAAAGTACCTTTTAGTTCTGTTATAGGACTAGGGATCAAAACTTCCAGTGTGAGTTGTACATATTGTTTGATTGTGTATTGTTCAGTTTTGTTTTCATTTCAGAGGACCATGAAGTACTTCAACAATAACCCCTGCCTGGATTTAATCATCTGACTACATTGAATGGCGACTCTGCACAATTAACATCATAACATCATTCAACATAAACTTTTTGATTGCAAATGATCTCATTACCCATTGATTTTCTTTAATGGCATTGACTATGCTGTTTAGAATGGGTTAAGAAAAACACAAGAATGAAACTAGGAAATAGTTATTTGCCTTTTGTTCACGTTTTCAAATGTTAGCTATTGGATCAGGGTATTTATTGCGATATACATTTTTATGAGGAATTCATAGGTAATTGAAACATGTCATTAAAAGTATGCATGTCACAATTATTATTTTTTCTAAAATCATCGGTCCCCTTAAACATTGACCATTTCCCTCCCCCTCCCCCTCCCCCCCCCCCCTGCCCCAAGAGTCATTAAAGTCAAAACACAGTTTTTAGAATATTCAGTGCACTATTCACACATAATGCACACAATTTTAGGTGATATTCCGTACGCAAAAAAAAGGTAGCACTGTTGTTGTTGCCATTGTGGAATGTCTTTCATGCAGAAGCGATTGGCTCTAATCATTTGGAGGTTTAGTCAATCAAAGCTCAATTTGGTTCTCATGAATCACAACACTGCCCAGTGACACCATTAACTGCTCACCTCAGTTATTATTTGCTAAGCAAAAGATGACTTTTCATTGTATGGAGATTTTCCACTTGGGAAAATTTCTCACTGCAACAGTAAACTCTATAAAGCTCCAGCCTCTTGATTTGAACTGATTTTGAAAAGCATTTACCACTTACTTTCAACCCTGGTTCTTTATTTTTTTTTCTTCTTTGTACCAACGCAATATCACAGACTTTGATAGCATGTAGGGCCATATAGCTCAGCTCAATGAATAAATCAATGGATAGACAAATAAATACAAAGTTGATTAGCCACATTGTTCCACAATCAAAGCATTACTCATTATGATACAGTTGCCTCAGATAGGAATGGGGGAGGGAAGGTTGGTTCTGATATTTTTTCCCCAATAACCTAATGATAATACCGATTCTCACTCCATTAAGTATTTTCACACCCAGGCAAGATCCCTTCACTGTGTCAGACTGGGCATCAAAATCTCTTTGTTTGGAAAGTGCGATGTTAAGTACAGCGAGTCATAATTCCCTTTCATGGTGCGCGGATTACCTTCACCGCTAGAGTTAAATATTAAACACACTCCATGACATCATGGGAGGTAGCTTCTCGCTTTTTTCCTCTTTCTTTTCTTTTGCATATTTCATAACCATGGCAACACCATCACACTGTGCACCTGATTAGGCTAATTTTGAACAGGAGGAATAAGACTCATCAGGCACCATTTTAGTGGCACAAACATGAGGTAAAACAATCTATCTTGTGACAATACGAATACTTGTTTTTTGTTCTAGGTTTTTGTGTTTGTTTGTTTTCTATAAAGGGAATATACAGTCTGACCTCTCCTATCCGGACATGTCGGGACCGGCGCTCATCTGGATAAGGGATTTGACCAGATATGGGAAACTCAGTGTTTAATACACGCAGGTATCTACCCAATGATAGGTATTAAGCTGAGAATTGATGTGAATGCATAGAAATTATGTTGGGAATAATAATATGTAAGTCATGTGAGTTTGTGTAGGAATTTTGTTTGGGTGTGAAATCCCCCCTTGTCCCGTAATTATTAGAACGAAAAAAAAAAAATCACGCCGAGATCGCATCCACATCATAGAGAGATCCGGATAAAGGGAGGCCGGATACGAGAGGTCAGACTGTATGACCAGGCTTTACCAACCTGAACATACTGTACTTTAACTCTGGCAGTGCGTGGTCTTTCATAACATTCTGTTGCCAATCACATTCTGAATGAGAACATAATGGGATAAATTCATGAGCCAGCCTAGTCCTAACTTCAGTTGATGAGGTTGACTGAATTACTATCAAAAGTTGTGCCATCAAAAGTTATGAGGATAAGTTATTTTGATGAATGAATAATGATTAATAATTAGGAGTCTGATCTTGTCAGTGACAGTCACATGTCGGGGAAGTTGACATACAATGCACAGGCCTTTATATTGAATGTCTTGTCTTAAATGACTGACTCAATCTCTGATCTCTTTTACACTATGCTATAAATCGGAGTCAAATGTTCTTCTCCTGGGCCATCCTGACTAAGCGGTGGTGACTGTATAACAGCTAAAGTTCAGTCTGTATAACTGATCAAACTGGATGATGGTCTGAACCGACTGAAACAAGCGACAGAAACACCAAACTCTAAAACTGTTAATAAAATATTGAGGAAAAAGGCTTTGAAGTTAAGGGTCTATTGAAGAGCGCTGACTCACTTTCTATTGTGCGTGCACACACACACACACATACACACACACACACACACACACACACACACAATGATGTCAAAACACAGAAACCACTTGGAAGGGATAATCTGATTAACAGTGAAACTTAGCAAACCCATAAAGCTCCTTTGATTCATGATTATTTCGAAGTATCAATGCTGTTACTGGCTGTTTTTAACATCACCTTTGTGTACATATTTTTATGTGCCTCATGAACAGAAAACATAGGAAAACAACACCAAATAGAAGGAAAATTCAGGAGAAACTAATCTCTCGACAAATGTTAAAGGGATCGTATAGTTTTGGCTGAGACCTAATTTCAGGTTTCTAACATTTTTTGGTGAGGTAATGAAAAACCTCTTATAAAATATGAAAGAGCATGTAATTCTATGAGGAATTCAACGTTTATTTGATGAAAATTGGTTTTGAAATGGCTAAGATATCAAAAAAAGAGCAATTCTAATAAAGTGTGGGACCCACACTTTATTACGATCGCTTTGTTTTACTTTGTTTTTGGATGTTTCAGTCATTCCAAACCCGATTTTCATCAAATAAACTTTGAATTCCTCTTAAAATGGTATGTTCTGTACCGGTACTAGCCTATATCATAAGCTTTTCTTGGTGTCTCGCAAAAATTTAAAAGCCCAATTTTTATCTCCACCAAAACTGTACCATCCCTTTAAGATGGCCTAAGGTTCAAGATGCAGTACATGGTATGTTATAAAAACAACTACAACACAGTGATACAGGTATGTGGGGCTATCAAGAACAAGACCTCTTACATCAAAGTGCACTTGATAATGAAAACACTGTTGTAAAAACATTACGATTGTATTTATTATGGTATCAAGTTAACTTAATTGATTACAATAATCATTTACCACATCCTATTTGACATTTTCTTTCATATTAAATGCAAGATAATTGTATCATAGATGAAGCAACTGATTCTTTCATTTGTTTTATGCTTCCATCAATGCAATCCTCTCACCACCAAGCTTGCTTTGTTTTGTTTCACAATTTAAAAATATACATAATTATGTACCAGCTAGCTAGGCTTTATCCAGCTCTGGATGATATAAAAGCAGGGTATCGACCTACTCCTTTACAGTGCAGACACAATTTTTTTAGCTCTAAGGGACTGTCAGTGATGACAAAGGAGGCACTGTGTATACACAAACCCTCAGCATGCCCCAATAGAAACAAATCGCAAAATATGCACTATGCGTAGGATTATGCTAATGCTCTCTTCTGCGCCTACAAATAGGATTTATCTTGTACTTACAACATGTAATTTTAATCAATGAACTAACAACACACTCTGGCTGGCTACATCAAGAACACACAAATACCCACAACTGAGATCATACAGTATACACACTCACACACACACACACACACACACGTCATGATGAGCTGGGAAAAAAGAAGCAAACATACTCTCCTATCTAGCAAAGCCTGGATACACATAGAATGGAAATTAAGCAAACACAGACACACATACATACACACAGACACACAAACACATGCACACACAAATGCTAATCTGACCACCACTTCAAGAACCATCAATACCCTTTATACCCATATGCGCTGTAGAATAAGCGACGGAGCTACGAGGGCATTTATGAATGAACGAACTCTTTCCTCGGCGTCACTCTGTGTTATTGAACCCGCCCGCTGACGCCGAGCGACTTCGCAAATTGCACAACCCCGAGGAAAAAAAAAAGAAGGCAAGCCTAGCTAGCATCAGGGCGTCATCCCATCATCGACGAAGATATGACGCTGCCCTCGTCACACCATAAAATCCGACAAGATTTCGACGGAGCACGTATTCTCTCATCGCTGTACCTGCAGCGGGTAATTCAATTTCTGCCTCTTTCAAGTCACTCGTGCTGTGTTGAAAAGCTGTCACAACAGATGGTCAGGCTTTATTGCTTAAAGGCACTGCATTTAAAGTGGCAATGAACATAAAATCCCTGCTCTTGATGATTGGAACACAAGTGGGAATACCCAGCACTTGTCTCTTTTCCCGACTTGAAGATACTTTAACTAGTGTGTGATTTTAATTTCGTTCCTGATTTCACTGCTTTACTTTTGCACAAGTGGTGTTGGAAAAATAAAGATTTGTGGATGGGAAACTACCAATCTCTAAAAATCATCTTTTATGTGTACGTAAACAAAGCTTGCATCATATTGGTCACAGAATCACTACAGATACTAGCTGAATAAGAAGAAGTGAGCCCTGTATCTAGTCTTGGCACAGCTGCCTTACAGAAATTTACATGAAGAGTGATAAATATTATACTTTAGGAACTGACAATCAAAACAATGATGAAACAAAGAGAAAAAAAACATATAAACAGAGAACCAATCAATACAACACAGAGACTGGTTACAGATACCCTGGCTGTAAATATTTGGTGTGCTTAATAAGATGATGGACATTTCTACCAGACATGGCTTACTGGAAGTTTCAAGAGAAACTGAAAATACAAGGGGAAAAAAGAACCAAATATCACCAGAAGAGAAATTTTCTGACAGAATATTAAATGCGTACATGAACGAAATCTTGTTCAGCCATCTTTAAAATTAGAAAGATCCAAAAGCAATGTCCCTGTATCATTGCTTAAAATGCAAATCAATGAATATATCAATCGATATTGATCAATAATTTCATGGAGAATATATTTTCTGGCAGTTGCTAGACTCACCAGGAGTTTGAAGGAGTCTCCTTGCATCTGCTCTGGTGTCCAGTGTTCCAGCTTGGGTTCCATGTGGTGGACGAACTGGCGGTGGACCTCGGCCAGCTCCTTGATGCGGAAGAACATGGTATCGTACTCCTCCTCTGTCAACACGGGCTTGGAGGTCGAGATGCTAGCCTTGAAGATCTCCATCACCTGAACATGAGGGCAAGATCGATTAGAACGATGACGGTGATAATACATTAAATGGATTAATGTCAGATGCCGATCTTACCATACAGAGGAATTCCACTATGTGGTCAGATTGACTTTATGAAGCAGGGTTAACTTTCACAATCACAACAGGAAATTTTCATGACAAAGATGCTAATCAAAAATTCAGAAATATCATGGAATTTTGATGTTTTACACATATCAACAAAGCGGAAAGTGATCAAAGTCACATCAATGTCATCACCTCAGAGCTCTTCCACTGTTCTTTTAAAAAAAGAAAAGAAAAAAGAAAAGAACATTACGCACATTTTTGGGATCGACAATCGAGTGAAACTACAACTCCCCTATAAGAAAAGTCACCATCACCAAGTATTTCGACCCTTGTGAAAGATATCTCTTTTTTAATTCATTCATTCATTCAACAACAAAAAAAGGAAATTTAGCAGGAATTTGAAGACATGCTGATATGACTCCTGTATGGAAATGACATCATAACTTCATCTCTTATTCTGCATTGGGCTTTGACTGTATGATAATTCTCCACTTCAATAATATGTGGACATGACCAAACAAAGGTTACTGAGCCATTCCAACTCCCGCCCGCCCCCCCCCCATACACACATGCACATATTGCTTTCCAACCACTTTTCCTTTTATGACTCTACTGCCTTTTATTTCATTCTTATTCAATACTCAACAAATGACTATTATGCCAGCCATTAACACTTCCCCTTTTTTTCTCCGTTTTCCCTCACTTAAGAGTTATTTCATGAGCCTGAGTCATCCAGACTGATATTACCATCAGTTAGAGTCAGGGAAGCGGACTGTCAACATCAGGCCACTAGCTGACCAAATCCTGACCCAAAACTAACACCTTAGTAATGATCTATGAGCCCCCTTGTCCAGCTTTCTTGGCCTGGCCAAAGGAGAGCAATTACTGTACATGCAGACAAAGCTAACTGATCAGAGGGTCTAAAGGGCTTTTTACACTTGTAAATTTTTGCTTAGCCCCGGACTATCGGTGGGGCTAAGGGGGGGCCTTAGCCCCACCGTTGGTACGGGACTATCCTTAGCCCACTTTCTGTTTACACTCGTTTTTGCCAAAGTGGGCTAGCCCCACCGATAGTACGGTACTATCTGGCCCTGCAAAATAGCAGGGGTTAGCACCGCAATTGCGGTGCTAGCACCGCAATTGCGGTGCCAAGCAAGTGAGTGTAAACAGAACGAAAAAATAATCCTGGGCTAAGCGACGGAGACGAAGTCCGACCCTCACTGACCAATCAGAAACGAGGCAATCAAGTGCTGCCGGTGCGTGCGTGTACGTGTACAGTACACAGCGTAATTATGAATATTCATGTGGTTTGGAAAGTCCGGGGCTAAGAAATACGAGTGTAAAAAGGTCAGTTTTCTCCTTAGCCCCGGACAAGAGATAGTACGGGACTAATTGGCGAGTGTAAAAAGCTGAAAAAATTGGTACGGGACTAACGATAGTCCTGGGTCAGAGAAAGTCCGGGGTTAAGAAACACAAGTGTAAAAAGCCCTTAACATACTGTGCATGGAACAGGGAGGAATACTGGCACGGTAAAAGCTCCAGATTTATGCTCTATCCCCTAAACCAACCACATGGGGAAGTTGAAGAAAGCTTGATCAGAGTGATGCTAGAGCCCCTCCCCCTCCCCCCACCCCCCCCCCCCCCCAGCCCCCACACACACACGCACATAAACAAACAAATAAAAAGAGGAAACAAAAAGAAAGAAAGCCATCCACTGAGAAGGTGGAGCTTTTTTCCTTCTTCTAAAATACTACAAGCTCACACACAAAGCAAAGAAAATAGAGTTTCCAACTGTAAATGGGTTCAGAGAGTCATAAAATATGAGTAGAGCGAAGTTCTTTTATCCTGTGAAACTGCTCATCACACTGACATTTTCACTCCATGTCTAGAGGATTTGATTTGCCATGACAACAACATCATGATCACTACCTCCAGGTGTACAGTGTACTTTTAAGATACTTCTGGCTGGAGGCAAGAGACTTCCCATACACCCAGTTTGCCCATTACGTTCTCAACTTATGATACATCACTAAACAATCGATGTGAATGGAAAATGGTGGGAAGGAGTGAGAGAGGAGGAAATGTTCATATCATACTATGATCGTTTTCACACCTCTTGAGAAATGTACTTGCAATGCTGAATTACAATTACGATTATAATCACGATCAGAATTACTGTCTATACACCAAGGAAGGCTTCACAGATTCTGCAATTTTGAATTTCAAAGCGAGGACAGAAGGCATGGCTTCTTTCTGAGTTCCAATCAGTCCTGAGTGGTGAGTAGTGTGCACTTTTTTTATTGCAATGAGAGCATTTGAGGAGTGCTGTTTCCCTGCAAATGTGGTTAGAAGGTCACCATAAGCTCCACCCCCCCCCCAAAAAAAAAAAAAAAAATATGGAAGTCAATCCATACACATGGCTGTTTCATTCCATAATTCTGGAGAATCGTGATTAGAAAGCACCTCTGTAACATTTGAATCACAATTAGAATTACCATTCAAATCAGCCTCCATGATTCCAGTTTGTACAGTGTCTACACGCGGCTAAAATGCTTCATTTGAATAATGATTCTAGTGATGCTTCATTAGAATCGTGATTCAAATTACGCACTCTTGGTACGTGTGAAAACAGCCAATATCACTTCAAATAATGCAAAGGACTGTATCACAGAGTCTGTCACCCAGCCACTTTGCAGCTCTTTAATCATTCCATTCCATCATTACAATGCGTAGGGACTTCACCTTTCAAATCCCCACATGGTCTTATGACCCGCACGTCTCCGAGAATACCACATTATCTCAACGTTCAAAGTGCGGATTAATGATCTCACACAAATGTTGTATTCACCTAGTCTGCCCTAATCTTTCCTACCAAAATAGAGATTCATAGTCAAAAGTTCTAGAGACCTTGTATTAGCAGGAAATGCAAATAAAAATATGTGCTCTCAGGTATTGATAATGGCAGTCATGCTCTGTTTGTGAGGCATTTTCTGAGGCCATAACAAGACAACTGGCTCCATGAATATGTCTCTCCATACGTGTCAAAATTTGTTAGGTGATACGCTAACATTGTATCATCTGTTTTATTTGCTCGAAATCTTCATATCTTGTTTATTCCCATTTCTTTCTGACAAATTTTGTGAACAAAATATCTCAACAATGACGTGACCAGGTAACATGAAATTTTCAGTCAACATATCTCATATCAATATCTGATTGTCACAAGTGTACACACTAGTAGTTATGTACATGTATGATGTACTGTATGCATGGTTGTTTTAATGTGTATGTACACAGGTTGACCAGATTAATGGAGAACATTCTATGTGGTATAGATATAGTACATACAGGCTGACCAGATAAGTGGAGAATTTTCTAGGTGGTATACAATGTAGCTATACAGTACATGCATGTAGCAGGAAATACATTATAGCTCACTCAATCTAGATTGGTTTCACCCATTCCAGAAAGTTCTGGGAAGTGCTTACATGTTTGGCTGAGTGAGGCACTGTCCCTGTAGCCCAATGTGATTGGTAGTTATTTTTGGTAATGATGTTTTGTACATAGTTAGGCAGTGAGTCATCCAGGTTTCCTGGAACTTGGACTGGCTAGTAGGTTGGAGAGAGTTATAGAATGTGCTAGAAGGGGGTGAATGGATAGTATATAAGCCAGAGGAATTCTGCAGTAGGCAGAGTACCCAACACCTCTGCTCTGAGAGTTACGTCACTTCTGGCTCTGAAGCAACTTGTTATAGTCAGTCCTGTGTTACCTGCTGACTTGTTATGTTTGTGGAGATACTTGGCTTGGGAGACATTTTTGCCTGCACAGAATTAATGTGCCTTCATGGGACTCCATATTTTAATGTCAATGGACATTGCTACGGCAAAGCTGTGACGGGCTGGATTCATAGCTGGACAATATTAAGTGAATCATCATTCAACGCATCAACTGGACGTGGTCGTCACAACGTTTGGACTCTGCACGTTTCGCCGTGGACATAATCGTGGATTTTACCCCGTATCTATACCTTGGACTATCGTAACCTGCGCCTCTGGAGTTACGTCGCAGGAATCATTCATCGGTGCATCGCGGATCATTCATTTGTGCATCGAACATCATATCTGGACATTACCAGGGAACTGTAGCGACTTTGTGATAGTTTGGATGCATGTAAGTAATCCCTTTACCGATTTGTAATTGTTTCTATTGATCATTGTTGTACTGATATGACGCCGATTACCAGTCTGTACCCACAATATTACTGTTAATAAACCGCCTGAACATCAGTTGATTGTTTCTTTTGTGCGATCATTCTCAGAGTGATTTTGGTCGTAACAAAATTGGGGGCTTGTGTCCGGGAATTGAATTGAAAGCCAAAATATAGAATTTGGAACGTTCCGGAATCCAGAACATTGGTACAGACAAAATACGAGTTGAGTTGATTGTTCAATTGTATATTGTGTGTAATACATTGTGACAATGTCAATCAGTACAATGGATGTTCAGGCATTTGTTCAGAGGACAGATTTGTCCCTCAAAGATTTGCAAGGGTTACGCAAATGTGATTTGACCGCTGTTGCACAGCATTTAAATGTTGATGTTCCACAAGGTGTAAGAAAGGCAGAGATCCTTGACTTAGTAGCTGGTCACATGGAGCTCAAAGAAGAAATTGATACTCAAGATCGAGCTCAAATTTCAGATCAAACGAGGCTTGAGCTTGCTAAATTGGAAATGGAGAAAGAGAAGATGAGATTAGAAATTGAAAGAGAAATTGAAATGAAGAAACTTGAGCAACAATTGAAATTGCGTGAGATGGAATTGGCTCATGCACAGACTGTAAGAACTCAGGAAAGGGCTCCCTCTGAATTTGATTTGGCCAAGAACATTCGATTGGTGCCAAAGTTTGAAGAAAACAGAGTTGATGCATATTTTGTGTCATTTGAGAAGGTGGCTAACAGTTTGAACTGGCCACAGGAATTTTGGCCCTTGCTCCTTCAAAGTGTGTTTGTCGGCAAAGCAGCCGATGTGTACTCATCTCTCTCTGAAGAGCAATCACGTGACTATGCTACAGTCAAGAAAGCAGTGTTGAATGCTTATGAGTTGGTGCCAGAGGCGTACAGACACAAGTTCAGAAATTCGTACCGCAAACCAGGCCAGACACATGTTGAGTTTGCTCGTGAAAAAGAAATGATGTTTGATAGGTGGTACAGATCCCTGAAAGTGGATCAGGACTTTGATAACCTACGTGAGGTTGTTCTCTTGGAAGAATTAAAAAAGAGTGTTGCTTTCAGTGTGAGGTCACATTTGGATGATCACAAAGTGACAAGTTTGCATAAAGCAGCCTTGATGGCTGATGAGTATGAGCTGACCCACAGAAATGACAACAGACCACCTTTCAGGAATTTCTCTGGAAATAAGAGAGACAAAAATCAGTTGAGCAATCCAAAGAATGCTGGTTCTGAAAAAGGCACGAGTTCTGAAACTTCATCGGCACCAAAGCCTCAATCTGACAAAGGGTCCAGTACAAGTGCAAATGTCATCAAATGTTTTCACTGTAACAAGACAGGGCATGTAAAGTCACAGTGTTGGAAGTTGCAAAACAAAACAAAGAAGGACTTGGGATTTGTCATGTCAAAAAGTGTCCTACCCGAAAACAGTGTCCCGTTCAGTAAAACACAGGCCATTGAAAGTCAATCTCCCAAATTCAAAGATAGGCTGAAGCAGGTGGATGAGAGCTATCGTAGCTTTTTGTTTGATGGTGAGGTGACCCCATGTACTTCTGGTGAGGCAGGTAAGCCAGTGGTCATCCTGCGGGATACGGGGGCCTCTCAGTCGTTGATGGTGGATGGTGGTATGATTTTTCCACCAGATAGTGCAGTGAATGCAAAAGTCTTGATTCAGACTGTTGATGGCAGTTATATGTCAGTGCCACTGTATAGAGTGGATTTGAAGTGTGACCTAGTTTCTGGTCCTGTCACTGTTGGAGTTGTTCCTGAGTTGCCCATGGCAGGCATTGACTTCTTGTTGGGGAATGACTTGGCTGGGGACAAGGTGGTTGCGTCTCCAGTTGTTTCGGAGAAACCAGTGGTGGTTGCTGAAACTGAGCAGTTGCAGGAGGAATTTCCTGGGATTTTCCCAGATTGTGTTGTGACTAGGTCTCAGGCTCGTAGAGCTGTTCAAGATGATGCGGATTCTGTTGATGTGGAGGAGAATTCCGGGGTTTGGTTGGCAGAAACCTTTTTCAAGGATTTGAATGATGGGGTTGCTGTATTAGGCTCCGAGGCTAACAGTAATGGGCTGTTTAGCAAGTCTTCCTTGGTTGAAGCACAGCAGGCAGACTCTGAGTTGAAAGGCTTGTCTCAGACGGCGTGTTCTGAGGCTGAGGCTGAAAAGGTCCCTGAGTGCTATTATGTCAAAGATGGCATTTTGATGAGGAAGTGGAGACCTCCCCATAGGCCAGCTGATGAGGATTGGACGGTGGTCCGTCAAGTTGTTGTCCCTCCTAGTTACCGCGGTGAGATCTTGAGGATTGCTCACGAGTTACCTGTTGGCGGCCATTTAGGCGTCAGAAAGACAAAGGATCGGATCATGAGGCATTTCTATTGGCCAGGGTTGAATGTGGATGTGGCTGAGTTTTGTAAGACTTGTCACACATGTCAGGTGGCTGGTAAACCACAGCATTCAGTGAAGCCGGCGCCATTGATTCCGATACCTGCGTTTGAAGAACCATTCAGTCGGGTTCTAGTTGACTGTGTTGGACCTTTGCCTAGGACTAGGTCGGGTCACAAGTACCTCTTGACAATCATGGATATGTCTACACGGTTTCCAGAGGCTATCCCATTGCGAAATATCACTGCTAAGACTGTGGTAGATGCTCTAGTGCAGTTTTTCACTAGGTATGGGTTGCCCAAGGAAGTGCAGTCTGACCAAGGGTCAAATTTCATGTCAGGCATATTTCAAGAGGTGATGTATCGTTTGGGTGTGAAGCAGCTGAAGTCGTCAGCTTATCATCCCCAGTCCCAAGGTGCGTTGGAGCGCTACCACCAGACCCTAAAGACAATGATTAGGGCGTTCTGTGAGGAGTATCCCGAGGATTGGGATAAAGGCATCCCTTTCCTGCTGTTCGCAACGAGGGACTCCCCAAACGAGTCGACGGGTTTCAGCCCATTTGAGTTGGTGTACGGTCATGAAGTCAGGGGCCCACTGAAGCTCATCAAAGAGAAATTCATGACGGAGGATGATGAGGTCCACCTACTTGACTACGTGTCAAAGTTTCGTGAAAGGCTTTCAAAGGCTTGTGAGGTAGCTAGGGAACACTTGAAAGTGTCACAAGACTCTATGAAGAGAAAGGCAGACAAAAATGCCAAAGCCCGAACTTTCAACCCAGGTGACAAAGTTCTTGTACTGCTGCCCATACAAGGTGAACCACTGAAAGCCAAGTTCAGTGGCCCGTACTATGTCAAAAAGAAACTCAATGATGTGAACTATGTGATCAGTACGCCAGATAGACGAAAAGATCAGAGGGTGTGTCACATAAACATGCTGAAAGAGTACTACGAGAGAAAGGCTAGTCAGCCGGTAGGCGTAGCTCAGGTGGTAAAAGATGAAGTAGAGGAAGAAGGGGAAGCTCAAGATGAGCATGGAAGTGAGCCCTCTAGTGCCAGGTTGTCTAACTCAGAGATGTTAGGGAAAGTAGATGAGGCACTGAACTACCTACCTGAAAATCAGAGGAAAGATGTGACTAGTCTGTTACACGAGTACGAAGAATTGTGTAAGGACAAGCCAGGCTGCACCCCTCTGGCTGTACATGATGTCGATGTAGGAGATGCTGACCCTATCAAGCAAAACCCTTACAGACTAAACCCAAGCAAACTGCAAAAAGTAAGGGAAGAGGTTCAATACATGCTAGACAATGACATAATAGAACCTAGTAAAAGCAGTTGGAGCTCCCCAATCGTCATGGTGCCCAAACCGGATGGGTCTCAAAGATTCTGTATTGATTACCGCAAGGTAAACGCCGTGACGAAAACAGATTCTTTCCCCATTCCCAGACTAGAAGACTGCATTGACAGGGTCGGAAATTCTGCATATGTCAGTAAAATAGACCTTCTAAAGGGATACTGGCAAGTGCCCTTGACCGACAAAGCCAGAGAGATTTCTGCCTTTGCTACACCAGATGGCTTGTTCCAATGCAAAGTAATGCCATTCGGCATGAAAAATGCTCCAGCCACCTTCCAACGGCTGACAAACCAAATCATTGCCGGACTTGACAACTGTGTAGTATACATTGATGACATCCTAGTGTATAGTGACACGTGGGAGGAGCACATTACACACTTGCGGCAACTTTTCGATCGACTCAAGGAGGCCAGATTGGTGATTAATCTGGCAAAGAGTGAATTTGCAAAGGCCAAAGTGGTGTATCTCGGGCATGTAGTCGGTCAGGGACAAGTATTACCAAGAGAAGCCAAGGTAGAGGCTATACTAGGCTTTCCCATCCCCCAATCCAAGAAGGAGTTGCTCAGATTTCTGGGCATGGCTGGTTTCTACAGGAAATTTGTACCGAATTTCAGCACTGTAGTCACCCCCCTAACAAACCTGCTGAAGGGCAAGGCAAAGTACACCTGGACTGATGAGTATCAAAGAGCCTTCGAGAAACTAAAGGCAGTCCTTGCTAATGAGCCTGTTTTGGCAGCTCCTGACTTCGCAAAGCCATTCAAGATGGCAATAGATGCCAGCGATGTAGGAGTGGGAGCGGTTTTGCTCCAAGAAGATGAAGAAGGCACTGAACGACCAGTTAGCTACTTCTCCAAAAAATTGAACACATACCAGAAGAAGTACTCCACAATTGAGAAGGAGGCTCTCAGTCTCATCCTTGCCCTCCAGCAATACGAAGTGTACTTGACAAATAGCAAAGGGGAGATCACGGTCTATACTGACCACAACCCCTTGGTCTTTTTAGACCGGTTCAAAATGAAGAACAACAGGTTGTTCAGATGGAGCATGATGACGCAGCCATATGCACTCAAAATCAAACATGTGGCAGGCAAAAACAATGTAATTGCCGACGCTCTGTCAAGAGTGTAACATGAAGAGAGTATCAAAGGTGAAAAGTTTTCACCGCATATCATTTCCAGTGTATGTGTTAAGCATATTCATTAATGTGTGCAAAACAGTTTGATATGATTGTATAAGCTCTGAGAATCCAAGCAATATTAAATTGTAAATGATATCCATGAAAAGATAACATGGAATTAATACAGCTATCCAAAAGGCATGTGATAGTATGTGATTATTGTAGCTTGACTTGGATTTTACCTCACATTCATTGTAAATAATAATGAGAAATTGTGAAGGTAAAAGAAACCCTTGCTACGGCAAGGCTTTCTTTTTCCCATGGGGGATGGTGTCACAAGTGTACACACTAGTAGTTATGTACATGTATGATGTACTGTATGCATGGTTGTTTTAATGTGTATGTACACAGGTTGACCAGATTAATGGAGAACATTCTATGTGGTATAGATATAGTACATACAGGCTGACCAGATAAGTGGAGAATTTTCTAGGTGGTATACAATGTAGCTATACAGTACATGCATGTAGCAGGAAATACATTATAGCTCACTCAATCTAGATTGGTTTCACCCATTCCAGAAAGTTCTGGGAAGTGCTTACATGTTTGGCTGAGTGAGGCACTGTCCCTGTAGCCCAATGTGATTGGTAGTTATTTTTGGTAATGATGTTTTGTACATAGTTAGGCAGTGAGTCATCCAGGTTTCCTGGAACTTGGACTGGCTAGTAGGTTGGAGAGAGTTATAGAATGTGCTAGAAGGGGGTGAATGGATAGTATATAAGCCAGAGGAATTCTGCAGTAGGCAGAGTACCCAACACCTCTGCTCTGAGAGTTACGTCACTTCTGGCTCTGAAGCAACTTGTTATAGTCAGTCCTGTGTTACCTGCTGACTTGTTATGTTTGTGGAGATACTTGGCTTGGGAGACATTTTTGCCTGCACAGAATTAATGTGCCTTCATGGGACTCCATATTTTAATGTCAATGGACATTGCTACGGCAAAGCTGTGACGGGCTGGATTCATAGCTGGACAATATTAAGTGAATCATCATTCAACGCATCAACTGGACGTGGTCGTCACAACGTTTGGACTCTGCACGTTTCGCCGTGGACATAATCGTGGATTTTACCCCGTATCTATACCTTGGACTATCGTAACCTGCGCCTCTGGAGTTACGTCGCAGGAATCATTCATCGGTGCATCGCGGATCATTCATTTGTGCATCGAACATCATATCTGGACATTACCAGGGAACTGTAGCGACTTTGTGATAGTTTGGATGCATGTAAGTAATCCCTTTACCGATTTGTAATTGTTTCTATTGATCATTGTTGTACTGATATGACGCCGATTACCAGTCTGTACCCACAATATTACTGTTAATAAACCGCCTGAACATCAGTTGATTGTTTCTTTTGTGCGATCATTCTCAGAGTGATTTTGGTCGTAACACTGATGACATTAACATTTTCATGATAATAACTTGTCTGTGACGTCATCTAAGCACCATTTCATGATTTTCAGATAATGTCAGATGATTGCTCATATCTTCATAACTAAATGTCATTTTCTTATCATTTTCGATACACATAAAGTTCAAGTCATGTCTGATCACCAGGCACTATAAATGCTAATTACACAGGTCATCATGGTGAAACTCATTCTTATCGTGAGCAGGTGACACAGAATACACTTTCATTCTTCTGACAGGGTGTGCACAAATGGTGTATTTCCTAATGTATATGAACAACGATATCAATCAACACATGAAGAGTTTGTTTGCAAAAACCGATAAGTCCATTTTTGAAAATTTTGAAGTATGGTCTCTGTCATAAAGTACAAAATAATACCTTTTAAATGATATATGGGTCACTACATATAAAGTTACATTTTTGAAGTTATGGTCAAAAGAAGCAAAAATTTTCTTATTATTCTCTTTATTTTTCTTGACCTTTAATGGCAGATATCCCTATTTCACAAATATGGACTTATCGGTTTTTGCAAACAAACTCTTCACATCAAGCCCTAGAATCTATCTCATCCAAATCATGTATCTTTGCTTTGGTGCTACATCTTTTACTTGTAATTCATATTATATCCCTCATGTAAAGCTTCTTGCCATAGGATTGTACAGAGCACGAACATGGTGTAGTTTTACTAGCTAGCTACGAGCAGCTGGATGCGGTGCAATTGGTTACTAGCCAGCGGGATATAGTACTTTTGGGAATCCACGATCTGCACCCATCGTGATCGTGCGATCGATATCGACATTACTCACTTAAGAATGTACGCAGTGCGCGTAGTAGCGATACTTTTGAGCGACAGTCCTGTGCGTGGCTTGTAGCTAGCGCTAGCATCTAGCAGCGCTTTGGAATTGCGCGACGGCATAATTACAGAAATCTGTGGTGCGATGGCGTGTGTGTGTAACGTTATTTGCAATTAGTGTGATCAATGCATTCAGCTCAATTGACAAAGTGACTGGTTCAAGTAACGGAGGAATGATCGCAGGAGGACACCATATCAGGTACGAATTAGGAATAAACTAAAACCGATTTTGAAGATGATCTGGGTAACGAAGCTGCTTTAGGCCTACTTCTAACGTAGTCCTGGACCTCCTCGATCTTTCGGAGTTTTGCACGCTGTGTAGTGTAGCTCGTGTGTAGGAATCAACAACAGCGCAGCGGTGTCGTTCGCTACGCGCTGCACGCACTGCTGCTGCACAGCTACGGCCTAACGGTAGATTTATCGTTCAAGAAACCTGCACATTTTTCCAAAAGGGAACCGTCATTACTCTAGTAAAATGCTCGAGAGGGATATAAAACAAATATCGACTGCTTTCTTTCGGGCCATGGTAAAACTATTTGACCTCGGTGATTTCTCAACAGTGCCATGTCCCTCGACTTCGTCTCGGGACATAAGCACTGTTGAGAAATCACCTCGGTGCAAATAGTTTTACCATCTCCCTCTGCAGCAGTCGATATTTGTATACTATCCACTGCTGTAATACAGGGCAGTGCCAGTTCCATTGTAGGAAGGTTGGATACAAGGGTCCATTTTAATGGGGTAAATCGTTGGGTCCCAAAACCTTTACATGCTAGATTCCAACCTATGGGAAAGAAAAGTTTCTTTCATTGTGACATAAACTTAAGGCTGAAAAGAAAAAAAGAAAAACACCTAGAGGAATTTGTCAGATATAACAAAGAATTTTTTTTTTGCTCCCGAACTGAACAACTGTCAAAATCATGCATTATTTCAAAATCACAAGCTACTGTAAAACGAGCAATGTTCGCGTGCATTTTAATTTCGCGAATTTCGCGAGTGCCAAGATTCGCGAAATTAAAATGCACGCGAAATTTCTTGTCTACACTATATGCATTGAACGCCAGTGGCAAATCGCAAAAATTTCATGCCACGAAAAAGGCTATCGGCTCCACTTCGCGAAAATTTCGTGCCGCGAATATATCATGTTTTACAGCACTTCAATAACCATTCTCTACACGTGTTTGCATTTTGATGTTGCTGTGTGCTTGCATTATTTGACCAGCACCACATTTACATGTGCTCCATATCATCTGAGCTTTTATTGGCTTACTGGATAAAAGTTCTGCAGATCTTTCTATAGCAGGTCCCATTGGCAACATGGTGGTCAAATCTAAAACTTTTGACAAAAAGCATCTAGATTTTTTTTTTTGGGTAAAAATTCTCCTACCACTTTTTAATTTATAGTAGCATTTTTTGTTTTCCTGTTCACCGATACTGCCTTGTAAATACTGTACAAATATGTATCATGAAAGAATATGCTCATAATACAGCATAAACATATAGGTTTGCAGGTAGTAAATTCTGATTTGAGCCCTTTTTGTTTTCATTTGCGGGGTTGTTTTGTTCTGCAGAATTATTTTCAAAAGCCTCCTTTCAGTCTTACATTTACAAGTGCATCACTGGTTTTTAAATTGGCAACATATTTGAGGAAAAATGTCCTGTTTATCTCTCAATTTGGCATTTTTGTGTGTAAATTTCTTTATTTTGTGCAGATTTGGTGATATTTTAGTATAATTTATCTCTAATATAAGATATGTAGTAAAATTCAGAGATAAAAATGCCAATTCATTAACTAAGGATGATTATTTGCATAGTAGAATTCACTGGGAGTTGATAGGTTAAAGGTCAGGAAATGAAGGGATGAATTTGCATGTGCTCAACATTAATATATAGCAAGTCCAATGTTGGACTCATAAAATACCAGCACAAATGGTGAATGCAAAGCTCCTTTCAACCAATAAGCAGAAGTACAAAGGACATTAGGTTTGTTTACACAGTGCTCAATACAACATGCCATTGTTTGTGAGGCAGTATAACATACCTGGGTTCAGAATTCATTAGAATTCCCCCATGAACTTCCCTCTTGTTCTCGAGACCAAAAAAAGAAAAAAGAAAAAAGAATGGCAAAGCATGATTGTATATAATATATGAATAGAATCATTTGTTCTACAAACTAACCTTGATTGTTTAAAATACAAATGATTCTGAAGCTATGCTATCAAGTGTTATTATTTCATAAACTTTAGAAACTATACCTGATTAAACACAATGAATTATTTAGTGGAGATTATTCTCTGGCTGTCTGTTCAGGTTTAAAGAAGATATGCAATGGGTAATGCACATGTACATAAAATGTATATGATAATCATGCATGCTTTGTTTGGAAATATTGATGATACAAAGCAGTTTACTGATTGGAGATGGGATAATTTACATTCTTTCCATTTTAATTCGTTCCATTGCCACTGTTTACCAATTTGAACAGAATATTTCACACCAATGTTCACAAACCTCAATACACTATGCCTTTTAGATGGCACTGGGTCTAAAATTAAATGTGACACACGCCCCACTCAACAAGTGACATACGCCCCACTCAACAAGTGACATATATGTCCCCAGACTTTCACTTCATTTGCCTCATAAACAATACAAAATTATAAAACTTTGGACCCATCATACCAGCTGAATATTGATAAACAGGAAGTACATCCAAGTTTCAACCTCATGATACTCAGAATAACAAGTAATATGAAACTCAGAATAACAAATAATATGAAGAGTTTCATTGTAAAATGAGTTAAGCGCCATTCATAAACATTTTAGAGTAAGTCCATCATCAGAGAGAGCGAAATAAAACCTTTCCAGTGATACATCACTTGTATCATAATAAGGAATATTCTTAAGATTGTGATAAAGTATTTTCCTATTTTTCTTTGTACTTTGTACACTTTGTACCTATAGCAGCTTTAACCACAAATACCTCACCTTCACAAGAATGAAGTTACCTTGTTTTGCAGGAAAAGTCTTTATGTTCATTATGCTAATTGATTTCAACATGAACATAGTGTCATGTCCTAAAGACGTCATATGCCTCTTTTCGACATCCATTCATTCAATATACATCCCGAAAAAAGAATGCCTTCAAAGTGTACTCTTCAGCTTCTATCGTAGGTGCCGCACATCTTGTGCTATCTCTAGATCGTAAATACCAGCTCTAGAAACAGCTTAAACAACCAGGCAACAACCATTCACCGGGAGTTCAAATTGTGGTGCTATAGCAAATATCAACAATGAGTGCTTAGAAACCAAAGATACCAGTAGCAAAGCAGCTTCGATGATTGCTAGGGATAAATACTTAACATTTTTGAGGGAGCAAGAACAACATTGATGGGAGGCCAATAGAGAGAATACTCAAATTATTTAGTACAAAATATGGGTTTTACATCATTTCTGCCTCATTCTGTACATGCCAAAGTAAACATTATTAATATTTGGTAGGTACATCTATCTCATCAGGGAGGTGAGACACCTCCCTGATCTCATGAAGTCATGGGGGAATTCCCTAAAAAAAAATCATCATCATCATCATCATCATCATCCTGTAATCACTAAATTGGCACCTCTGAATTCAAATGCATAATACATCTTCATTTTGTATTATCAAGCAAAACAATGTTGTACATTTAAGTCAATCATCTACCTTTTCAAGAGTTTCTACTGTTGGATTCAAATATCATGCAATAACTCTGTTTAATTGCCTGCTCATGTATGAAAACAGAGTGCACAATCAATCAATCGATCAATTATATCTGGGGAAAATTTTCTGGAAATGGTTGAGTTCATAAAATTGTCTCAAGATCAGAAGGAAATTTACTTCAGAAAATTCCCCAAATTCAGAGGTAAAAATGTACTCCGCTCTTCTAAAATGAATGCCCAATTTAAAGATTGATTATAAATTTGGCAACGAAAGGCTTTTAAGAATTCTGCAACTGTAATGAACAACTTAATATGAACAAGAAAAGGGCTCATACCAGGGAGGTGACCTTTCATGTCACATCCAGGCTCACATGAAAGAGTACAATCAACTTTGGAATATGAGCAGAAGAATAACTATTTTATGTATAAAGCTCTGAATGTAAACTGGGAATTTCCTTTTTCCATCAACTTTAGCCCATTATTTCACATACATTGTACAAATCTTCAACTTAGGCAGAATTACGTAACTGTATTTCTTTAATCTGCCATGTGAAGAATTAACTACGACAAGTAGGTATTATAAAAAAGATTGCAAGCTGGGCTAAAATGTATGTTGTGTTTGTATAACGGTGCATTCAGTCCACCTAGATTTCTACATGCCATGGCAAGATTCAACACAAAGAGGCATACTCTAAACATAACATTGTCTCCTCCTTTGATCATAAACAAGGAATATTCAAGAAACAAAAGATTAATATGCTGCTGAAACTAACAAATGACAATAGCAGACAAGTAACATGTTTTGTAAGGCTTGCCAAGTGTAAGGTGTTCTAGCAGCTATGCCTGCACTGGATACATACAGTACATGTCTATGGGAATCTGCAAGTTCACAGGTATACCCGCCCCTTTTTTGACAAAACCCCCGAAGTTTAGGCCAATTGTTAGTAAATTCCCTGCTGTGCACAGAGGAATGTAAGATTGATTGATATAATAAACAAGGTCGTTTAGGAGTCCCTATATCGGTTCTACAACCTGCGCCCAGAAAAGCTCCTGGGTTTTTACGTGCTGCGAGCTGAGTGCTACGCTCCGGCAGCACATTATTATCATTGTTCACTGATCTCTGCCTGACAGGTAGATAATAATATTATCAGTGGGGTGGGGGAGCATGAG
The DNA here is from genome assembly GCF_040938485.1 of Diadema antillarum. Lineage (NCBI taxonomy): Eukaryota > Metazoa > Echinodermata > Echinoidea > Diadematoida > Diadematidae > Diadema > Diadema antillarum. The sequence continues at coordinate 1,672,971 of NW_027271466.1, read as the reverse complement.
GGGTGGGAGTGTATGCAAACAGAAGACAGAAAAGCAGTAAAGACAAAGATAGATGCAATGGGGATGCCAACCTTGTAAACAGCATTGCAGCATATTTTTGGTGGAAAGCAGTATCTCTACACATGTACCTTTACCTGTGCAGCAATACCAGGACTCAACACTAATTTTTCTCCTAGGGGCCAGTCCGTGCCTCCAATATCTTTACATTTCAAATTGTGGTAGCCTGAAAATAGAATAAATTGGCCTGAAATAAAGGGAAACATATCAATAGATTTTGAATCCTAGTTGCCCAATCAGGCCACCCGAAGATAAAGTTCTTTGTAGGAAATCTGAAAGTTTATTCCTTTTTAACACAAATCTGCACAATGCGTCCACTTTTTCAGTCTTTTGACATGTACACTGATGTAAAGATGATGAGGGAACAAAATGATATCATCCTGCCATAGACAAAAGATGGTCTGCACATACTGCATGATGATCACAACTTTGGTGAGACCAATCAAGTTTCTACTTATCTTGCTATGAAATTTCTGTACTTATTTTTTTGTTTTTCAAATCAAGCAGGATGATCTTCTTCCAGGAACATGGATGTGGTCAGCTGCCAAACAAAACAAAACATGAAAATGTTGAATGACTAAGTTACCAATATCTTGCTACCATTTCCTGTACAGTTTGTTTACACAGCAGTAATACAGTCCCCCAATGTCTCTATACCCTGTATTGTGACCAAGCACTCTATTCATCAACCTTTCCTCAATCTCAACAATATACACAAACAACAAATAGATTGGAACATTTCCCTGAAAACTGAAAGGTCCTGTCCTCCTGTTCTGAGTAAACTACTGCAAACAAAACAAAAAGAATGACAATGCTTGGTGTCTACTTCACATTCTTATCAAATTAAGATTTATAACACATCAAGCTATGTGGGATTATTGTAGGTGAAGTTTGGACACAAAAACCTGTATTCAGACCAAATTTTAATGAGCCCCCACTTTCATGAATGCACCCTTTCAGCAAGAGATGATCTCCTGCATACAAAGTGCTATCCTGGCAGTTGGTTCATATTGAAACAGCCAAACAGGATAAGAGAATATCCTTATGAAGGTTGACCCATTCAAAAGTAATAGAACTTTGCAGATGATATTGGTTTACAGTGCTATGTGGAAAATGTGCACAAGAAACTGAAAATGATATATTAAAACCATAACATCGTTCTCTTCCACTGAATACAAGTTGAACAGCACCATATTTGCCTAAAAGATACATTCTGAACTGATCTTTGAATATCTTTTTGGAATTGGAGTTTTTCATACCTTTAGCTATGACCTGTACACAATAGAACATCTAAAGAAGTAATGACAAAATAGTCGGTACACCTGTAGCTTTCCATCTAAGAACTATTAGCATTTTAACCCAAACCATTGGAGGGCTTAAACACACATATTACAGCATATCTATTACTGAGAGTCTTTCTTCCTTTCTTCTCTCTTCTAAGCATTTTAAGGACACCATCAATACTGCATATTAGTGGAACTGCTGATATTCACCCGAGTCCTGTGACACAGATAACAGACCCACCCATCTTTATACGGATACTGCATTACTACAAGACCCATCCTACATTGATACTGCACTACTACAAGCCACTGTACACTAGAGTCCTGCATCACAGTTCACTGCATGTTATGTAATCAAACTAAAGAACCCTTCCAAAATGCATTGTCCTAAATATTCTGATCAAAAAAGGAAGAGAAAAGTGCAGAGGATGTACAGACAGAGTCTCGGCAGTGGAAATACGCAGAAACCGGGTACAACATCCTGGACACGGGCAAATCACTTTCATTCATGAAGGTTAATTAATCCTATCAGAGTCCACTACTCTCTGACAACCACTGGTGTTTTGTAAACCAACAGGCCGCCAATGGGGATAAAAGGTTTTACAGTCAAGCTGCCGCACTAATTCAAATCATGCTGTAGCATGCATAGTAAAAACGTGAGTGAGGTGTTTAACTAATACTCACATGGGACTCTAAACCCCAGAAAACAATTTCCCCCTTGAAGAAAAATTGTCTTCTGTTTACTGCCATAATATGTTCTCAGCTGTGTACTTCAGAAGCCAATAGACACCTTATCACCATCCCCAAATTAACACACAGTATATAACATTTGCAATACCCTAAATAGGTTAAGTAAATGCTGATGTTTGTGATCTTTGTAGTTCTGTGTGTGCAGTGTGAAAGTAAAATCAGTGCTGTGAAAGAGAAATCAAATCAAAGCCATCCGGTCGCGACAAATTTGCCCGTCATGTTAAAATCAAATAATCATCACTTTTTTACTTTGTTTTAAATATAACTTCTCCTCTAATTTTACCCCAAATGAAACTGATTCGCTTTGATATTCACACTATTCATTCTATTTCTTTGAGCTGAATTTCTTATTTTTCACAAATTAATTTTTTATCCCTTATTTGAGATTCACATGAAGATTTGCAGAATGAGGGATACTACATTTTAAAAGACTTGTAATAATGACAGACAGTCAACTACCTTCATTTTTCTGAAGTAACTATATAATAATCTGATTCTTTTTCCGTGTCATTCTGTTTTCTTGTACGAACATTTGAGCGGCTAATGACTGTACGTGGAAAAGCAAACATGCCACGACACTTGTCTAGCATTCCAGGAGTCATGGCATGACCTTTGGAGTTGGTTAGCTGGAATCACGGATGAATTCTACAAAGCCATTCATTGTGCAGATAAGATCACCAGAAAAATACCACAGTGTCATATTATTTACAAATTACAGACAAAATGGCCAACCTTCTGCACTTTCTCTCTCCAAACTGCTTCTGTGTACAAAGCCAGATGGACCAAAAAAAGCTTGAACTTGGAATGAGTTGAATGACACATGACCACATCATCATCACCCAGGTATGACAGCAAGGGTAAACTGAAAAAATATTGGACAGTTTACCACCAGCAATAATAATGACATGCTATTTACAATGGCACAGTCTCTATCCGTATGTACACAAGTGGCGGTTAATTACCACAGTCTATTGATCTTTATGTTGGCATGAATGCAGGTTCTGAGGTTAATAACCTCCTTGCATCACTGTCGACCCCTAAAAAAAAATAATAATAATAATGATAATTGTGTCATCTCTCCAACTTTCAACAAATGCTTCTTTCCTACATCAGGCAATTAATGGTGAATACATCATTCACTTAAATATAAAGCCTTAATGCAATTTTGGAAACTAATCTTTTTTTTGTGCACATTATAGAATATGTGTTCTAAAAGGCTAGTAGTACAATTGCGCATTGTGGATGAAAAGAATGAGCAATGCGAAAAACAAGTTTTCATACTTGCTCAAGATGAAGTATAATCTAAACTCATAAAAGTGTGCACCAAATACTATTTTTCTTATTTTATGAAAAAAAAAACATCAACAACATAGCACCAAGATGCATGCCTACTGGTTATTCAGTTATTCTGTTTGTGAGAATGTGATTGGCACGTTAAGTTGTAGAATAATTTTGATGTTGGAGTTTTCCCTAAACACATGTAACTTACACAGTGTGCCATCTGTCTGAATGTGATTGAGAAATAAAAAAGAGTTCTGCCATATATTTTCCTATGGTTTCCACATACTACACTAACAGTATGTGAAATCTATGTACAGTCTGTGCACATTTGAGAGCCCTGTTTAATACTTGTAACCCTCTGGTGCTGCGATCATTGACATAAATCATCTTTGAAGATGTCGAATCAAGTGATTACAGTTACAGCAACACTTTTGATAGACCATGCTGATTTACTCTGGATCCAGCACATCCTGTATTTCAAAATGGGTCATGCAACATTAACAACAAACACAACCAAAACAGGCAATAAAAATACAGAAATAAAGGAATTACATGATATATTGCCTACAAGAATGATCTTGTCTGTAGCTAATGCCTACATTTTCATGGATTTAGACTTGGGGGGGGGGGGGGAGGGGCAGTTTTGTGGTCAATTTATTCTCTCACAATATTGCAGGGTATTGATATAGTCTGCCCCGACCCTGACATGATATATAACAAACATATTTAACCATCACATTCACAAGCCATGATTAATTTCCTGTGGTACCGACAGTCTTTCCCAGAATACTAGGGGGGGGGGGGGGGTGTAAGGGAGAGAAAGGCTTTTATCTCCCATGTCCTGTTGCGTCCCTGACTTTCAGTCTTCCATGGGGTTAATGCCCTCCACTGGTGTGTGAATACGACCCACTGTAATTATGCGATATATCCAGTAGTGGTAATCATATCACACATCCTATGCTTCTGAGGTGTTTGCCTGTATTTACATGGACAGCCCAGTGTTTGAGCAATTTTTAAACTTCTTATAATACAATGTAGGCAAACAATAATAACACAAAACTCCTCATTACAAAGCTAAACACATTATTACACCAGTAGTCATTTCACTCAAATTCTCTTTTTCCTTTTTTTTTCTACAACTATATACATGTGTATGTTTAACTACAGTAATAATAATGATATCATAACTCAAAGGCATGAACTGATGAAATATCTTTAGGGATTCCTCATTTAGGGCACTTCTTTTTTCAGAAATTCAAATTTGTGGGAAGGGAATTTTTACTCCATGTTGGCAACACAGCAACACAACAAAAATAAAAAACAAAACAACAAAAAACAAAAACAGACTGGTGATCATTTCTTAGTTTTTTACCTTCTGTAGTTTCTCCAGACTTTTGATGTATTTCCTCTCACTTTCCAGGATACCATTCAGCAGGAGGCGTCTGATGCTGAGACTCTCCACCTCTGGTGTCGACAGCTTCACCGAATCTCCCTGTACGATGAAACGTCATGCAAAGTATTGATATCACATCCAGCAAAACATCTTGCTTGCAAACTGAAATTAATGGTATTATGGGGTTCACCACCAACCATTAGAATAGGATGAGTCAAATCATAGTTTGGTATAGGCCCTACCAATTCCATTAGCTCCAGATCAAGCAAGGTATACGCTAGGCATTTTCACATCAGCCCGATGTTTCGAAATAGTGCACTACTTTCAGAATCTCAAGCTTGGATTTTCATAGCCAATAATGAAATAGCACGCTTTTTGATAATGTGAATTCAAATTGATGCACCAATTTGAAAGCTAAGCTCAAGAAAATTTCTGAACCAAAACTTGGGGAAATTTCCACAATTGCAGGATGATTTGCAAACTAGCGCTCCATTTAATAATGTGAATTCACCTCTAGAAAGTAGTGTGATGCATCCCATCATGCCTAGTATGTGTGATTTGATCGATCAAGGCAACCTACACACAAAATAGCAAATGCGCAGGTAATTTTTTGAAGGCATGCACTCTATAGATGCTGTTTGCACATGCTCAGCTATTGAATTAGCTCAAAAAGAAAAAATGGGGAGCTAATTCTCTTCCAGCTGATGTGAATGGGAAATAAAATAGTGCGCTCATTCGTGATTGTGAAAAAAATCTCAAGCTCAGATTTTCACCGGACTGATGTGAAAATGCCTACTGAGAGTTACAGAGAGTGATACAGGCACAAACACAACGCATTACACATTTCTTTTTCAATGTTGAAACTATCTACATGTGACAATTATGTTTGCAAGATGAGATGACATACTCACACACACTCGTACTGAAATAATATATTGTAATAGGTTCATTTTTAAATCTTTATGGACGTGTATTAAAAACTTGTTGGAGACATTCCTTTGAGAAGCTAGTGATAAACTATTTCATCCAAATGCTCACACTTGATGTTGTTATATCAGGCAAGCCATCCCTCTTTCTGGTTTCAGGAAAACCAAAAAATAAAGATTTGTATGCATGAAATTCGAATACATTAGTAAAACTGTCCCTCAATGATGTAAGTGCGTTAAAGTGCATCAAATGAATACAAGAAAACTATTTTTTTCCAATTGCAGTATGATCTCGATCTCTCTCGATCTCTCGATCTCTCTCTCTAAACAAGAAAGACCATATAGCCCTGGTCTTTCATCATACTGCTATTTTTTTTTTCTTTTGCAAAAGATGAAAACATAATATACAAATGAAAACTACATGACAGAGGATTGATTTAGCCTTGAGGGTAGAAATATCATCACAGAAAAAATATGGTTAAAAAATAAATGAGCTATAAAAAATGTGTATGTGTACATGTATAAAATGTATATAATGTGCCCTATCTATTCTAACACAAGTGAGAGGTATGAGCACACATATTGATGACAGTAATAGAGCTATTATTACATGTCTTTTTATAACAAAAAGAAAAGGGAAGTCAAGATTATTAATAGGACATGACTGTCGATTGATTGGTGACACATGTCATACATTCATGTACATTGTTTATTAAAATTCCCCACAGAAGGTTCCAATCCCTACTAAACATATCTTTCCAAATTCAGCAACATTTGCAATTAAAGTATCTTTAGCACTGGGTAATCATGTCTCTCGCCAAGGTAAATCTTACGTTCGAGGGCAAGTCGGGGAAAAAGTACTCTGACACCATTACTTCTCTACATGGGTACCATCCCTAAAATAACCCCCCCCCTTCCTTTATAACATCACACACACACACACACACACACACATACACATTTTATCTCCTTAAAAAAAACCCACAAAAACATTTTATCTCCTTTACAAACACACACACACAAACAAACACAAACACACAGATACACACAGAACAAAATACTGCATTTTGCCATTCAGAGCCCCTCAGAAGAAGGTTCAAGGATGGCACGCACAGCTGATTGTCTATTTTCGTCAATCTTTATAGTCGAAGTAAAGCTGACAATATGGCACTCAAGAGAGCTATTAGATAAAGGTAGCTCTCCGGAAATGCATGATGATATGACTTCAGATGAGGCCCTCACTTCCAATTTGAGCCAAGAATCTTGCGTTCAAAATTATCTGATATATCGTCCCTAAGCTCTTGAGCAGTTTCAAGGAAACAGCAGATTGTAGCTTCAAAACCTAGGCCTTTCTACATCACAATCACACCAGAGACAATGCGAATATCATTGTAAACTAATTATGCTACAGTGGGACAAAAGTTTCAAGACTATTTTATCTTTTTGGTAAAACAATACCCTGACTCCACTTATTCTCGAAAGGTTTGTAATTGTTTACTGTACCCACTCACCCAGTTCATGATAGCACTCTAAAATGCATACTAGAACTTAAGTACAACACGTGTAGGCTCATTGCTTTCTTTATCCTAACCCGAGCCATATTTCATGTGGACAACTGGTAAGCATTATGAGTCACAATCATGTTGTAGTTACCATAGCAACAACTTCAATGTTGCCAGGTGATTGGTTGCTACTGAGCAGCTGCTGCTCCAGAAACCACAACTATTTTCAGCAAGAAGTGTTTTGTAAGAGGTTGAATGAACCTCCACCCTGTCTGTCTTCTTTTTGGCCTTGTTTATTTTGCTTTTTTATCATTTTCTATCAGGCAGTATACCTTTGTTTGCAAAACCTCTGTTACAATTCATTCTGAAGAGACAATGTACAATTTGCAATGATGAAAATCATGAGGAAGAGGGCTAGGATAATAAATTTATGATCATTCAGATGTTTGATATGGTATTTAGATCACAGAAACTTTGTCTTTGTGATGACTTGAAGATACCTATTGCAAATTTATTATTTTGAAGTTCAAATCCATACAATGTATTCAATTCTGGCTCAAAAGGATAAAGTAAATTTCAGATTTAATTGTACTGTATGGTAGAGGTTTTGAAGCTTGCCTTTCTTTTTCACAAATCTGAGATATCAACTGCAACGAAATAATCAAATTTGGCAGAGTTCGCAGATCACCTCACACCGAAATATACAAAGGTCTTCACTGGATTTTCCTTTTTTTAAATGAAATCGGTAAAATTATTAATGTGTCCTTTGCACTAAATCATGGTGTCTTGATAATAAAAGTGGCAAAAATCAACCATTACTAACATCCCAATAGTGTTTTGTATACAAACCAATTGGGAAAATGGCAGGGTGATGACATTGCTGATTAAGTTAAAGCACACGACTTTAAAATGCCATAATTTTCTCACTCTTGGTCTGATATTTGTGAGACCCTATTAAAGGTTCATTCCATTCCCCTGATTTGTAATCTGTTTTTCATTGAAGTCAACTCAAATAATAGTGTGAGATTGCATTTTATCCTATTGAAAATCAAACCAATACTTTTGTCACTTCTCAGCGGCACCATTTACTGATTTAGGCAAAGATCATTAAAACACTATGCACAGATAGTTCGGGGGTAGAAATTGTGAAGGAGCCATTACTAAAGAAAGCATGTATTTGTTTCTTTGTAATGATTTGTATATATTGTTTTATATTTTGCCAAATAAATGAAATAAATGAATGAATGAATCTTGTCTTTGAACAATCCTTATACTGTACACCAGTGTCCCTTGAGAGCCAAAAGGGCGTATCTTATAACTCTGAGAGCCATTCAATGTAATGTCTTTCTGCTCATCTTTATATTGTCTGCATTTGATACTCCAAAAGTCACAATGAAGGTTTGAAGAGCAGGACTGTTCTAACATGGTTAGTCTGTAAAACAACTATCAACAAACACACACACACACACACACACACACACACACACACACACACACACACACACACACACACACAGAAAAAGGAAAGAAACTTGCAAAGATACATGTACATATTTGTCTAGTGGTTTTCCGTCCCCCTGACCACTTTCTGTCTTATATCTCAGTGGCCTCAGTTCATAAGAAGGTCACTGGTCTTTGCACATCCTGGATTCTCTAAAAAACTGGCGGACATGTTGTATCTCCTTACCCTGCCCGGTGTGCCAGCTCCAAGCGATGCCGGCGATGGCTTGTCTGCAGAGTTCGTGACGCCATCCGTGAGAGTGATTTCGTTGGGCCTGGCCAGGCTGGGGTCCGAGAGGGCATCCTTCTCCTCGACAGAGTCCACCGACGGACTGAGGCTCACGGAGTCTGAGGATAGTGTTCCTGCGTGACGGTAATGCAAAATAATAGACCAAATATGAACTTGCCTTACATTGTCTCAAAAACCTGCCATCTTGAATTGTCAGACTTCTATTTGTGACACTACATCAAATAAAAATGTTTTCATGTGGTCTTTTGCTACTCTGTTGAGCCGGGTAATATATTGGGGACTATCTTACAGGGCATTCAGACACAAAAAATCTATACTAGAACGGTATAGCTATACCAAAATAGTATAGCTATACGATGAATTTATACGTCTGAATGCTGACTAACGAAACGACGTATAGCGAAACGACGTTCAGAGCATCATTTCGAACTAGAACTCAATAACGAATCAGCATTCCACCGTGTCCATTGTGCATCTGAACGTATGGCGACCATAGAACGGTATAACTGGGCGGGGCTTAATGGGAGCGAGCACGAAAGGTGACCTTGTACCTGTCACTCATGGCCATAACAACATGCGCAGTGAGAAACTGCACATCTACACAACGTTTTTCCAGAATGGTCAAAATTAGCGTCTGAACGGTCTATCGGCTATATGATGATTCTTTATACGTCGTTTCTTTATCGAGTTTTGGTATATAAACTGGCTTGCATCTGAATAGGGGGTTAGTTAAACAAGTATCATTTTTTCCTGCAATGCATATCAGAAAATAAAGAATTAGCATACTTCCTGTGACTAGGGCTGCGTATATCAACTTTCTCATGTTTGAAACACTTATTAATAACCACTATCAAACCACATTTGCAAATGCTTTTAGGATCGCGTTTCTCGAGTTTTGCACAATTTATCAACTCTGTCAAGAGTCAATATGGAGGCCTTATCACTGTGCAGCTCCACTGCGCAGTTTGACCCAAGGAGCCCGAATGTGTAGTTGGCAGTGGTTGGTGTGGGCAGGTCCAAGCTAGAAAGGCATATTTAAAGCAACTTTGTGTTTATCAACTCCACAGAAACATGTTTCTGGCTCAAATGGGTTTGAGATGACACTTTTTTTCCACATTTCAGAAACTTGTTTCTAACCCCATAATCAAAACAGCTTTACATTAACAGCTGCTCTAAAACTCCCTGAAAGTTGTTGGAAACCTTAATTCTGCGCCAGAAGTGAGTTGATAAATGCACCCATAGTAATATCAGCTTTTCAAAGTCCATCATTTTGTTTCATACACCTTTGTACCTGGTGAGCAAACTATGTGATGACCATTCTCTGATGAGAAAAAAAAGGGGGAATACTGGGAGAAATTCCACCCTAAATCATCAACTCGACAGCACAGCTCACAACACAGAGAACACTCACAAATTTTAGAAACACCCCCTACAAAAAAAATAATAAAAATAAACCAAAATGAATAAAAGCACTACTTGGTGTACTTACTCATTATGTATCCCCTTTACTCAACACGAGCAATCCTTGTCCAATAAAAAATATTGCACATCCATCCACAAGTTTAGTGCAAGGCAAACTGAACGTGATCATCCCCCTAAAAGCAAGAACGGCTGTCAGCGCCCACGTCTCTGCCACTGTGCGGTGAAACGGTGAGACGCAGTGCGCGAGGCACCCGGAGGAAGAGGCAAGAACCCAGATATAGTCTGTAGACCTCTCTCTGACTATTGTTTGGGGGCCTTCTCTCCCCCAACCCCCCCCCCTTTTTTTTTTCTTTACTCTCCCCTCCTCTTCCATCAGAGATAATAGTTACAGTATAGATTACAAGTGTTGGCTAGATACCATGGATATCTCCCTCATCACGTTAACACTCTTAATCATCCAATTAGGTCAAGTTTGGGGGGCATGGATGGGAAGTGGGGAAGGGGTAAGGAGGGGGTAAGTGAAGAAGAGAGGGGAAGGGAGGCGATAGAGAAGGCACTGACTCCCACTCAGTGGGCCCCTCTCACGTGCTAGCTTTGGTTGCTATGATACGTGAGTACAAACCAGCTGGTGTACACAAATAGGGCATAAGGAACGGTTTACCGTGTAATACAATGCACAGAGATCAACTTGCGACATCATTGTTTTGAGGTCTTTGTTTCAATACGGATTTTTTTTTTTTCAATCTTTGTGTGTCTCTTTTTTCTTTTCCTCTTGATGATCACCTAATACCAAACACAGCTGTTGTTTCTAAATATAATTCTCTACAAATATGAAATGAGCAAAGACTTTATTTTAGGAAAAGTACTAGTCTAAGCACAGTACCACATTGTCCTCATTGCAATTGAGCAATTGCTGTATAACTGTAGGCTGAAAAGCAAAAAAAAAAAAAAGAAAAAACACCTTTAAAGGACAAGTTCACCTTCATAAACATAAGGATTGAGAGAATGTAGCAATATTAGTAGAACACATCAGTGAAAGTTTGAGGAAAATCAGACAATCCGTTCAAAAGTTATGAATTTTTGAAGTTTTTGTGCAGTAACCGCTGGATGAGAAGACTACTGCAGTGTATGAATAACTTAGATGTCACATGCGTACAACAATATAAGGAAAATATAAAGAGAATTTCACAAAATTCCATCTTTTGAAAAACATAGACATTCCCCTGACTCGTTACCAACAAATGTTATGGGTAATATTATTCCCTCTGCCTTTAGAAAGAGGCAAGTCAAGAGCTCCTTTATTATGCGAGAAAAGTGAAAATATGTTGAATTTTCTTTTACATTTTCTTTATACTGTTGTACGCATATGACTCACAAGCTGTAGTAGTCTCCTCATCCAGCGGTTCCAACACAAAAATTTAAAAAATTCATAACTTTTGCATCGATTGTCCAATTTTCCTCAAACTTTCACTGATGTGTTGTACTATTATTGTTGCATTCTCTCAATCTTTATGTTTATGAAGGTGAACTTGTCCTTTAAGTAAAAGATACAGACAAACAAGCCAAAAACATCGACTTCAGAAAGATGCTTTATGAATTTGATAAAACCTATATGTACCAATGACTGAAAGAAATGAAAAAAGCGACCAATGGGAAAACCAAAGGAAATGGGAAAAGCAACCAATTTAGAAAGGTGTCCATACTGGACAGGTAGCTTGGAATACAGGGTCTATGAAAACTCTCAACAAGTTTCAATACGGAAATTTCTGTGGTTTGGTAGTATAAGTCATTATGCCATTCATTCGTAGTTTGTATATTTGTTGTTCATTTTTATTTGTTTCAATTGCAAAACTTGAAGAATGTCTTGAATGTTTCTGAACATGGCAAATTTTGGCTAATTTCTTCAATATGAGTTCCTCAATACTTTTGAATACTCAGATTACAGTAGGTACAGAGTTGAATTCAACAAACTCTGTCTAACCTTCCTCCATGAAATAAGAAAATGTAAAATGATTCAGAGATTGCAATTCAATGATGCAGGGTGATAATTCGGCAGCAAAATTCTGGAGAAGTAGGAAGGGTTAACAGTAATATTTCCCAGACATGAAGGAGGAGAGGCATTTATACTGCTCACTACAATCAGGTAGCTTCCAAAGAAGTACTTGATGTAAAGCTTGATCATACAAACCTTTATGATAAATGCAAATCGGCTCTGAAATGTCAACAAATTTGACTATTCTTGTCTTTGTCCCACCCTCAACACCCCCCCCCCCTTCCCCTAACATGCATATTTTATCATCAGGGGGTGTTTCATCAATTTAGTCAGCACTGACAAGTTGTCAGTCACTGACAATTTCAGCAAAATCCTTGGTTTTGATTGGCTGAGAGGCTCTGGTCACTGACTGTTACTATGGATATTGTCAGTGAATGGCAACTTGTCAGTGCTGACTAAGTTGATGAACCCCCCCCCCCCCCCCCCCCCCCCCCGATCTTGATCTGGTACCCCTCTCAGTCCCAAGATCTCAAAATGCCATTGACAAATGGATCATCAATGGTAATGGCAGGGTTTCTCATATCCCTGTGTCCAACACTAAATCTTGCATGTAAAGTTCTCCAGCAAGAGAGGTACAGCTGTAGAATGCTAGAGATATCTGTTATAATGGCTGACCATTTCAGGATTTGTGTGCAGTTCCCTTTTCTCATACAGAAGAAACAAAAGTTTGAACAACCCTGCAACTGTTGACATGAGCTGAATCCAATAGCTAAAGGTAGAAGGCCATCGCTTCAGAGAAAACACTGCGTGATAAGGTAAGGTCACAATCACTGCATCGGTAATACATGTACCCTATTCAGAAGGCCCATCCTTATTGAAAATATATATCAGGAAAATATATAACACTCAAAATTGTAATGTCTGACCTTTACATCCAACTATGGAATCTAAATATTGGGAAAATTGTGACCTTTATGCAAAAACTGCACATGTGCCGTTGGACTGGAACTGTGAAACTGACATCATGCAACTCACAGTGTAAATCACAACTATTACTGTAAACTGTGCGGAGCTACAAAAATTGCACTCAAATGAAAAATTTTTGTGGTGATGTTAAAGGCATTATTTACCTTACCATTTGCAGATGACACAAAAACCCAAATTTAGTGCTTCAAAATAGTTCTAAAATGTGAGTTAGGGATAGAAACAACTTATGTAAAACTTTGAATCAATATAATTAATGTTAAGTATCGTTAAATATACAAAATGTGAACAATAGTTGTGATAAAGATGTTTCTAGACTAAACCACCTACAGCTATGGTTTAGAGCAAAAAATAGTGATATCTCCTTATATTCTAGGTTTTATTGCAAAATTTTTACATGGTAAAATGTTTTGTGACACAACTGACCTACTGTACATATGCATCAAATGTGATATCTTGAACATATTTTAAATCACTGCTCCCAATGATAAACACTACCTTTTAGGGAGGTTTTCAGCCCAAACGCACAAGGTTCTATCAAACAATGCCATATAGACCAAACTCAAGTTCCCATGACTTTGTGAAGTTTGTAGGCCTGCTACTTTTTACGAGTGATAGAAACTCCAATATCGTGTGCTTAATTGCAGTCTGAACAACTACTGTTGGGGACCAACATGTACACATGTACACATTCGTGCGTGCGCATACACACATACACACACACACACACACACACACAAATACATGCACAGACAATTACAGGGAAACACAAGCATTCCAACAAGAATATAAGCTTGAATGATTTTAGTCCAATTGCGATCATGTAATCGGAGGGGGGGGGGGAATGTGCATAACTTTCAGTAGTACTTATATCACTAGTAGCCATGTCGACTACCTCGACAGGGTACAGTTAAAACTATCACTTTCATTTAATGGGAGATGAGTCTGTTGTGTAGAGGAACTTGGCACAGGGAAGGCTGTATTACACAGAAAGAGAAATATAATGATTGGTTATAAATCATCTGTCCCCAGGACAGGACTTTGATAAAGAAATATCTGAAATATTACATGTGCACATACAGTAAACTCCACAGAGGTATTCTCAAGTCCACATCTAAAAGCATACAATACAATCAGTCCCTGGATTCAAATCACTATTCTTTTGGAATAGATCCATACAGGCGCTCAAACTGTTGTCAAATTATGATTCAGTAATTCACTATGTGTAAGTGTGCAGTATAGATATCTAAATGTGGAAATTCTCATTGTGGTCAACTGAGCTTTCACTAGTACTATCTCAAACTCATAGAACAGGGATGGTTTCGTTGAAACTGGACTTATAAATTAAGAAAGTCATGGAACTGTATTCTAGTAAAGTTTCAAAGCCTACATGATACTGTCAATAACCTTAGGTCTACTATCATCATACTCTGACACCTACAGGTACAGCTGTAGATCAAATGAGGCAATATTGAATTGGCACTTGCAGTACCTGGTACATGTTATTATTAACAAATTCTCCGTGTTAAGAAATAAAAAAATCATGGCACAAATGGATTCCACATCATTCAAAAAATGTCGAATACTATCTATACATCAAATTAGTCAACACTTACAGTTCCCAAAAAAATAAAGACACCATGAGTTGCAAAGTTCTGTAAAACTAGCCTGAATACAATTCCTTCCCAACTTCCTTCTCTTTACATACACTTATTTTGTATCCTACATGCATACTATCTCACATCATAGAAATACGCACACCTCTCTATCAACACACACTATGACAGCATACATACAAAGGCAAACAAAACACAGCGCATGCCACAGTTGAACACACTCACATGTCACTGAAATACAAACATTCACATCACACCACACATATAAGTATGATGTAGCTTTCAAAACCAAGAAGGTATCACCTCCTTGTCCAAACTAGCCATGTACCAACACAGATGCAATGTACACACACTGTACACTAGTAATCACTAAATATACAAACACACATACATTGTAAGTACAGTGTATACACGTTGTAATAATACATTAAAAGTCCATCAACAAGTGTTTTCCCCCAGCTGGGTCTACCACTGTGCATCCTTCTCACTGATTCTAGAGGCACCTACCATTCAGACTCTCTTCAATGAGGTTCAGGTACCATTCCCTCTCCTTCATCCAGTCCGTGGTCCCCAGCGAGGTGTCGAGGTCGTCGTCGCAATCGACAAAGAGGCTGTCCTCCTCCCCATCTTCCATCCTTCCCCTGCACACACCCAAATCTTAGATCGCAACCATTGCCTTTGCTCTCCCCCGAGCACAGATTTCTTTCCCACGAGGTATGAAAGATCTGGCCGTGTTGGAAGTCTTATTCCTTCCTGATCTCATGCGAGAGCTAACGAGCCCGAGTCTCCGGCTCTGAGACTTTCTCCTTCACACTATGACGGATGGATCCTCATATCCACGAAAATAGACTGACGAAGCATAGTCTCCGCGACGCCATTTACCAAAGTGTTTCTGTAGTGACAGACGTTTTTAAAACAGTCTGGGAGGCTTGTTGTGAGAGTATTCATCGATCAAACAACAACAACAGCCACAGCCTCTTGTAGACCAGGTTTCACTCATTCCGTCAAAGCACAAAACATCGTTGCACCTTCAGTGTGTGATGAGTAGCCACACATACAGCAGAACATAGGGACACGGACTACTGACTGGCCAGATTTATTAGCCTGTTACAAGAGCCCGTGATGAAGTATCTGCCGACACAACAATGAGAGAAGTAGCCAACGACGCATTCACAGAGAAAAGTGTCAGCTAGATGACCCCGCCTACGTAAACGTGGATGCATGCAAGACACAGTGATATGATGCAGTACGGTCACGCAAGTTTTACAACATGATGCATTATCTGGGAATAACATGCAGTAATCAGCCTTCGTAAATATCGCCCAGCGGCCTCATATTACCAAGGCAGATCAAATGACAGAGGACGACTGCCGCTCCATGACAGTCAAACACATTTTTTTTCTCACAGGCGCAGTCGGTGCAGTGTAGATCAGTCTCCCGCCGCTCAGCAACCAAGGCTAGGCAAACTTCCTCGTTGGAAGAAAAACCAAGATAACCAATATTTTGGATCTAGGTAAACAAAGCAAAGTCAATGTTCAGCCAAAGACAGTCTTCATACTTTACACTGCATCCTCTTCTCAATGAAGATAATGATTAGAATTTAAAAAATAATAACATTCAGTTGATATGTGTTATCTCCACGTGACATCCAATTTAGACACAGCCAACAACTGTCATAATCTATGCGGAGAGCTCATAACGTAACCCAAATGAACACAAAGGTGAACATGCTCTACTGTATGAGAAAGTAAGGACCGACATTAACGTGGCAGTACTGGTATGCAATGTAAGAGTGGAAGGCTTTTGCTACAGGTACTGCATCAGAAATCACCATGCCTTCAGAATAAAAAACCACAACAAAACTCCTGTCAGTAAAGACTACGGAT
The DNA here is from genome assembly GCF_040938485.1 of Diadema antillarum. NCBI lineage: Eukaryota > Metazoa > Echinodermata > Echinoidea > Diadematoida > Diadematidae > Diadema > Diadema antillarum. The sequence continues at coordinate 1,656,128 of NW_027271466.1, read as the reverse complement.
GAGGACAGCTGCATGGACAGGGTAGGGAACACAGTTAATAACTTGCGGTGCTAGATAATATTTGTAATTCTACTGGTATCGTTTGCTACTCAAATTCTGTTTCATTACCTTTGTCACAAATACTTGAGGGCATACATCAACCCAATGTATCAGTTTTCTGCTCTGAATGATAAAGTGTCAAAGATCTCGTTTTGGTCAATTTCTGACCCAGTGCATTACTTGTACGTTTTTAGATGATACAAGTTATCATTTAAATTTCTTTTCCAAATCTTTACATCACACACACACACACACACATAATATAGATAGATAGATAGATAGATAGATAGATAGATAGATAGATAGATAGATAGATAGATAGATAGATAGATACACACATAGATAGATAGATACACCTGTAGATAGATATAGATAGATAGATAGATAGATAGATAGATAGATACAGTAGGTAAATAAAGATGTAAATAGATGTAAACTACAGCATCCAAGCCAATATTGACAATAAGTGACCAACTGACTGCCCACCCAATCAACCTACCACACGCTGATTCCTACATAAGGAAGCCCCTTCGAACTTCATTTCACAGAAGTATGATAAAACAACCCCTTCCCCATTAAAAAAATAATAATAATGACGATGATAATAATAGCAGGACTTCACATGAAACAAAATGTCTTTTTCATTTGTAGCATACAAATGTATAAATTTAGAAAATCAGACATGCAATACATTGAGTGTATCATGATCACACACACATTGTTACCAACTACATTTCTAGTGCTTTACACAATGTATCAGTGACTGTGAATTGTAAGAATATTTGAGGGTATGACACTTGTAGTTAAAAGTGTTTTACCCTAGCCTGATGAAGCATTGTGAGGTGTAGTTGACTGCAATAGGAAACAAGACCACAAAGCTGATATATGTGTATTTATATAACCATCAAATCACTGTAAATATCAAGAACTCATTTAGCCCAAGAAACTACTTTCTGACTTAGGTGGTTTTGGTGTCGTGTCTTTTCATAATGTTGAAAGGATGTAGCGTCAGATGCTCAAATAAGTGTGACTCTTGACCATGAAATAGCAACTTCTGTGCATTCATGTGTTTGTGTATTCATGTAATGACAATTCCAACACATTTTCCATGGAATTCAAGTGCACAGACATAAAAAAACAAAATTCTGCGGATTGGATATTTGGAAAGGCAACGAAAGGGCAACAAAATATTCGCCAAAAAAAAACCAACAAAAACAACCAAACAGGAAATTCTAGGAACATGTTGTTGATAAGTTGCACATGAACTGCCATGAGGGAGTTTTGATCTTGACATAGATATGACACAATGATGACATCATACATGCCATCAACGGATGAGAGTTGAGAATATTCAGAAAGTCTTCAGAGGACGTTGCTGTCATGACATAATTTGCAAAACAGTACAAACTTAAATCAAACAAAACCGGGCAGAGTGTAGGATATAGTGTAGAATGACATCTCCCAGATAGGAGACACACCGTTAAACACTAAAACATTCAATTCACATTTGTAGGCTAAAGCCCTTTTTACACTTGTGTTTCTTAACCCCGGACTTTCTCTGACCCAGGACTATCGTTAGTCCTGTACCAATTTTTTCAGCTTTTTACACTGGCAAATTAGTCCCGTACTATCTCTTGTCCTTTTTACACTCATATTTCTTAGCCCCAGACTTTCCAAACCACATGAATATTCATGATTACGCTGTGTACTGTACATGTACACGCACGCACCGGCAGCCCTTGATTACCTCGTTTCTGATTGGTCAGTGAGGGTCGGACTTCGTCTCCGTCGCTTAGCCCAGGATTATTTTTTCGTTCTGTTTACACTCACTTGCTTGGCACCGCAATTGCGGTGCTGACCCTGCTATTTTGCAGGGCCAGATAGTACCGGACTATCAGTGGGGCTAGCCCACTTTGGCAAAAACGAGTGTAAACAGAAAGTGGGCTAAGGATAGTCCCGTACCAACGGTGGGGCTAAGGTCCTCAGCTCATTCTCTCCCCTCCCATTTCCAGGTGTTATAAAAAAAAGGTCTTCTGAGAAAACACATAACCTTACCGCCGCCATACTTCAAGATCTCTATCTATTTCTATTTTAGTGCCGCTTACGTACTTCCGGGTTGAAAAAAGTGTGGGGGCCCAAAGCTATGACACCTTAAATGTATACCTTTGTATGGTGCACAAAAAGTGTGGGGGCCCGAGCCCCCAAGGCCCCCACGGCTGCGCCGGCCCTGACTTAAAACAGCAGAAAAATTGAATGTTTGTTTATACATCGTAGTTACATGTACAACTGAAAATTGTGAGGTGGTGACATCATTAGCTCACTCATTTGCATTTGATATACTAACAATTTCATAACTTCTCTACTTTTTGATCCAATTCTGATCAAATTTTCACTGATATACTTATCAAATTTCACTCTTTCTTCTTATATGGGTAACTGACCCGGAATTGCCCTGTATGTTGTTTGGGCAAGAGAGCTAGAGGGTTTGTCTAGCACTCTTATTAGCTACAAATGTAGTTTCAGCTCATATTTATCAGTTCACACTGTTGAATTGCCCCTTGCCATTTTTGTAAAATATCTTATTATCATGTCCAGAAAGTTTGGTAAAGATTGGGTGAGCTGGTAGAATAGATGACTACCAATACCTTTAGAATCCTGGTGGTGTCGCTTCCTCTACCACCTCACGGTAACAAGTGACATGATGGCCTATAATAGGTCATGACCAAATCGCTTCTTCTACTGTGTGTACATGCATGTGAGTATGTATGTATCTATGTGTATATGTGTGTGTGTGTGTGTGTGTGTGTGTGTGTGTATGTCACTGTATGTATTCTCCTTCATACTTCTGGGAACAATCTCCTAGAAATATGTTATGACCTTCCACACACGGTAATAACATCCAGTTCACTATGACTCAATCACGCACTAGACCTTTTGGTACAGTTTTTATCTCTATAAACATGATATACTTCTCATCCCACGTATGTAGCCATTTTTGGCTATGAATACAGGCAAAAAAATATTCTTCTTTACACTCCACTTATGACCAAAGCCATTTTGAGAGTGCAATCTACTCTTTTTGACAGTTGTGCTCGATATAGCTACTGGGAATGGGAATCCCAAATACTGTGTACATTGTTTGATACTTCATCATTCATGAAATGGTTGTATTTTGCATTTGCCATGGTTTCTAGGCATAGATTTGAAGTCCAGTCAACCTTCATGTTTACCTGGGCCCCATTTCATCAAAAGATATAATCGATTATACATCGTAAATTTCCGTAACACACAGGCTGCCATAGACTTATGATAGAAATCAACTATATAATCTATTATAAACTCTTCATAAAACAGGGCCCAGGTCTTTCATTTATAAATTTATGTAGCATAAAATCATATGAACAAACTGGTGTAAGCTTCCTTGAAAGAAGGAAATGAAATTCTAAAAGTTTTGTGGTGTTGTCTGATTTCAAATTGCACATTGGAAAAAGAAAGCTGCACTTAAATCTCTACATTCAAATACTGATAATATGCAGAGACCCTAATAGAAAGAGAAAGGGAAAGACGATAAGAAAAGGCAGAGAGGAAGAAAACTTAATCCCACAGGAATAAGCTATAGCTATAGAGATAGTGTAGCTATAGTAGCTATAGTAGATAAAGCTATTATAAACTAGAGAAGCACTCTGAGAGCGCAGACCTCCGCCAAGCACGCAAATCACTTTCACCACTGATCTTGTTCTTAAATAGAGATATCAGTGATTTCCACCCATATAGATACGTACATATGTAGCATTGTGTGCTGAAAGTCGCCCGATTTCTTATAGAAGCCGTTGTCATGTCATAAACCCTCAGCTGCACGGCGCGCCTGACCCTAGCAGAAACTAGAGCACGCACTTTAGTGCGCGCATGCCAACCTCAAATACGCGCAGCCTGAACTCCCAAATTCATTGACCCTACCTGCCAAAATATAAAAAATCCTTAATAAATTCCCCCAAAATTCTCGGATCACTACCAAAAGTTAGTTACTTGTGTCATTCTCAACCTTTCCTGCAAGTTTCATCCCAATCCATTCACTACTTTTTGAGTTATTTTGCACGCGGACAAACTAACTAATTAACAAACTAACTAACTAACAAACTAACTAACTAACTAACTAACTAACTAACTCACGAACGAACGAACAAACAAACAAACCAACGGTAACGAAAACATAACCTCCTCCCTTGGCGGAGGTAATAAGATAAAAATGCTGCATCATTGAAGAGTGCAGCATTATGAAAATGTACACTATAATGTCTCCCTTCCTATTGAAAGAAGTGACTACAATGTGAAGCAGCCATTTCCATCACAGCAGCAAACAAATTCACAGATTTTGTTCTCCTGTTCTCAGTGTATGGGGATTTTTGGAATTTTGCTTTCGGTTTTGCATTTTTTTTTTTCTTCATTTCGTTCTTCTTCTTCTTCTGTTTTTTTTTCGGGGGGGGGGGGGGAACAGTTGTTCTTTCTCTCTCTAACAGACAATGAAATGACAATAGAGAATATGGGTGGGGAACAAACAGGACATGTACAATTGTAGAATGAATGGAGTGTGTGTAAACCATTGATGCGAGTACACCATGTATGTATAGTCTATGAAGGTCAGCACCACCACACACTGACTGAGGTGTATGTGACAATGCACTTTTTTATTTCATTCCTGTCCATTTACGAGATTAGTAGAGGCGGACTTGACCCTTTTTTTTTTGTGGCTCAAGGTCAATTTCAAGGTGTGAATACCTGACATAGTTTTTCCTTGATATTGGGCATGCAGTTTCCGCTGGAAATTGATGGGATGTGGGAATATGACAGGTGAAAGAATATTTGTGAAAATGAGTATTCAAAAAACACTGGTAATAATATGATACTTTAAATGAAGGATTCCCCTCCACATTAACCACTACTGTAAACGTGTATACAATCATACAGATGTCTACTGTCAACAACATGTAGGCCTATAGTTTACCCAAAAGAGGTCATTGACTATTTCCAAAGTCAGCAGGCAAAAGAGCAGTGGCAAAAACATGGAACTTTCTAAGAGCAAAATTTAATATCATATCATAAAAAGTCACACGCTAAATATCAACTAGAGATTGTAATTTGTCATCACTGACAAATTAAGGTGATCCGATTTTTTTTAATCTATGATTCGAGTCCTGATAGTGCAAAGTCTCAGCTACAACATATTAAAATCTGAGAGAAATTCACCGAAGCATAAGTAAGATAGTGCTCGATAAAGAGAGTCATGTCAATTTTCACATCTAAAAAATTCCCTCTCGTAGAGATAACACGTCATAGCGAAGATCGAAAAAAAAAGTACATATGACCTTTGACCCCACTTTGCACAGACAAGATGGCATCTGAGCAAAAAGTGGTTATTTTATGAAATGATTCCTGTAACATGGTCTTTACGTGTGCAAAATATTGGAAAGATAGGACATGTATACACCAAGATACAGGATGAAACATCTATGACCTTTGACCCTAATTTACATACCCAAGATGGCGTCTGGTCAAGTAGTTGTTATTTTATGAAATAATGTTCGTGACGTGAACTAAACATGTGCAAAATATGGTGGTGATAGGGTATGTTTTTCTTGAGTTATTGCACATAAAGTTGTAAAAAGAAAGAAATATTTCAATAAATCGAAGATAAGCTTTAATTTCAACTAAGTTTTTTCACGTGATCCCGACAACGTATGAAAAATCAAAGGGCACACTTACGATAGCCCTACGTCTCAGCTACAACATATTAAAATCTTAGAGAAATTCACCAAAGCATAATGTGAGCTAGTGCTCGATAAAGACAGTAATGTCAATTTTCATTTCCATAAAAATTGCACTCCCATAGAGATAACACGGAAACTGGTCAAATTTGACAAGGTTACATTCAATCCATTTTTTCGAGGTGATGTCGTCATCTAATCAAAATTGTGTAATAACATTTATGAAAGAGCATTTCATAAGCTACAACATATTGAAATTTAGGTGAAAATTGGCAAAGGATAAGTGAGATACGCTCGAGTAAACTTGAAATTTGATGACGTCATTTTGAAAATTTACTTTTTTTACTTTATTAAGAAATTTGACATCTTTTAATCATTTTGCCAGCATTGCCAACCATTGAAATGATATGTACAACTCATCGGCTTTCAGAAAATGTAAAGAAAATGGGGGGTCATCGTCCATCCTGACGAGTAAAATCGGATTCAAAATTGGCGGTTTTTTGTCATTATTGCACTGCATATCGCCATTGACGCGCGCGCGGAATTTCAACTTTGACGGATCGGTATGACGTCATATTGAGTCGGATTGACGTGAAACTTGGTAGAAATATTCCTTGACATTTTAGGCATCAGATAAGTGTAAAAAAAACGGGAAATTTCTCTTGCATTTGAGCTGTGCGTGCGTATATGTGCGCGCGCGTACGCGTCCGTCCAATTTTTTCAATTTTTCAAAAAATGCTCCAAATGGTCTGAAACGTGTACAAAAAAAATTTGAGCTCGATTTGAGCATACAAATATTTCAACGCGCGCGTACGCGCACGTTTTAATGAAAAATATAAATTTTGAGAACATGAGTAGAATGCGAATAACTTCAAGTATATGTGACGTAAATTTCATTGAAAAATTCCATTCCATTAATGAGATATGATTGAGAATGTGTTTTCATATAATGACGTCACAGTGACGTCATGGTCGACTGATCACAATGATACATTAGATTTGTCGTCTTTGGGACATGATGCATACATGGTATAAGATTGAACATGATAGGCATAGCACTTTCTGAGCTAACCTCTGCACAACTTTTGGGGAGAAATAAAGAAAAACTAGAGATTATAATTTGTCATCACTGACAAATTAAGGTGATCCGATTTTTTTTTAATCAATGATTCAAGTCCTGATCGCAATAGGCATGGCCATGCAGGTTTCATCTGTGTTCAGAGACATTGGCCGTGTGATGTTTGGATTCTCATTTAGAAAAGGGAGTCATTCTGCCATCTTTGGTACCAAATCTGTATACACTATAACGAAGATACAGCAACAAGTACATATGACCTTTGACCCCACTTTGCACAACCTAGATGGCATCTGAGCAAAAAGTGGTTATTTTGTGAAATGATTCTTGTAACATGATCTTTGCGTGTGCAAAATATGGGAAAGATAAGACATCTATTCACCAAGATACAGGATGAAACATTTGTGACCTTTGACCCTAATTTACATACCCAAGATGTTGTCCGATCAAGTAGTTGTTATTTTATGAAATAATGTACGTGACATGAACTAAACATGTGCAAAATATGGGGGTGATAGGGGCTGTTTTTCTCGAGTTATTGTAAAGAAAGTTGCAGAAACATAGAAATAGCTCAATACATCGAAGATAAGCTTTAATTTCAACCAAGTATTGTAACATGATCCCGACATCATATGAAAAAACAAAGGGCACGAAACGATAGCGCAAAGTCTCAGTTACAACATATTAAAATCTGAGAAAAATTCACGGAAGGGTAAGTGAACTAGTGCTCGATAAAGACAATCATGTCAATTTTCACATCTAGAAAAATTCCCTCCCATAGAGATAACACGTCATAACGAAGAAACAGAAAGAAGTACACATGACCTTTTGACACCACTTTGCACAGACAAGATGGCATCTGAGCAAAGAGTGGTTATTTTGTGAAATGATTCTTGTAACATGATCTTTGCGTGTGCAAAATATGGGAAAGATAGGATATGTATTCACCAAGATACAGGATAAAACATTTATGACCTTTGACCCTAATTTACATACCCAAGATGGCTTCTGATCAAGTAGTTGTTATTTTAAGAAATAATTTTCGTGACATGAACGAAACATGTGCAAAATATGGTGGTGATAGGGTATGTTTTTCTTGAGTTATTGCACATAAAGTTGTAAAAAGAAAGAAATATTACAATACATCGAAGATAAGCTTTAATTTCAACCAAGTTTTTTTCACGTGATCCCGACAACGTATGAAAAAACGAATGGCACACTTACGATAGCCCCACGTCTCAGCTACAACATATTAAAATCTTAGAGAAATTCACCGAAGCATAAGTGAGCTAGTGCTCGATAAAGATAGTCATGTCAATTTTCATTTCCATAAAAATTGCACTCCCATAGAGATTACACGTAAACTGGTCAAATTTGACAAGGTTACCTTCAATCCATTTTTTCGAGGTGATGTCGTCATCTAATCAAAATTGTGCAATGACATTAATGAAAGAGCATTTTATAAGCTACAACATATTGAAATTTACGTGAAAATTGGCAAAGGATAAGTGAGATACGCTCGAGCAAACTTGAAATTTGATGACGTCATTTTGAAAATTTACTTTTTTTACTTTATTAAGAAATTTGATATCTTTTAATCATTTTGTCAGCATAGCCAGCCCATGAAATGACATGTACAACTCATCAGCTTTCAGAATATGTCAAGAAAATGGGGGGTCACCGTCCATCCTGACGAGTTAAATCCGATTTAAAATTGGCGTTTTTTTGGCATAGTTGCACTGTGTATCCCCATTGACGCACACGCGGAATTTGAACTTTGACGGGCCCGTATGACGTCATATTGAATCGGATCGACTTGAAACTTGGTATTAATATTTCTTGACATTTCGGACATCCGATCCGTGTGAAAAAATTGAAAATTTCTGTTTCATATGAGCTGTGCGTGCGAATATGTGCGCGCGCGTACGCGTCCATTCAATTTTTTCAATTTTTCAAAAAATGCTCCAAATGGTCTGAAACGTGTGCAAAAAAGTTTTGAGCTCGATTTGAGCATACAAATATTTCAACGCGCGCATACGCGCGCGTTTTGAGATAAAATGAATTTTGAGAATATGAGTAAAATTCGCATAACTTGAAATATATGTGACGTAAATTTCATTGAAATATTCTATTCCATTAATGAGATATGCATGAAAATGTGTTTTCATATAATGACGTCATAGTGACGTCACGGTCGACTGATCACTATGATTTTACTTGCGCTGTCGTCTGTGCGACATGATACATATATGGTATAAGTTTGACATTGGGAGGCAAAGCACTTTCTGAGCTAACCTCTGCACAACTTTTGAGGAGAAATAAAGAAAGAAACAAAGAAAGAAGAAAGATTCAGTACAGATACAGAAGGTGATCCGAGAGGATACTCGGATCACCTAAAAAGGAAAAATGTTCCATATTACATTGTATATCTTTTTTTAGAGCGCATAAAAATCTCCTTCAAAAGTGATGATTACTGAGACTGCAGAATAATTTGCTGAGTAATCATAAAAATAACACTCTGCTTGCAAAATTTCAAGAATATCACTTCCTTTTAAATAGACACACTCTTTTACTTTTAACAGAGACATGAGATTACTGAGAACATCACTGTCTCAATTTGTCCCAGTAATGATTCAAAGCTGTAGAGCAGATATACGCATTATCATGAGGCCACCACTAGTTAATTTTTGCTTATTTTTGCTTATTCCCCATCGAGTATGTCACTGACATGGTGCAATTCTATCACAATGTATGTCCATAGAAAGATTTAATGATCATACATAGTTGTACCTGTACCATTACCACACCAGCATGAGTGCCCCCATGGGACAGCCTGGGTGTGGGTCTACATCAAACTAATGATTGATATCCACAAATCCTTAAAAAAAAGAACAACAATGAAAATGTAGAGCTTGAAGACTGACACCCCTTGCAGACAGACTTTATCTGTTAGTTATGAAGTGACCTCTGACCTCTCAGTGATCCATGGAGACAAACTCTTACTTGTTATAAGTGATGAAATCTTCCAGACCCATTTCAGACACACAATGAGGTGATGGAGCCAGAGAAGGTCATGTTTTGCACAGCTTAAATGCAAATGGGCAGCATGCATGAATTTTCCATACAGCGTTTCCAACAAGAAAGTTTTTGCAACTATACAGTTTAAAGCCTCCCATCACATCACTAGTGAGCAATCGCAAATTATCTCATGAGAGGACGATGATATTTCACTCAAATTATCCCTGACTTTGCACTGAGCAGATACACCCAGGAGCATCCAACTCATATAATTCTTAGTCTGGAAGGGATATCATCATGCCCCCCCCCCCCCCCCCCCAAACTCCAGGGCGTAGCCCCTTTCGCATTGAGTTCACCCATTCCTAGATACAGGTTACCTGCTGGGAGCGGGTCAGTGGTGTCATCCCAATGCCTGCTGACTCACCAGCAAAGTATCGGGCGATAAACTTACAGCTGAGCACAGATTATGTAGTGAACATACATTGTATAGCATGCCAGAGGCCTGAAACCAGACTTTTGACTGGTCTAGAGCAGAGGAAAGACCTGTGTCTTGCTCACTGTCTTTCTGTCATGTAAAGTCTTAAATATCTGCCACTAATTTTGCTAAACAGCAGTCCCATCTAACATGGTGATGGGTGCAAGGAATAGCATAAACTTTACTACCAGTATTGAAAGTCATAATGTGCTACACAAAACACCCCAATACATCCGGTAGAACCATAGCAAGAGAGGACCATGGCTCTGTCACACAGTTATTAATTTTGCTTCTGAATGAACAGTTGAGTGCAGTTGTGCTATTATTCATCTTCATAAAGAGTTTACAAAGCTTGGAAAATTTGAGACCGAGAGCTCTTGTCTTTCAATTGTAATATCACTGCAGAAGAGAAACAAAAAGTTGTGTTGTTCAGTGCTACAATGTGCTACAATGTACATTGTATGTCCGGTTTAGATCATACAGTTCAACTGGTTTCTATCAAAACAACTTTTCCTCTGGTACATTCTCAGGGTCCAAAGTCAAAGTTCCATTGACAATCTGACTACTTCCAACGTTAAAACAGAAAACAAAAAAACTTCAATTGATTTGAAAACACAGCTGCCTGGTATTTCTGGCACATTCAATCTTTAGCTAGTTTGTCATGAATCATGCTTTCTGTACAATTTCTTTGTTCATTTTTTTATTTCCCAAAAACATTTTAAAATATGTAGAAACACGCATTTTCAACCACTTACCACAACAAAATTCAGCCACTTCATTACAAATGTATCGATATGCATGATGCAGCAGAACTTTGAGTCACAGTATTTGTTTGTTTCTTTTTTGCTTCCATGGTAAAAATGCCAGTGATGTAATCCAAATGAAGACATTAATTGCAGTTCTAAATTATAAATATATGACATCACGTAACAAACTCAAACTCACAACTTTTGGGAACTTTTTTCCTCAAGATCAACAATTTGCTGGATTTATAATAGTGTAGCAGGACAAGCACTGGTTTAGAAAAAAAAAATGGGCACTGTTGAGTGTTGATTCACTCATTTTCTCAAAAGAAAAGAAAAATCATGGGAAAACAAACTCTGCGTGACCGGAATGGACAGGATATGGGGGGAACGTAACACCAATCGGAAGGGGATGCTGTGTGACCCAAAGTCCAGTCTCGCACGTTCCATAGGTACGTAGGCCGACATGTACGCCCATAAAAACGAGCCACAATGCACTGTTGACCTTACCATACATTGTATTGATCATCGAACTACGTAGGTGAAAAACAACAATGATGATGACTATCTTTATATAACCTTATCTCCGGAAATTTAAATCAACACGTAAACAGCAGCATAAAATTTGAGTGAGCAAAAACTTCAGAAAATGTTTGGCAGGCTGGTTGTAGTCAAGACACTTTAAACATCCCATAACACCATGATGGTTTGTATGTGGCAGAGTTGTCCATAATCTCAAGTTGCCATCAAATTGTTATGTTTAACATCTTTGTTAGTGAGTACATAGATCCTGAAAACCAAAGAAAGTGCAATTTTAACTATAAAGAATTTTTGCAGTGATCTGTAATGAGGAGGGAAAGTGAAATACTCTACAAAATGTGTAGAGCCAGTATCTGGAAGTGTGTTGATGAAAGGGCATTAATGATACACACTAGATCTCAGACAGGAGACTTAGGTACAACATTTCTTTTACATGTTCATGATTTAGCATGAACCCACATACTTGATACAAACTTGTCAACATCTTTGAAATTCCAAAAAGAAGTTCTGTGTATATACCAAGCAGGTGTACCAGCAAATCATACACAGAATAAGAATTTAGCAAATATGTTCAAAGTAACTTTGAATAAACTTGAAAATTTGAATGATGAAAACTTTGGCAAATTAGTCAAATAATCTTAATGTGTCCTCATGTATTCAGCTGTCTTATACATAAAAGAAGCATTACTGCCAATCAAGAAATAAAAGTAAAAGCCGTTTTGAGGATAAATAAGGAATGTGATTTACCTTGATATGAATTATGATTTTTCCTCAAGTATTCAACTTTTTTGTGCTGGGATTCTGTGTTCCTAACCCTCTTCTACTATCTGGTTTAGCTGTGAAACACATGTACAAAGAAACAGTCAAGGGGTATCAAAGATTTGCAGATAGTATAAAAATTCCTTTAAATGTGTGAATTTGGTACCAGAAATTCAGTATCCTCTGAACCCTGCCAAACACCAAAACACTGAAGGTCAAAATATGTAGCTATATGATCTGGCAAAAGAGTTTTGCAATGTGTTTCACAATGAATACAATTTGTACATGGATGACCAAAAATAGTAGCAGCAATATAAAGCTAGGTGATCAAAATCGGAAGGATGAGCTCTACATGGGCAGGATGATGTCACAGACAAAACATGACAATGACGTCACATGACGGCAAGTTTTCTCTTGACCGACATTCTCACCAGGAGTGACACATGAGCCATATATTGTATTTCATCATTGGCACCACTCGAAAGTCCAACTAGCTGATAAATTCTGAGATTGGACAGACAGGCGAGATGTGCACTGGGTGACAACGTACTGTAGTGCGAGATCTCAAGAAGTCAACTTTTACAAACAATCTAAACAGGCCGACCGTATATTGGGATGCCAGCCATCTTGAATTGGAGTGTACCAGGCAATGAGGCAATGATAAAAAAGCTGCATGAAAAAAGATGATGCCATCTGATGCCACCTATTGTAATAAATATACAATTTTAGAACAAATGAATCATTTACAGTGAATATATTTTTCCTTTAATGAGGTGCACCATAGAATCAGTGGTTTCACCATCATTATCTTCACGTTCTGTTATCTCAATAAAATGTTTTTCATTTTCTCTCAATACTCCCACTTTTAAAGGGACTGTAAAGTACTGGTTGAGGTAGGGATTCATGTTTTGAACATTCCTAAGTGAGATAATGAAAAGCCGTTATGAAATATGAAAGAGCATGTAATTTTAAGAAAGATTCATCGTTTATTTGATGAAAATTGGTTTTCAAATGGCTGAGATATCCCAAAAAGTGCTAATAATAAAAGGTGACATGCCACAACTTTATTAGGATCTCTTTGTTTCATGAAGTTTTTGGATATCTCAGCCATTTCAAAACCGATTTTAATTGAATAAACTTTTGATACCCCTTAGAACTGCATGCTCTTTGACATCTCATAGAGTGGTTTCTGAATATCTCGCAAAATGTTAAAAGCTAAATCTACACATCGACCAGAACTGTACACATCCTTTAAGTTCAAAACTCTCTGTGCATAACGATTAAAGAGCTACAGTAATTGGTCATTACTGTGGAATTCTAGCTCATGGTACAATGAAAAGATAATGTCATATCTTCATAACTGATGATACTCTGTGAAGATGGTTGCTTGATCTAAAAATAGCAATCATGGTAATATTCCTCATCTATTGCATTGTATGTGCAATATTACCGAAAGTACTATCTTTAAATGGCAATATCTGACATTACTGGTGACTTCGAACATCAAAGTACATGTAGTATAGTTTTTTTTATCCCCATTGTTCATGAAGTTTTTCACTTTCCATTCTTCCTAGTCTGATGTCTTGCTTCACCTCGTTAGAAATCAGAATTGGTTTTTGTTTTGGGGTTGTTGTGTGTTAGTTTGTGTTTGTTTGTGGGTTTTTTGTTTTTTGTAGGGAGGGGGAGAATGTTTCCTGAAATAAATGAACTCCAATGAATGCTGGCAAATTTCATTTGTTTTCTGTCTTTATTGGGGTATGAATTTTCACAGCTTTCTTTCCCCTTAAGTTGGATTCAAATGTATTAAAATTTATTGATACTTCTTCTCCACGTGGGACATACTTTATGTGGCAAAACCTTGTTTATTCAAGTCATGTAAAATGGCCCTATCAATCCTTCTGTTGCATTAGTCAGGTAAAGCCTCAGGCAAGTGTTCTAGCTGTCAGTAACAACTTTTGTATCACAGCAGAACATTGAAATTTAAGTCAGTGAAATCTGTTTTATTGCCATGGGTCTACTCGAAAGACTGTTTCCCTTTTTGTTTGAAGGAATCATCGCTGGCTCTTGTAGGCTTGGTGCTCCAAATCAAATGTCAAAAGCTTCTGTTACGATGGTCCCCTTGCCCCTTGACACTCTGACAGTCGGCGATGTGCCAACCTTTCTGGGGACTTCTTATTCTCATCTCTGTGAGTTCAGCAGCATCTTGCGGGCATCTCTTACGACACTTCCTCCTCGCCTCCTCCAGGCGTGCTCGACCAAACGGAAATTGAACGAAAACTTCGGGACAACACACTCATTTATTCGCACCGACGGGCAAGCAGCTTCGAGTGTTTACGCGAGGATATTCTTGTCCTCTTAAGCTCTGTTGGAGCAACGCCATCCTCACCACGGGAGACATAATGGGGTGAGTCACATGGCAGGGGAACTCCACACGCTGCTCAGTTCTCATCACTAAACCAGGGGCAGCTTCCCATTTTCGTAGAAGCAACAGACCATTTTTTTTTTCGTGTGGTGTACAGAAGACCTCTGGATGTAATAACTCCCTAAACACTGCTAATTTTACACAATATGATTTCTTGGATTCCATCACATAAACTAAACTTTCCATTCAATTTACTCTTCACAATAACATTAAGGGCCTACACACTTGTTCACAAAAAATCCAATGAAAACAAGTGTTTGCAAAAACTCTCCAAATCAACTTTATGTTTTTCAATCCTTCTTCTTCAATGCCGTATTAATATACAACAATTTGTAGGCCTATAAGGTGACTGACAAAACTCCAATTAAGGAAACTTGCTTAAAAAATACATTTGAAAGCTTAAAAGGGGTGGTACAGTTTTGGTTTTGATGGAGTTGAGGTTTCCAATGTTTTTTGATGATTATTTTTTTTTTATGACAATCTAACATCTTATGAAATATGAAAGAACATTGTATGATTCTACGAGGAATTCAAAGTTTACTTGATGAAAGTTGGTTTTGAAATGGCCAAGACATCCAAAACAGAACAATCCCAATGAAAGGTAGGACCCATCTTTTATTACGACCACTTTGTTTTACTTTGTTTTTGGATATCTCAGTCATTTCAAAACCGATTTTCAGCAAGTAGACTTTGAATTCCTCTTGGAATCGTACAAATGTACGCTTCTTTACATTTCAGAAAGTGGTTTCTAAATATCTTTCAAAAAGTTTAAGGCTGAATTCTCACCTCAACCAATTCTAATCATCCCTTTAATGCATGCCTATCATGTACATATAAAGTCATTAAGACACAAACTTTCATTTCACTCTACAACTACTCTTTGTACCAGTGGTGACTTTCTTCATACACAATGTCGATGGCTTTCTGTGCTGGAGGTCCTGAGAGGTCTCTAGTCATATGATTGCCATTACCGTACTAAATGTGATAGTGTGTTTATATTCTTCATTGTATGCATTAGGTTCTTCCATGGGTAAATTGTGAAAGATAACTGGGTTACATCATAACATTTATTGCCCATTTCCCTCACAGGCATTGCAATGTATTGTATTGGCAAGTGTCCTTACAGTCATTCAACAAGCAAGAAACCACTGATTTGACAAAGCAGTGAATCTTTAACTGCCCTGAGCAGGTGGGCAAAGTGGGTTAAATTCTAGCACCCTGAACTAATAAAAAATGCTCAGTGGCAAGATCACATGGACCTGCACTAACTGAATGAATGAATGAATGTAGGAATTTATTTCTAAATAAATGAATACTCATGTATGAATTCACTAATGTCCAAAATGACTGAATTGATATGAATGAATATGAATGATCTATTATATAAATGAATGAATGAGTGAATATTACAGTACAGTATGTAACAAAACAAATGAATGAATGAATGAATGAATGAATGAATGAATGAATGAATGACTAAATGAAAACAGCCAACTTTTGCATATTTTTCAACTTGGGAGATTTCTATAAGCAAATTGACATCGATCTATTGACAATAAACTCAGTCGGGGGGGGGGGGGGGGGGGGGGGGAGTAATATTGACTGCTTTATCAAGCCCTAATAATTATTCATCATCCAGGAACTTTCAGTCATTCCAGTCACTGCATGACAACAAAAAGTAAAAATCTACACTACTACTATCCCTATTGCTATCACTACCAAAAAATAAATTTACGTATGACTGCTCACTCTGGTATCTACGTCTACGTAATTGGCACTCTGATTACACACAGTCTGGTTGAATTTGGGTGAATTGTATGACTGTGCCAATTATCACCAGGATTTCCCTTACAGCTGGAATTGCCTGGACTGTTTAAAACATTGCAGATTGGGGCAGTACAGTGGCTGATACCTGACTGGCAGAATCCACTGATAAAAACACATGATTTGACAATTGAACCCAGAATACGTACCAGAGGAAAGTAGCTTGCATCCTGTTTTCACTTGACTAACCAAAAACAGTACTGTACGTAGGTTTATAGAACATACAATCTTTTTGTGCATCACTTGTAGCAATGGCTGATACCTGATTGGCAGTTATCCATAGATAAAAACGTAGATCATTAGAAAACTGAACCCAGAATACATGTACAGGTACCAGAGGAAAGTTTGTGGATTATCATCACTGGTCACAAATGACCAGACAAAATGTATGATGGCACAGATTTATGTTACCACTGGGTCTCACAAAAAGGGAGGGGGGATTGCAGGAGGGGATGAAGAGAGGCAGATGAGGAGAGAAAAGCCTCCGGCTTCATATTTAATATGCACATTTTGTAAATGGAGCAAATCAACATCCATTCACGATATTTAACAACATCTCCCCTGGTTCCCTCCACTGTGGGACAGCACACACTCCCCCATGATGCATCTCTTTCCCTCTCCATCTCTCCCTCCCCCTCTCTCTCCTTCCCTCATCTCTCTGATCATCAGAGATCTGAGGGAGTAAGGAAGCCAGCCAGCCAGGTCTGGAGTAAGCAAACACAGCCATCAAACAGTGGTGGCTTATGAAATATGAGATACCCTCATCACTCAACACAAAGGGCTCCGCGTGCCCAACTCCAAGCTGAGACAATCTTGTGCCCCGGTGCCCTGCGACAACTGTTCCCCCGATTGTTAGCCCTGCGTTTTGGCAGTTAGTAAATTTTCAAATAGATACAACATACAAGTCTGTACAAAGAAGACTGCATGCTTTTGCTTTCTAACATTTGTGTGTTGTATGGATGATGTCTGACTAGCAAAATATGTTGTTGTTTTTTTGGCCTCCATGTCACACACATTTTACATAACATCACTCAAAGTAATCTTTTGATTTTTGTGCATTTGTTGTCCCATTTTTTACCAATTCCCTCTCCCCCCCCCCCCCCCCCAAAAAAAAAAAAAATAGGGGGGGGGGGGGGAGAGGGAGGGGGAACCTGGTAACTGTTTGAGAAATAAGATCTGGCCATTAAAGATGTTTGCTTCATCCCAAAAATAATTTTGCAAATTGACAAACTGCAGGAGTGCAAGTTTCTGCAGCAGTCAAGCAATTTGTGCAGCAAGCCCCTCTTCTGACAGTGAAGGCAAGAAATATCCCTAGCATTTGCTTTGCTTACCCAGGGGAAGACTTACAGAGTACACGTGCACCATTTTGTAGACTGATAGGGACTCATATTGGCCACAAAACATCACCAAACAATCAAGGGTGGCACTGCCTGCTCTAGATGGTAACAACAGGGGTAAAAAATAATTTATAAACAAAAACCCCTGGCGATATTCAGTTTGTAAACACACAACTATATGACCAGCCAACAAAGTACCATCATGTTTTTCAGAATTCTTCCAGAGTCTCGAGTCAGTATCAACCTCACGTCACGCTATACTGTACCTCCATGTGCAATGGTGTACTGGGTTTGACCGTGTTTATGTCAGCAAGGACACCTTTGACTGTTACCTTATGCTATCAAAACGGTCGCTGAGATCTGATCTGTAGTACGTGTGGCTGCGGTGATCACGTCACAAAGAAATCTCTTTTGACATCTGGATAATATCCTGCAGTTTGATCATCGTGTTTGGGTATTGTGTATTAAAATGTTCATTGCAGAGTTCACTGATAGAAAAAGACCTTGAAACCAGTGGAAGAGGAAATGGTATGGAGCCAGGATTTGTGCCATCAAAAGCACAGAAAAACAAATGTTCTATAAAGGAAAAGCTCACTAATGATATGATGCCAGCAAAATGGTCAATACAGAAATAATCCAACTGTATTAAGACATGATAATTGCTGTTGATCACACAGTATTATATATATGTAGAAATCCTTATTGCACACTGCAGTTGGAGGTTGTGGCATACAATCAACCATGACAAAAAAAAAGACATAATATCATCTACATATAGGTCCTACTGTGCATACATGTAGAATACTGCAATGCATTATTACTTCTTTCCTATATTACTGGGGAGCAGAAATGTTTCACTAGAAAAATAACCAGACACTTTTGTGATTCTAAAAGGCAAAGCATTGTCCACATAACCAACCATAGAGATATTTTACATTTGTTTTTGCTTTTTATGCCCCTACAGTAGAGAAAGTATTCAATGGTTAAAAGGTTGTTTGCTCTATAAAAGCTGGAGAAGCTTTACACAGGGCCTGGATTTGGCAAGTTTGGAATGGTTTCGTCTCCGCTCTGAACTTTCGCTTTGAACAGATATCAGATTCACATCCTCAGTTGATAGGGATTGTAAATCATAAGCTACTCATCACTTTACATTTAACCCTATGGTGATCATTGCCTCTTTTTTTTTATTCTACTATACTGCTACTCAGTTCCCATCATTGAACTGAGAGAGAGAGAGAGAGAGAGAAGTAATATATATGTACTCCATATACTCCATCTTCACATCTTATTTCTTGTCCCCCCCCCCCCCCCCCCCCCCCCCCCCGCAGGAAAAATGAAAATGAAATTTAAGTTTATGTGAACAAAAATTAGATTTATTGACATCTATCCCTCAACAAAGAATGTGTGTATACATAAGATATTTAAACACACACACATACACACACACACACACACACACACACACACACACACACATATATATATATATTCATGTTTGTGGTTTTTTTTTTTCTTTACCAACATCTCTTTATTTCCAGCATAATCCCAAAAGGTCATGGTGGGATAAATGAGATTTTGGTGGTGATCAAGATTAATAGTCTAGGTCTTCAACCAGGATATTCCTCTCAATATGCATGGGATATGGAGAGGGAGTGTTTCAAAGCACAGCTCAGGAAGAATGAGCTATTCACTGAGATGAATTTTGTTCAGTTTGATGAAAGACTGATTTGATTTGACTCTTCAGACATAGTGATTCCTGAGATTGAAGTCCTTTTTATGTTTCATGCCAAGAATGTGGCATCTTTTGTGAAATAATACTCAGTTGGTGTCATTTTGTTTTGCTTTGATTTGTTCTGTTTTGTCTCGGACCCTAGGGGTGGTCGCTGTTGCAGGCAAGAAAGGATACCACGGTACTTCAAAAGAAGTTTTTACTTGCACTTTTATTTTGCCCTCCTCTTTTATTTTTTATTTTTTGGGTGTTAACACTGTATTATGCACTGCACGTGTTCCCGTGACTGCGCACCTCACTGCACTCAGTACGACTATACTCTACTAAGAGGGATGTACTTTAATGGAAGAAGAAGAAGAAGAAGAAGTATTATATGAACATCATCACTTTTAAATTGGTTTAGAGGTGCACTGCATGGAATGACTGTAACAAATGGCACTAACATACACGGTAACCCAGTAGTATTTACTTGGTATCAAGGTGGAACATACCTGCATCATGCCTGGTCTCTGTGGTGCTGTTTACAACATCATCTGTCGTACTTGAGCTCTCATAGCCTTGTTCACTCAACTTGTCGCAGTCCCCTATGGAGGGCGAGACCGGTTTGAAATTACTCCTGCAGCTCAGTATTGCCAGCTTTTTCTCCGTTGTTATGTGCAGGTCGTCTAGGCTGCTGCCAAACGACCCGGCCCGAACGAGCACATCGTCATCTCCTTCATTGGCGTAATCGGTGTCAGATCCATGGCTCCCGGTCTCATTACCAAGAGAACTTGGGCTTATGGAATTGTGCTGATAGGAACCCAGTATGAAGGCCACATTTTCGTAATCGTCTCCGCTGTCATCGCTGTCATCGTCTCCATGATTTATTGGGATCGGGGTCCTGATCGATCTACTAGGCGCAGGCCTCGGGGGAACAGCCGGAATTGCATCCAAGCCTGCGTTGACGTGTTCGTGCTCCTCGTCACACTCATTGTCCGAATCCCCCTCCAATATTTCCTCTTCGCTTTCTTCCCCTCTCGACTTCAGTCCATCCTCACTGTCAAGGTCGATGCTGTGGGCATCGTCAGAACCGAGAGATTCTAGCCCCTCGTTGGCCCGTCGGATCCTAATGATTTCTTTCTGGATCCATGTCTGGCAGAACTTCTCTCGTCTAATCTCACTCCTCAATTTAAAGATGCGACTTCGCGTCAGTTTGAGGTCATCCTCTAGCAGCTGGAGGTCGGTGAGCGCACGCTTGCTGGCGAACGGGAGAGCCGCGGCGACAGTCGTGTCCAGCAGAAATATGAGACCCGGCGGTGGAAACTCCCCGAAGTTTCGTCTCCATGCTTCCATAAAATCCTCCTTGATCGTCATTTTTACTACCGTCACCGTGGCGAGGCGGCTACGTATTCCTGCGAAAAATGGTCCTGTCACTTCCACCTAGCTTAACAGGCCGCTTTTTTGTTCTAATACTTGGTACTTAGGAACTCTCCAACTCTACAGTGTCTCATCCAATACGATACAATAGAATGGTGGGTGATTACTAATATACCTTTTCGCTGCATGTAATCGCGACGTCGGATCGGCGGTACACTGGTAAGATTGGCATTTTCGTGATGGTGGCTTTTGGTGTCGTCGTGTGTGTGAATGAAGGCGTGTATACTGCATGCAGTATTATGCCTGAGTGTGTATGCAAAGCAAAAACAACCTTGCAGCATTTGGTAGGAAAGCTTGGCTGGGAGTGTGACGATGAGGCGCTGGTTCCAAGAGGTGGCGGTGTTTACTATTGCACCAATACACTTGCTCGTCTGCTAACAGAATCAGGATGCGGTGTACAATAAACCACTCATTGGCTTCGTACAAAGTTTCAATGAACTTTATTCATCACATGCATGACACGGTGGTTCACACCACAGAACTCTTACTGTGGTTCACACTCATACGCAAGAATGTTTACGTTGTGAGTGCAGAACCGAAAGGGTTCGATTAGAGCTCAGCCTGGCCTCCACCTGTCCAGTGACCCCGCCCCATATCGATATCAATGCCCCACCCCCGTATAGCCAATAATATTGCGTGACGTCATTATATAATCATGTACAGTGTAATAACTACAGCAAATAACAACTTCAGTAAATCCATTAAGGTTGATTTTACATAATCGTGACATTTTTCCGCTTTACGTGCCGCTGTAAGCATTGACAAAAACCGATTCTGTCATGGTCTTTTGCATAATCGAATAATTTATATATATATACATGTATATAATATTATATTATTCTTATTATTTATGGACTTGCTAGTTTATTGTGACAGACAAGCTGACTGTGGTTACTCTCAAGGAAGAAGAAAAAAAGAAGAACCCATAAGAATGGGATTGCTGAGAAATAGTTTAAAAGAAATTATAGAACGACATTATTCGATGAGCCATATAAATAATACTCAGATGTACCATGCATAGAGATTGGGAGCAACCGCGTATACACCAAAACAAAAATAGAACTAGAGAAATAAAGGGGGTTTAACTTCCGTAAGATAATCAAGTTTGAGCCTGTGAATTTGTAAATTCCTTATACTGATGAATCACAAGGAGGATTGCAGGATTTCTTTATTTTTCATGACACTATCAAACTTTGCGATAGTATAATGGAAAGGAATCCAAACATCCTGTTCTAGTTTCGAAGTAAAACAAATTCCAGTGATAATGTCTGGAAGAACATTTTGAGTTGGCAAAAAGCCTAGATTCCAGCACAAGCCTGTGTGTTGGGCCATTTCCATTTTTTTTTTTCAGATTATCATCAGCCAACACCTCAATGACGACTGTGCGCACTACTGGTGACACGACATTTAGGCCTACTCCTGCAGTTGCTCCGGTCTTATTTTCTCCAAGGACGAAAATGGTTAGGGTTGTGATAGGGTTTTACGTTTAGTTTGATGTGAGGATTAGGATTAGAGTTAGAGTTTGTGTTAAATGTAGGTAGAATTTATGTTTGGCTTAGCGTGCAGGTATATTTCATGGGAGCAATTATTGTCGCAGGAGCAAATGTCAAGGAACCATGTACACTATCAATGTTTATTTTCAATGAAAATTCATACTGTATGTTCACCGTTATGTCTGCAATGTTACACACTGCAGAACACGATTATGCCGGGGTTATTTATTCATGTTGTTTGTCTGTTACTGTTGTACTAAAGGGGCATACCCCCCACGCGCGGTGCGCGCACACACACGCACATACACACACACACACACACACACACACACACACACCCTTCTCCGTTGTGGAATACTCCAGTTGGTTAAATTGTCATGACTGCATTGATTTCATCTAATTATAAACTGCTATAGATTAAAGGGGAACTATAAACCATTCCGCTTTGTTTGGCTTTAATGAGACAAGGCATGCACGTGCTGAGCATACAAACCGTAAAGTTTGATTATAAAATCACACAAAAATACGGATATACTGAAAGTTAAAACAGTGACGGTGATCACATTTTCATGATGATTTATGCAATTAGACAATGTGATGTCATCATCTCTCCCATTGGTTGGTTGGTCTGTGCATATGGCTTAAGTCCAGCTCTAGCGTAGCGGAATATGGGCTATTTAGCCATCTTCTCAGATAGAAAATGAACAAACAAGCAAACAAACAAACAAATGTGATACGAATGACATAGGCCTACGTTAATACATACCAGGATATTGCAATCTGTTTTCTTCGAATTTTTTTTTTGGGGGGGTTGTCTAAGAAGAAAAATAAAAAACTAAAACCTTTATCGATAAGATATCTTGCAATGACATCACTACCTCGTGATGTGTAAAACTGACTATGACTAATATCACTAATAAACCAATAAACACGTCAAGTGAAACTTTGAAACGCCATAAAGTTTGCATCATTATGAAGTTAGTAATTGACCTACTTTATTGACAGTTTATCGTTCCGTGCGTTTGATGTATTGCTCATTTAATCTAAGGCATTTACTATTTGAATTGAATTGGTTTTCACTTCAACCACGAATGAGTGAGATTGAAGAAGATTTAGACGACATTCGTCAGTTCCTATTCCATATAAAAAAAAGTATGCTTCATTCATAGCCAGTGATACTGGTTATTCAGTAAAGCGGATTGGCCATTATTTGATGACATAATGAATGTACACGTATTTTGGAAGATTTTGAAGCTGCCATTAATAACCACAACCAGTTTGTATACGTGTAATTTTGGGGATTTATATTCGTTGTTCTCTATAGGTTGTCTTTCTAATACTCTTATTTTATCTAGTGTTGTTTTGCTACCTTTCCTTCATTTCTTCGTGATATATAATATTATATATAGTGCGAAGACCGTCGGTAGCGTAGTAACATTATATATATATATGTAGACATATATATATTATGTATATATATTTATTTATTATGTATATATATATATATTATGTATATATATATGTATATATATATAATATATATACATATATATATATATATATATATATATATATATATATATACATATAGTATTTCGTAGTGTTTCTATATCTCCGTATAGACTCTCCAATTGTGAGTTTTGCAGATGTACCAAGTGAAGCAGCGCCAGTCTTTCTGAAGGCCTATGAACGAAGATCGTTACTTTCGGTATAACCGAGGTTGTCTCTGGATAAACCAAGGAGATACTAGGCTTTACCTCCTTGGACAAACCCTCCGTGGATGACGAAACAATCGGTCGCTTCAGTGATTCTCGAGCCAAAATGTAACGTCATCGTCATGGTCCCCGAGTCTAGGGAATTTCTCTTAACAGCGTCCAGTCTGTAATCTGCGGTCTCTGTGGCGGCGCATATATTTTAATGGTACAGGTGACTCTTTTATTCTTCGTAAATTATCTTATTCTTCGTAAAGCAAACACACACACACACACACACACACACACACACACACACACACACACACACACACACACACACACACACACACACACACACACACATACTCACATATATGCGAGATATATTCCCTGTGTATACCGGGCCACTAGCTCCATTCTAAACAAAAAACACCAGACTTTGTAATTATGCGTGGTGAACACCAACATCCTCCTCTGACCATATAGTGTTACTTTTAGTATTATGATACGAAATCGCCAAATGAAAATACCACAATGCCTGATTACACAGCACTTTTGGTTTGCTCATGCAGTAGCGCATCGTATGTTGCAACAGAACCATTAATTTTTCTTATGATATGTGTATGTAATCAGCTTGATTTGATTTCTGCCTTTGTCAATACAATTTGAACATAGGGGCCTACTTTGATATATGATTTTGAAGAAAAAAAAAGAGAGGAAGACGAAGGCGCAATCACAATCATTATTATTAAAATGGCGTTATATATCGATTGACCATAAACATCAACGAAAGTATATGAACGTCTAAAAGTAGTTAGAATACACATGAAATATATAAGCATACAGTGAGAAATTTCGAAACCAGCTTCTGAATGAGGGGAGAAAACGAGAGGCGAACTGGGATAAAAGTGTAAATGTATTAATACATGAATCAAAATCAAATATTGATGTTAATGGTCTGTTTTACTTTCAGGTCATATCTACTTTATGTCCTTGTCCCTTTGTCGTTGGGTTGTTAACATTGTTGTGTTGTTTGTGTGTTGTTGTTGTTGTTTTTTTGTGTGTATTTGCCATCGTAACACCCATACCCGAAAGTCGTGAGGATCACAATGTTAAGTTTTAACAGACCATGTTTACAGCGTTTACCGTCATTTCTTTGATTAAGTCCCACATCGCATATCATTTTCTTTCGATCAGGTATTTCATATTCTGCCATGCTTGATTTATTGGCCACCCGTTACAAGTGCCTATTCATTACCGTGCAAGGTTATTCTAATTTGTATTAACTTATACATAATAGATCATGTTTCAATGTTACATACAACTGCTAATATACAATGTATTGGCCATACAACTTCGTCCTTCTGTTTGCAGTTTTTAATCGTTTACCCTTTACTGTTTCAGAATTCCAGCATAACGATCAAACCTGATCAAACCTCAAGGATTTGGATAACCTGTTACTGATGTAATAGGACCGAAATAGTACTTGATGATACTGGTCGAGCATGTCTCACACACACTCGCACGTATGCACACGCACACGTACACGTACGCACTCACTCACATGCACATACGCACACACACACAAGCACACACACACACACACACACACACACACACACACAATCACACACACACACACACACACACACACACACACACACACACACACACACATACACATACACACACATGAAATAAAATCAGCCACTGAATTTTGGTTCACCCTGAGTGTGGATGGGAGCTGCTATGCAAGGGTGTACGTAGCATTACAATAATGGTAGCCGATAAATAACTTCCTCTTTCCAACCATAATGATAGATGCAGATTACGTTTCGAAGGATCAATTCTGAATTTTGAAATGTTTTTGGTTTCAGCAATCTGTAAACAGAAAACTGAATAGGTTCTAGCTCATTTGAGGGAGTAGTTTCTGTTATCCTTTTACTTTAGTTGTCTCATGCCATACAAAGTCAATTAGAAAATAATTTATTATGGACATTCTGGCGTATCGCGTGATTTATTGCGATAGTGACTTGAGACCGAAACAGAATGATGATATTCTCCCCATTTCAATGTTTGGCTGACGAATTATGTTTCCATTTTATTTCGTTCGTTGTTTATTGTGTTGTTTGATTATGTTTATTGAATGTTGCTATGATGTTGAAATAAAACCATATCACTTCCTCTTTCCCCCTAATTTCTTGTTCTGTAGAAAAATCTCTTTGAGTCGGGGACAGCTTCCAACAATAGAGGGCGTTATGAGAAAACGGAATTACGACTATGGAAGAACAGTTACTGTAGCGGGGCATTTCATGAAGCATTTTGTCCGACAAAGTTGTTGGACAAATTTGCTCTCAGCCAATCACATGCAAGGATTTCAGTAACTTGTAACAGTTTGTCAGAAAAATATCCGACCAAAATGCTCCATGAAATGCCCTCCAGAGCATCTGCGCTTTGTCATCCCGGAACGCAAGACGATACTATACAGATAAACAAACGAACAGACCTATAGAGAAACAACACCCCTTCAGGGAAAGGAAATCTGTAAAATATACGAAACATCCGACGTGTCTCACTTCTGGTATGCAAGTGATTATTTCCCCTCTTTCCTCCTGCAGATAAGTATAATGGGAGGGGTTCTGATCACGCTGCCTATAATGGATTGTGGCAGATTAGATCTGTACCAGTCAGCTGTGCTTGTTTGAATAATATTGTTTTACTCAAAGATTTTGGAGTGATCCCTGCAAATGAGGTCACTCAAAATTTAGTGAAAATGAGCATTAGTGAAAATGAACATTTTCGCTCAAAATTCACTCCAATTTCACTCGAAACTCACTCTTTTCTGTTATGAAGAGTGAACATTTTCACTCTCCCTTTTTTTTTTTTTTTGAGAGAGAGAGAGTATGGAATTTCAGTCTATGGAGCATTAAAAAAAGAGTTGATGCACACGTAAGAAGTATGTTTTGAAGTTCAGTCCTGTTCCTATCGCCATAATTTGCATGGGCGTCACCGGGGGGGGGGGGGTGCGCTGGGTGCGAACGCACCCCCCTTCAGAACCTAAAAAGAAAAAAAAAAACACGCTTCAGTCTGCGAGCGACCTCAACGCCGAACGCTAAATAATAATGTTCTTTCTTTATTTTTCTTCTTTTTTTTATTTTGTACCAGGAGGAAAAACAAAACAAAACAAAACAAAACAAAACAAAAACAAAAACAACAAACAAAAACAATCGCACCCCGGCTCTGGCAGCACTGATGCTATATACATACAGTGTTTACCTGTTGACCGTACTGTATACGTAAGGTATATTTAATTCATTGTGCAACGGATTATCAATTCAGAAAATGCAAAAGCTCCGTCGCATGGGACGGAGATACCCCGCCCACACCCTCCTCCTCCGTTATAGGTCTCCAATCAATGGCGTAACTGGGGGGGGGGGGGGGGGGGGCACGTGCCCCCCCCCCCCCCTCCCCTCAATCCAACGCTGGTACAAAAAGATATATATATATATATATATATCAAAATGGTAATTCAAGGATTAGTAAACTGCTTTGAAATTGACATGAAAGGGTGAGCAAGAATTTTTTTTTCTCTAAGATTTCTTTTAACCATAATCAAAGAGGCATCAATAGTGTAAAACATTGTTCAAAAAGCCCGGAGCCGACAAAAGATTGTGATTCAGCGTAATTCCTGGTTGGCATTCTGAATGATAAGGAGGATGGAGCAGTGTACTCAGAACATCCGAACGGCAAAAAGTCGCTGCAATGTTGCGCAATGTGATGTAGAATGTACACCTCTTTACCTTACACTTCGTTATATCAAAGCTAGATCACTGAGTGTTGCTTTACATACTATAGTCTATATTAAGATGCCTTGCATTGCCAATAATAAGACTTGACCTGGGCTATTTCCCAACTTTTCCATGTATAAAACACACACACACAAACACAAACAATTAGGGGATGCTCTAAAGTGCAGATTTTGGACATCCTTCCCCCGCTTGGTCACTTCGACGCCCCCTCGCTGGTCATACCTCCCCCAATCATGAACATAAACCGACATCCTTTACTACCAGTGGCGCACCGCCCCCCTTAATTTTCAAAGCGAAAAAACAAAGCTACAAACGGCAGTTTTTGGACTGTAAAATGTCAAAATTTTCACGCTCGCTCGCTCCGCTCGCTCGTATTCAATCGCTATAGTGTATGCCATTCTCCTGAATAGATGTTGCTGCCAGTATTAAATTGCCAGCAGTTGCACCCGGTGCGCCCCCCTTAATTTCCAAAGCGAAAAGGAATAGCTACAAACGGCAGTTTTTAGACTGTAAAATGTCAACATTTTCAAGCTCGCTCGCTCCGCTCGCTCGCATTTTAATCAATTTAATTCAATTCAGTTCAATTCAATTCAATTCAAACTTAATTTCATTTTTCGAAAAGAACATAAACATTTCACTTTCTTTGGTAACGTAGAATAAGGTTGCATAATCAAAACAAAGTAAATTGAGAAAACATAATTGTGGAACCTTGGGGTAACAAAAACGTTGTAAGGAAAATTGATTGACTGAAGTGATACAGACGATAATATAATCGTTATGCCAGTCTCCTGATGTTGCTGCCAGTAATTGCCAGCAGTTGCGCCCGGTGCGCCCCCCCCCCCCCTTAATTTCGAAAACGAAAAAATATAGCTACAAACGGCAGTTTTTTGACTATGTCAAAATTTTCAAGCTCGCTCGTTCCGCTCGCTCGCATTTCACGTTATGCCATTCTCCCGATGTTACTGCCAGTAATTGCCAGCAGTTGCGCCCCGTGCGCCCCCCTTAATTTCCAAAGCGAAGAAATATAGTTACAAACGGAAGTTTTTTTTTTGACAGTAAAATGTCAAATTTTTCAAGGTCGCTCGCTCCGCTCGCTCGCATTTAATCGTTATCCCATTCTCCTGATGTTGTTGCCAGTAATTGCCAGCAGTTGCTCCCGGTACGCCCTGCCTAATTTCCAAAGCGAAAAAATATAGCTACAAACGGTAATTTTTTGCCTGTAATGTCAAAATTTTCAAGCTCGCTCGCATTTAATCGCTTTGCCATTTTCCTGATGTTACTGCCAGTAATTGCCAGCAGTTGCGCCCGGTGCGCCCCCCCCCCCTTTAATTTTCAAAACGAAAAGATGTAGCTAAAAACGACATTTTTAGTTTACTGTAAAATGCCTACATTTTCGAGCTCGCTCGCTTCGCTCGCTCGCATTTTATCGTTGTGCCATTCTCCTGACGTTGCTGCCAGTAATTGCCAGCAGATGCGCCCGGTGCGCCACCCTACCCCCCCCCCCCTTTAATCTCCAAAGCGAAAAGATAGAGCTAAAAACGGCAGTTTTTGGACTGTAAAATGTAAAAATTTTCAAGTTCGCTCGCTACCCTCGCTCGCATTTAATCGTTATGCCATTATCCTCATGTTGCTGCCAGTAATTGCCAGCAGTTGCGCCCGGTGCGCCCCCTTCATTTCCAAAGCGAAAAAATATAGCTACAAACCGCAGTTCGGGATTGTAAAATGTCAAAATTTTCAAGCTCGCTCGCTCCGCTCGCTCGCATTTAATTGTTGTGCAATTCTCCTTTTTTTCTTTTCACAAAAAGTCCCTCCGTGGGAGGGGTATCCCCCTCCTACACCCTCTCCCGCTCGGTTGCTTCGCTCCCTCACCGAGGATCTCACACCATACCCTCTTATAAAATGTACCCCCGTAATAGTCCTTCATAGTATATCTATTTTTACTATGCCCTATAAGCGCGACTTTTACACTCTTGTTTTTACAAAAAGTTCCTATCGTGGGAGGGGGTATCCCCCTCCCACTCCCTCCGCAATGAAGGAGCGGAATAGATCATCGCCGAGGATCTCACACCGCCACATAATGTACCCCCGTATTAATAGTCCTTCATAGCGAAAGATTCGTGTATGTATACAATCACATGTATTATGTACAATATATAGAGTATGTGTAAATCTACATGTACATGATGACACATGAGCCAATAAATCAAATAAAAAAGATCTCACAGTTTACATTTACTGTCAAAACGCACCCCCCTTGAAAAAAAGCTGGTGACGCCCCTGAATTTGGTCTCGAGATTTATAACCCGCTACAAAGCGTTCTGTCTTTGATGGCTGAGTATAGAATAAAGAGGGATTTTTTTTTATGCACACACACCAACTTTTGTATGAACAGATAGGCAACTTGTGGTATCAATGTCACTGTCTCGGAAGGTCTTTTTTTTTATTCGGAAGCGTCATGCTGCCTTTTGGTTTCGGGAAAAATGCTTCTTAGTATATTCCTAGGAATAACGACACGAATTTCAACGTCACGTCATTTCGGTTTCCGAGCTTATTTCCAATGACACGATTTAAGCGGCATGTTACTACTACATGACGACTGTATTGTCTATAGGTGTCAGATTGACTATACTATATCGTAATGGGTTTAGACCACTTTGTGTATTAGGCTCGTTCTTGAGTCGAACACAAAATTACCCAGAACAAGTAATTCAGATGTTCTATACCCGCTTTCATAAAGATGTGTTCAGTTCGTATAAGATCAATGGAATTCTTTAGATTATGAGGGATTTCATCAGATGGGTCTGGATTTAAACGGATCTGAAATGTATATCATACCATAACGTATAATCATATACAATAAACATGTTTCCCTGCTGAAACGTTTAAGTGAATAGCCAATCTTTGACACACAATAATGAGGATTTATGATACATCCACTAAAAATGCTTTTTCTTCATTTTTTTTTCATCTGAATGATCCACAACCGGCAAGATTTATTTTCCTTGTTTAATGAAATGTGAAAGAATTGTGCATCATGTCTGTAAAAGTAAAGATGATTCAACAGATATATCGTGAATCTCAATGAATGCTATATATTGCAGCTATAACCAACAAAACAGCTATGAAAATAGTAGCACGATCGAACAATACAGAAAGTCACGTACTCTGGGAAATTACCTGGGTATGATTGGTAATGACCCCCTCTATTCTCTCTCCCTCTCTTTCTCTCCTCTCTCTTCCGGCATGACCGCGACTTAGTTTACGGATTTGTTCAGGGTTTTTGTTTCGGATCAGTTAGGTTAGTAATAGGTCTTTTTGTCTTAGTTTCTTTGTTTCATCCATTTTCAACGGATATCAGTCAGTCGATCATATAATTTCTTGTATTACGTGAGGGGGGAATGCACCCTACAAGCCCAGCTTTTTAGCATTCCTCTCCATTTCCAACATTTTCGTATACTTACAATTTTTCTGTAAGCTTATCCTTTATTTTGAATTATGATGAAATTTATGTACTTGTATTCAATTTCTGTAATACATTATTTTATATGTTTTGTTGGAAACGAAAAAGGAATGAATGAATGAATGAATGAATGAATGAATGAATGAATGAATGAATGACGATCTAGCTGCTGCAGTTAGGTTAAAGATAGGCCTTTGTGACAAGGAACGATATTTTGCTAAAATAAAAACCGAGAGCAGGATATAAATGATGATATCGCTGGGCAGTTCTCCGTTCTGATGCATTTCAAAATCTAAATAGTTTGTCACGCGAAGTTACCGAATATCAGTAAATATACCTGGCTCTTCTCTCACTTTCTCTCTGAATCTTTATCTCTATACCTATATCTATCTATCTATCTATCAATCTATCTATCTATCTATCTATCTATCTATCAATCTATCTATCAATCTATTTATCTATCTATCTATCTATCTATCTCTATCTATCAATCTATCTATCTATCTATCTATCTATCTATCTATCAATCTATCTATCTATCTATCTATCTATCTATCTATCTCTATCTATCTATCTATCTATCTCTATCTATCAATCTATTTATCTATCTATCTATCTATCTATCTCTATCTATCAATCTATTTATCTATCTATCTCTATCTATCTATCTATCTATCTCTATCTATCAATCTATTTATCTATCTATCAATCTATCTATCTATATCTGTCTATCTATCTATCAATCTATCTATCTATCTATCTATCTATCTCTATCTATCAATCTATCTATCTATCTATTTATCTATCTATCTATCTATCTATCTATCTATCTATCTATCTATCTCTATCTATCAATCTATTTATCTATCTATCTATCTATTTGACTGTCGTATAACTCTTTACCTTTCTTATAATTATATGCTTTCTGTATGTATGATCTTTCTCTCTCTCTCTCCCTCTCTCTCTCTCTCTCTCTCTCTCTCTCTCTCTGTATCTATGCATCTTTATCTATTATGTGTTTATTTTGCTTATAGCACTATATCACTGTAAATCTATTGCTATCCAAAAGCATGCCATATTTATATACAAGAATCAAGGACAATTGATGTTGGCACATAATACAAACTTCTGTAAGGATTCTGTGAAGAATCCAAGTTCATTTTGTTGTTGTTGTTGTTGTTGTTGTTGTTGTTGTTGTTGTTGTTGTTGTTGTTGTTGTTGTTGTTGCTGTTGTTGTTGCTCTTTGTCATCGATTGAACGGTAAACGTAAATGCAAACCAACATCATACGGTCAATTTATCGCCAGAGTAATGCTATACATCATATTCATCACAGTTTTCAAACAACTACATGTGTATGGACTTGACAAGCCTGCAGCCAGGGGGTTTTCGATTGCTGTTTTTAATACAAACAACAGAAACAAAAAACGAATAACAGACAAGACAAAATGAGACA
Source organism: Diadema antillarum (assembly GCF_040938485.1). Taxonomy (NCBI): domain Eukaryota; kingdom Metazoa; phylum Echinodermata; class Echinoidea; order Diadematoida; family Diadematidae; genus Diadema; species Diadema antillarum. The sequence goes on along the minus strand of NW_027271466.1, from coordinate 1,623,078 downwards.
AGGCTAAACAAGTTTTAAGATTTAAGTGAAAAAAAAACTTAAAACTTGTTTAGCCTTGTCTCATTTTGTCCTGTCTGTTATTCCTTTTTTGTTTTTGTCGTTTGTATAATTGTTGTTTGTATTAAAAACAGCAATCGAAAACCCCCTGGCTGCAGGCTTGTCAAGTCCATACACATGTAGTTGTTTGAAAACTGTGATGAATATAATGTATAACATTACTCTGGCGACAAATTGACCGTATGATGTTGTAAAAGATTATGCTTTGCATTTACGTTTACCGTCCAATCGATGACAAAGAACAACAACAACAACAACAACAACAACAACAACAACAACAACAACAACAACAACAACAACAACAGAAACAACAAAATGAACTTGGACTCTTCGCAGAATCCTTACAGAAGTTTGTATTATGTGCCAACATCAATTGTATGATTATAGTTTTGTTTTATCTGTTTGTGGTTTTTTTTTTTCCTCCCGGTTCAAATGAAGAGTTTGATAACAAAGACGGGTTAAGTGTCATTTTTTTTTTAGCATTTAAAGGGAGGTTCATCATTTGAGGATAGAGCAAAACCAAACCTTTAAGTGGTATACCTCACTTGTTACAAGATAAGGAATACTCTTGATGTTATGTTTAAAAAAATCCCATATTTTCTCAATATTATCTGTTTTCTAACTGTTTTAATCGCAAACATCTCAAATTAACAGTTCTGCGATCAAACGCTTCAAATAAAAATGAAAAATACAGAGTATAATGTATAGACAAAGTAAGAGATATCAATCAAGCTATGTTTACAAGGCATTCAGTGACATAAGTAATACCTATTAAGTGGCAATATTGTCTCTTAGAAAAGAACGTAAGGATTAATCGTAGCAAAGTCTAAAGAAATTAAACGCAAGGAGACTGAGAAGTGATGGAAACTATGTTCAAAGGGAAAAACATTCAAAGATTATGGATTGAGTAAATGTGCAATAGCACTGTAGAACATAATTATCAGTGAAGTTTGAGGGATATTGGGTAGATTGTTAAGAAAATTATGAATTGAACTTCGATGCCGCCATCGTTGGATGAGAAGACTAATAATTCGTGACGTCAAGCATTTTATAGACAACAACACAAAGAAAAGATTCCCACAGATTTCTAATTTGCTATAAACGTCATGAAAACAGTTGTTGTTGTTTTAAAGAACGAAAGAAGAGAGAGAGAGAAAAAAATAAAACAGTTCTCCCTCGACTTAGGTTTTAATGACATATTTGTTAAGGGTAATATTGTTTCTCCTCTATACTTTCTGAAATAGGTGAGTCATGTGATTTTCAGTACGTTATAGAAATTAGATTAATATTATGTTGAATTATCTTCATATCTTATTTATACATGTATCATTAATCCAGCAATTGCAGCACCGAAACTCATAACTTTTGAAAGGATTATCGATTTTCCTCAAACTTCAGTGATGTGTTCTACTGATGTTATTGCATTCACTTATTCATTTATTCATTCATTCATTCATTCATTCATTCATTCATTCATTCATTCATTCATTCATTCATTCATTTATTCATTCATGTTTCATTTTCATTTCCAAACAGTATACATGCAAACGTCAAAATGATAGTATATTCTTGTAACATAATGTCACTTGATCAGTAGACATCTTGTTTCATTAAGGATTTGATGGAAATGAAAATTGAGGGGCTGCTAAAAAGCGAACTTGTATAGTGCAGTCCCCTCACTTATACTCACTTTACATTACTACAATACATTTTATGCAAAGCTTACAAAACTACAATACATGTACAGAACAATGGAATGCCTACATTAATGGCTTTCATTCTCGGTTTTAAAGTAAATGACTGACATTACAAGCAAAGATTGAATTTGATGATTTGACAGTCTGCCTATCATTTTACATTACAGATCTGAAGGGAAAGCCCCCCCCCCCAAGAAATATAATGATATATGATATATGATATATATATATATATATATATATATATATATATATATATATATATGAAGAGTTTGTTCGCAAAAACCGATAAGTCCATTTTTGAAGATTTTGAAGTACGGTCTCTGTCATAAAGTACAAAATAATACCTTTTAAATGATATATTTGTCACTACATATAAAGGTACATTTTTAAAGTTATGGTCAAAAGAAGCACAAATGTTCTTATTCTCTTTATTTTTCTTGACCTTTAATCGCAAATATCTCCATTTGGCAAATATGGACTTATCGGTTTTTGCAAACAAACTCTTCATATATATATATATATATATATATATACATGTATATATATATATATATATATTATATATATAATACTGTATATATGTGTATATTATATATATATATATATATATATATATATATATATATATATATATATATATGAAGAGAAATACACATTTCTTATTCATCATGTGTATGTTCTGGTAAGTGTCTTGAGTGTTACTTAGATGAAATTGGTGCATCATTCAGTTTAGGTGAGAGTGCACAAGTAATAATCAAACTCCGCTTATGAATCATTAATTGGTCCAATGCATTTCCAACTTTAAGTGATACTGCATATACACGTATATTCTTTACATTCAATTTAACACTTTGTTGCATGTTTTTCCTTATACTTTTTTTTTCTTTTTATAAGCTGTATTAATGCGTTGAAACAATATATCTATTTATATGATTTATAAAATATCGTCAAATTTTGCTTTACATTGTCATGAAAACTCGATGCAAAAATAAACTGAGCTGAACTATACTGGACTGAACAAGATGTGCAAGTGAAAGATGATAATAAAGAAATTTCATATGCCGGGTGAAAAGCTTACTACACCCATGTGGTGGCTGTGCCAGAGCGCAGAATTAATCCAATTTCTGTTTTGAGTATGTTAGTCATCGTGCGAGATTATTATTGTCACACGTTTTAACACTCTGCAGTTGGACTTGATTCACTGAGATTCATAACCATCATTCTACTTAGTGATCAGTCAGTGTCAGGAAGAAGAATAAAACATGTTTACTAATGTGAATAACAGAATGATATACTACAAGTAGCGAAGAAAAGAGATTCTAATCAGAACCCTTCAATCAGTGGTAAACGGAACAATAATTAGGAGTGATAACCAAATGTAATGTTTGCTTCTCAGAAAATCCCAAAAGGAGGATAAGATTAGCACTAGTGCACGAATTTTCTATATAAATGTCAGTTTTAACCTCTACGGCCGTTTTAATATGATTTCATATTAATGTACCATATTAAATCGTGTTACCATTTCGATAACGATAGGCAAACTGGAAGAGGGAATGTGATTTTGCACTCATGACCCCACATAAGGTTGAGTCAGAAAAGTAGCACTTCCATCCTTGTGCATTATTACCTATCTATTACGTCTCACTCGCTGTCGCTGGGAAGCCCCGTAAGTGATTATATTCCTGTTTATTTATTTCTTCGTAAAGAGTTATTATCGTTTGGATGTCGAATTTTCGAACAAGACTGAATTTTGAATAATATCGTTAGTATACGGTTCTGATTCATCAACACATTAAAGGTATTTTTGCCTCATAGACACCGTCAATAACCATGATAACGCGAGCTCTGCTCTGTTGTCTGTTGCATTCAGAACACATGCAATAGATGCTGTAGGTACATTGTAGGCCTACTGCGCTGCGGTTATCGCGTTGACGATACTGTATGTGTAGTGTATTATACTACAATGCCTTTCCAAAAAGCCAAATGCAAGTCTACCTGCCCTGAGCTGAGTGCATCATGTACGGAGACCTAACGTTAAACCTCTAACTAACTATTCAGCCATAATCATCACATCATTAAATCACTGAACCCTTGAGTACCAGGTAATAGCAGCACGTGTTTAGGTATAATTTGTAGTGATCTTTTTATGTGCACTTTTCATCTGTGCACTTGACAAGGACAAGTAAGGTAATGTGCCAATGGCAGTCTGTACAATTGTACTTGAATAGCTGGAAGACAAAGAAGTCAGAAGAACCAACTTGCCAACTTGCCCTGGCCTGGTAGCCTTGGCAATTATGTAAGCCTCACTCTCACCAGAGAAAAATACATGTAACAATAAGTGGCTACTCGCTTGTTCAAGCGTACACTTGTGTATGTATGGGGACCTTGACAGAATGCCTATTTTCTATACCACTTTTCTTTTCTAGTTGTTGTAATGTCCTGATAAAGTTAAAGATAAGATTGAAGCAATCCAATGACCTGTGATCTGGTGATAGCCCACCTTGCTTCCTGTACATGTACATGTACATCTACATACAAGCTACAAGCACTGAGCTGAGTATGTTCTAGACAACTGTAAAATTTTTATCATTGTGTGAATGTGCCTCAGCTGGCTCGATAATGCACCAGTACCGTTTGGTTCAAACTAAAAAGAACTCTGAATCTCAGAAAGTCATTTATTCATGAGAAGTGCAGTCATCTACAATATTATGTTGTCAGATACAATTTGTATGACACATACTCTACATATTGACTCAAATGTACATTAAAATGTACAATCTGTAGAAGTTGAAGTAAATAGTACACTGATCTAACATACTATATCACAGATTATTTCAGAACAAGTTTGTACATGTACTATACATGTACATGTAGATCATATGTAGATGACTGGAGACCCGTACTACATGTAGTAGGGTCTACAAACAGTGTCCAGAAAAGTGTGTCTTGTACGATAAGTTGAAGAAATCACCTTGGGAATAATGTACGTGTACATTGTAAGTTTAACCAGGGGCGGATCCAGGAATTCCATAAAGGGAAGGCGCCTTCGCAAAAGTAAAGGAGGTGGGGGGGGGGGGGGGGGGGGGGGGGTGCACGCACCCCCCTCTCCCCCGATATTTTTCTTTTTATTTCTTTTGTTTAGACCAAAAGTAAAGAGGGGGCGCGTGCCTGGTGCACCCCCCTCTTGATCGGGCACTGTTAACATACAACTGTATACGTGCGGTGTACATGTACTGTTAAAGAAAATGAAAACTTTTATTTTCATATGGCCAATGATTTGATTGCTTCACCAGTGATAGGAATGTGCATTATACATGTACATGTACATGTGTACATGTAGTGGAAGGTAGCCTGCATGGTTGTTACTACAGAGAAGTTACAATGTACATTGTATGCACTGGTTTACAGTGTACAGTAAGTGCCATTGTATGCATAATTTTTAACTCTGTGGACAAACTTGGATTTAGAGAGTGAAATGAAATGGTATTGATAGGAACTTGTATGTTCTGTACAGTCAGAAAATGCTGATATTTGACAAGTACTCATGAAGGAAGAGAGAGTGCAAGTACATCGTAACTTGCAAGGAATCAGCCCAACTGAGGAATATGCAGTATTATAACAAGCAATTTCATTCATGTTTGACTTTTCATTTTAGCTTCAGTATTTATTATCGTCATTCCTTTTTTTCAAACCCCTCTGCTGATCTGTAGGATAACTCTCAGTAGCGTGGTGTTAATGTTTTGAGATCACTTGTATGCATTGCAGGAAACTTTCAAACCATTTACTTTGTATCAGTGTCCACATATTCTGCTATCTAATTGTGTTGCTCTCCGTCCCTCTGCAGCTCTTTTCGTCCTTGACCCAAGAATAGTGCCAACCTAGAAGATGTCAGATTTCTTTGAGGAAGAGGCGGAGGTATCGGAGGAGGAAGATGTCCAGCAGAGCAGTGATGATGAGGAGGAGGAGGAGGAAGAAGGTTAATATTGACCCCTTATGTTGCTTCCATGGGTCCTGTAATACATTGTAATGTTTGCCTGCTTAACCCATCCAATACCTTTCATTGTGTTGATGCTGTATCTTTTATTATAGATCGTGTCATTCATTGCTATTAAGTACTTTTATACTTCATATAGGAGAGAATAAAAGCTTCCCTTTCATTTTAGTTGTACTTTCATCATTGTTTATGTCAATTGCAGCATTATCAAAAGTATTTTTAATCACTAAATTCATGACTAATCTGTAAATTGACAACAGTTTTCTTCGAGATGAAAATGAAGATGTCTGTCTCAGGTGATTTTTGTGCAAACTTGATGAATTTACATGTACAGTTGAACCTCTCGTATCCGGACAAGTCGGGACCGGGGCTCATCCGGATAAGGGATTTGGCCGGATACGGGAGACTCAATGCTTTATACATATATACATACACATGTACTGATGTAGCCCATTGTAGTACCACATGTAGTAATGTGTATACTGCAACCTTTTCATCGTTACATTTGGGGATGTTTGGGGATGTTAAAATGACTGAAGGTAAGCAATTTGGAAGGAAATTTGATGTAATGTATGTTAATCATGTTGGAAGTAATATGTACTGTAATTCATGTGTGTTTGTGTAGGAGTTCTCAAGGAGTTGGGAATCTCCCTTTCCTCCTGTAATTATTTAAAAAAAAAAAAAAAAATCACGGCGAGATTGCGTCCGTATAATAGAGAGATCCAGATAAAGGGAGGCCGGATAAGAGAGGTTCAACTGTATTTAGTTCAATCTACATGTAATCTCTCCTGAAGAAGAAGCAGGAAAAAAAAAGTTTCTTATCCTCGCAAGTACTGGTATACAATTGACATGTGTCTGAAAGTCAAGAATTCATTGATAAAAAGGAAAAGAAGATGAAGATTCAGAGCTACATTCATGCTGTTTGCACAAATGTGACATCATTCTTTCTTGACCAATGTATCCTTGTTTTGCAGATGAGGAGGAGAATGTACCGGACCTAATAAACGATGACGTTGAAGATGAGGAGCAGGAGAACTCTGACTCAGATGAGGGAGAAATAGGCCGTAAGAAAAAGAGAAAACACAGAGGTTAGTGCGTAGCCCTTCTTCTCTGTACTTTGCACTGAATTAGCTGACATTTAGGTTTGATTTTGTCAACATTCTGTATCATAGTTGTATACCAGTGGACAAGTAGTTGTGTTGTACAGTGCTTGTCATGTGTGATGCGTATGAGATGTGTGGACTGCCCATCCACGTACATTTATGGATGGGACTATTTCCTGCGCACCCTATACAAATTGTAGGCAAATGCACTTTATAGAAGTAGTAGGCAAACAAACCTGTTACCCACTGTATTTCCTTTTTAATATCAATTACAATCACACCCTTGACGAAAGCAGTATACCGTAGTTGTGATAGTCCGTCCTATGTGTATACAGCGCACATAAAGAGGATGTAATATTTGTCACTTTACTTGTAGAATAGCAGAGATGTCAGCGTGAATTTGTACTTTTCTTATCTTTGTGCCATTCAATTCCATTAATGACATGTGGAAATTTGGCACTGTCAGCCTATTTAAATATGAACAAGTTTCTTTCAATTCTGATTTTTGACATTATACCAAATCTGTAATGTGGCTTTATGCTAGCAGCTTTTTTTTTTCTCTCTCTCTCTCTCTCTGAAGCATTGTGGGTATTCCTGTAGAGAAATGCAATTCAAGGTGCTTGAAAAGATGGTTATGGTGAACTTAACACCATCTTCAGATATTGGACAATTTCCATGTCTCATTTGTAAGGACTTTGGGAGTTTTTATTTCAAATTAACACATGATTTCATGCCACAAGACTTGACATCTAGAATGAAGGAAAATAAGATCTCTCTTTGAAAATATATACCTTGATAGACAAAAAAAAAAAAATGTCCATCTGTGTGCATGTTTGTTATAGTACTACTTCAAGGTACATTGTAAATTGCTAGATTGAAGAATTTTTATTTCAAATTCTTACACATGATTTCATGTCACCAAAAGAAAAAAAAATAGACCTGCTCTCTGTGAAAGATATCACACTTTGATATGTAAACTTCTCCGAATATGTGCAAGTTTGCACATAGTACATACAATATCAATGTACAAATATGAGTCTGTCTGTATGATTTTGATTGGCATACTGGATAACTACAGTAAAACTTTAAGGTTATCAGATTTATGACAGAATTGACTTCTTGAGCTGTATTTCAAATCATAAACTTACTTTGTTTGACATGTTGTGTATTGCTGCAAATTCCTCAAAGAAGCAATATTTAAAGTGTTTAATAGTATTTCAAAGGGCAAAGACAAAAAGAAAAAGGAGAAAAAGATATGAAACTGGAAGGTTTTTTTGAGCTCTTTGTATACTATTTTCTACGTCACCTTGCAGAAGAGTATGATGAAAGGCTGACAGAAGAAGATTACGACCTCATTGAAGAGAACCTTGGGGTCAAAGTTGAGAGGGTAAGTGCAAAACGTCTTGTAAAAAGTATAGAAGAATGCAAAGAAATGATATTTGCAAATATTTATGTATCTTGTGCGGTTTGTGATTTGTTGATTCTCTTGGGATAATTGGTTGTTCGTCTGTTTTGAGGTCGGTATTTGTTTGTTTTTGTTTTTGTTGCTGTTTTGTTTTGTTTTTTACTCTGAGAGATCTTCAATGTACATTCCATGGTGGTAGGAGTTACAGTTTACTTAAAGAGCCCCTAGATTTTTTACCACACATTTTGAAACAGTCAGTGGTCAAATGCTGTGTACACCTTGTAGTGGTGAAATTGGTACATTTTGAGTGTAGCAGTATGTTTGCACAAAAAAAGAAAAAGAAATTAGCTGGAGAGTGATCCATGTTTTTTAGGAAGCCAAATATTCCAGTTTGAGTCATTGATTGAAGCTCAGGTGTATATAGCCTGTACCATGGCTGAGATATATTGTTTGAAATCTATTGAAATGAACGCATTCATGAGGTATTGCCACTGTGAGACCTGTAAAACCTCCTGTGAGTACACATGACACTTACCAATAACAGAAATGGCCATTCTGGTCATAAATGATGTAAGTTGTATGCACCATTTATTTATTGAGTTTAATTTTTCACAAATCGGGACTTCATGACATTTTGCGGGGGGTTTGATTTGCAATTGTGGAGTACAGTAATATCGCGTACCTTGTTCAAGTACTGTGTACTGCATACCAATACATGTATGCATGTGCGTCGAGTTCATGTCGGGAGCAGAGTTAGTAATTTTGTGAGTTCTTGAATTCGCGAAAAGCACCAGACTCATGAAATTCGAAAAAAATATATATCAAAATATATGGTGTATACAATAGTATGCCGAAGTAAGACCGTTCATCAAATGGCAAACTCTTTCATCCATTTTGAATTTGCAGAAGAAATTCCGGCGTGTGCGTCAGATATCTGATGAGGAGGACAGTGGTAGCGAGGATGGTGGGGCAGGCCCGATGCGGGAACTGGACGAGAGAGATGCGATCGCCAAGGAGATTTTTGCAGGCGAGGGAGAGGAAGGAGAGCTGAGTCCCACTTCCGCTGTGAGTCCTTACATTCTCTCTTTGTCTCTCAGTCATAAAGGGTGACGTTCACCCAGTGAGAATGTCATCTTTCTCAAACTTATCTTATTTTTAGCTCCTTTATCTAGCCTCCTCTCCTTTGACCATTCCACTCTGGACAACAGAGTAAAAGATAATGACTAAAATGAAGCTTTTAAATTCATATCAAGCAAACTTATTGTAATGTTTGGTACTGCTCCTTAGGTGTCCCTGCAGTTGCTTGTCTGTAAGGTCAACCAAGAACATGCTCTTTATGTGCATATCACTGTAGGGAGGCTCAAAGAAAACTTTGTTAGTTCACCATCAGGGAATGAAACTCCCTCGATTGGTGATTCACTCTCAAAATATGTTCTGAACAGGATTGTAACATTTTCACAATGTCATTACCTGGCAGACAGAAAATGAGCAAGTGTACAAAAGTTTATGTTTCTTCTCTTTGTGCATTTTTTTTTCGATTGTGCTAGGAGATGCAAGAAGAGTTGCTTGAGACAGTGGAAGTTGACCAGTATGCGGACCTTCAGGACTCAGAGGAGGAATCAGGTACGTGGAGCAGAAGGACAGTTGAATATTCAAGTGTTTGCATCCGTCCTTGGCTGGTACAACTCTCTACCTGTTCCCCGAGTCTGAACTAACTGAAAGGAATATTGATTTGAAATTAATATGAATTTGCAATGGTCGTTCACAAGTCTTGGTATGTTTAGAAAGATGGTGCATTTTGCTGCAACTTATTAACCCATTGAGGATGAGTCCCGAGTATACTCGGGCAGGTGTCTATGGGAAATGCGTGTTGTAGCAAAATCAATCCGTCCTCAATGGGTTAATGTGATATCATCTGTGATGTTAAACACTTAAATTCTGAAAAGTGGAAGTATATCTATCTATCTTTGCTTCGTTTATAGTTTTAGCCTCAAGCTATTTGTAATTGTCTCCAGTCTGCTCTGGGCTATTCCCTGCTAGCTGTTCAAAAGTTGGATGAATATGTTTTTACATTAGTGGGAGTCTCACCTGTCATACTCTTACATTAGTCATTTTATTTTATTTGTTTAATTTGTTTATTTGTCTGTATGTACTTTTGGGGGAGGGGGGGGGAGGGGGAAGGGGAGAAGATGGGTATTAAGGTTGGATACCTGGTAAAAACAGTAATCAGCCTTTAAACTCAGGACAAGCCGTACTGACCCACGCGTGGAAATTCCACCATATCAAAAATGATCTTTCTTTGCCTGCTGTTAGGATCGTATGCCATACCTTTTTGTGCTCTTTCACAGATCCCGATGACTTCATCGTCGACGACGCAGGCCAGCCAATCACAAAGAAGAAGAAGAAGGGGCACCGCCCACGATATACCGACTCGTGAGTGTGTTTTCATTTTCATGAATGCATTGCATTTTGATAACATTTGTGACAGGTGTGATGCCCATTGCATTTTGATGAGGTTGATATTGTCTATGACCTGGATGCCTACTAATTGAATGTCAGAACCATAATTTTCCAGAGGGTCTGAAGTGACATCACAAACTATTACATCATGTCTCTCAATCTCAAGTAATGTGTGTATCACCTGCCATTGGAGAGTGAACAAAACAGGAATCTTATGACTCTCTCAAAGAGATGTTCCATACATGTTCCATAGGAACTTAATTCTTGTCAGAGTTGCCATTCCAGTTTTTCACAAAGTTTATCTTACTGTGACTAGATATTATGTAACATTACATAATAATGATAATAATAGTAGTAATGATAATAGCAATAATAATAATAATAATAATAAGAAGAAGAATGATAATAATAATAATAATAACAACAGCAATAATAACAGCAACAACAACTACAGTATGATAATTGCATTTATATGGCGCTTTATACAGGTGATTCTAAGCGCACTGATGCTATTATACATGAAAACTAGAAAACACAATAACATAAAGAAAATGCCAAACCAAAATAACAGTAACGAAAAGAAGAAGAAAAAAATACATGTGATACAGTAATACAATGATGATAACTGACTGTGTGGGTCGTATGTTTGTCATATATTGGTCATATGTGATCTTCCTCACAATATTTGCGTTTGTTACCCCTAAACAGTGCCCTCCAAGAAGCTCAGGACATCTTTGGCATAGACTTTGACTTTGAAGAGTTTGATGAGTATGGGGATGACTACGAAGAGGCTGAGGAAGAAGAATATTCTGAGGTGATTGTCGATATTGATTTGATTTAAAATGATTTAACTTGATTTCTAGGAATCTAAATCATCCACATTTTGTATAAGGAAGTGTGCAATAGTAGATTTCGAATTATACATCAAATCACAAGGCTGAAATGCCAGACACAGAAGTATTAAAGCAGTGAAGTGAATATGATCAGGTACAAGCTAAAAATGCGAACAGCATCATGTTATGAGGTTAGCCTACTGATATGTGCATAACAGCAGGCATATGTTGCCTCTTTGTTGTGAATACAGCAAGGTTTGCACTGCCAACATAGGATATTAAGCTTTTAGTATTCTTTTGTTGGACATTGAAAAGTGTTTTAATTGCACAGTAGACTTGTCGTGAATTTTTTATGCTTATGATTTACATAATTCAGTTAACATTCTACATAGTTATAACGTTGCATATAAATCAGAGTGGTTGACAGTGTATTCCAAAATTTGTGCAGAGCAAAGAAGTAATTGAAGAAGAAAATGAACAAAATTAATAAAGCAAGCTTTTTGAACACTCATGCATCTTGTAAAAATTGATTCCACCTACAGTACGAGGAAGAGGATGATGATCTTGAGGAAGAGGGAGAGCCACGGAGGAGAGCCAAGCGCCCTGGCAAGAAGAGACAACCAAAGAAAAGCATCTATGAGGTCAGTGTGGGGACAGTCTTTGTGATTGATTGATTGATTGGTTGATTGATTGATTGATTGATTGAGTGAGTGAGTGAGTGAGTGATTCAGTGATTGATTGATTGATTGATTGACAGATATTGATTGATTGATTGATTGATTGATTGATTGATTGACAGATTTGGATTGATTGATTGATTGATTGATTGACAGATTTGGATTGATTGATTGATTGATTGGATGGTTGGTTGGTTGATTCATTCATTGGTTGGTTGGTTGGTTGAGTGAGTGAGTGAGTGAGTGAGTGATTCAGTGATTGATTGATTGATTGATTGATTGATTGATTGATTGATTGATTGATTGATTGACAGATATTGATTGAGTGAGTGATTGATTGATTGATTGATTGACAGATTTGGATTGATTGATTGATTGATTGATTGATTGATTGATTGACAGATTAAAATGTGACCATCCACAATTGTGTTGGTGTCTTTTGTAGAGCTGTTAACTGATATCTTTCTTTGATGTCAAGTTTGCTTTCTTATTCATCATCAAAAATAAAAAGATGTTTTTTAAATAAAAGGTGTGTGTATTTCTGACTAAGTATGCATTGTATGTGTAGTTTTACCATCCCAACCCAATGTGTGATGTTTGCCTTCAAACTATATTGCACAAGCCTCTTTTTGTTTAGACCCCATGGGACTCAGCTATTGCGGGAGATTTCATCTTGCTTGCTCTCTATCGGTAGCAGGGGCGGATCTAGCTTTTTATAAAGGGGGGGGGGTTGGGGCGGTATGCGAGGGAGCGTAGCGACCAAGCCCGAGCGAGCGGAGCGAGCGAGGGGGGGAGAGTGTGGGAGGGGGGTGTCCCCCCTCCCAGAGTAGGGAGAATTTTTGAAAATCTGTGTGTGAAAATGGCGTTTTCTTGCATCTAAAACACCACTATTTTTGGTATAGAGGTCATTGCCAAATTAAAAATTACAAGTTAAAAAAAAAAGATAAGATAAAAAAAAAAAATGGTCCCCGGATTTTTTTTTTTTTTTTTTTTTTTTTTGGGGGGGGGGGGGGGAGGTTGCAACCCCCCCCCCCCCCCCCCCAAACCCCCCCTCTAGTTCCGCTTCTGGGTAGTGATCAAGAATCCACCGGGTTACCTTGTTTCAAGTCTGCCTTTCTCTATTTGTGTCCAGGTGTTTGAGCCAAGTGAGCTGGAGAGGGGTCACTTCACGGATCTAGACTCGGAGATCAAGACGGCAGACCTTCCAGAGAGATTTATGGTGAGACTTGGTGCCAATTTTAGCAATGTACTGTAAAGGCCTGACACTAATTACGTGTAACAACTACGATCAATTATGATACTAGCAACAAGAACTGCCTTTTTGTCATCTGAAAATGGTATCAGCAACTGCCTGTGAGGCTTTGAATTCCACAAATATGAACAACTGCCTTTGATTAGAGCTTGATATCAATATTTGTAACTGCTTTTATACTAGTACTATCAATTACCAGTAAGGCTCGGTATACGGGTTGGCACCTGTAAAAGGCAAACCTTCTTAGCCATGTTTTCTTGCCCTTGCTCAATATTATGCATAATACCAAAGACATCGTGGAGCACTTTGACGAGTAAATTTTGACTGGAATATTAATTAGATATGTTGCAAATGTTGTATTCACAGCTAGTTAGGCAGTAGGGATCAATGGGAGAAGAGACTCTGAGCTGGGACAAACTTTAACAACAGTAGTATTGTTTGTGCTTGATTCATGTGTCAGATCCTGTGTCAGGTCCACTTTTGAGTACCCTGTGCAGGCTAATAGGATGTAAATGATTATTTGACCAATGTCTTCACTGTGATGCAGGTTAATAAAAAATGTGCCTTTCCCTGTAAGTAGCATGTTGACTTTGCAGATTGAAAAAAACTTGATGCTCAATGCATCGAAAGAGTTGAAAATGGAAATACCTAACTGTATTGTCATCTATCTCACTTCCTTTGGGGTCCCATGTTCTCTCTGTAGTTGAGGGTTGTGCCGATGACGGAGGCGGATGACAAGGAGCTGGAGGAGGAGGCTGAGTGGATCTACAAACAAGCTTTCCTCACCCCAGCTGTCTCAAATCAGGTATTATCAACCCCATAATCTTTGACTGATGCTTTTCTTTTGCCATGTGTTATTCATATTGTAGTACTTGTGTACTTCTGCAAAAGAGAATGATTTCATTCTTGAAAAAAAAGGAAGATTGTACTTATTTTGTGTGGAATGTGTACAAAGCTGAAAAAAGGATGAATATTCTGCTCTCTCTCTCTCTCTCAAAAAAAAATATGACTTTCTGATTTTCTATTCTTGTTAGGTATTTAAATGTATTGTTATTAGAGGTGGGCTATAGAGGGTCAATTTTAGGTCACATTTTCAGAACGTGCTCATCACACCTTAGTTTGATGACTTTGTGCCTACTGACACCATTTTTGAAAAAAAGAACGAAAAAAATGCGAAATCCAGGGTGCCCTGGCCGAAATCGTTAAAAATCCAAGATGGCCGCCGTTTCGCCTTAAAAAAGACATTTTTGGCTATAACTCGGCTATTTTTTGTTCTATTGTGATGGTTTTGATGTCTAACCCCATGTTTTATGGGTCAAGGAAATGGATTATAATGTTAATTTTAGTGTAAAACCTCATCTTCCACATCATACTGACCTGTGTCCCATATTTATGGTTAAATTTTCCTTGTCCTTTACCCCTACCCCAACCGCCATTTTTTTCACTTTTTTTCTGTATTTTTTCAAGTCATGTTGACTACCATACTCTTAATAACAAGTTCTAGCTATCAATCTGGTGTTTTCTACCAACAATAGTACAGCAATATACAAATAACTTACGTTATACGTGTGTCATGCAGATACCGGTATGTGGCTGGTGCATTCAGGATGCATGGTAACTGTGCAACCAGTGCTAATACTGTTTCTGCATTATAGTGCCCATTGACATTTGGTCATTAGACCTTTAACAATAGTCAAAGTGTACAATTCTACTGTAGGTGTACAATTTTGTAAAATGACTTGAATAAGCCTTCTATGATATACCAATATTGTCCAGCACAAAGGTAATGTTTCGGCTGGATGATGCATCCCATGAGCCTATATATTGTACATTATGGAAGAATCTGCATCAGCAGTACTGTCTGTATATCAGCTTGCTTTGGGCATCACTAGTGCTGATGCTGATCTGTCCCTTTCATTCTTTCCATGTGCTCGATTCCATGCCTCATGTTCTTGGTCTCAACACATACCAAGGTGCCAGTTTCATGCACCTTTGTATGTAATCCAATATCGCAATGCAGAATCATTGATGCCCAGTTAACTATCAACAGTTTCTTCAAGGTTGGAATGGGTTGTTGGTTGTATGATGCCATTGGTTGACTTTAGATTGAATGCATTCACCATGTCATCTTCAGTGGGCAGACCAGGGGCAGGGAGATTATCAGACTCTCCTCCAGTCACTAGAAGAGTCAAGTTCATCTTTACTTCCATCTCAGAGATTTGGTATCAAGACCTTATACACATGTGGGTGCACAATAATCTCGATGGGATATGAGTCTGCGGTATGACAGCTCTCCATGTAAAATAGCTTTGAGTTTGGTGAGATCTCGGGTATCTAAGCATTCCTTGAGTTCGTCAACTTTGTTAATTAATGGGCCTCCCCATGTTTTGCGTTTCTGTAACAGACAGCCTATGCACATACCAGTAATCTAACTGCTTGTTGTGCTTGGGTCACATTTTGGAAATGGAAAAGAGAACCTAGGGACTGGAAATGACAGATAAAGTCAACAGATATTAATTACCTCAGCTTTAGGCACTTTCAGTCACAGAGAGTGAGATGATGACTTTACCATTATGATGCTATGTGAGGAACATACATTGTACAAAACATTTGCTTGTCATAGAACTGGTTGGATAATCACCCAAATGGTATCAAATTTCCCATCAAACATGAGGACTCTTGCTTTATAAAAGAACAGAAATATACCATACATGGTAGGGAAAAGCAGGCATGAGAAATGAGGGACCAGGTGGTGATGGTGAAACACCAAAACTAGGCTGAAAGATGAAAAAATGAATGAGTTATGGTAAAAATGTGTTTTCTAGGCAAGACGCCAGATACAATGTACATCATCCAGTCAAGTATGGTGCTGGCTGGACAATTGACATATATAGAAGGCTTATTCAAGTCATTTTACAAAATTGTACACCTACAGTAGAATTGTACACTTTGACTATTGTTAAAGGTCTAATGACCAAATGTCAATGGGCACTATAAAGCAGAAACAGTATTAGCACTGGTTGCACAGTTAGCATGCATCCTGAATGCACCAGCCACATACCGGTATCTGCATGACACATACATGTATATCGAAAGTTATTTGTATATTTCTTGTTGTATCGTTGGTAGAAAAACCAGATTGATAGCTATAACTTGTTATTAAGAGTATGGTAGATAACATGACTTGAAAAAATACAGAAAAAAAGTGAAAAAATGGTGGGTGGGGTAGGGGTAAAGGACAAGGAAAATTTAACCCTAAATATGGGAAAAAGTAAGTATGATGTGGAAGATGAGGTTTTACACTAAAATGAACACTATAATCCATTTCCTTGACCCCTAAAACATGGGGTTAGACACCAAAACCATCACAATTGACCAAAATATAGCCGAGTTATAGCCAAAAATGTCTTTTTTAAGCCGAAACGGCGGCCATCTTGGATTTTTAACGATTTCGGCTGGGGCACCCTGGATTTCGCATTTTTTTCGTTCTTTTTTTCGAAAATGGTGTCAGTAGGCACAAAGTCATCAAACTCAGGTGTGATGAGCATGTTCTGAAAATGTCACCCTCTATAGCCCACCTCTATTGTTATGTGCAAAATACATGCTTGAACTATTCTTACACCTCTGATTACTTTGGTAGCTGTAGTCGACTTGATACTTAATCCTTTATGTGCTCATGCACTTAAATAGTAGTTACTTACTGAGTGTGATTTCATTAGCCTTTGGTTAACCCCTTACCCCTACTACCCCCTCCCCCAGTATACCAATGCAAGAATCCATATGGTAGGCCACATGTGTACCATGGTGAGAAGGATTGATTAATGTTTATTCAATGAGACAGTCTTTGTGCAGAGCATCTCTCAAAGCAAGCCAGTAGATGTGCCAAGCTACTCCTGAAGTACAGTGAGGATTGGCAATGCAAAAAAAAGAAAAGAAAAAAAAAAGACCGGTATTATAATATTGGCAAGAGAAGGGAGTGTAATTACTTTGAGAGCTGTTCCTGTCTGATAATTACACTGCCTTGTGTGTCTGAACAGGACTTTGGCGATCAGGGTGACGGTGCTTACGGCTCCAGTGGCTATGAGAGAAAACCGCCAAAGACCAAGAAAAAGATCAGGGAGGCGCTCCACTTCATGAGAAATCAGCATTTTGAGGTGAGGAACTGTCCACATGACGTGCCAAGAAGTATTTTCTTTCCTCAAAAAGGGGAAATAACTGATGGTGCTAATAATGATATATGATGATATTGATGAGGATGATGATAATAATAGAAATAATCCTAGAATTACGATAATAAGAAAACAGATGATGGAGGAAGAGGAAAGGAGAAGAAGATGGAGGATGAAGAGAAGAAGAAGAATTTTGGAATACTGCACTTCAGATTACCAGTCTAAGGTTGTAGTGCTGTCATGCTGTTCATAAATTCATGCTAATTTAAAATCCTCCCTTCCATGCTTCCTATTCTCATCAGTCATGGTAAGACTTCCGAGATTGAATAGTGAAAAAAAAAATGTATTGATTTGTTCAGATGCCAATATTATCACCAAAGCAAGCAGTGGGTACAGTGAATGAATCGAGATACTGTGCAAATTATACATACAAATGAGTGGTACATTAAATGCTTGCGGAGCTAGAGCGTATATCTTGCCATGGTTATGTGAAAAGAAAAGACACAAATGTGCTATTTCTGGATGTGTGTGGCACATCTCAGATCATCTTTATGCATTTTTTTTTTGTTGTCCCATTCTGTCCTTGTTTCAAAAATATGTTTCTCTACAGGTGCCTTTTATTGCCTTCTACCGCAAAGAGTACGTTGAACCTGAGCTGAACTTCAATGACCTGTATAAGGTTTATCACTGGGATGAGAAGGTGAGGTGCTGACTTTCCATTGTGGGTGCCAGAGAAAAAGCCATGTCAGAATTGGCACCATAATTATATACGGGGAGTTAAGCGTGATGATGATTATTAACACTATTTTCTGACCACAATTAGTGCTCATTCATTTGAAGAGAGGTAAATCTAGGAGGTAGGACGAGCGGCAAGCTGCATTCACACAATATTATTAATGGGCTAAAAAGCTTCCTAAACCCTGCCACACTTGCAATCTATCTACGTGAAGATGGAGGTGTGGCACTTCAAGGTAAATTCAAGGTAAATTCAATATAAGTAAAGATCAATGTGGGATGTCATTACCTGGTATAATCCACCACACTTTACCAATGAGTAATCTTCCAGTTTGGCAAACCACTATCAGGGTCAGGATGTGACGAGATACGGACAACTTACTGGACAGGTGTCTACTTCTTACCACTGCGTGACTGGAAATTCAGTCTAACTTCTGTTTTCATTATGGGCATTTGGATAATCATAAATTGAATTGTTGTTGTAATTCATAATTATATTGATAATGGAAGGCATGTTTGTTTGTATACTGAATTGCACACTTCAGTATCTGTTCAATCTTGTTTGTACTGTAATCTAAGCTTGCTTGTCAGATTATACTAATGAGCATATCTACCAATCACCCACCTCACTGATTACCAGAAAAGAAAAGAAAAGAAGAGAGACAGCTAACATTGAAATGTATCTGTCATTCTTCTTTGACTGCTTTATAAGATGTACGTGTGGATCAGTAGTACCGCTGTATGTTGTTTTTTTTGTACATGAATGACAAGGCATTTTGTATACAATATCGATGTAGTTTGGTGGGTTGTCAAGTTGTTAAACTGTTTGTAAATTCAGAAGTGGTTTTAAGCCTCTATGTGCTTTGATAGCCTATTTGCGCAGTAAACCACATAGCATTCAACGCACTGTCCAAAGTCCCTGGCACAGAAAGGGGCAAAGCCTTCTGCTCCTGCCACCGATGACATCATCCTTCCCGTTCTCTTCCTCTCTGTTTGACCCTCCTCTCCCCACCAGTGGTGCCAGCTGAAAACCCGCAAGGAGAATCTACGTAAGCTGTTTGAGAAGATGCAGACATACCAGTTTGACACCGTGATGAAGGATCAGGAGTTCGACGCCGAGCTGCCGGAGGACTTCCGGGCCCTTTCCAATCAGGACATCGAAAGGTGTTTTTGAAAGGACAATTCATGTCTTAAAAAGAAAAAGATTATGAAAAGGATGAAAAGAAAAAAGATAGTAAGATTCTTTCACATAGACCTACGTTGTGGACTGAAGATGTGTGGGCATACAAAAGATTGGAATTTTTCATGCCTTATACCATTGCAATAACACAAAATCCTGAATGCAAAAGTTACTGGTGCTCTGGTATATTGAATTAGCAATTATTTGGGGGGTGGAAGCTGAAATTTTAGTGACAAGTCATGCTTTCGCAGGCATTTTTCATAATTTGCAAACATCTACTCAAATAGCGAAATATTTAGGTTTAGATGTGCTTTCCAATATGCCAAACCTTGAATGGTTCCTATCTCCTCACAAATCACTCATTCTGTTGTCATATTTACTTATTTGCTCGTCAGAGGTCATAGTATTGTGTCAAAAGTGATGTTTGAGCAGAATTTTGCTATTATTTTTTTGTGGCATTGATTATGCAGCATAAGTTGGGTGAGGTTCTTTTCCATCAGATATTGGTGTTTTTTCCTTCCATTTTCGGTAGCATTTACAGTGTATGGTATATGTTATACACCGTAATGACATACATGTATCACATCGACATTATCTTTTCATGTGACTCTGTGTGGATGTTGAATCAATAGTATCTCATTGAAGAAGTAAGCATTAATTGCAGCCTCTTGCAGGAAACTGATTCTTCAGATATTTGCTGTTAGTTGCTTTTCGGTTGATTGATCTGTATCGATTCACCTCTTTCCCTGTATGCAGAATAGGTTCTGTGTGCTTCCTCAATCGACATAATTTGTATTTGAATAGTGCTAGATATAAACTCCAGCTTTAAACTCCAGCTTGAAGAGGGAGTGAAGGGGAATCATGCAAACGATGTCTCAAGTTTTACTTTCTTTTGATTTCTTGTTATGTAACGTTCTTGTTTTTGTTTCTTTAAATGATAGATTAAATGCAGTAGACTCGACAGAGAGCTTGAAGGATGTGTACATGCACTTCTTGCTGTACTACGGCCGAGAGGTGCCCAAGATGCATAACAGCCTCCGGGCCAAGCCCAAGGAGAAGAAATTCAAAGTCGTCACCATCAAGCGCAAGGTGATGGTCAGAAGGTGGAGGAAGAAGAAGAAGGAGAAGTCGCCGCGGAAGGAACGGCGGATAGAAGACGATGACGACGACGAGGATGAGGACATGGACAGCAACAAGAAGCAGGCGGAGGAGGAGGATGCGAAGAAGCAGGACGCCGCGGCGACGGGAGAGGAGGCAACGGAAACGGAGGAGAAGATGGATACAGAGGAGATGGAGAAGAAGCGGGATGAGGAGGATGATGGCTTTGAGGAAGGCGAGACCAAGGACAAGGAGGAGGAGGAAGGAGATGGGGAAGGGAAGGAGGAGGAGGAGCAGGAGAAGGAGAAGTCTGACAAGAACAAAGAGGACGGGGAGGTGGCAGAGGAGGATGAGATGGAGGAGGTGGAGGTGGAGACGGAGGTTGAGGAGGAGCAAGAGGTGGAGGTCTCTGACGATGATTATGATGAGGAGGCAGGTGTGAAGAGTCATGAGATCAAGCAGGCTAGCAGGAAGTCTATGTATGCACTCTGCCAGGATGCCAAGCTGAGTAAGTCTGAGCTCTGTCTTCATTCTTCCCACTTCCCTGCTCCCAGATATTAACCCTTTGGGTCCTTGGGTAGATTTGTTGGCGCAATAATCATTTTGTCCTCTTTAAATTCATCGGCTTAGAATGAGAAAGGTGTTAAAGTTGCTTCGAACACTATTGATGTAGTGGCAACTTAACGCCCTTATCATTCTAATGCGACGAATTGGCAACTCTGAATTTCACTGCCTATACTAGATTGGAAAGGGAATAACGAGGATTAGTGGAGTCCATTAGAACGGCTCAAAATCAGAGAGAAAAAAAATGCAGATCACAACAGAAACATCTATATCATTTTTTTTCTGACATTCCTGGCAGCGGAAAGCATTTAGGAGTGTTTGTGTTGACAGATTTTCCTGGAAAGAGTGATGTATCTTTTGCGTCCATGATTCCACCTAGACCTTCCCACTGTAGAACAGAGGATGATGCCAGTAATGATCAGTGTGCCAGATGTGCCTACCAAGCTACATTGTTCTTAACATTACATTTAGTATACCTGGTACTCAAAATCATTAGTGATTGGCAGAGGGAAGGTTTGATGATCCTTACAGAGACTTCTAGATCCTTACAGAGACTTCTAGAAAGTCTGCCCCACAGGGCAGATTGGTACGAAAAGCTTAGATTCTTAGCTCATAATTGGGGGCTGTGTTGGTTCCTCATAGAGCGTGGGGAGTGGATGCTTTATAAATGCTTTTCTTTTGTTTGCTTAGGAAAACCAGTATACATTGCAATGTTTTTGTTTTTGCAAATTTTGCGAGTGGACCTATGTTCCTGAAATAGCCGACTTTCGAAAATATTTTCTATTATATGACAGATGCACCATCTTTTGTCTCTGAAAGGGATATTCAGTAATTGTTCTCTCAAGAAGTGGTCATACCTCTTCTCATTCCGTCATTGTTCTCTATGGCGAATTTAACCACTCTGGAAGCAGTCTCGCAAGTCACAATTCACAAAATACCATCCTGCAAAATATGTGGCATGTACAGTTATTAAGTAGAGGGAATTGCATGAGATGAGATGCTGCGAGAAAGGATGGATAAATGGTAAAACTTTGATATGTGATGTCTTGCTCTACAGCTGGTCTGGCTGCCAAATATGGCCTCACTCCGGAGCAGTTTGGGGAGAACTTGAGGGACAACTACCAGCGCCACGATCCCGATCAGCATCCAGTGAGCACCAAGGAGGCGGCTTCCGAATTCGTCAGCAAGTAAGCTGTGACTTTTTACTCAGTTTTTCTCAAGATATTCTTGCGTCTGTCTCTTTTTTCACTGAAATCATCATGATTTTGCAGTGTGTTCATGAAATTTGTGCAGAAAATCTCATGCTGAATGAAAACTTCCAATTGTGCTGAATGTATTTACTTTATCATGAAAATGGTTTACACTTTGCCGTGCACCAGTTTACACAATCAACCCTCAATATGCATTTGTTGTGCATATAATCTAGTATCAAAATATCATTTGAGATCACTTGCCACTTAATTGATGATCAATCGTCATTTTCTTTGGAATTTTCCACAGCAAATTTCAGTCAGAGGATGCAGTACTGAAAGCGGCCAACTACATGGTGGCGCTGCAGATTGCACACGACCCACTGGTGAGGCAGTGTGTACGACAGACGTACTACGAGAGGGCCAAGATATCCATCAAACCCACCAAGAAAGGAATCAAGGTGACTTACAGTGAGATGTATGCTGTCCTCCCCATATCTTTGTTTCATACTGGTATTATTCACACAAACTCACAAATGGTACATTGTGGATGTCTGTGTGTTGTGTGTGTTGGTGTGTGTGTGTGTATTTGTCATCGTGCAATTTTTGTAATCTGTAAGCATTTGTCTGGCTGATCACACAAAAAGGAAAATGTAAAAGGATAAGAAGGCTTTATAGATTGTTGTGCTGTAGAATTATTCTACCCATAATTTTTTGATTTAATCTCTCATGAGCAGTTGGAAAATTGATATTCTGTTCTTTCTGTTTTGCTTTGGTAACCTTTGAAAAAAAGGAATTGAGTGAGTTAATACGAAACCTACATGCTGTCAAATTTAAGGTTTTCTTCATTTCTCAAAACTTTTAAATGCATTGTTATCTTTTACTCATTTCTCTTGGGCAATCGTAGGAAATCGATGAGAGCCACCCCATCTTTGGAAGCAAGTACCTGAAGAACAAGCAGGTCAAGGACCTCCTCGGGGACCAGTTCATGAAGCTGGTCCAGGCAGAGAAGGATAAACTCATCGAGATGACCATGGGCATTGACATGGCACAGGGTGGAAGGTCAGTTAGTGCTTGCCCCTCCCCCTTTTTTTGAATGACAGTCACTCTTGGTAGTCATAATCCGTAGAAGTTTCGTGGTAAAATTATATGGGAGTGTAAACCCCCCCCCCCCTTTTGAAGGACAACAATGAGGTAGAAAAAAAAGAGTCCATTCAAAGAGAATCAGTTTGGGTAACAATGAAGAGAGACGGTGGTATCTCTAACTTGTTCAAATCCATTCTTTGTAAGTTGTTGCACTTTCCAGCTGTGTAAGCCTCAGCCAGATTCAGAATGTTGTAGAAAGCACTCAGTAGGGGTAGGAAAATGTTAATTAAGTAAAACAAACAAGTTTTTAGCCCACTGCATTCTTTTTTCCATGATTCCCTGCTCATGCTTGTCCCAGACCCACTCTTCCCACTATGACACCAAATCAAAAGTTCTGGTTCATCACAAAAACAGTGGACCATCTCGGGTTGATTATTATTACACTTTCCATTATTGTCACCCTTCCCATCTGCACAGTACTGAGTAGTAGAGAGTTGATTCATAGTTGTCACTCTTGCCATCTAAAAAATACAGAGTATTTGACATGATTCAACGTAAGACCTTTCCCGCCGCTTCTCTCCACAGTTCCTACCAGTCCCAGACTTACTATGACGAGATCAAGCAACTCTACTATGTGGACGGCTTCAGCACCGTGGTGCAGGACTGGAACAGGGGGAGGAGTGAGGCGATCAAGATGGCTCTCAACAACATCCTTTACCCTCAGCTGGCCAAGGAGTTGAGGGCTAAGCTCATTGTGGAGGCCAAGGAAGGCATTATTAAGGTAAGCCAATAGGAGCCACACAGTTTCCTATGAATGGGACTGAGAGGCTGTGTTGAATTTTTGCCATGAGTGAAGAAAAAGTAAAACAATATTTACAGGCACATTAATGAGGATTGTGGTTGCTGAGCTATGTGCACAGTGCACCCACACTAGAATCTATGGGTGACTTCTTTTCCAGAATCTTCTCTTACTTTTCTGCAAAGTATGTCTGAGAGTGGCATAGTGTATTACACTGGTATTCTTAGAAGTCAACTGGAAATATCTCGACAGTTAGTTATTGTGAGTGAAAAACAGAAACGAGATCCATGAAAATCCATTTGCATTCTTTAAATGTGTTAAGCATCTTTTAGTCAGGAATGTTTGTGGATTAGGGAGATGCATTTGTTTACCATAATGATTTATCCAATCTAACCTTGTGAAGTTTGTTTTGCTTTTCCTTTCTTTTTGTGAGGGACCCTATAGCAGTTTCTTTATTCAGAGGAATGGGATTAGCCACAACTTTCATACAGACTAAGAGTGAAATTTGTTTATTTTGCATGTTATCTTTTCAGCAGTTGGGTTGGAATTGTTTTATGCTCTGTTGTGCTTAAATGTCACCTGTAGTAACAAAAACTGGTCAATATTGAATGGGATTGCATATTGTTACAACTGCATCCCTAAAGTGCCCTGTGTGATTGTGTTATTGTGATTATGATTATGATTGTGTGTGATGAACCCCTGTGGACTTGACTGATGTACTTCCCTTTCTACTTTTGACCCCCGACCCCCGACCTCCGACCCCTGACAGCAATGCTGCGCCAAGATGTTCAACTGGCTGAAGGTGATGCCCTTCCAGGTGGACCAGCCCATGGAGGAGGATGATGAGGAGTATCTGGAGGGCCAGGGACGGATGGGGCTGAGGGTCATGGGCATGGCATTCACCAGCGAGAGGTGAGTCTCATGGGTACCATGCTCACCTTAACCCGTTGAGGACGATTTGATTTTGCTACAACATGCATTTCCTATAGACACCTGCCCGGGTATACTCGGGACTCGTCCTCAACGAGTTAAGGATGTTATAGTATTGGTTGACGTGAGAATTCAGCTTTTAACTTTTTGTGAGATACTTAGAAATCACTGTATGAAATGTTACAAAGTATACAATTTATATAGGAATTCAGAGTTAATTTGATGAAAATTGGTTTCAAAATGGCTGAAATATCCAAAACCAACGTAGAACAAAGGAATCCTAATAAAAGGTGGGTCCCACCTTCTATTAGGATTACTCTGTTTTGGAGATATCAGCCATTTCAAAACCAATTTTCATCAAAAAAAACTTTGAATTCCTCCTAGAATTATATGTTCTTTCATATTCTATAAGTGGTTTCTCATTATGTCAACAAATTATCATGAAAATAAGTTGGAAACCTGAAGCCCCACCTCAACCGAAACTACCATCCCTTAAATGATCAAATATTTGTCCTTGGGTTTAAGAAAGAATAGTAATGCATTTGTGCATTCAGTTTACCATCTTGATGTCATTTGCATGGCGTTCACAAGCGAGAGGTGAGACTCTGGAAGCCGTGCTTGCCTCAAAGATCGAATATCTGTTCTGGAATATATAAAAGATCAGTAGCAACTTGTACATTCTTGTAATATCTTGAGAAAGATTTGTGAAGTTATGGGATTTGCATTCATGTACAAGAGGTGAGATGTGACAGAAAGTCCTAATAACCATTCCCCAGTGATGTTAACGAAATATGGGAATGTACCCAATCATACTATTTTGGTAGTCATGTACGAAGCCACCAGTGGCCCTAAGAAATGAGATATAAGACTTGATGTGCCAGTTTAATGTCTGGTTTCCGCAGTGACATAGATAAGATGACAAGAACATATTATGAACATACTAATTTGACAAAGATAGCCACCATGGACCTGGTGTTCACATATGAGAAGCACATCTTACTTCCAAGGTTGGATTTCCAAGTTCCCTCTCCATGCCATAAAGCTGTAAATGTTTTTAATATACCTGTGAGTATCTCCAGCATCTTTGCTGCATATGATGTCAGTGGTATTTAAATGCTGTAGTCATGTAAGGGTTAAATAAAGGCATCACCTGTTGTCTCCTATCTGCAGATTTCAGGCAGGTGCAGAGTTTGTGAAAATGTTGCCAGATGGTAGGTCTGTTATGATTGGTCCCCAGTAAGTTGGAATAAACATTTCGGGCTGTAGCCAGAGATTATCGGCGAATCAAGAATATATCCTTAAAAATCGGCCTTCCACTCTTTTCACTCTAAACCAGTAATGACGTTAAAATCTTCTACCCTATCCCTACCCCTCCCCTCTCAAAGGGACAACGCTGCATTCTGCTGCATGATTGATGGTGAGGGGGAGGTGACAGATTTCCTGCGACTGCCCCACTTCCTGAGGCGGCGGACGGCCTTCTACCAGCGGGACCGGGACCTGAAGGAGGCTGACCTGGAGTCCCTCAAGAACTTCATCGC
The DNA here is from genome assembly GCF_040938485.1 of Diadema antillarum. Taxonomy (NCBI): domain Eukaryota; kingdom Metazoa; phylum Echinodermata; class Echinoidea; order Diadematoida; family Diadematidae; genus Diadema; species Diadema antillarum. The sequence goes on along the minus strand of NW_027271466.1, from coordinate 1,596,308 downwards.
ACAACAGAAGCCGCACGTGGTTGCCGTGGCGTCGGAGGGAAGGTGGGTGCAGGCCTTTTCATGTGTGGTGGTGGCATGTGATTTCCAGAGCTGGTTTAAGAGTTAATGTTTAGCATATTAAAGCTAGGCCCTGTGTGAAAGAATATTTTCAAATCAATGGACAGCATACAGTGATCAAAGTTTCCTATGTGTTGCTAACATTATTTGGTATTGTTTTCTTACATAGAAATAAGATTATTTGTTTTTGAGATGAGAAGTACGTTTGTTTTGTTTTTGTGTGTTTTTTTTAAAGAATTTGATTCAGCATGCTCAATACACGTATGTGCAGTTTCCCCATATTCTATCAGATATATTATTTTTGCCCTCAGATTGTGTCTTGTATTATGTCTTGGCATGTTTTTTTAATCTTCAAAGATTCATGGTGCAGAGAGTGGGAATATTTCTTGTTGAAATTGTCGGCCATTTAGCATCTTCTATATATCTGTGCATTGTGTTCTCGGTTTAATGTGGCTCTTGGAGGTTTCTCTACATAGCAGACTAAAGAGTGAATGCAATACCAAGAAGAGAGTGCTAGCAATCAGTATTATCAATTTCAGCAGATGCAGCAGCTCCTGTGACTCACAGAAGTGAAAATTCTTTTCTCAACATTCTCTCCCCACCCCCACCCCCACCCCACTTGTCCCCACTTTCTCTTCTCTCAATGCGTCCTCATCTAACAGAGCTACAACTTCGGTCATACAAGACATCCGAGGCTGCATCAAGGATCTGGAATCAGAGCAGCAGATGGCGCCGATCGAAGTACAGATGCTCGACAGCAACGTGTCCGTCACTTTCCAAGCCACAAAGATTGCCGAGGTTAGTACACAGGATGTCTCACTTTACTGAAATTCTGGACAATTTCTGTTAGTGTAGTGCATCCATTACAAAAGAATTGTGTGTGTTCCCTGAGGAACCTGCAAAACTTGAATATTTGTAAATATGGAATATTTTGAAGTTTGAAAATACTGGAGAAGTTTACGCTCGATCAATCTATCATAGCCAATGGACTCTATTGAAACTACAGTCCAACCTGTCTACAGCGGTCACCCAAGGGAGATAACAAAAGTGGCCGCTATAGACAAGTGGCCACTTTAATAGGAAGATTAAATGAGAACTTACCTGTTTGAAATTTAATCTTGATTTTATAAGTAAGTCGTAGAGAAGAGACTACATGTCTCATCGGGTGTAATATGAGATCCCGCTGGTCACGTGTGTGGCAATTTTTTAAAGCTGTACGAGACTACAGGATATATTGATAGGAAGATGAAGATGTTGAGAACTTTACCTGCATAAGGCTACGTAAGTCGCAGGGTGGGAAGAGGAGGGATGTAGTCTCTTCTCTACGACTTACTTATAAAATCAAGATTAAATTTCAAACAGGTAAGTTCTCATTTAATCTTCCTATTTTATTACGTAAGTCTCCGATCGAGACTACATGTCTCATCGGGTGTAATATGAGATTTCAAAGCCCTGTAGTCACGTACAGAACAATACATCTGTAAGCCATCAACGGCATCACTACAGACAGACATACCTGTGCACTCTGTGCAGACTGCCATTCCATATGCAGACTGAAGTTGCCAAGTCACATTTTCAGTAAAGCCTGGGCAAATTGGTTAGTATCTTGTAAGGGCTTGCAATAAAACTTGCGGAATGTCTTCTCAGCCACCCATCCAGCCCTTGAGAGGATTTCTGACACAGGCACCTCACTCCTTTGTGCTGCTGACGTAGAGGCCGCCCTTGTGGAGTGAGCACTGAAGATCTGTGTATCGACACCAGCGTCATGTAGGACAGTCTTAATCCAACGTGCAATTGTTTGCTTTGATGCACGATGGTGAGGCTTCTTATAAGCTACTAACAAATGTCTCTCCATCCCTCTTAGATTCTGTGTCCGCTGCACATACTCTTTCATATAATTCACTATGCACAATCTCCTATCTGGAGGGTACGCATTTAGTGTGACACTGAATCCCGTATTTCCAGGCTTGTTTTGTTTCAGTGTGTTCTCAAAAGAAATCTCAACAGATGATTTTTTCCACCTCATCCTGTCCAGGTGGATAACATGAAGAGACTGCACCCTTTGTGCAGAAACAAGTGCTATCAGCATAGTCAATTTCTGAGTAAGTTGCTTCAGATTAAGTGCCTTGGATGGAGACAGCTTTCTGAGGTAGTCCAAGACGACTTTAACATCCCAGATAGAAGAGTAGCGAGGAGCAGGCGGCTTTAAATGAAAAACTCCTTTCATAAACCTATTTACAAGTGGGTGCGACCCAAGAGGCTGTCGTCCACCATCAACTATGAGAAACGTGGAAAGGGCACTCCTGGCTGTATTCAGGCTACTGTATCCAACTTTTTCTTTGTCTAACATATTTGTAAGAAATGCAAGGACATCACAAACTTGGACATTCAAATAATTAATGTGTCTCTCTGCACAAAATCTTTTCCATTTTCTGATGTACACCTGGTACTGTGCTTTAGTGGATCCTTTCCACGACGCAGCTATGATGTCTATTGTCCTTTGTGTGAGGCCCTGCTCTGCGTAAAGTCCCTTCCAAGCCTGCAACATAATAGAGACAAGTGATTATTCAAAGGATGTGGGGTGCCTGAAACTGGTTGACATAATAATGTCTTACTCTTTCGAATTAAAATGGGTTCCTCAACCAGCATACTCTTAAGGATAGGGTACCAAACCTGTGTTGGCCAATTGGGCACCACTAAAATCCCACATGCCTTATCCTTCTGAATTTTCTGCAAGCACATTGGCACTAGATTGAATGGGGGAAAGGCATAAAAATCCCACTGACTCCAATCAACTGTGAAGGCATCTACTGCCCAGGCCTCTGGTTCAGGCCTCCAAGAAATATATCGGTCTACCTGTTTATTTAGGCGGGAGGCAAACATGTCAATTTCAGGCACACCAAATCTCCTGATTATTCGTTGAAATATGCTCTTATTCAACATCCATTCTGTGCTGTCCGAGAATTTTCGAGACATGCGATCTGCTTCAATATTCAATCGCCCAGGTAGGTGAGCAGCTGTAAGCCAGATGTCCTTACTAATACACCATTCCCAAATATCAATGGCCATTTGATTACATTCAGGAGATTTTGTGCCACCCATATTGTTCAGATATGCGACAGCCGTTATGTTATCTGCTCTAACAAGTACATGATTGCTCCTTTTCTCTGAGCAAAAGGCTTTTAGCCCATGACTAACTGCTACCATTTCTAGCAGGTTAATTTTATTCTGATTTGCCTCTTTCAACTCATCACTATTCCATCTGCCACCTGTTGAAGTGCACAGATTTGTTGCCCCCCAGCCTTTACCACTGGCATCTGTGTGAATTTCCACATCTGGTTTTGCCCTCTGCATTGGGCTAAACTGTGACTCAAGGTTCCATATCCACCACTGAATTTCATGGATGCTTTCTCTTGACAAGGTCATATGCCTATCGAAATGTCCCTTGTTCCTTGCAAGGGCAAGAATCTTGTCTTTCTCTAAGGCTCTATAATAGAGAGGGCCATATTGTACTGCTGGGAAGGATGCCACTAGTTGTCCAATAACCTTTGCAACTGTTCTGATAACAGGTTTCTCAGTAGCCAACAGTTCTTTACAAGACTGCTTTATGTTCTCCTGTTTTTCTTTTGGAAGCCTAACACTCATATCCAGAGTGTTCAGATTGAAACCCAGAAAGGTAATCTCATGAGTAGGCTCTAAAACTGATTTTTCAGGGTGAACAATAAACCCCAAATTTGATAGCAACTTAGTAGTTGCGCTCACTGCTGCCTGCATTTCCTCGGCAGTTTTTGCAATGATAAGTGTATCATCTAGATATGCAATTACAATGTGGCCCTGCTCCCTGAGCGTTGCCAAAACAGGCTTTAGCAGTTTTGTAAAGAGCCTTGGTGCTGAACTAAGCCCATTGGGAAGTGCTTGAAATTGCCATAACCTTCCCTGCCATGTAAATCTCAGGAATTTTCGAGAATCTGGGTGGATAGGAACCGTGAAGTATGCGTCTCGGAGATCGACTGAAGCTAAATAATCTCCCGGAGAAATAAGCGGTAGAGCTGTCTTGATATTATCCATCTTAAAATGCTGATACAAAATACTCTTGTTTAATTCTGTCAAATCCAAGATGACCCTGAGGCCGCCATTCTTCTTTGGCCTTGTGAAAATATTTGATATGAATTCCCCTTCTACATGTTCACATGCTTCTATGACATTTTTCTCAACCAGCTTGTTGATTTCTTCCTGAATCGAGGCCATTTCCTCAGAATTTCTTTTGAATTCATGAAGGGGTTTTTCCCTACAAAGGGGATATTTAGCTGGGTCAAATTCAAGCTTGTAGCCCTGTACAGCTTGCAAAATATATGTATCAGATGTAAGCTCTCCCCAGTTGTGCATATGTAGCTTCAGTCGACCTCCGACTGCAATATCATTGACATTAGATGTTATTGTCTCCCTTACCTCATCACTGTTTGGGAGTTGCTCTATTTCATCCTGCCCTGCCCTTGGCCGAGCTTCCGGTACTGTGGGGCTTGGCGTCCCTCTCGAGACGCTGTCGGGGTAAATGTATGGGGAGCTTGTGGGGTCCTCTTCCTCCACTGGTTTCGTTGGCCTAAAAAAGGCCTAGATGTGCTCCCTGACGAATCCGCGTAGGATGTCCGCGACACCCAACCAGCTTCCTTGTATCTGCGTTGAGACCCTTGGCTTGGGTAGGGGTGATAGGCCGGCTTGGGTCTTTTAAACCCGCCTCTCATCACTCCGGCCGCCGCTTTGTGCTGGTCTTGCAAGTCCTTTACTTGCTTGCCCAAGTCATCCCCAAAGAGATACTTGGTTACAGAGTTTGTTGGTTTGCAGAGATGAGTAAATTTCGTGTTCAGATCCGGCTTGATCAATTCTTTACGAAGAGCATTCATCTCAAAGTTTGCGTTGCACAACAAAGCTAGAACGTCTTGCTGTTCGGGAGATATGTTGCTTGGATCGAGCAGGCTGACATAAGCCGAGATACCTCTTGTTAGGGATTTTTGGACCCTCTGAAGTTTCACATCCTTCGTACGAACAGGGGCAGAGAGGTTGTCCCAGATCGTCTGATTCACTTTCGGGGTGTCGATCCCTCGACAGTTCGACGGCACTGGGTATTTGCTACTTGTCTCATCGAGCACTTTCTCTTCCAGATGATGGCTCATCAAGTAGTTGACAGAGCTTGCTAGCTCCTCATCAAGAGGCTGTCCAATATCTGATGCCACCGCAAATTTAGCAGCAAAAGCTGGTACTGTCTGTGCTTCTGCCCTATCCACGCACGACTCCAGCTCTGAGCTATGCCCTGCACTCAAGGCATGCACCATGTCATCATCCTCAATATCCATCATAATCTGCACTAACGCTAGAAGTTGAAGCAGAGGCTGAATCACTTCCACTGCGATCAAGATGTCGGTCTGGCTGTGCATGTCCCATGCCTGCCACCCCTTCCCTTTTACTGGGAAGAGCCTCCATGAACTGACAGAGCAAGCCTTCGAGTCTATCAAGACGACTGTTTACGGTCCCAAAGTTATCATTTGTCAACTTTGACGAGTTGGATTTCGTAGCAATCCGAGGCCGAGTCGCCGCTACCGCCGCGCGGTCGCCAGCCTCCATCACCGCCGGTACTCCCCGTCCACGGCCCGTGTTGGCAGCCGTACCTTTCGCTGCCGCTGCGCGGTCAGCTTGGCTAGCACTCACCGCCTGTTGTGACTCCATTGCTGCTCTGTTTTCGCCCGAAGATTCTGCCGCTGCGCGGTCAGTTTTCTTCTCTTTGTTTTCTTTTTCCGCGGCCACGCCAGCGGATCTTCTATCCTTCTGTTCTTTCATTATTCTGATAAGTCCGAAAGGAAGAATTTCCGCGAAATTCTTGAATATTCGAGGGTTGTGAAAATCCTTTTCACACACACAAAACGCGCCAACGAATTGCCACACACGTGACCAGCGGGATCTCATATTACACCCGATGAGACATGTAGTCTCGATCGGAGACTTACGTAATAAAATAGGTCTTTAAACATGGCTTTCATTGGTTATGGGAAGGGGGTGGGTTTTTTTTAGTGGCACTGTATGGCAGGTGGTTGCTAAGGCAGGTTTGACTGTACCTTTGTGAATTTGGGACCCAGGATGCCAATCCATTGTTGTAGTGGTAGTTTGTTTGTTTGTTTATTTTTTTAGCAATGATTCAAGATCTTCACAAATCACTTTGTTTGAAATATTGTGATGTATTATGTGTTTTGATGAATGTATGTTTGATGCAGAATGATAAATATCCCAGTGGGGAAAAAAAAGATCTTAATTGATCCTCTCTATTTCTCTCTCCTTTTGTCTGTCTGTCTGTCTGTCTGTCTGTCTGTCTCTCTCTCTCTCTATCCAGGCTGAGTTCCGAGACTACCCTCCCCTCCTGAGGCAGGCCGTCTCGGTGGCCCGCCGCCTCCAGGATCCCCTCATGGAGTTTGCCCGTCTCTGTAACCCTGACGAAGACCTCCTCTGTATGAAGCTGCATCCCCAGCAGGTATTTTGACCACGTCTTCCTTTTTCTTTTTCTTTTTTAAATTACTGATCGTACAGATTCATGCAAACTCACTGAATAGCATAGCTACCAAGTCTTCCTGATTCTACGAGATGCATCCTGAAAACTTCAACATGGAGCTGTAGATTTGCTGCAGGGACGTTTAGACTACGATTGCATTGGCCGTCCTCCTCTCTCCCTGCGTTGTGTTGAAAAGTAGCTTTAGATTTCGTAGAGACACCACTATAGACAGTGAAATGACACCTCCATATGATCATTGCATCAAGTAGCTCTCTGCGTCGGAGGAGGAATTAAAGTAGAAAATGTGAATGTCAAACAAGCTTAAGTATTTTAGTCCTGGCAAAAGTTGCTGTAATCACAATAACATTATGAACTTCTTAACCCGTTAAGGGTGGATTGATTTTGCTACAACATGCACTTCTAATAGACACTTGCCCGGGTATATTCGGGACTCGTTCTTGAAGGGTTAATGATTTAATCTCCATTACATGTAATGGATGATGATTATAGTGAGATATATTCCTGCAACCAATAACATTCACATTACACAGAGAGTGTCCTGCTGATTACACACTTTTTACTTTGACAAATGTTGTCCTTTTTGCTGCAATTTATAGGAAGCGGTGAATCAGGATGAGCTGAGAGAAGCCATCTACCAAGAGTTCATCTACCGGGTCAACGAGGTGGGCGTGGACATCAACCGGGCCATCCTGCACCCCCACACCTCCTCCCTGGTCCAGTTTGTCTGTGGCTTGGGGCCCAGGAAGGGCAATGCTCTGCTGAGAGTAAGTTGCCTTTTGTTTGTTTGTCTGTTGTTTTTTCACAGTGATAGCTAAACTTAAGGTAGTGATGTTTGGCAAGACTTTAGAAATTATATCTTGCAGTAGTTGTACTTACATGCCTCTTTCAAAAAAATGTGGTCTATCACTCGTTCAAGGATGACTCACACAGCAGCAGATTGTTCCATGATGTCGTTATCAGTGACAGTTTTTATAAAAGATGATGACATTGCATAATAACCATATTTCAATAACTTCCAGTTCTGCTAACGTGTGTGTCTGTTGTGTAAGTGTCCACATGTATTTCTTTGTGAATATGTTGTGTTTGGTTTCTTTTTTTGTACAGAGGGATAAAAACTAAATGTCCACTGTACTGCATGGTGTTCTTATCAACGATGCCATGCCCTTCATAAAATACTGTACAGTAGTCGTCTAGAAGTTAGAATTTCTACTGAAGCCCATTCAGTGAATAAAGTACTGTAAAACATGATATATTCACGGCATGAATTTTTCGCGAATTGGAGCCAATGGCCTTTTTTGCGGCATGAAATTTTCGCGAACTGCCACTGGCATTCAATGCATATAGTGTAGACAAGAATTTTCATGTGCATTGTAATTTTGTGAATCTTGGGGCTCGCGAAATTCGCGAAATTAAAATGCACGCAAAAATTCCTCGTTTTACAGTAGTTTATGACTAGTATGGGCTTCACTGTTTCATTGATGTGCTATGTCCACACTTTCCCTTGAACCACTGTAGAAGCTAAAGCAGAAGAACCAGAGGCTTGACAACCGAAACCAGCTGGTGACCCACTGTGAGCTTGGCCCCAAGGTCTTCATCAACTGTGCTGGCTTCCTCAAGATTGACACGGCTTCGGCTGGTGATGGGTAAGGGTGGCCAGAACTTGTTACTATGTTGTTGTTGTTGTTGTTGTTTTGGGGGGAGGGGGATTTGGTGGTGTAGGCTTGTTGGTTGGTTTGTCTATTAATCTATTAACTTGTTGGTATGTGAGTCATGTGGAGCTTGATGCTCTTGTTAACTAGACCATCAGAAAGTGTCATTGATCTGAAAGTATACTCGGGCAGGTGTCTATGGGAAATGCGTGTTGTAGCCAATCAGCCCATCCTCAACGGGTTAATGAAAGTAGACCTGTGCTGATCTTGTTAGTCTATTGTTCTAAAACTGGGATACTGTTCCTTCCAGTACAGTCATCTTCAAGAGACAGGCTTTGGAGATATTTCTTACTTAACTCAGTACATCTCATCTGTGTGTTTGTGTGTCTGTATGTGTGGGGGAGGGGGAAATGCCCCCCTCCCCCCAAAAAAGAAACGAACAAAAAATAGACCAAATATGCGATCTCTTGTGTCACTCCGCAGTGCTGACGATACTTACATAGAGGTCTTGGACAGCACCCGCATCCACCCAGAGACCTACGAGTGGGCCCGCAAGATGGCTGTTGATGCTCTGGAGTACGATGAGGCAGCAGATGATGCTAACCCAGCTGAGGCTCTGGAGGAAATCCTGGAGAATCCAGACAAACTCAAGGACTTGGATCTCGACGCCTTTGCAGAGGAGCTGGAAAGACAGGTATGTTGAATATTCATTAAAAAAAATCATATAAATATGTCCTTTTGTTTAATCTAGAATTTGTGTTCATTTGTAGATAGATTGGTGTAATATCTTAAAGCGCATGGAATTTTTATTTATTTATTTTTTTTTGTAAGGAGTGCTCTTAACCTGTTGAGGACGGACTGATTTTGCTACAACACGCATTTCCCATAGACACTTGCCGGAATATACTTGGGACTCGTCCTCAACGGGTCAAGATCTGATATATGTCTCTCTGTTTTCAGTATGTTAATCTGTCCCTTTTTGTTTGACATGTGCTTTATTTTAGTCCTTTAGTGTAGTCTCATTTATGCATTTTCAGACAGGAATAGTAAGTCAAGAAATGTCAAGTTACAAAGATCCTTGACTGCACATTCATGTCTATAACTTGCAAGCCAGTGCCTTTAAAAGAGGGCTCTTGTTGTACACCTCTCTGTAGGGTTATGGTAACAGGAGCATCACACTGTATGACATCCGGGCGGAGCTGAACAGTCGTTACAAGGACCTGAGGACACCCTTCCATCCCCCCAGCCCAGAGGAGGCTTTCAGCATGCTGACCAAGGAGACCCCTGAGACTTTCTACAGGGGTATGTGGAAGATAGATAGGTGTTTTTTCTGTGATGTTTTGACCCTTTTTTTCTACTAAAGAAGGAGGGATTTTACAATGCTGGAGAAATTACTCTGAGCTAAATAGACACTTTTCAATCCTTTGCATCGTAGCGTGATTTCTTTAGTGGGAAATTGGGATTGTTGTTTTGTTTTACTTTGTCTACTAATTATCAACAATTACCAACAGGTCAATCAATTACTGTAAAGAAAAAAAAATACACGCAAACGGGGGAAAAGATATCAGAGAGAACTATTTAGAATGAGGAAAGAGCATTTTGTTGGCTCTGTTGTTTTGCATAGTTCTCTTTTGTTGTCTGTTTGTCTTTGTTATGGTCATAGTTTGGATATTTAAAGGGTGTGTACAGTTCTGGTCGAGGTGAAGATTTAGCTTTTAACATTTTGCGAGATATTCAGAAATCACTCTATGAGATGTCAAAGAGCACGCAATTCTAAGGTGTATCAAAAGTTTATTTGATGAAAATCTGTTTTGAAATGGCTGAGATATCCAAAAACAAGGTGAAACAAAGAGATCCTGATAAAAGGCGTGGCCTGTCGCCTTTTATCATTATCACTTTTTTGGATATCTCAGCCATTTGAAAACCAATTTTCATCAAATACATGTTGAATCCTTGTTTAAATTACATGCTCTTTCATATTCATAAGAGGTTTCTCATTATCTCACTTAGGAATGTTCAAAACATGAATCCCCACCTAAACCAGTACTGTACAGTCCCTTTAAGCTACGCAGGGGTTTAAGTAGTATTTGCCGTGGTAGATCGATAAGTTATCTGCTTTAGAATTGGGCCCAAAGCATTTGATTCAAGGGGAAGATATTACTGTTGATTTCCCTCTCTTCTCACCCCTCCTGCTTCCCAATGCCTGCCCACCACCCCAGGGAAGATGGTGATGTGTACGGTGACAGGCATCGCTAGGCGGAGACCAACCAGGGAGATGCTGGATGAGGCCAACCCAAGCAAGAACGATGAGACAGGATTCTGGCTCTGCCCCTTCTGTCAGCAGGACTACTTTGAAGAACTCAACCAGGTTAGACATGACCATTTTCTTTTTCTTCATGGGTTGTGATGGAGGCACATAAAAATTTACAGGCATGGGACTATGGACCCAATTTTTTGAAAGTTAGGGAATTGTGTTTTTTCCTTGTGGAGTGGATGGGGAAGGGACTGACTGAAAGATGAATCTTAGAAAAAAAAAATGAAAAAGCAGCTGAATCTGAGCAGTGGGTAAATATTATTTCTTATAAGATGATAAGTTCTTTGTCTATAATCCATTAAATTCTTTGTGTAAGACTATTACATTTCTACTCAAGTATTAATGTTCTTCTATTGGGATTTCATTTTTTTTTAACCCGCGTGTTCTGTTGCCTCATGTATGCGTTTTAGGTTTGGAGCCATTTCGACACGGGTAACTGCCCTGGCCAGGCTGTAGGGGTAAAAGTTCGGCTGGACAATGGCATCCAAGGATTTATCCACACCAAGATGCTAAGTGACAGTAAGGTCAAAAACCCAGAAGACAGAGTCAAGGTGAGTTTATAATATGAGACAGGGAAACCTGTATTTTTGAAACATCTAAGAGTGGTGCTGTGTGATTTTTTTTTTAATGCTGATCTGACATGGGCAGTGAGATCTTCATAATGCATATGTGATATCCTGCTAGGAAAGTGCAAGTTGATGTTAAGTCAAATATTTCGGCTTTCCAATTCCTGCTGAAAATGAGTGATAATGATAAGCAAATGAGAGCAAAGAAAGATGTGGTAAATTTTGCTTTGGTGAAATGGATTGTAATTCATTCTGTCATACGAAATGAAGAACAACAGCCTCAATAACTCTAAATGCGTTCTCTCGGAGGTGTAAAGATTTTCTATTCCTTACAGTATTTCTTTATATATCTTTCCATTCATCCATATGTCTGTCTGTCTGTTATTCCATCTCTCTGCATGGTTTACCATCTATCTCTCTGTCTGTCCTTCCATCTTGCTGTTTGTACCTTTGTGTCTCTATTCTTGCATATTATGTGTCACTATTTGACCTTCTATCTCTCTTGTCTGTCCATCTGTCTGTCCGTCTGTCCATCTGTCCATCCAGATTGGCATGACACTCCACGCCAGGATCATCAAGATCGACATCGAGCGCTTCCAGGTGGACCTGACCAGCCGCAGCTCGGACCTGCAGGACCGGAACGGGGAGTGGGCCCCGCCGCGGGACACCTACTATGACTACGAGGCTGCCGAGATGGACAAACAGAAGGCTGAGGATGACAAGAAGAAGGCTGCCCAGTCCAGCAGTGAGTCTTGACACCCAGTTGGGAAAATATTTCTCAGTAGAATCACTCTTACTTAGTCTGAAATGTTGGCTGCAAAGTTTCACTCTTCAGGGAGTATCACTCACATTTTTCCCAATGTTGACACAAGCCCTTTCAGAGGGGGTTGTAGTATCTATCAGCATGGATTTTTACTTGGTTGATGCACTGAAAATCTGGATAAGTGCGCTGAAAGCAGCGAATCTTTGACCAGCTGGAGAGATCTTTGATAGGACCAATTATACCTTGAAGTGAGTTTTTGAATTTCAGGAAGATTTGCTCACATTTTTCAGCTATTGACACAAATTCTCTGTTTGTTAGTACAGTATCTATGAGCATAGGTTATTACTCTTTGGATAAACCCTAGTACTGAAAATCTGAAGTTAGCTTCACCCTTTGAAGACTAGTCCCGAGTATACTCGTGCAGGTGTCCGTGGGAAATGTGTGTTACAGCAATATCAACTAATCCTCACAGGGTTAAAGGTGTCTCAGATCCTCTTTGATGATTACTGTATGGTTATGGACGACTGATAGCAATCATTCTGTTTGCCCGCAGCTTACGTGAAGAGAGTGATCACTCACCCATCCTTCCAGAACATCACCTACAAGCAGGCTGAGAAGGTGATGAGGGAGTCAGACATCGGTGACGTGGTCATCCGGCCAAGCAGCAAGGTAATGTCTCACAAACTGATTGTCAAGTATTCATTTCTCTCTTGAGGGCATAGCTGGCTTCCTCTTCCTTTAAAGGTACTGTTTACCATTGGGAGCAGTGATTTAAAAAAATGTTCGATATATCACATTTGATGCCAATTTGTAGGTCAGTTGTATCACAAAACATCCTACCATGTAAACGTTTTGCGATACAGCCTAAAATACGAGGAGATATCACTATTTTTCTCAATAAATCATAACTGTAGATGGTTTAGTCTAGAAACATTTTTATTATAACTATTGTTCACATTTTGTATATTGAACTATGCTTAACATTAATTGTCCTGATTCACATTTTTACATTGGTTGTTTCTATCCCTAACTCACATTTAAGAACTATTTTGAAGCAATAAAGCTGGGTTTTTGTTTCTTCTGCTAATGGTAGATTATGCCTTTAATGTCATGTTACTATTGATTAACAGTAACGAAGGATTTAATGATTTTGCAACTCGTGTATTTCTCGAGCCGCCGATCAGCAAGTGCACTTAGGTGCAAATGTTGTCTTTTTGAGAAACCATTCAACCACACTCAGACAGATTCTGTGAGCTTATTAGCAATGCATATTCAACTCCCTTGTTTGTAAGACATATGCAGAGCAGATGTGTATATGATATCGATTTGAAAGAGGATGAAAGTTTTAATTTATCCTTCCTTTTGCCTATAATACTCCTCAAAGCCAGCCAGCTAGCAGTGACATGATTGGTTGACGAAGACATTTATGCAAATTATGTGCGTAGGAAAGTATCTTCTTTCTGTCAAAAAAGAAGAGAAACAGCTCAGGACTAATGCTTCTATCTGTCCCCTCAGGGAGCTGACCACCTTACGGTGACATGGAAGGTGGATGAAGGAATCTACCAGCACATTGATGTTAAGGAGGAGGGCAAGGACAACGACTTTAGCCTTGGCTCCAGCCTGAGGATAGGTGACGAGGTGGGTAACCATGTGATGTATGAAACCTCCACCAAAAACTAGTCTTGTTTCAAGTATTCTGCAATGCAGATGTGCTAGGTCTCTCTGATTTTGTAAGAGGATGTATGAAAAAAAGAAATGCGAATGGCCTGAGGAGAGAATATAATATGACAGTCTCCCTGATGTAGGAAGTACTATCACCAATTGAAATGGATGTAGGAAACAAATTATTTCCCAAAAGCTCTGTGGACTCTTGATGATTTTGATGTGTGAATATTGGTGGTCCTGTTTAATGTGAAACTGAAAATCTAAGATACGCAAAAAATGTATGATTATTGGATTTCGTATGACAAGGAGTTCAATGCCTGTCCTAAAGTACTTGCTATTTTCATATGATATTGGTGTACACTGCTTCTTTTGACATATTAGGATATTAGAGTCTTAAGGTACTTCTTCCTTCAGGTGCAAAGCAATTCTGACAAAGTCTGCCAACAAAAGGAGGAGAAAAGCAAAACGAACAGGATGTGTGTGTACATTTGTGTCAAATGAGAATGGTCTGTTTCTTGTTTATGTTATATCATCTCAAACTGTTAAGAGGGATTCCTTTTGAATTAAGCAGATGTGCTTTGATATTGCACTGATTTTGATTTAGACAGGACTAGTATGTTTTGATGAAGTGACTAGAGTGGCTGCATGGGAATAAAAAGACCAATAAACAGACATAACTGTTACTATTAATTATTATTATTTTGTTATTGCTGTATACTTATGATATTTCACCCATTTTTTGTTCATGTCTTTTTTGTCATATGAATTGTTGTTTAGGGTTTATTGACATGGGAAAATGATTAACCTTTGTTTGTGTGTATATAACAGGTTTGTTTACTTTTATGCATATTGCTTTCATTGTGCAATCAACAGGAGTTTGAGGATCTGGATGAGATCATAGCCCGCCACGTCCAGCCGATGGCCAGCTTCGTGCGGGACGTGACCTCCCACAAGTACTACCGTGACTCCGAGGGCGGCAACCGGGAGATCATGGATCGGCTCCTGGCTCAGGAGAAGAAGAAGACACCCAATCGCATCCCTTACTTTATGAGCTTTACCAAGGACTACCCAGGTACCGCCATCTTCTTGGACCTTAGACCAGTGGTCTTGGTCCTATTCATTCATTTTCTCACATGGTCAGGGTGCTACAAACTATGCTTGCCTGCTTGCCAGGGGTGACTGAATTGACTGTTGAGCATGTGAAAAAAGAATGGGTTTTGCTAAAATGCCCATTCAGGGTAGTGAGAATTAATTTATTTTATTTATTTATTTATTTATTTATGTATTTGTTCATTCATTCCTTCATTCGTTCGTTCGTTTATCCGTTTGTTCGTCCGTTCGTTCGTTCATTCATTCATTGTAATGCAGTAATGATGATGGATGGTCTTCATTTAGTTTGTAGGAAAGATTTGCTTGAGTATGTTATGTGCTGTATTGGCTTGATTTTATCACCTGCCTCAAAATGATATGTATGTGCATTTTTCCAATGGGAAAAAAAGGAACGAAAAAAAAAGTGTTTCTTGCATTGTAGGGAATTTCCTTGTAAGTATCCCGTATGGCAAAGCGTTTGTGCTTGGTGAATTGTTGTTTTGAGAATTTATTATGTTTGAAAAGTTGAAAAACAGGTAGTATAAGCATTTTTTGAGCACAACAAATTGTCGCAAAAAGAAAGAGACACATTCTTCAGATGTTTGCCCGTGTGAGATGTTATAAAGTGTTACAGATTCAGATTCAGAACATTGATGCCTTTCCTGCTCCCGACATCTTATTTTGATAGTCTGCAAACTTAAAAACATCAAGTTGACTGATTGATACTTCAGAGTGTCCACAATACTTCCATAACTTCAAAGATTCACTCCCTTTATAATAATGTGTGTGCTTTGTCTATCTCTGGTTTTCTCTGTTTTTTTATGCCTCCGCCACGAAGTGGTGCCGGAGGCATTATGTTTTCGGGTTGTCCGTCCGTCCGTCCGTCCGTCCTTCCGTCCGTCCGTCCGTCCGTCCGTCCTTCCGTCCGTCCGTCCGTCTTTCCGTCCGTCCGTAATGAATTTTGTGGACAAGGTAACTATCAAAACCTGTTGAGGTATCCTAATGAAACTTGGCATGTATGTGTATTAGGGGGTGAAGTTGTGCCTATCAACTTTTGGGTGCACATGCTCAAGGTCAAAGGTCAAAAGGTCAAGGTCAAATACATAAAATTTCACTATTTCCACCATATCTATGCAATGCCTGAAGATATTTTCTTGAAACTTAGTGTATACGTGTATTACCCAATTTAAATTCTCTGGTGAAAGTTTGAGTCATGAGGTCAAAGGTCAAAGGTCAAAAGGTCAAGTAAAAGTATTAAAACTTCTTTTTTTTCTCTGTAAATTGGAAAATTGTTCAAGGTATCTTCATGGAACATAGTATATACATGTACTGACTGGCAGTGATTATCTAGAGAATGTAGGGTTCATGGGGTCAAAGGTCAGGGGTCAAAGGTCAAGTGCAACACTTCAAAATTTTACTATTTCCCTCATGTTCATGCAATGCCAGCAGGATTATTATTTTTTTTTTTTACACTTGGTGTATGCATGTGTAACCTAACAGAAATTCTCTGGAGAGTTTTTTTTTTTCTTTTTTTTTTTTTTTTTGCCTCAAAGGTCAAAAGGTCAAAGATCAAGTGAAAGTGCTGAACTAACTTTTTCCTCCATATCTCGGAAGTGGCTCAATTTATCGTGGAACTTACTGCATATTTATGCATGTTCTACCTGAACGTGATTATCTTATGAATTTTAGGGTCAAAGGCCAGATGAACATGGTAACAATTTACTATTCAGTACAGAAATTGCACTTTTTCTCCATACCTGTACCATGAAAATTACTGAATGCATAAATGTATGAATGGGTTAAAGTCCTTAAATCCCCAAATACATGCTCTCCTATTCATCCAATTAAACCAAGGTCAAGGAAGGTGAACATTCAACACATTTGTGACAAACTTGTCATTTCATTATTTTGCCAGTTTTGTGAAAATGTAATCACACATTGTCCACATGTACTATCTAGACCTATTAGGAGAATCATGCATTATGGCGGAGGCATACCAGTCGCCATAGCGACATTTCTAGTTTATCCTTCTGTCTGTCTAACTGTTTTGATCTCTCCTTTTCACGTATTCTCTGTTCAGGCAAGTTCTTGTTGTCGTACCAGCCACGTAGCAAGGTGCGGCACGAGTATGTGACTGTCACACCGGATGGCTTCCGCTTCCGGACTCAGATGTTCACCACAGTGAACTCCCTCCACCGCTGGTTCAAGGTGCACTTCAGGGACCCCATCCCAGGTAAGGAAAGGGTGCCATCTATTGGTGATAGCAGGAAATGTGATCTTCAGAGATAGGATGAATTTCATGAGCATTGGTGGTGACCACCTGAGCGCTGTGTCTAATACCCATTCAACAGTTCAATTTTTGTTCCGTGTTTCATGTTTTGTGATTGATGTTTGTGTTACAGAATACAACCATGGCCAATTGTTAGGGAAAGTGGGGAAAGTAATTCATATTATTTGACATTTTGTCATTGAATTTGAAGAAAAAAAATTGTGATAATGGAAGTAATATCAGAATTAAATTGAAAAATAGGTAAATTGTTAAACTTCTTGAGTATGTTTTAAACTCTACTTCATCCTGAGGTATTGTATATTTTGAGTAGGGAAGAAGAGTTCCAACCATAGATCCATGTGAAGACTTGGAATAATAATAATGTCTTCTTCTCTCCCACCCCACTCCAGGCATGAATGTGACTCCAACACCAATGAGCACGCACAGGACCCCGATGTCGGTGGCCCACGATGGCACGCCGTGGCAGAGTGAGTTTTAAGGACCCATCTTGTACCTCGTTCAGGGATGGACTCAGAAAGAGTCTCAATGTCTGTAGCAATGTCAGCCACAGATGGCAACAAACAGAAGAAACCTCAGAAAACTGTCTACCCTTTCTGTGTCATTGTCAGTTGGCACATTTACAGATTAACCCTTTGAGTGGTCTGAGTGCTGATTAGCACGGAAGCCCCATTCAATTTACACACTGTCCAAAGTCGTTTGCACTGAAAGGGGTTTAACCTCGTGTTTACCTTTGGAAACAGTGATTTAAAAAAGATTTCATGACATGACATTTAATGCATATGTGTAGGTCTGTTGTACCACAAAACATCCTATCGTATAACATTTTCGCGATAAAGCGTAAAATATAAGGAGATGTCTGTATTTTTCTCAATAAACCGTAACTTGTAGACGGTTTAGTCTGGAAACGTTCTTTATTATAACTATTGTTCACATTTTGTGTATTTAACAATACTTAACATCGATTTTACTAATTCAAATTTTTACAGTGGTTATTTCTATCCCTAACTCACATTTTAGAACTATTTTAATGCACTGATGCTGGGTTTTTGGTTTATCTGCAAATGGTAAATTATGCCTTTAACACTTTGATTGCATTGACTGCCACTTGGAACAGAAATCCTAGAGCATTCATTATACACACTCTCCAAAGTTGCTGGCACAGAAAAGGGTTAAATTACATTGAATGTAATTCTTTTTGGAAGGGAAAAAGACAAGGCTGTTTCTTACAACTAGGAAGCTTACCTGAGGCGTGAGATGGCAGCAGCTAATACATACAAATTCAATTACAACTTTTGGAACAAATTTTGAAGCAATCAATGGTATGAATAGCCTGTTGCAAGGTCTGTAATGATTATTACAAACAGATGCATGCCTTTGATACATTTGTACACCAGCCTATCAGGGTATTGTTTTAATTTTGTACATCTGGTTATATGTTTTTGAATGATTTGACAAAAAAGTGATATGTCAGTCAGTATACATATTGATTTCATGGAACACACTCTTTTTATAATGTCATTTCCTACCAAATGAAAATATATTTGGTATCAGTCACATCTCAAATTGTATCTTACATGTCTTCATTGATTTTCTTGTGTGATTTCAAGCGGGCACACCCATGATCCAGAAGACAGGAACCACTTTCACCAGCGGGATGTATGCCACTCCCAACATGCTACAGGGTACGCCCCGCCAGACCCCCAACCAGACCCCACAGGTGGGCACAGCTGGCCGCTACGGGTATGGCTACTCCTACCCCACACCACAGAATGCCTTGGCCACACCTGTGGGTGCCACGCCTTCCTATGCAGTAAGTGATCCTCTGTTCTTGAATGTGGTGATGATTCCAACATTGAAATGCGGCAATTTGTCATCAGATATTGTGGGCAAGACAAGACATCAATGTAGAAATGTATAGTTGTTACACTGTATGCATTTTTGTTACACTGGACTTTTGTACAATAGGTCATAATAAGCAAATGAATAGTCTTGTGCATTGAAAATAAGGTGATGGTTGATGACTTTGCATGATCTTCATTTTTTATTCTTGAGTGGTTTCATGATGAAGAGGAGCTGTACTCCAACTGTGGAACACAAATGATGTGGTGATATGAATCTGTAGATGAATGCCTGTACATTGTATGTACAAGTACGTGGTGAATCGGCAAATCCTATGTGCTGATTCTGTAGAAGATTCACTTAACCTGTTGAGGACGGTTTGATATTGCTACATCACGCATTTCCCATAGACGCTTGCCCGAGTATACTCGGGACTCGTCCTCAACGGGTTAAGTTTCATAGCCACTGACCCCTGAAATTACCTGTGTTTCTTACCCCCACATGATTATACTTGTGTTTCTGTCAGGGGTAGTCTTCAGTAGAATCTTCAGAATCCCTTCAGAATATAGTTCAAACAGTCATATGCCATTTTGTCATAGCTAACTTTTATTTGGGCTTCAACTCTGAGGTTTTGAGATTAATATTCAGTACAGAATCTCAGGTTGTAAGTGTCGGTGATAGCAATGTCGCTAGTTTGAAATGTGATCCACGAACCAAATGAAATTGATTAAAATGATAAATATATCTCACACTTAAAAGATTGAATTCTTCAAGAAATCTTGAATGTGATCATAGTTCACCCTCCTCCAACTTCTCTGTCCATCCCAGGGGATGCGTACCCCACAGACTGGCATCGCCCGCACTCCCCAGATTGGCAGCATCCGCACCCCTCAGATCAACCCCATGCGCACCCCACAGGGGGCAGGCATGACCCCTCAGACCAACGTCACAGGCACACCCCAGTACCAGTCCCAGCGCACCCCCCGCCAGTCCTGGGGTGGCAGCACGCCATCTGCCAGCCAGATGATGCAAAGGACAGTGGCAAGGACCCCGCAGAGGTTCGTATCACCTTGGTTACATCCTATGGGAAATTGTTCAACATTGATGTTTTTCCTTGCAGTGGACTTAATAGAAATTTGGACATATTGATGTGAGACATACAGTTGAACCTCTCGTATCTGGACAAGTCGGGACCAGGGCTCATCCGGATAAGGGATTTGGCCGGATACGGGAGACTCAATGCTTTATACATGAACATATACATACACATGTACTGATGTAGCCCATTGTAGTACCACATGTAGTAATGTGTATACTGCAACCTTTTCATTGTTACATTTGGGGATGTTTGGGGATGTTGAAATGTTAGGAGGTAAGCAATTTGGAAGGAAATTTGATGTAATGTACAAAGTATGTATGTTAATCATGTTGGAAGTAATATGTAATTCATGTGTGTTTGGGTAGGAGTTGTCAAGGAGTTGGGAATCCCCCTTTCCTCCCGTAATTAAAAAAAAATCATGGCGAGATTGCGTCCGTATAATAGAGAGATCCGGATAAAGGGAGGCCGGATAAGAGAGGTTCAACTGTACGTTAAAAAAGGAGGACTATTAGTTGATATTAGAGCTTTATTTCTTCTCTCTTCACCTACTCATAATAGGGAGCTTTAGATTTGCGACGCAGACGTTTGAGATGACGATTGCATTGGACGTTCTCCTCTTTCCCTGCGTCATGTTGTTAAGTAGCTTTAGATTACACGAGAATATGCAACCCATAAAAAAGTAATATGGCACCCCCCCCCCCCCCCCATGATCAGTGCATCAAGTAACTCTCTGTGTTGTGAATTGAACGGAGGTAAATGTAGCCCAGAGCGCGTAGTGAAAACTCAGATGACGCAAGGTATAAATAGAGTGCCTTTGAGAAGAGATTTTGCTCATGCTCAGAAGAGGTTTTATTTCTCTGAACCTCACTGTTGCAAAAATCTAAAGCTCCCTAATGTCAAAGTAGGAGAGTGTGTCACTACAGGGGAAAAGGCTCAGTGCTGGTTTCACTAAGATAGAGTTGTACCATGTAACATGCTTCTTGCACACACACAAATACACACAAACACACACAAACACACACAGATACAGATTAATTTGCATGCTGCATACACCAGTTTTCAACACCTGGAATGAAAGATCTAGTTTGAAAATCACAGTGTGTGTGTCTTTGTTGTATACGGAGGGGAAAAGGGGTGTAGGAAATAAAACTCTCTATCATGAAGAGGTGAAAATTCAATTAGAGACATGAGAGATTTGACACTTGGAGTAAATAAGCCCTTGATATACATATTATAAAATCACTTTCATTATGAGCTGTTCATAAAAGTAAGAGCTAACATGAATGCCAGTCACGTAATGGTTGTTTGTTTCAAGATAATATATAAAATGTACGCATTTCACATCATCTTTCCTCGCCATTAAAAAGACAAGAAATTCTCTCAACCGCTCCCAACCCCACACTGCCTTGGGTCACTGATACAGATACAAAAAAAAATCAGAATTTAATAGCTACAACAGTTGATATGAAAGATCATTATATGAAAGTTTTGTCACATCCTCTTCTGCTGCCTTCCTGTCTCAATCTCAATTCGTGCATCTCAGAAACAGCGGTGGAGGCAGCAGCGCCATGCCAGCCGTCTCTGCCACAGTAGACTGGGCACAGCAGGCTGCCCAGTGGGCCAAGCGTCGGCAGCAGGACATGCGCCCCCCTGTCCAGCCCAGCCCCGCCCTGCACGAGCCCAGCCCCATGTCCATCTCCACGCCGGCACCCAGCCAGGCGGGCGGGGACTCTACTCCTCTGATCGACGAGCAGTGATTGCCGGAAGGAAACTCTCCCCACAAGCCCAACCTACCCACCTCTACCATCTATAAACAGGAGGTCATATGAAACGTCAAGACTGGAGTTATAGGTGTCAAAGAAAATCTTTCACCGCAGAGGATATTGTGATTGATTGATCGCTTCTTTTCATACCCAGCCAACAAGGAGCCCTTGTTATCTTCAAGTGTTGCTAGGCAACAGACTCCAATTGGATCACCGAGGTGGATGACTTAGTAGAAAAGTCAAAATTGCATGGTCAATCAGACTCTTTTGGTGTTATAAGTGGTGATGTCAGCTCAGTATTGATGATGCGTTACCATGGTGACAGACTCCACACAGAGTTAAAGTTAACTTACATCAGTGAGAGCGGGTCAGAGAGAAACCATTGCAAGTAGCTTGCCAATGAACTTCAGACGAAAATGTTGTCCAGTAGCAAGCTTTTTTTACAGGGAAAACAATTACGCAAGATGATTAAACCAGGATATGATCAGGTGTAGAAAGAAATACACGACTTCCCCATGAGTGAAACCATGAGACGATTTACGTCATATACTGAAGGTTCCCAGCAGTATCCTGGCAATGTAGGTGGTGGGATGGCTGCAGCCTTACATGGGTCAAGTATTTCATCTATCTTGTTTGAAACGGTGTAAATTTGAGTGAATTAGCCGAGAGAGAGAGATGTACATGTATATGACGCTGACTGTACTTGACAGAAAGTTGTACTATTCTTTTAATATTGGTTCCACTGTTGTGACATCAAACGTGCCAGTGGCCACTGGATCTGTGAGTGGAATTTATTTCTGGGGTTTCAATACAGGTCATTGCTTGCACTGTGCAATAATTGTTTTCCTGTGCTGTAATGCTTTCTTGCTTTTCCTGATTTGATGATGTCACTCTTCAGAGCAGTGATCGTCCCCTCTGTCTGTCTGTCTGTCTGTCTGTCTGTCTGTCTGTCTGTCTGTTAGTCAGACTGTGCCATACCATTGAAGAACAGCCAAACACAAGATACAGTCCATGTTTGTGTATGTCTTTTAGATACATTTACTGTGAAGAAGACTGGTCTTCTGTATGGAAATGGCATGACCACACCCACACATTAAAGTCATGGTGGACAGTGTATGTGACTGAAGAGGAGTAGAATCTCTTGTAGAAACTGAAACTGAATCTGAGCAACCACATCCTTCTGACAACACATAAGCCTGTGCTGTGAGAGTGAGTGTATACAACATTGTACATAGATTGAGGCAGATGTTCTTGTACATGTATGCTTGTTTGTTTTGCTTTTTTGTTGTGGTTATTATGCAATTCAAATTGGGGTTGAACTCGCAATCCATATTCTTCCAAGGGGAAGATAAAGAACATATTCCCTTAAGGTGCTTTACAATACAATACACTGTTTTTGTTTCATCGCCCCAAAACTGCTTTTCCCTATCACTGTAAAGAAATCAGTATGATATGCAGTACCTATATTGCATGAACATGTGTTTGTACATATCTTTTCAATTTCTTTTTTAAAGTGCTAATGCTGAAAAGAATTTCTTTCCTTGCACTCATGTGAAGTCGTTTATAGATTTATTTTTGATGCCAACTAAACTTTACTTGATTTTTATTTCCCCGTCATGAAACTATGTCTTGCATGAATGTTGCCTATTCCTATGTTTCCAAGTGCTAAGCATATTGATATATGGACATAATGAGTTGTGAGGTGTATTTATATATTCAAGTTGATTTTCTGTAAGCAGATGTCCATGCCAACTGAATTTTGTTCAAATTTGATGATCATTGAGTTGAAATATTTTCCATGTTTGTATGATACTCTGGAGGAAATGTAATTACATTGTTGGGAAAGCACCAAGCACATGTATTGTAGGCTTGATTAGAGATTTTTAGGCCGTTTTACTACTGAATTCAGACATTAGCCTCAATAGATATCGTGGAATACAGACCTCGGCGAATATGAAAGAATGCAGGCTTCATTATATACGTGCATTTGTTATGTTTTGTGGCTTCTATTTAAGTTTATTTCTTGACATGGATGTCTGGTTTACATTCAATTCATGAATAGACAATTACCACCATGAAGCTAACCCAGACACGAACCTCAGAAATATCCATGACAATCTTTTTTCTTTTTATGCCTCCGCCACGAAGTGGTGCCGGAGGCATTATGTTTTCGGGTTGTCCGTCCGTCCGTCCGTCCGTCCGTCCTTCCGTCCGTCCGTCCGTCCGTCCGTCCGTCCGTCCGTCCTTCCGTCCGTCCTTCCGTCCGTCCGTAATGAATTTTGTGGACAAGGTAACTATCAAAACCTGTTGAGGTATCCTAATGAAACTTGGCATGTATGTGTATTAGGGGGTGAAGTTGTGCCTATCAACTTTTGGGTGCACATGCTCAAGGTCAAAGGTCAAAAGGTCAAGGTCAAATACATAAAATTTCACTATTTCCACCATATCTATTGAATGCCTGAAGATATTTTCTTGAAACTTAGTGTATACATGTATTACCCAATTAAAATTCTCTGGTGAAAGTTTGGGTCATGAGGTCAAAGGTCAAAGGTCAAAAGGTCAGGGTCAAATACATAAAATTTCACTATTTCCACCATATCTATTGAATGCCTGAAGATATTTTCTTGAAACTTAATGTATACATGTATTACCCAATTAAGATTCCCTGGTGAAGGTTTGGGTCATGAGGTCAAAGGTCAAAGGTCAAAAGGTCAGGGTCAAATACATAAAATTTCACTATTTCCACCATATCTATTGAATGCCTGAAGATATTTTCTTGAAACTTAGTGTATACATGTATTACCCAATTAAAATTCTCTGGTGAAAGTTTGGGTCGTGAGGTCAAAGGTCAAAGGTCAAAAGGTCAAGTAAAAATATTAAAACTTCTTTTTTTCTCCGTACCTTGGAAAATTGTTCAAGGTATCTTCATGGAACATAGTATATACATGTACTGACTGGAAGTGATTATCTAGAGAATGTAGGGTTCATGGGGTCAAAGGTCAGGGGTCAAAGGTCAAGTGCAACACTTCAAAATTTTACTATTTCCCTCATATTTATGTAATGCCAGCAGGGTTATTTTTTTTTTACACTTGGTGTATGCATGTGTAACCTAATAGAAATTCTCTGGAAAGTTTTTTTTTTTCTTCTTTCTTTGCCTCAAAGGTCAAAAGGTCAAAAATCAAGTGAAAGTGCTGAACTAACTTTTTCCTCCATATCTCGGAAGTGGCTCAAGTTATCTTGAAACTTAGTACATACACTATATTATGCATGTTCTACCTGAAAGTGATTATCTTATGAATTTTAGGGTCAAGGGCCAGATGAAAATGGTAACAATTTACTATTCAATTCAGAAATTCACACCAATTTTCCACACCTGTACCTTGAAAATTACTCAATGCCTAAATGTATGAATGGGTCAAAGTCAAGTTAAAGTCCTTAAATCCCTAGATACATGCTCTCCTATTCATCCAATTAAACCTAGGTCAAGGAAGGTGAACATTCAACACATTTGTGACAAATTTGTTATTTAAATATTTTGCCAATTTTGTGAAAATGTAATCACACATTGTCCACATGTACTATCTAGACCTATTGGGAAAATCATGCATTATGGCGGAGGCATACCAGTCGCCAAAGCGACATTTCTAGTTCTTCTTGTTTTGTGGCGTCTATTTAAGCCATATTTTATCCTACAAAGACATGTTTGATTTATTTCTGATTTATGACAATGAGTTTTATCACCACCGGACTATAAGATATGCATGCCTTGTTTAACTATGATGCACTGAGAATGTGATCGTTGCCATGACAACCCTCATGCCTTGTAAATCTAAGATTTTGTACATAAATTGTACAGGAGTACGACCAGTTCTCAGTTTGGCTTTATGTCAGGATGTCAGTGTAGTGCAAACATGTTTACAGGATGTAGAACTAAATGTTAGATCATGAACTTCTCCTTGAATGCATCACTGCTACAGTTATTTAAAGTTTACAGAAAGCTCAAAAAATAATAAAAATCACGGATGCAGATTAGAAAGTATAAACTTAACCCGTCGAGGACGAGCTGATTTTGCTACAATACGCACTTCCCATGGACACTTGCTCAAGTATACCCGGGACTCATCCTCATCGGGTTAATCTTAATGTGTCTGCTTTTTTTTCCCCCCTCAAGTGCTTTAAGTCAATGTCATGGTTTAGCTCCAATATATTTTGAGAATATTGTGTGAAGATTTGTAATCAACATTATGTTTTCATATTGAGAAAACGCACATTGTTATCTACAAGAAACTTGCATTCTAGAATCATGTGATGTTTTTAGAAGGTCTGCTGCAGTTTTCTTCTCTGCTTTACCTATATATTACAGTGTTTCATGAATACCTGTTGAAGACTGATTTTTTAGAACATCGATCAAGTAGATTTTTTGTTTTGTACCGATTTTTTCTCTCTCCTGTGCGCAAATTGCCCATTTGCTGTTGCTTTTGTATAAAGAAATCTGAATATCAACGTGTTTGATGTAACAACAATCACATCTGAATGTGGAGAATAAAGAAATGGAAACTTGCAACATTTTAGTTTGGATTGTTTCACGTCAAATAAGTGTGTGTGTGTGTGTGTGTGTGTGTGTGTGTGTGTGTATTTGTTCTTGCAGAGACATGTACCTAACATTATAGTTAGTATGGTGGAGCCTTCTTATAACGAGGTTAGCTATGTATAGCGAGATATCAGATACAAGGTAATTTTGCAGGCCCCAGTAGTTTATACACGTATCATGTTGTTTTTGTCCCCGATATTATGTGGCAGTTTCAATGATCCCAAGCAGCTTGTTATATTGAGACCTGTTGTCTTGTAAATGTGTAATATTGTCTTCTCAACTTTCCATAAAGTACAGTATGTAAATGCTGTCGATGCCACTATAATTGTAACTGTTGGACATCCTGTGTCATATCCTATTGAATCTGCTATTGTGCCATCTCTGTATGCTACTACAATTTCATTAGCTGCTACACTACTGCTTCTCATGCCTTTTCTATAAATGCATAGTTGCAGTGAGAAAATGCGACTGCAAAATCATATTCTAGAATGGTTTATATTCCATATAAACCATTCCGGAGACGGTCCAAGCAGCAGACTATGGCTGATCTGAAACTCCTATGCACTGTAATCTTGGAGACCTGTTATTGAAAAACAAAAAACAATAACAAAAAACAAAAACACAAAAACCTCTCCACCCTTCATTTATAAGCATTTCTGTACAATTTGCCATCATCCATATTATTCTTTGCCTTGCTTTCACACATACACACACAGACACACAATGCATTTGCAACCATCCATAATTATGCATGCACAAATACACACTTCTTAGCAGCCTGTTCCTAAATTTAAATGTAATTAAAGCCACAATAACCATACACTGATTGCAAGTAAAGCAAGTGTCTGCTCATATATCATTTATTTTACAGTATCATGTATACATTGCAAATTATACAAAAGCAATAAGGACAAAATAAATGAATAAATAAATACAATTCAATGCCAGGTGCATTTCCTTCAGGGCAGTGGAAGTCTACAAGAATACAATAATTTTAATAAAAATTTCACTTTGAAAACGAATTACGCCACCTACATGGAAGTATGCACCATAGCAACCATCACCAACATACCAAGGTAGGCTGCATATGTCAACAAGAGTTGCAGAAAGAGAGGAGTTGATTTGTTTTACTCACAAAAATCAAATCTAGTGGAACTACAGGGTAGTTTACATCACAGTTTTTCCATTATTAATGAGCCTTTCAAATTACTTTTCCATATCAGTGTGCTGGTCAAAAACGGGAAAATCCCGATGTATAACTTTCACGCCATCTTACCAAACGTTAGCTAATTTGGTAGCAGGCATGACAATTTTTTTTCTTTCAGCATTTGCAAGCAACACCACAAGGAGCGATCAAAACGGCTTCATAAATACCAATATTATTTCCTGAGGAGATGGCAGCATAGATGGGTCTATGATAAGCACAAGTCTTGATTGATGTCAATCAGCCAAAGACGCCTGACACTCAACTGGGTCTTAGTTGCATCACTTCTTCCTGATTTTCAGTGCAACATTTATGTCTCTGGAACAGAGTTTATCCCACAATGTATCATCGTATTTGATGATGCTGTGTGAATAAATACCCACAAATTCCACTCAAAGAAAAGCTTTTTTGTTTGCTTTCTTTTTTTAAATGATGTGGATTGTAGAAAATAATGTTATGCCCTTGGCAAAACTAAATCGCTCACATGTATCTCTTTTTTTTTTTTAGTTTCTGCAAAACATTTCATATCCAAATTGCCGTATTTTCATAATACTGAGAATACACTGTTGGCAGATTTATAATCCATTGGTATTCCATCAAAATAATCTAAAACTGTGTGCATAGATTAGGAAATTTCATACTAAAATTCAACATGCACACCAGTTTAATGACAGATTTCTGTGCATGTATCATTCAAGATGCGAATTTCTCTTAGAGCAATCGGGGCAAGTTTTGAACATCCAATAATATTTCTGATAAATGATATCATACATTCGACAAACATCTGTAGATTTCTACTCTCATTTTTTTCATATCATACAGTGCTGATCACGTTAAACTTACCTACGCGTTACCCCAAAAACGCGTCGGTACGTGTACTTCCGCGTTGCGTTTCGCCATACGCGATCGCAACGCGTACACATTGTACAGCAAAATATTCCCTTCCCTTTCACTATTGTGGAATAGCGCCATCTCGCGGGCAACATTTCATTATCTGTACTTGTGTTCGCGCCCGCGCTCCCACCGCAATGCGATCCATATCGGGCCGCGCCATGATATTGACTCAAAGTGAAAGAGCTTTATAACTGACTGTGAATTGAAGAAAAAGAAGAAAACATGTGTGCGTTTATAGTTTTTATGTGTCACTGAGAAGGGGTGATGTATTCAAAAATGAATAAACACGTATTTTCGGCGTTGACTTGCTCATTTTTACCTGTCGGTACTGAATATTGCTTTAGCTTGAGTTTCATTTTTATGGCATGCTTGCTCTTCATGTTGATGTTTCTTTCATTCCTTGGTGGTTGGTGTTGTTTTTTTTTTTTCTGTGAGGTGACCTACTAAGTATCTTGTTTTAGTGTACGGGCTGAAATTTTCGCGGTGGATTTATTTTCGCGAATTCCGTGAATTTCGCGAATCGCCTTTGAACCGCGAAAATAACAACACGCGAAAATAACAACGCGCGAATAACTAAGTTTAGTTTACTTAGGCCCTCGCAACCGCGAAATTAATAACACGCGAAAACGTCCCCCCAAATAGCAATTTGCAAAAATATCTGTACGCGAAAATTTCAGCTCGTACAGTACTTCCTATCGTTCCGAACGCATACAATCGCGTTAAATCACAAAAAAACGTAATGAATAAACACGTATTTTCGGCACTGGCTTGCTCATTTTTGCCTGTCGGTGCTGAATTTCGTTAGCTTGATTTTCTTTTTCATGGCATGCTTGTTCTTCATGTTGATGTCTCTTTCATTCCTTGGGGGTTGGTGTTTTGTTTTTGTTTTTTCGTGTGAGGTGACCTATTTTGTTTTAATTCTTATCGTTCCGAACGCATAAAACCGCGTTAAATTAAGAAAAAAAAAAAAAACACGTAATGAATAAACACGTTTTCACGGCGCTGCCTTGCTCAGAGTCATTTTTGCCTGTCGATGCTGAATTTCTTCAGCTTTAGTTTCATCTTTATGGCATTCTTGTTCTTCATGTTGATGTCTATTTCATTCCTTGGGGATTCGTGTTTTGTTTTTTAATTCTTATCGTTCCGAACGCATACAACCGCGTTAAATCACAAAAACGTAACGAACAAACACGTTTTCACGGCGCTGACTTGCCCTTCTTTTGCCTGTCGGTGCTGAATTTCTTTAGCTTGAGTTTCATTTTTATGGTATGCTTGTTCTTCATGTTGATGTTTCTTTCATTCCTTTGGGGTTGGTGATTTTCTTTTTCTTTCTTTTTTTCGTGTGAGGCGACCCATTTTGTTTTAATTCCGCCTGTCGTTCCGAACGCATACAACCGCGTTAAATCACAAAAACGTAATGAATAAACACGTTTTCACGGCGCTGCCTTGCTCAGAGTCATTTTGCCTGTCGGTGCTGAATTTCTTCAGCTTGAGTTTCATTTTTATGGTATGCTTGTTCTTCATGTTGATGTTTCTTTCATTCCTTGGGGGTTGATGATTTTTTTTTTTTTTCGTGTGAGTTGACCTATTTTGTTTTAATTCTTATCGTTCCGAACGCATACAACCGCGTTAAATCACAAAAACGTAACGAACAAACACGTTTTCACGGCGCTGACTTGCCATTCTTTCGCCTGTCGGTGCTGAATTTCTTTAGCTTGAGTTTCATTTTTATGGTATGCTTGTTCTTCATGTTGATGTCTATTTCATTCCTTGGGGATTCGTGTTTTGTTTTTTAATTTTTATCGTTCCGAACGCATACAACCGCGTTAAATCACAAAAACGTAACGAACAAACACGTTTTCACGGCGCTGACTTGCCCTTCTTTTGCCTGTCGGTGCTGAATTTCTTTAGCTTGAGTTTCATTTTTATGGTATGCTTGTTCTTCATGTTGATGTTTCTTTCATTCCTTTGGGGTTGGTGATTTTCTTTTTCTTTCTTTTTTTCGTGTGAGGCGACCCATTTTGTTTTAATTCCGCCTGTCGTTCCGAACGCATACAACCGCGTTAAATCACAAAAACGTAATGAATAAACACGTTTTCACGGCGCTGCCTTGCTCAGAGTCATTTTGCCTGTCGGTGCTGAATTTCTTCAGCTTGAGTTTCATTTTTATGGTATGCTTGTTCTTCATGTTGATGTTTCTTTCATTCCTTGGGGGTTGATGATTTTTTTTTTTTTTCGTGTGAGTTGACCTATTTTGTTTTAATTCTTATCGTTCCGAACGCATACAACCGCGTTAAATCACAAAAACGTAACGAACAAACACGTTTTCACGGCGCTGACTTGCCATTCTTTTGCCTGTCGGTGCTGAATTTCTTTAGCTTGAGTTTCATTTTTATGGTATGCTTGTTCTTCATGTTGATGTCTATTTCATTCCTTGGGGATTCGTGTTTTGTTTTTTAATTTTTATCGTTCCGAACGCATACAACCGCGTTAAATCACAAAAACGTAACGAACAAACACGTTTTCACGGCGCTGACTTGCCCTTCTTTTGCCTGTCGGTGCTGAATTTCTTTAGCTTGAGTTTCATTTTTATGGTATGCTTGTTCTTCATGTTGATGTTTCTTTCATTCCTTTGGGGTTGTCGATTTTCTTTTTCTTTTCTTTTTTTCGTGTGAGGCGACCCATTTTGTTTTAATTCCGCCTGTCGTTCCGAACGCATACAACCGCGTTAAATCACAAAAACGTAATGAATAAACACGTTTTCACGGCGCTGCCTTGCTCAGAGTCATTTTGCCTGTCGGTGCTGAATTTCTTCAGCTTGAGTTTCATTTTTATGGTATGCTTGTTCTTCATGTTGATGTTTCTTTCATTCCTTGGGGGTTGATGATTTTTTTTTTTTTCGTGTGAGTTGACCTATTTTGTTTTAATTCTTATCGTTCCGAACGCATACAACCGCGTTAAATCACAATAACGTAACGAACAAACACGTTTTCACGGCGCTGACTTGCCATTCTTTTGCCTGTCGGTGCTGAATTTCTTTAGCTTGAGTTTCATTTTTATGGTATGCTTGTTCTTCATGTTGATTTTTCTTTCATTCCTTTGGGATTGGTGATTTTTTTTTTCCGTGTGAGGTGACATCTTTTGTTTTAATTCCTACTCGTTCCGATCAACGCATACAACCACGTTAAATTAAAAAAAAAAACGAACAAACAACATTATGAATAAACACGTATTTTCGGCGTTGACTCGCTCATTTTTACTTGTCGGTGCTGAATTTCTTCAGCTTGAGTTTCATTTTTATGGCATGCTTGTTCTTCATGTTGATGTTTCTTTCATTCCATGGAGGTTGGTGATTCTTTTCGTTGTTTGTGTGAGGTGACCTACATGTATTTTGTTTGAATTCTTATCGTTCCAAACGCATACAACCGCGTAAAATCACACACACAAAAAAAAAACAAAACACGTAATGAATAAACACGTATTTTTGGCGTTGACTTGCTCATTTTTACATGTCGGTGCTGAATTTCTTTAGCTTAAGTTTCATTTTTATGGCATGCTAATTCTACATGTTGATGTTTCTTTCATTCCTTGAGGGTTTGTGATTTTTTTTTGTGTGTGTGTGAGGTGACCTTTTTTGTTTTAATCTCTATCATTCCGAAAGCATACAACCGCGTTAAATCACAAAAACGTAACGAACTTTACACGTTTCCACGGCGCTGACTTGCCCTTCTTTTGCCTGTCGGTGCTGAATTTCTTCAGCTTGAGTTTCATTTTTATGGCATGCTTGTTCTTCATGTTGATGTTTCTTTCATTCCTCGGGGGTTGGTGATTTTTTTTTCGTGTGTGTGTGTGTGTGTGTGTGTGTGTGTGTGTTAATTAGGTGATCTACCAATACTAGTATTTAGTTTTAATTTCTATTGTTCCGGACGCTATGTCCAGAGCGTCTATACACATTGGAACTCGGGGACTTTTTGTAGCAGAATACTAGTATCCGATGCGCGTACCGAAGTTTGGATACGAAATCGCGGTAGAGTGCATTCTTCTTCACAAATTTTCACCACAGCCAGTTTTACAAAATGTACGCATCTTAACACGTAACGCTATATCATGAATATCATGGAGTATGTTTATATGACAGAAATAAATCGAAGTGATAACAGAGTACACGAAATATGTTCAGTTTCGGGAAATAAAATAAGATTTACTTTCTGAGATTGCATCATCGAAGGATTAATCGTGAAAAAGCTTTTTATTCCCTTTCGACAAAATAAATGCAGGAGACTAAAGCTGTGATTGTTGTTTTATGAACTGTGTACTAGTATTGGCATTCAGTGCTTGTGCAGCAGTGAAACAAAAATTTTATTCCAACCCATTTGTTCACACATCTTTGCCATATGCCACACGCAATTTATCGAAGCGTCCACATCGTCCTCTGATAGCGGAAATGGGCTCCGGGACATTCCATTCAATGACGGGGTTTTTATTTTGCAACGTTGTCAACTAACTCTCGTGTAAGCAAGTTCTTGCTACGGCTAATCTATTTTATGATGCATCATAATCTATTTATGCTTAGATAACCTAAATTTGCAGAGACATAGAAAAAGATTTGACATTCAATCGTGATACGTTTAACTACTCATTCACCCTGTACTGTAATCCGCATGAGATTGTCTGCTCCGCACGTGTTTTCGCTATACTGAGTAACTAAAAGTTCGATCGCGATGGTACGCTGTGTGTGTGTACCATAGAGCTGTATTACCGATTCTCTACGGTGTGTACTGGCTGTGAAGGGTGTACGTAGTATACTGTATGTACGGCGCAGCACGTGACTTTTAATGGTACCAAGGCACAAACAAATTGGACATACGAAGTCGTACATTCAAGAGCTAAAACAAACAAATGGCGAAATCAAACTCCACCACTGAAATGGTATTGACACTTTAATGTAATGAGTATATTCCACGCTCATGTTTGACCGAGTTTTGAGAAGAAATTCTATACTTTGTAAGTTTTCCTCGCATGAGATAAGGAATGTGATCGGTGAGATAGCTACCCATACAACAGTAGTGTGTATGTGTACTGCACGCATGAAGAACGGTCCCTTTCCCTATAATATCCCATACATACCAAAGAGTACTGCAGTATACCAAAATGAGGCAAGAACGTTAGGAATGCACCACGGTGTGCTGCAGATTCTTGGGCGAAATTTGCCTTTATTAAAGCCCTTCTGGTATTTTATATTTTATATTCTATATTTCATATTTAATTCTTATTCTTCATAAAATCACAAATAAAACTACTTCATACATTTACAATATATTTTGTGTTTCTTTTTTTTTTCAGTCTAAGAAATCTGGTTTCGGATTAAAAAAAAATAATATGTACAGTTCTTGACTCAAGTCTAAATTCCATGCACCTTCTTGCAGTTACCCATGGATAAGATGCATTTACGTAATCAGCTGTTACGGAGTTGTTATATAGGCCTACGGTACTACGGTACCTACAGCCCCTGCATGTTAGACTGTAATTGTGACTGTCATTTTATCGGTGGCGTTTATGATTTTATAATCTTACCCGTTCAAAAAAAAAAAGAAAAAAGAAGAGGCAAATTCGAACATTATGGAATGGAGTAAGTTTTTGTCAGAATTCCTTATCAATATCAATTGTTTCCATGACAGTTTTCAGATTTCACTTGCTTCATTATCAAAGCTGTTGTACATCTTGGTTGCTTCATAAGAAATCACCTTTGATTTATGATTTTACAAACGAATTTTCATCGTTCACCTATTTTTTCTTAATTTCATGTTATAATATTTCACGATGGTATGTGCATGCAGGGCTGCCAACTCTCACTCATTTTGGTCCTTTCTCACTCTATAACTTTATTTCATTTGCATCTCACTCATTTTGACTCCTGTCCTAAATTATAGCATTGGCCTATGGGAGTCCCACTCTCAACTAGTTTCCAATGTTGGCAGCCCTGTATGTGTTGTCTTCCCATGGCAAGATATGGCATTTTTTTTCATCCAGGCTCAAAGAAGAAACCGACAGGAAGGAAATGAAAAAGGATAGAATGAAACACCAGCTCAGCAGGCTCTTTTTATCGATATGACACAAATAGTGAACGTACGTAGCTGCATTAGAAATTCGATAAAGTTCTGAATAGTGTGATATTAGTGGAAAAATGAGCAACAAATTTGGGGGATTCCATCGGTTCGAGATCAAGAACTAAATAGAAACTAAGTACATTACAGCAGTCTGGACTTGATGCAAACCTACTGTCTAGCTATGATTATAGTATTATGGTCTATAGACTCTATCTAACGTTAGATAATTCTCTAACATAAAGATGTAATGAACTGAGAACACGTGGATCATTGACGTGCGTGACATCGAAGATCCTATGTTACGATCTGTATTAGACTAGTTGTGCGTTGACCTCTAAGCTAGCTGGATATGAGCACGGATGATGAGCCGCAACCACAAAAGTGGCCGCAACACACAGACACATACACATACTGCGTTCATCTGCAGCACACTGGGCATTTTGCCTGATATGGTAGGAGACTCTGCTGTTTTGGTAGGGGTAGGTGCGCGCGCTACCTATCACGCCTACATAATCATACGGTGTATGTACACACACACCATAGAGCTAGCTGTACGTATAATACAGTACACACACGTCACACTTGCTTTTCCCCCCACGATGAGATGAGCGAGCATGCTGCATGCTGCTAGCTAGCATGCTGCATGAAAACAGCTGCTGCATGAAAACTGGCGGGTAGCTCGCGGGGGGCGCGGTACGACAAATTTGTACGCAACAGTTACTTTTAACAGTTGTCAGTGTAAATCCTTGCGTCTGTATAGCGTCGTGAAAACTAGGCTATGTCGCCGGTAATGTACATGAACAAAAGCAGCAGGTCTACTCGTTGATGAAACACTACTGGTACTCGTATACTACAATGTAGTAGTACGTCGGTGTCCAAGACTGCATGCATTGTAACCAAAGTCACTGGCGAAAATCTCTTTGATTGTAACGTTTATAACCGACACCCCATTACTACCAAGCTATAAATAGATCAAAGAGATTTTTGTCCTCCCCACCACTGCAGTGTAGCATTGGGGGTACCACCTATCGTCACCCTAAGGATCTGTAGCTTGTTTATTCTAAAAATTAATATAACACAAATTCGCCTAATTCGTACCTCAAATATGCCATAAATAGTGCAGTTTTGAATGTCGTGACCGTCTCGTTGATTATGAATCTCCGTTTTAAAATAGCGCAATTTTAGTGCGTGCGTTCCGTTTTCTTAGCGCAGCTTAAAAGGGTACCTAGCGATCGGCACCACTGTACCCCCTCCCCTCCATAGGTAATACTCAGTACACGTGAATTTCACAGCCATGCGTCGTTACTGAGCGGATGTGTATTGAAACGTTTAGTTTGGTTTGTTGGTTTGTTTTTGAGTTTGATTTTCGTTTCTTCATTTTTATTGTTTTTATAGCTCATGACACTAAGGAGACTACTAGAGGTTATGACGTATGAGTGGACTACAGTATAAAGAAAATATGAAAGGAATTTCACAAAAATGCACTTTTCTAGCAAAATGAAAGAGAACTTGACTAAACTGCTTTCAGAAAGCAGGGGGAATAAGCGCTAACCCTAACATATGTCAGTATCAAGTTGATGGAATGTGTAATTTTCATGAAAAATGAATTTTTATTGAATTTCCTTTATATTTTCTTTATATTGTAGTCCACTCATACGTCAGAACCTCTAGTAGACTCCTTACCCAGCAGTTCCAACACCAAAACTTCAAAAATTCATAACTTTTGCATCGATTGCCCTATTTTCCTCAAACTTTCACTGATATGTGTTCTACTAATGTTCCTGCTTTCACTCAATCCACAGTGTTCTTTGGGTTTACATTCCCTTTAAGAACTGATCACTAGTCGGTCTTAAGTCCTTCTTAACTTTAAGAACGGCTTTGTGACACCCTCCCCCCCCCCCCCCCCCCCCGCCCCCAGGCCACGCGTCGACCATGGCCATCGACTTGACGTGCGTTTTGCGCATGCTCAGAACATGTTATTTCCCCTAGCCAGCTAGCTCTGAGCGTCCCCGTCGCGAAAATCATAACGGCGCAACTGACTGCATCGAAATATTAACCCACGGGTATGCGCTCGAAGCAGTTATATTCGAGTTATAATGCCGTAAAATAGCAAAATTTTTTTTTTTTTTTTTTTTTTTTTTTACTTGTGAGCATTATTTTTGTTTGCTGTTGGTTTTATGAATAAATTGACTTAAGCATGTTGAAAAATAATGTATTTATCATTCTGGATAGTCACCATAATTTTATATGTTTCAATGACAATACAGACTGTAGGGCCTATACTGCCTTAAGGTGTTTGGTTCAGAGGTAATTTTGTTCAACAGATTCTAAGCTGTTGACATTACAAAGATACATTTTACCTATCTTTCTAAATGATGTGAAAAGTGCCTGTCAGTTATGCATGTTAGTCATTTTTTAGAGTAATTAGTAAAAGATTAAAAAGACAATAGTTCATGATGTTAAAATATGACTATTTTGCAAAACTTCATTGATTTATCTATCATAGCTGTAACTTTCATACGTTAGCGCTTTTTCTTCTTCTTTTTTTAGTTCTTACAAGGTTGTCTTCGCGAATACTTCCATTCTTTCATAATGGATGGTTCCCAGTTTGCTTTACATTGTTATTCGGACTAATCACTACCAGGTTTTTACAGTTTTGTTGAGACAACGCAGTTTGTGTTTCCCAGCTGAAGAAAGCAGCGTTAAGCTTTTCTGTGAACTTGAAGGGAAAATTTTGTTTACAGGTGTTTTGTCCGATAATTTTCCAAATCAATTTCACAGAAGGTCCCGGACACAAATTGGTCTCATAAATAACCCTATAAGGGACCGAAACTGGAAAAGAAATTTAAGAAAGGAAATTCTTTACTTGAAATTTGGGCGGTAATAACCACATTCTGTGTAAACACCAAATTAAAATTCAATGGGGATAGAACTGCAAAATTAATCGTGCTTTCGAATTTTTCCTTTTCCAGTACTGGGGACTTAAAGTTCCTCTGTTTACTTAATTTGGTTGTTCTTGTTACATTTCGCGTAGTTTTTCTCTTTATGATGTTGTAATGTATGGTCCATTATAGTTTGCTTCATATTGCAATTCGTACTAAATCACTACCAGTTTTTTAAAGTTTTGTTGAGACAACGCAGTTTGTGTTTCCCAGCTGAAGAAAGCAGCGTTAAGCTTTTCTGTGAACCTGAAGGGAAAATTTTGTTTACAGGTGTTTTGTTCGATAATTTTCCACATCAATTTCACAGAAGGTCCCGGACACAAATTAGTCTCAAATAACCCTATAAGGGACCGAAACTGGAAAAGGAAATTTAAGAAAGGAAATTCTTTACTTGAAATGTGAGCGGTAATAACGACATTCTATGTACACACCTAATCAAAATTCATTGGGGATAGAACTGCAAATCATGCTTTCGAATTTTTCCTTTTCCAGTACTGGGGACTTAAAGTTCCTCTGTTTACTTACTTTAGTTGTTATTGCTACATTTCGCTTAGTTTTTCTCTTTATGATAGTGTATGGTCCATAGTTTGCTTTATATTGCAATTCGTACTAAATCACTACTAGTTTTTTACAGTTTTGTTCAGACAAGGCAGTTTGTGTTTCCCAGCTGAAGAGAGCAGCGTTAAGCTTTTCTGTGTGAACTTGAAGGGAAAATTTTGTTTACAGGTGTTTTGTTCGATAATTTTCCCAATCGATGATTTCACAGAAGGTCCCGGACACAAATTGGTCGCAAATAACCCTATAAAACAAGGGACCGAAACTGGAAAAAAAATTAAGAAAGGAAATTATTTCCTTGACATTTGAGCGCTGATAACCACATTATGTGTAAACCCCTTATCATAATGAATGGGGATTGAACTGCAAATAATGTTCTTGAATTTTTCCTTTTCCAGTACTGGGGACTTAAAGTTCCTCTGTTTACTTACTTTAGTTGGTGTTGTTACATTTCGCGTAGTTTTTCTTATAGCAGTTTGCTTTATATTGCAATTCGTACTAAATCACTACCAGTTTTTTACAGTTTTGTTGAGACAACGCAGTTTGTGTTTCCCAGCTGAAGAAAGCAGCGTTAAGCTTTTCTGTGAACTTGAAGGGAAAATTTTGTTTACAGGTGTTTTGTTCGATAATTTTCCAAATCAATTTCACAGAAGGTCCCGGACACAAATTAGTCTCAAATAACCCTATAAGGGACCGAAACTGGAAAAGAAATTTAAGAAAGGAAATTCTTTACTTGAAATTTGGGCGGTAATAACCACATTCTGTGTAAACACCAAATTAAAATTCAATGGCGATAGAACTGCAAAATTAATCGTGCTTTCGAATTTTTCCTTTTCCAGTACTGGGGACTTAAAGTTCCTCTGTTTACTTACTTTGGTTATTGTTACATTTCGCGTAGTTTTTCTCTTTCATGATAATGCATGCTTCATAATTTGCTTTACATTGCAATTAAATTGCAAGTCGATATGAGAAGAAGGATGGGGCCTCATGGGGCCCATGTCTCCCGCCACGCGAGCCAGAGAGTCATCATGCAGTCTTCTATACAAGAAAAACTAGCGGAGGAGGTATCACTGGGAGCCGGCAAGCGATATTATCTGTTTTAATTCCTGAAGCAGTCACTATACGAGTCAACGGGCTCCACAAGAGTGAAGAAGATTACTGTAAAAATAACCTCGAAGCTCGAAGACTTCCGTATATACCATAATCTACAACCTGTGAGGT
The DNA here is from genome assembly GCF_040938485.1 of Diadema antillarum. Taxonomy (NCBI): domain Eukaryota; kingdom Metazoa; phylum Echinodermata; class Echinoidea; order Diadematoida; family Diadematidae; genus Diadema; species Diadema antillarum. Next base: position 1,557,144 of record NW_027271466.1, on the reverse strand, counting down.
CCTTTTAACGACGAGCTCTGAGTAGGGACATTCAACTTGCCACAGACTATACCATCTTGATCTATGGACGCGTCTTGCTCTATACCATCAGGCGGGGTGCAGGCAAGGCCTAGGCTTGGCCCCTGAAACAACGGCTCTTTTTAGAGCCACCAGAGATTCAAGAAAGAACAAAGAGATATGCTCTCATGATTGAACATAATATCACTTTCTCAACTTTCTTCCCTATCTTTTCCTACCCTATATTTATACGAATAGCATGCTCCCTATATAATTGCATGCATATGAAACTGTTTTTCATCCCTCTTTTCCCTTGCCTCCAATGTAAGAAATGACTATTAGAGTGATTGTGTGCTATTGACAATGTTATTACATCATTTCTCTGCAAGTGGGAGGTGAGTTTCTGTTCGTGTGTTGATGTGCACTGCAGTTGAAAAGCGTTCGAAATTCCTTTCCCGTGTATCGTGGAAACTCGATAGATCTAGGCCTACTACAGGAGATCTCATATACAAGGAATACATACATCAAAATATTTTTTCCGTTCCCAATGAATTCACTTCCTTTTTTTTTTTTTTTTTTTGGTCGTTTATTGACAGTCGATTCCATAAGAATGTTGTGGCCTATATGTTTAAGTTACCAAATAATTCTTTATATTATGTTCACAAATTCACTCTAATAGTTTGCAATTATACTGTCGATCAGGGACACTTCCCATTCCAGTAACTATGGACGGCGTGTATCAAGCCAGAAACAGATAGGTCCAGTATTATTATATATCATTCCCTGTTGACCAGGTTATATTTACATTGGTATATATACATCCGAACACAAACAGGCTTTCTATGATAGCGGTTATATAAGACAAGCATATACGCATGTATTCATTGTCTTTTGCTGTTGTAAACCGAATGTCTGCCTTTTGAAATGAATATGCAAGTAGTATGCCTTAGAGTGAATTTGTCAACATTATAAAACATTTTTGGTAACTATATAGGGCACATACACCCCCCCCCCCCCCCCGCCTCACCGAGGGACATTTCCCATTCCCGTTACTTCGGCGATGTCATTTCTATTGAGCATGTGTATCTACACGTTTGGTGGTTATTACGCATAAAAATGCGTTCATTCGATACCTTTACTTGCAATAATGCGAATCTACACGTTCTATACGTATACACGTTTCAAACACAGGAGGGCGGTTTTTTGATGCACAAAATATCGTGCGTACTAAGGACTTTCACGATTTTATAGAGACTATTAAAGCTCACATTATCCTAATGAATCATGTAAACATTTAAGACATCAAGCCAGATACAGATAGGTCCAGTAGGTCTATCATTCCCTGCAGACCAGGTTTATTTACATCGGTATATACATCCGAACACAAACGGGCTTTCTAGCGGTTATTGAAGAGAAGCGTATACGCATTTATTCATTGTCTTTTGCTGTTCTAAACCGAATGTCTGCCTTTAGAAATGAATATGCAAGTATTCCATTACAAAAGGGATCTGCCACATTAATTTCTTTCTAACCCTAACCCTAACCCTAGTCCTAATCCTAACCCTAACCCTAGCCCTTTTCAACAGCAAAAAGTAAGGATAATAAATGCGTATGCATTACAGTGAATTTGTCAACACTATAATGCATTTTTGGTAACAATATAGGCCACATATACACCCTCCCCCCCCCCCCCCCCCCCCGCCTCGCCCAAGGACACTTCCCATTCCTGTTACTTCGGCGATGTCATTTCTATTGAGCATGTGTATCTACACGTTTGGTGGTTATTACGCATACAAATGCGTTCATTCGATAATTTACTTGCAATAACGCGAATCTACACGTTCTATGCGTATACATGTATTTAAACACAGGAGGGTGGTTTTTTGATGCACAAATATCGTGCGTACTAAGGACTTTCACGATTTTTTAGAGACTATAAAAGCTCACATTATCCTAATGAATCATGTAAACATTTAAGACATCAAGCCAGATACAGATAGGTCCAGTAGGTCTATCATTCCCTGCAGACCAGGTTTATTTACATCGGTATATACATCCGAACACAAACGGGCTTTCTAGCGGTTATTGAAGAGAAGCGTATACGCATTTATTCATTGTCTTTTGCTGTTCTAAACCGAATGTCTGCCTTTAGAAATGAATATGCAAGTATTCCATTACAAAAGGGATCTGCCACATTAATTTCTTTCTAACCCTAACCCTAACCCTAGTCCTAATCCTAACCCTAACCCTAGCCCTTTTCAACAGCAAAAAGTAAGGATAATAAATGCGTATGCATTACAGTGAATTTGTCAACACTATAATGCATTTTTGGTAACAATATAGGCCACATACACCCTCCCCCCCCCCCCCCCCCCGCCTCGCCCAAGGACACTTCCCATTCCTGTTACTTCGGCGATGTCATTTCTATTGAGCATGTGTATCTACACGTTTGGTGGTTATTACGCATACAAATGCGTTCATTCGATGATTTACTTGCAATAACGCGAATCTACACGTTCTATACCTATACATGTATCTAAACACAGGAGGGTGGCTTTTTGATGCACAAAATCGTGCGTACTAAGGACTTTCACGATTTTTTAGAGACTATAAAAGCTCACATTATCCTAATGAATCATGTAAACATTTAAGACATCAAGCCAGATACAGATAGGTCCAGTAGGTCTATCATTCCCTGTTGACCTGGTTTATTTACATCGGTATCTGAACACAAACGGGCTTTCTAGCGGTTATATAAGAGAAGCATATTATATACGCATTTATTCATTGTTTTTTGCTGTTGTAAAACGAATGTCTGCTTTTTGAAATGAATATGCAAGTATTCCATTACAAAAGGGATCTGCCACATTAATTTCTTTCTAACCCTAACCCTAACCCTAGCCCTAACTCTAACCCTTTTCAACAGCAAAAAGTAAAGATAGATAATGCGTATGCTTTAGAGTGAATTTGTCAACGCTATAATGCATTTTTGGTAACAATATAGGCCACATATACACCCTCCCCCCCCCCCCCCCGCCTCGCCCAGGGACACTTCCCATTCCTGTTACTTCGGCGATGTCATTTCTATTGATCATGTGTATCTACACGTTTGGTGGTTATTACGCATACAAATGCGTTCATTCGATAATTTACTTGCAATAACGCGAATCTACACGTTCTATACCTATACATGTATTTAAACACAGAAGGGTGGTTTTTTTTTTGATGCACAAATATCGTGCGTACTAAGGACTTTCACGATTTTTTAGAGACTATAAAAGCTCACATTATCCTAATGAATCATGCAAGCATCAAGACATCAAACCAGATACAGATATGTCCAGTATAGGTCTATCTATCCCTGTTGACGAGGTTTATTTACATTGGTATATTCATCCGAAAGCAAACAGACTTTCTAGCGGTTATGAAGCATACGCATTTATTCATTATCTTTTGCTGTTTTAAAACGAATATCTGCCTGTATTATGCAAGTATTCCATTACAAAAGGGATTTGCTACATTAATATCTTTCTAACCCAAACCCTAGCCCTAACCCTAATCCTTTATACAACAGCAAAGTATAATAAATGGGCTCTGTGAGTTAAGTTACCAAATAATGCTTTTTAGTGTTGACAAATTCACTCTAATATAATTTATGGCAATTATATTTCAATCATTACTAATCCAAGGACATCTTCCATTCCTGTAACTTCGGCGATGTCATTTCTATTGATCATGTGTATCTCCACGTTATGATTGTAACTACGCATATTTATGCGTTCATTTGATATCTTTACTTGCGATAATGCGAATCTACACGTTCTGTATACATGTATTTAGACACAAGAGGGCGGTTATTTATTTATTTTTTTATGCACGAAAATAATCATCTATCGTGCGTACTATAGATCTTTCGCCATTTTTAGAGACTATAAAAGCTCACATCCTAATGAATCATGTAAGCATTTGAGACATCAACCCAGATACAGAAAGGTCCAGTAGGTCTATCATTCCCTGTTGACCTGGCTTATTTACATCGGTATATACATCCGAACACAAACGGGCTTTCTAGCGGTTATGATAAAGAGAAGCATATTATATACGCATTTATTCATTGTTTTTTTTTTGCTGTTGTAAACCGAATGTCTCCCTTTTGACACGAATATGCAAGTATTCCATTACAAAAGAGATCCGCCACATTAATTTCTTTGTAACCCTAACCCTAACCCTAACCCTAGCACTAACCCTAACCCTAACCCTAACCCTAACCCTAACCCTTTTCAACAGCAAAAAGTAAAGATAGTTAATGCGTATGCTTTAGAGTGAATTTGTCTACACTATAATGCATTTTTGGTAACAATATAGGCCACATATACACCCTCCGCCCCCGCCTCGCACAGGGACACTTCCCATTCCTGTTACTTCGGCGATGTCATTTCTATTGAGCATGTGTATCTACACGTTTTGTGGTTATTACGCATACAAATGCGTTCATTCGATAATTTACTTGCAATAACGCGAATCTACACGTTCTATACATATACATGTATTTAAACACAGGAGGGTGGCTTTTTGATGCACAAAATCGTGCGTACTAAGGACTTTCACGATTTTTTAGAGACTATAAAAGCTCACATTATCCTAATGAATCATGTAAACATTTAAGACATCAAGCCAGATACAGATAGGTCCAGTAGGTCTATCATTCCCTGTTGACCTGGTTTATTTACATCGGTGTATACATCCGAACACAAACGGGCTTTCTAGCGGTTATAAGAAAGAGAAGCATATTATATACGCATTTATTCACTGTTTTTGCTGTTGTAAACCGAATGTTTGCCTTTTGAAATGAATATGCAAGTATTCCATTACAAAAGGGATCCGCCACATTAATTTCTTTCTAACCCTAATCCTAACCCTAACCCTAGCCCTAACCCTAACCCTAACCCTAACCCTAGCCCTTTTCAACAGCAAAAAGTTAAGATAGTTAATGCGTATGCTTTAGAGTGAATTTGTCAACACTATAATGCATTTTTGGTAACAATATAGGCCACATATACACCCTCCGCCCCCGCCTCGCACAGGGACACTTCCCATTCCTGTTACTTCGGCGATGTCATTTCTATTGAGCATGTGTACTTACACGTTTGGTGGTTATTACGCATACAAATGCGTTCATTCGATAAGTTACTTGCAATAACGCGAATCTACACGTTCTATACGTATACATGTATTTAAACACAGGAGGGTGGTTTTTTTTTCTGATGCACAAATATCGTGCGTACTAAGGACTTTCACGATTTTTTAGAGACTATAAAAGCTCACATTATCCTAAAGAATCATGCAAGCATCAAGACATCAAACCAGATACAGATCCAGTATAGGTCTATCTATCCCTGTTGACGAGGTTTATTTACATTGGTATATTCATTCGAACACAAACAGACTTTCTAGCAGTTATGAAGCATACGCATCTATTCATTATCTTTTGCTGTTTTAAAACGAATATCTGCCTGTATTATGCAAGTATTCCATTACAAAAGGGATTTGCTACATTAATATCTTTCTAACCCAAACCCTAGCCCTAACCCTAATCCTTAACAACAGCAAAGTATAATAAATGGGCTCTATGAGTTAAGTTACCAAATAATGCTTTTTAGTGTTGACAAATTCACTCTAATATAATTTATGGCAATTATATTTCAATCATTACTAATCCAAGGACATCTTCCATTCCTGTAACTTCGGCGATGTCATTTCTATTGATCATGTGTATCTCCACGTTATGATTGTAACTACGCATATTTATGCGTTCATTTGATACCTTTACTTGCGATAATGCGAATCTACACGTTCTGTATACATGTATTTAGACACAAGAGGGCGGTTATTTATTTATTTTTTATGCACAAAAATAATCATCTATCGTGCGTACTATAGATCTTTCGCCATTTCTTAGAGACTATAAAAGCTCACATCCTAATGAATCATGTAAGCATTTGAGACATCAAGCCAGATACAGAAAGGTCCAGTAGGTCTATCATTCCCTGTTGACCTGGCTTATTTACATCGGTATATACATCCGAACACAAACGGGCTTTCTAGCGGTTATGATAAAGAGAAGCATATTATATACGCATTTATTCATTGTTTTTTTGCTGTTGTAAACCGAATGTCTCCCTTTTGACACGAATATGCAAGTATTCCATTACAAAAGAGATCCGCCACATTAATTTCTTTGTAACCCTAACCCTAACCCTAGCCCTAACCCTAACCCTAACCCTAACCCTAACCCTTTCAACAGCAAAAAGTAAAGATAGTTAATGCGTATGCTTTAGAGTGAATTTGTCAACACTATAATGCATTTTTGGTAACAATATAGGCCACATATACACCCTCCGCCCCCGCCTCGCACAGGGACACTTCCCATTCCTGTTACTTCGGCGATGTCATTTCTATTGAGCATGTGTATCTACACGTTTTGTGGTTATTACGCATACAAATGCGTTCATTCGATAATTTACTTGCAATAACGCGAATCTACACGTTCTATACATATACATGTATTTAAACACAGGAGGGTGGCTTTTTGATGCACAAAATCGTGCGTACTAAGGACTTTCACGATTTTTTAGAGACTATAAAAGCTCACATTATCCTAATGAATCATGTAAACATTTAAGACATCAAGCCAGATACAGATAGGTCCAGTAGGTCTATCATTCCCTGTTGACCTGGTTTATTTACATCGGTGTATACATCCGAACACAAACGGGCTTTCTAGCGGTTATAAGAAAGAGAAGCATATTATATACGCATTTATTCACTGTTTTTGCTGTTGTAAACCGAATGTTTGCCTTTTGAAATGAATATGCAAGTATTCCATTACAAAAGGGATCCGCCACATTAATTTCTTTCTAACCCTAATCCTAACCCTAACCCTAGCCCTAACCCTAACCCTAACCCTAGCCCTTTTCAACAGCAAAAAGTTAAGATAGTTAATGCGTATGCTTTAGAGTGAATTTGTCAACACTATAATGCATTTTTGGTAACAATATAGGCCACATATACACCCTCCGCTCCCCCCCCCCCCCCCCCCCCCCGCCTCGCCCAGGGACACTTCCCATTCCTGTTACTTCGGCGATGTCATTTCTATCGAGCATGTGTACTTACACGTTTGGTGGTTATTACGCATACAAATGCGTTCATTCGATAAGTTACTTGCAATAACGCGAATCTACACGTTCTATACGTATACATGTATTTAAACACAGGAGGGTGGTTTTTTTTTTTCTGATGCACAAATATCGTGCGTACTAAGGACTTTCACGATTTTTTAGAGACTATAAAAGCTCACATTATCCTAAAAAATCATGCAAGCATCAAGACATCAAACCAGATACAGATCCAGTATAGGTCTATCTATCCCTGTTGACGAGGTTTATTTACATTGGTATATTCATTCGAACACAAACAGACTTTCTAGCAGTTATGAAGCATACGCATCTATTCATTATCTTTTGCTGTTTTAAAACGAATATCTGCCTGTATTATGCAAGTATTCCATTAGAAAAGGGATTTGCTACATTAATATCTTTCTAACCCAAACCCTAGCCCTAACCCTAATCCTTAACAACAGCAAAGTATAATAAATGGGCTCTATGAGTTAAGTTACCAAATAATGCTTTTTAGTGTTGACAAATTCACTCTAATATAATTTATGGCAATTATATTTCAATCATTACTAATCCAAGGACATCTTCCATTCCTGTAACTTCGGCGATGTCATTTCTATTGATCATGTGTATCTCCACGTTATGATTGTAACTACGCATATTTATGCGTTCATTTGATACCTTTACTTGCAATAATGCGAATCTACACGTTCTGTACATGTATTTAGACACAAGAGGGCGGTTATTTATTTATTTATTTTTTTGATGCACAAAAATAATCATCTGTCGTGCGTACTATAGATCTTTCGCCATTTTGTAGAGACTATAAAAGCTCACATCCTAATGAATCATGTAAGCATTTGAGACATCAAGCCAGATACAGAAAGGTCCAGTAGGTCTATCATTCCCTGCAGAGAAGGTTTATATACATCGGTATACATCCGAACACAAACGGGCTTTCTAGCGGTTATATAAGAGAAGCATAATATACGCATTTATTCATTGTCTTTTGCTATTGTAAACCGAATGTCTGCCTTTTGAAATGAATATGCAAGTATTCCATTACAAAAGGGATCTGCCACATTAATTTTCTTCTGAACCCTAACCCTAGCCCTAACCCTAACCCTTTTCAACACCAAATGATAATACAGTAAATGCGTATGCTTTAGAGTGAATTTGTCAACACTACAAGTATAAAGCATTTTTGGTAACTATATAGGCCACATACACCCTCCCCCCCCCCCCCCCCCCGACTCGACCAGGGACACTTCCTATTCCTGTTACTTCGGCGATGTCGTTTCTATTGAGCATGTGTATCTACACGTTTGGTGGTTATTACGCATAAATATTTAATATGCGTTCATTCGCAAGCCAGACAAAGATAGGTCCAGTATAGGTCTATCATTCCCTGTTAGGTTTATTTACATCGGTATATTCATCCGAACACAAACAGGCTATCTAGCGGCTATAAGATACAGTAAGAGAAGTACAGCTGTATATGCATTAATTCATTATCTGATGCTGCTATAAACCGAATGTGCGCCTTTTAAAATGTATATACAAGAGTATTCTATTACGGGTTCTGCCCAGCATGCAGTTTCCAGTTCATAGTGGTACAAAAACAGATGTCATAAATTAAGTATTGCCACATTAATTTCTTTCAGTGGCCTATTCTGAGCATCAATCTTAACACAATCATATTTCGCTCAGCAAAAATCATTCCAGAAGTAGGTTATTGAGGGACCAAAATGCTCTTGTTCGTATTAGGCGGGGGGGGGGGGGGGTGTTTGTGGCCTATGAATTCAGTTACCAAAAATGCTTTATATTGTTGGCAAATTCACTCTGATAGATGGGAATTATATTTCAATCATTTATTACTGAACAAGGAAAACTTCCCATTCCTTTTACTACTGCGATGTCATTTCTATTGAGCATGTCTATCCACACGTTTTGGTGGTTATTACGCATACAAAATAAAATGCGTTCATTCGATACCTTAACTTGCAATAATGCGAATCTACGCGTTCTACGTATACATGTATTTAGACACAAGAGGGCGGTTATTTATTTATTTTTTTTTTTGCACAAATAATAATGTATCGTGCTAACTATAGTCTTCAAGATATTTTAGAGACTATAGAAAAAGTTCACATTATCCTAATGAATCATTAAACATTTAAGACGTCAAGCCAGGTACAGGAAGGTCTACTAGGTCTATTATTCACTGCTGACCAGGTTTATTCACATTGGTACATGTATATTTATCAGAACACAAACATGGCTTTCTAGTGGTTATAAGAGACATCATAATTATTCAATATCTTTTGCTGCTGTAAACCGTATGTCCGCCTTTTGAAATGTATATTCCATTACGAAAGGATTCTGCCCCGGCAGTTTCTATTGAAAGTGGTAGAAAAACATGTTATCAAGAGATTATTGCCTCATTAATGTCTCTCAGTGGCCTATTCTGAGCATCAATCTCGACACAATATTATTTCGCTCAGCAAAAATTATTCCAGAGGTAGCTTATTTAGGGACTGGAATGTTCTTGTCTGTGTCAAGGGAGGGAGGGAGTTGTTGCGGCCTTTGTGTTATAAGTTAGCAAATAATGCGTTATATTGTTGACAAATTCACTCTAATAGATGGCAATAATCTTTCAATCATATTAACTACTGAATTAGGAATACTTCCCATTTCTGTACTACTGCGATGTTATTTCTGTCGAGTATGTTAATTCACACGTTTTGGTGGTTAATAAGCATATTGGTTCATTCGATACCTTTACTGGAAATAATGCGAATGTACGCGTTTTGCGTATATTTAAACAGAAGATGGCGCTTATTCGATGCGCAGATAATCAATTAGGTGTACTACAGATCTTTCATGATTCTGTAGAGAGTATAAAGGGTCACATTAATGTTTACAAGATTATTAGGACTATGTGAGCCTTTAAAATGCTTCAAAATCTCCCGCTACAGAACGATAGCGAGCTGCTGTTTTTTTTTTCCTTCTATACAGTGCGTACATTGTATAAGAGCCATTTTCATTGGTATAAGTTTTATATTAAGGTTAGCAACTAATGCTTTATAGTGTTTACAAATTTACTCTAATAGCTGGCAATTATCCTTCACTCATTTATTACTGAATCAGAGACCCTTCCCATCCCTATTACTATAACTGCGATGTCAGTTCTATTGAGCATATGTATCTACACGTTTTGGTGTTTATCACGCATATATACGCGTTCATTCGATACCTTTGATGGTTACAATGCGAATGTATGCGTTTTACGTACGTTCTAACAAAAGTGGGTGGTTCTTCGACGAACAAAATAACCTATAAAACGTGCAAATAATAGAACTTTCATGATTGTCTTAATAGTAATATTTGCCTAAATAATCGTAACGGATTTCATGAACACTTTAGACATCAAGCCAGACACACGTAGGCCCAGTAGGTGTTTCACACTCAGTTGAGCATATTTATTCACATTTTGTCCATTCAAACTCTGTGGTGGTTACAACGGAAATATATTCATTTTTTATTACCTTTTCTGGTTATGATGCGAATATACGGGCTTCACCTACATAATCTATATTAAACACAAGTGGACGTTTATTCAATGCAGACGTTTTTTTTTTTTTAATTTAACGTCATACGATAGATTTTTTCACGATCGTTTATAACGAGGGAAAAAACATATAGGCCGATAGAATCATAATGGAACTTAGGAACTTAGAAGTCACGCAAGGCACAGATAGACCGAGTCCGTCTTGCACTATGAAGCATGTTTGTTCATGTTTATGCACACTTTGTGTTGGTTGTAATCCAAATATACGCATTAATTCACGTCGTTTTGATGATTACAGCGAGAATGCATGCGTCTGAAATGCATAAGAACCAATACAAGATTCGTAGGTGATATCCAACGTTATGTTTAGACCAATCTAAAATAATTGTCAACATAATAACAAACACTATCAACATAATAACAAACACTACCATCCATGATTGATTTTTCACGTCGCTACCCTGCTTTGGACTTTCCAGGTATCCTTAGATATATAATTATCAGTATACCTGGGGATGGACTCGTCAAACCATCATTGTTGGTACTAATGTGACGTAGATATACACAGCGCGATTAAATGAAATGCCTAAAATATATATGTACACGAGGTACATTATCTTATTATCACTTTATGTTGACTTATATGTTTCAGTTTAAATGTGGACACCTTCATCCAAATGAAAAAAAAAAGTATTTGAATATGATCTTACATGTACGTACAATCTGATTGTAATCTATGTTATGAAAGAAGTGTTATGCATAATTATCATAATAACAGAGAAAATTAATTAAAGTGCACATTCTATATTATATGATCGTACTGAAAATATTCACCCTGTAACCATATTATCATACATTTTACATGATATCATAGGTACACTGTGTAATAATTACGAATACATGTATCTATCATGTTACACCGATAATGATTTCTCAATTACTCTTAATCATATCATGGAAGCTGGAAATATGCAGATGTCAGTTGAATCAGTACTGTCAAAAGAAACCAGTTAAATGGAAGAAGTGACAGATAAGCATTGAACCAAAATCATTCATAACGCAGTCATAATTATGCCTCATTCACTTTGTCAAAACGTCGGGAAGAACCTCAATCAACATTAAGCACTTCAAATTCTGTCATTCAGAAGTTGTGCATAACTTTATGAACAGTTTAAAGAAAAATACTTGGTATCCCGGATTACGTAGTCTCCGTTTTATAAAGGGCTAGTTGTAACATATACCTTTAAAGGTACGTATAAAATGCAATATAGTCATGACCGTAATTTCATGTTCACCTGTCTGCTGATAATAAACGCTTAGTTGCAATAAGCATATCTAACAACGCAAAGGATTACATGGAACTTAATAATAAACGCGTACGGCAGGCTGTCATACGAGATGTATACATGGATACTTTAGCCATAATTCTTTTAAATAAAATTTCATAGAGCAATTGAAATATCAAAAAAGCTGAAACAATACGAAAAGTATTCAGTGATACAAGTGGTATATTATCAACGCCTTTTCAGCTGCATGAGGATTCATAGCCTTTCTAATTGTTCTTGAATTTCTAATGTATAGGCTAAGCAAAATGTGGAAAGGTTACAAATTCGAAAAGGAATTACTTGACTAGGGGCAAAACAATCGAAACACATAATAGAAACTAATATTCACTATCTATTTCATCTCAGAAAAGGTAGGACTCTGACAGGAAACAGATTATAGATTGTGGTCATCAGAAATACGTAAGTTGCTTATCGCACATTTCCAGCTATGAGGAGAAAAATAATACATCACCACTATCAGAATGGACAGTTGGTTTTCTTATAAACATGACCACTTAGACATACTAAGTGTGTATACATTAACAGACATTCACCAGGAGAAAATATGCAATAAAATACAGTCTGTCAAAAGATAAAAAATAAAAAAACCACAGAAAGACACCGTTGCAGGGTAATTGGGTTTTCTGAACCAGGACGGGAACTTTCCTGGACACAGGGTTTGAGAACATGTGAATAGTAATAATGATAATACGTTCTGTACTAAACCCAATCGAATTCTCCAATGAAAGTTGTAAAACTACTGCACCCATGTCCCTGTTTTCATGACATCATTTACACGAAATAGCTTTGAACAAAAATTGTCGACAATTGCAAGTATTTGTATGAGATTGGGTGTGTATGCTCTATTGGTTTCCGTTGTTCACAGACCCGCTGGCCGGAACGTTCCCCCTCTGTTTTTAAAAGTCCATAAAAAACAAGCGTGGAATTCTTGTTGTTGCGCATGCCAGTGTAGCAGACGTTTGTGCCAGTGTCAGTAAGTATGTCGAGTGAGGGTCTCGAATGTGGACACCAAAGCCTGGAAGATAACTGAAAGAGAAACGGTGAGAATATGAACGGGTTTTTTTTTCTAATAACGCATAGTAATGACGAAAATAAACTGCCACTTTGGGCTCGCTGCACGAGTACTCGACTCTGAGATCAACCCGATTTTGATAAACCTAACCTGACCAAGCAAAATAAGTGAAAAATTAATCACACTTGAAAGAAAGGTCATGGACTTTTAATTTCTCTATAATATTTGGAAATTTTGATTTGTATTCTGCAAATGAGTGAGACTCAGTAAGCTAATGACGACATAAATCTACTTTTTTTTTGTTATTAAAGTGAATTGAATCGGAAACATTTCAAGTCTTTTAGACGTACATGAATAATTGCAAAATGTACATAAGATAAGCTACAGTGAACCGAGATATAAAAATTTATTACAATAATGGTTTATGTCTACATTTCTATTGACAGCTGAATAATATTTAAACGAACATTACGTTAAAAACAATTCAATTTCGTTGTAGTCATATCAAACGGTTGAATGTAAAGAAGGTATAAATTCCTATTCATAAAATTAACAGCACTACAAAAGTTTTGCATTTCTTTATAGCTGATTTTAGAGAGCTTAACATAATTAGAACAAGAAAAAACAAAACAATATAACAAAGACATCCATGCTTAACTTTATTTGAAATAGATTTGAATAGATAATTACAGAGTACTACGCTTTACACTAACAAATCATCAGTTGCTGGAATGGGCGCAACCCAAATGAAACAGCGTTGTCATATCAAGGCGGAAAAAATATCAGAATATACGAAATGTGCAATTTCAAATATCTACATGACACTAAAAAAATAAGTATTCCAAGTAACACAAACACAAATTCAGTAAAGTATAGAATTCAAAACCAACGGAAAATTATTATTTGAATAATAAATTTCGAACAGTAAAAACAATGTAAAAAAAACAACTTACGTGTATAAGTACATAACGGGTACAAGTTCGGCCGTAACAGGAACAGTGACAGCAACTGCTCATGGCATCACAAATTAATAGCAAAACAAAAACCAAACCAAACAAAAATAAAACAAGATTTTATAAAATAATCTGACGAACGAAAAAAACAAACAAAATGCCACAAGCGTCAAGAGTTGACAGAGGCGCCAATTTAATGCTTGCCCCGGCGTAAAACATTTGAACGTGCACTCCTGGATAGCTGTTGCCCCGGCGTCAGAATTTCGAAGGCGTTCGCTTTCAGCGCTTTCTCCGGGTATTGTTTTTTCGCTTTCAGTTCGTTATTCCGAGTGTTCGTTACTTCAAAGGTTCTCCGAATGCTCGTTATTTCAAAGGTTCGCTTATTCCGGCTATTCATTAGTCGGAAAATAAGGGATGGTTTGTTAATCTAGAATAACGAAACTCCAACGAAACGACTAACGAAACGACAATCGACCTTCGGAATAACAAACGCCACATACTAAAATTGTGTTTGAATGAAGCAAGCTTTCCCATTTTCGACCTAAGGAATATAACTATCGGTATTCGCAATTTGCGTGTTTCGGAATAACGAACCCTCGGAAATATAAACCTTTCGAAACTAACATCATCCGGAAACAGAGATCAATGAGATAATTTAAAAAAAAGAATGACTGATCGCATAATTATCGTAACACGATAGTTATCGTAACACGATAAAAATCAGATAAACGTCAACACCATTTGTTGAAAAAAGTAAACGAGATAAATTTCACCTCAACGTGTTCAAAACAAAAATACAACGAATTTCACCGCCATGTTATGTTAATAAACTAGGAAGTTATAGCTAAGTGATAAATCATTTCACTTGGCTAATATTTTTTACAACCAGCCTTATTTATTTTTTTTTTTCACTGTTGACTTTTTTTTTTTAGTCGGGAAGATGTTCATCATCGTGGTAGAAACTGAAGGAAATAAAGCTGATCTGCTGTCTCACGAAGTGAGGTAAACACGAAAAAATAAATACTACTTTGCCAGACAAAGGCGAGACGAAGGCGTAAAACGTTTGAACGTGTCATGCACTCCTGGATAGCTGTTGCCTCGGCATCAAAAGTCAAGGCGTTCGCTTTCAGCGCTTTCTCCGGGTACTGTTTTTCCGCTTTCAGTTCGTTATTCCGAATGTTCGTTATTTCAAAGGTTCTCCGAATGCTCGTTATTTCAAAGGTTCGCTTATTCCGGATATTCATTAGTCGGAAAATTAGGGAAGGTTTGTTAATGTAGAATATCGAAACTCCAACGAAACGACTAACGAAACGACAATCGACCTTCGGAATAACAAACGCCACAAACTAAAATTGTGTTCGAATGAAGCAAGCCTTTTCCATTTTCGAACGAATGAATATAAATAATGGTATTCGCAATTTGTGTGTTTCGGAATAACGAACCCTCGGAATAATAAACCTTTCGAAACTAACATCACCCGGAAACAGAGATTAACGAGATTATTAAAAAAAAAATGATTAATCGCATCATTGTCGTAACACGACAAAAATCAGATAAACGTCAACACCATTTGTTAAAAAGAAAACGAGATATATTTCAACTCAACGCGTTCAAAGCAAAAATACAACGAATTCGAACGTCATATTAGGTTAATAAACTAAGAAGTAAGTTATAGCCAAGAGATAAATCATTTCACATGGATAACATTTCACGACCAGCCTTTTTTTTTTCATTGTTGACTTTTTTTTTAGTCGGGAAGGTGTCCATCATCGTGTAGAAACTGAAGGAATTAAAGCTGATCTCCTGTCTCACGAAGCGAGGTTAAAAAAAAATAAAAATGAATAGTACTTTGCCAGCCGACGGCTATCTATAGCAGACTTCGCGGCCGAAACGTCGTATTAATTTTGTCGCGTTTACCTCGCTTCGTGAGACAGAAGATCAGCTTTATTTCCTTCAAACTTTTTTTTTTGTATGAAAAGGAGGTGCCGCAATTTAGTTTCAATGTTTGAGAAATAATGTATCAGCGGAAAAATAAGCAAAGAAAATGGGATTCTATCGTGATAGCGTCCGATTTTCTGTGCTCATTTACCACTGATAAAATATATCAATTTCTGGGCAGTTTCCTTCTGTTTGCGTTTTAGAAAAAAAATACAGATGTGTAACGATTTACTGACGGACATAATAAAACAGTTCTGACACCTCATTTTCATAACTTTGAGAATCATTAATGAAGGATAAATTCGGTAGATCGTTTGGAACAGCAATATAAAGGGCTAATTAACGAGTGCAAAACGTCTTTAAATCGAGATAGACCAACAACGAATCAACAGGTCATTAAAATGAAAGTCCCGACTATCTGTATTACCAGACACTTATTTTCTGTTGCCGTGAATTCCGTCCTCAGAGGCTGAAAAGCGAGCGAAAAGAAAAGGCACCAATTATTCACAAAGATCTTAACATTACGAGTGTAAAGAACTAAGTGAATCACTCTCTTCTGTTCCGCTGCAAAATATACAAATATTGTGTTTCAATGCGACATTTTGCGCGGCGCAAAATCGCATTGCAGCTACGCGCGATACTTTCACTTAGGCGCCGTAGATGGCGCTAGACACTTTGACCGGCGGAGCTCCGTCGGTCGATGCGTTCGCGTTGAAACGTGTTTGTGAACGCGTTACCGATGCGCGGTTCTACGCGTAGTAAGTTTAACGCGATCAGCACTGTAGGAAACAAAGACTAGTATGTATGTCATGGAAAACATATACCCGCTTCAATATTCATCACTTTCCAGTTCTCATCCACTTTGAAATACTATGGTCACTGTGGCAGTATCATGATTGAGCTTCAAAATTTATTTACACAACGACTTTGGCATAATTTTCTCTCAGTCACTCACAAATATGACCAATATCACAAAATACTTTCTCCATTTACCTATCAACATAACACCTACTCCCTAGATGTTGCTTCCATCTACAAGATGTAGCTCGTGAAAATACATGAACTCAGTGTGGATAAATAAGAGATCTACAAAAAAGCATTAAATCCAGATGAACCCCAAATACAACAGCCTTCAAGTAGGCAAGAGGGAAATGAATACGCTGTATCACATTATAAATTTCTAACTACATGTACGAACTAGGTGGGAAAAAGAAAAGAAATCAATATTTCAGCACACTTAGAACAGAGCAATGTAACAGGAAACCCAATAGAAATACCTTAAATAGCCACAAACACACAACCCATGCTCTTATAAATAACATCTTCAACAAAGATATTCACAAATTTCAAACAATATTTTTACAAAGCAGTGGCATTTACACAATGTCACATTCTTTCCTTGAGTATAACTTTGTCAGTGGTGAATGCTGTGTATTTGGATGGCTGTTCATTTCATTAAACTAAACGCATCAACTCAATATGATTTTAAAATATTGCTATCACTCTTTCGAGTGTTCTTTTTTTCTGACTTTCTACAGACTTGAGATTATAGAATTGCTTCTGTTTTGCAACAAGGAAAACTTCCTGTCATTCAACGTTGATGTATAACCTGTTAGCAAAAGAGTTTCCTTGGCAACCAGAAAGCTAGCACAACCTTGCCCCACCTAGCAACAATGACTAAATGCAAACTGGTCCAGGCTTAGCTGTCAACACAAGATTCACAGAAGCTTAAAAGCAGAACAGTAAAGGAATCACAAATTAATCAGATCACCTGAAAGAAGCCATTCATAAATAAGAGTACCTTGAGATATTGTCTTCCATATTCTGTTCCATTCAACTGCCACTTTACCTGTTTTGCGACATCATATCTACTACGCTCACATAGCATAATTAGAAATGTGTGTTCCCCTTATAAACACTCCATGCATGTATGATCAGACTTTCCCAGTATCTTTCACGATACAAACAATAGAAACACCAAAAATATGTGTATTTGTGTCAGTTTATCATGAATGTGTGTGTCTGTGTCTGCCTAAATAAGATGTGTGACTTGGCTAATCTCTGTCACCTTCCAATTGATATGTGTTAGGTGCTTAAAAAGGAAAAACAATTTTTTCTGTCTAGCAATAGAATGCCACACAAACACAAGGCAGATATCAATAAAAGTGACGTCCGACAACCAGAATAAGATTTGGGTCCTTTGGGTGCATAACATGTAATATTGTGATGAACTGCAAATACGAAGTAATAATCTCCTGTTCCCAATTTGACAAATGAGAAAGCAGTGTTAAAGGACTTTGGTTGATCGCTTTGATGAGATGCAATGATTGGATGATATCGTGTTCAAGGCAGGGCTCAGGAGATATTTGACTTGGTATCTATCAGCAAAATCTATACAAAATATGTCTGAAGAAAAGAAGATATCATAAAGCAGCTAACACTATATTCAGTTCCTCTTTCTGTAGCAACTTTACATAGTTGGATTCCCAACACACTTCACATTTAGATACCCTGTTATATGTACTGACAAACTTATAACACTTAACTTTGAAGTTACAAAAAGCAACAAGCTGTTTAGAGTAAATCAAACATGCAGGCCTCTGGATGATGGCAATGAATATCTTAAAAGTGAAACAAGCTACACTTGTACTACTGTTCTTCTACTCAGGCAACATATGTATTTGTGCTGGATTGACAGAAATGAAAATTTTAGGATTAGAAGAACGGGGCTGCCAACATTCACACTTCAAAATCAGGCAGATTCTGAAGAGATAAATAGCTGAGTGTTACACTTATCTCAATAGGCATATATAATTCCCTAATTGGGGACATTTTTATGTTCTTTGGTATGGACATGACGAAGAAATGAATTCTTCAGAGTGCCTCCTGCAGAATCAGGGAGACTTAGGACGTCTGGAATGTGAAGCTGAGCAGGGGTGGATCCAGGAATTCCGTAAAGGGGGGGGGGGGGGGGGGGGGGCAATGAACCCCCGCCTGGATCTGCCACTGCCGAGGATTATGCTAGGATATCCACCATGTACTTAGTTTCCTGGGAATAGAGTTGTATGTAGTATGCTCTTCTCTCCGAGAGTTGGCCCCCATAGCAACGATCAGCAGAATTCCTCACTACCCGACAGCTCACTGCAGACATTGAGGGGGAAAAAAACACACAGAAAACTTGCAGGATAATCAATCAGCGTTATGCAACAAGGAACAACAGGGTGTGTCCACCGACTAGTTCGTATCTAGCAAGTAAATGATACCCTTCAATGGAGATATGTATGAAAGCACATTTTGTTTTATAGGAAATGGGAGAAGCATATTAAACATTTTGATGCACATGTTCTTTACTACACAACCAATACCAATAATAAGAATGCCACTGCTACAAACATTATCCCAGCCAGTTTAGTAGCTTTTGCTGTCATGATAACGCCAATAACAAAGTTAGGGGAAATGATATCATTTTCAATGGAAATGTGCACACATACAAATGGCAGGTAATGAAATGACATTTGATTTGATTGAGTTCATTTTCTCAAATGGCTGTAATGAGATAAGAGAGGAACAAACAGACAGACATCGCAAAAAAAACAGGATATTCCCACCTCCTTTCCAGGCGGAGGCATAGAAAGAATGGTGAGGGAGATCTGATTCTGGAATAAAGTTGATAACGTGACTCTGACATGGACAATTCGGTAAAATTCAAATGATACAGACTTGAGCATATCAAGGGGGATGGATAAACCAAATTAAATTCAAAATTAAAAAGCTTGGGAGGAAGATACCCAACAAATACACAAACAGCACTCTGAGTAAACTGTAGCTGTATCAATGCTGGTACAGAGCCCTCTGGTAGAGCAGTGGCAACACTGAAGAGGCTACTCTAGATAAATAAGACCTTATTATTATTATTATTACATGGCAAATAGGCCATGGTAGTGAGTCCCTTCCTACCTCGCTTCAAAGTCCTGCTCAAGGTGTTCTAACAGCTCTGGCGCCCTCTCCAGCATGAGTGTGTAGAGCTGGTCCAGGTACTGCTTCTGTCTGCTAGACTCCTCTAGCTCCTCCTGTAGGACATGGAGGATCTCATCCTGGGGACAGAGAGAAACAGGGTGAGAGATCAAAGAGACAGAAAGGAGATATAAAACAATAAGGGTGAGAGATAAAAGAGACAGAAAGGAGATATAAAACAATGAGGGTGAGAGATAAAAGAGACAGAAAAGAGAGAAAGAGTAGGAGAGAGGTAAAATAGACAGAAAGGAGATATAAAACAATGAGGGTGAGAGATAAAAGAGACAGAAAAGAGAGAAAGAGTAGGAGAGAGATAAAATAGACAGAAAGGAGATATAAAACAATGAGGGGGAGAGATAAAAGAGACAGAAAGGAGATATAAAACAATGAGGGTGAGAGATAAAAGAGACAGAAAGGAGATAAAACAATGAGGGTGAGAGATAAAAGAGACAGAAAAGAGAGAAAGAGTAGGAGAGAGATAAAATAGACAGAAAGGAGATATAAAACAATGAGGGTGAGAGATAAAAGAGACAGAAAGGAGATATAAAACAATAAGGGTGAGAGATAAAAGAGACAGAAAGGAGATATAAAACAATAAGGGAGAGAGATAAAATAGACAGAAAGGAGATATAAAACAATGAGGGTGAGAGATAAAAGAGACAGAAAAGAGAGAAAGAGTAGGAGAGAGATAAAATAGAGAGAAAGGAGATATAAAACAATGAGGGTGAGAGATAAAAGAGACAGAAAGGAGATATAAAACAATAAGGGTGAGAGATAAAAGAGACAGAAAGGAGATATAAAACAATAAGGGAGAGAGATAAAATAGACAGAAAGGAGATATAAAACAATGAGGGTGAGAGATAAAAGAGACAGAAAAGAGAGAAAGAGTAGGAGAGAGATAAAATAGACAGAAAGGAGATATAAAACAATGAGGGTGAGAGATAAAAGAGACAGAAAGGAGATATAAAACAATGAGGGTGAGAGATAAAAGAGACAGAAAGGAGATAAAACAATGAGGGTGAGAGATAAAAGAGACAGAAAAGAGAGAAAGAGTAGGAGAGAGATAAAATAGACAGAAAGGAGATATAAAACAATGAGGGTGAGAGATAAAAGAGACAGAAAGGAGATATAAAACAATAAGGGTGAGAGATAAAAGAGACAGAAAGGAGATATAAAACAATAAGGGAGAGAGATAAAATAGACAGAAAGGAGATATAAAACAATGAGGGTGAGAGATAAAAGAGACAGAAAGGAGATATAAAACAATGAGGGTGAGAGATAAAAGAGACAGAAAGGAGATATAAAACAATAAGGGAGAGAGATAAAATAGACAGAAAGGAGATATAAAACAATGAGGGTGAGAGATAAAAGAGACAGAAAGGAGATATAAAACAATGAGGGTGAGAGATAAAAGAGACAGAAAAGAGAGAAAGAGTAGGAGAGAGATAAAATAGACAGAAAGGAGATATAAAACAATGAGGGTGAGAGAGAAAGAGTAGGAGAAAGATAAAAGACAGAAAGGAGATAGAAAACAATGAGGGTGAGAGATAAAAGAGACAGAAAGGAGATAGAAAACAATGAGGGTAAGAGATAAAAGAGACAGAAAGGAGATATAACACAATGAGGGTGAGAGATAAAAGAGACAGAAAGGAGATATAAAACAATGAGGGTGAGAGATAAGAGAGATAGAAAGGAGATAGAAAACAATGAGGGTGAGAGATAAAAGAGACAGAAAGGAGATATAAAACAATGAGGGTGAGAGATAAAAGAGACAGAAAGGAGATATAAAACAATGAGGGTGAGAGATAAAAGAGACAGAAAGGAGATAGAAAACAATGAGGGTGAGAGAATGTGAAGAGAGATATATATTAAGAGAGAGAGACGAGAACAAGAGAATTAGAATGAGTGAAAGAGGTAGTATGAGTGGAAAGAGAGAAAGAGATGAATATATTGCTAGTCCAACATATTGTGGGGAGGAGATGACTTACGGTAACTATAGTAATTATTGAAATGAAAAGATTGCAGATGAAATATATGCAAAAACTAAACAAGCAAACAAATCTGCACAATTGACTCCTGTCAGCTTTGAATTACTATTTCTTGGGCTTGTATTTGGTGTTAGTGATAGCAACAAGGGACTGTTGTCATGTACTAAGTGGTTTTTTTTTAAATAAATTGTTGAATTTTTATGTACCAATCAAATGCTGACCATTTGCACAGTGACAGTGGCTGTTTATGCAGCAAAACTGTGTTGCATCGGAAATATAAAGAATACCCAGCAATTTGGAGGATTGCCCATTTCCTTTGATATTTCACACTGTCAAGACGTCACGTACACTGAAAGACCACACAACAAGACTACGGACTCATCTGTGTCACAGCTACATTCTGTCATCTGTATCATTTACCATCCCATTCCACTTCCAAGATGCTGGCCACACTTGGTGATAAAGCATTTTCATCTGCTGTTCCCAAACTGTGGAATCAACTACCCAAAACTCCCATTAACCAGCAATCCCTCATCACCATAAAAAAAACCAACAACAAATAAAAACAAACAAACATCTAAAAACTCACGTTTCATGAATAATCCCTTTGCAAAGCGCAAATGACCATGTATGTACATGCACTATGTAAATATATTGTTGTTATCATTATTATTATCACCATGCAAAGCTGAACCACTGATGGAAAAAGACGATAAGGAGCAGTAGTAGAAACGAAGGTGTGCATCAGAGACCTTGCCGACAGGGAAATAAGAAAACATAAATCATCACACATAAGCTGTAGAAACTTCTTACTTTCTCAGCAGGTTTGAGCACCTCCCATAAAGGAGTGTCATTGTCTGCATTGGCGATGAGGTCAACCGCCTTGACCTTTGCATTGAGGTTGAGGTCAATGACCTTCTGCTTGCTCTGGATTTGGTCCTTCTCCTGAGAGAGTGTGGTAATCTCTGCATTCTGTAAAATGCAACAAAAATGAATTTACATATGTATCAGTAGAGAGCCAGTAGTATTTACAGACATGTAGCATACAATGTGTCAACACACTTGCCCTTTTCACATGGCCGCTTGGTCTCAACTCGGCTCTGCACAGGCATGACTCAGGGTGAGGTTTAATTCACTGATGTGAACGCCTCCCTCTGCATTTAGGGAGGACAGGTTCTAACTTGGCATTTGACCAAGTGTTCATGGGAAATTGTTAGATAACAGACTGGAATTAAGGCAGGGCTTTGTTCACAGCAGCAGCAAATTGGTAGGCTGGCCTTGGAATCAAGTTTGGGTTTACTCGCCAATAGCTGTCACAAATATGCTTTCAAAATGTTTTTTTGTTTTCAAATATCAAATCCACAATCTCAGATCACATCAGGGTGCAGTTTGTAAGCACGTCAGAAAGAAGCTATTCACACTGACTGAATAGTATGCAAATATGTGTAGAATTCCCGTCTGGTTGTTAATTACCTTTTGGGCGAGGGCAGCCTCCAGTTTCTTTAGCTTCTGGTCTTGTTGCCATACTTTTGCCTGTAGGTGAAAATTTAAAAAAAAATCATTTTGATATTAAAAGATGTAAAATGCATAGTGACAGTTCATGAAGACGATGAAAATATGAAATGTGTGAATAATGATGACAAGGTCTCATGTGCACTTTGTTTGTCCTTAAAATCACATTTTCCATCCTTTTCACATGTCTATATTTCCAATTTTTAAAATCATTTTCTCTATATTTCTGTCCTTGCATTGCTGTGCCTATTTATTAACCTTTCTTGATAAATAACTACTTTTTTTTCTTCCTTCTCATAGCCACTATCTCTTTTTTGACATTTTTGTCTGCATGTTACTTTGTCCTTTAACATTCTATCTACAGTAGTGCTTTCTGTTTTGTTTTACTTTTTTTCAGTGTCCTACTGTAAATGTGGAAGCAGTGTGAAAATTTTCACAAGCTTTGTGCTTGCCTCAACTACGGGCAAAATTACAATCAAGAAAGTAATTTGGGATACGCCAAATTTTGTATACAAAAAGAAAACTTACTCTCAATGTGAAATCATACTAGAGCTGCAAGTAAATTCAGAGATTGGCTCACCAATAGAAAATGCATACGTGTGTAAAAAGATGAGAGAGATAAAGAAAAATATGGGATGTAAAGGGAAGTGAAATTGATGGCAGCTGACCTCCAACCTCTCCTTGTCTCCCTGTAGTCTACTGATGGCCTGGTTTGATTGGTTGACATTCCCCTCATGGGCCATCCTTAGCTCCTCTGATATGGCTTGATTCCTGGCTTCAAGTGCTTCAATCTGTCCAAAAATACAAGGACACACAAACAAACACAAAAGATTTGTATCAAACACTTGTGATACACATCTCAGGTAACAACAACAACAACAACAACAACAACAACAACAACAAAATTCCCTCCACTTGCCAGAATGGTCAATATAGCAAAGTCTTTCTACTTTTAGCAGACAGGCGCCCATTTATTTCACTTGCCAGACAGCAAGTTCTAGTAGCCCAGGGAAAGTGAGCTGGTAGGTTTGCAGCTGTAGAATAAAGATTAAACTGTTTAATGCATATGTTACATTGACATCTACAGTGTACTGGAAGTGAAAAACTATCAAATTGTGATAGGTTTGGCAAATTTCATTGAATTTGACTGAAATGAAAACATGACATATTTGCTCATAATTTCATTTCAAGACAACCCTTATTCTGTGAATGCACAAACTTTTCAAGTCCCTTTCACTGTTTATGTATGTTCAGTCTAAAATGAAAAAGAAGTTTGTTGTTTGTGATTGTAGTGCATTTACCCAGCTGATCAAAACATTTTTGTCTCAAAGTTCCTTGCATGAGCCCACTAAAGCACCTAATTGCCATGGAAGCTTGGCCATCATGTCAAATGAGTTACATATTTTTCATCACCTCTATCATTCAAATTCATGAAATTCTTCCATCGAGATGTTTTCATTGCAACTGATTGACAAATTGCCCTACATCGACGTAAATAAGCACTGAATTGATCAGTGTTTTAGTAGTAGCCATGTTAACAAATCATGGGCGTACATGCTCGAGTATGTACGCCCCTGATTTTTTATCATGGTTACTACTAAAACACTGATCAATTCAGTGCTTATTTGTGTCGATGTAGGGCAATTTGTCAATCACTTGCAACCTCTATCATTCTCGACAAATTTTCTCACAGCACCGACACTAACCTTCTGATGTAGCTGCTGCATTGTCGTCTTTTGCTGAGACAGCTCCAAGACCTGATGCTGCAGGGGTCGTAATCTGAAAGTGAAAACGAAGATGTTTCCCTGACGTTAAATCAATTTAGGCATCAACCTTGATCCATTTCTACAACTTTCTGTCTTCAGCTTGGTACTTGTGTAATAATGATATGCCTCACAAAATTTCTGCAGAAAAAAAAAGACTCATGCAACAATAACTTTTCTTTTAGATAAATGCTAAATACAATGCCTGAATCAAGAGTTGATTCTAAAACTCATTCGTTTTTGTGACTCAAACATTCTGAAAGGTCAGGAATATTCAATACATATAGCTAAACTTCAAGCGAGCTAAGACATGAAGTGGTATGAAAGATATTTTACCCTGCATGTTTCTCTTCAACTGATGTAAGGTAAAGGTCAATGAAAAGAGATAAAAAACTACAAAGTAGTCTTGATAGTTCTAAAATAAGAGGAATATCCCTCTATGGAAAGTTATGGAGGGTGAACTTTGGGATGACCTCTCACCTCTGCACAGTCTCCGACAGTCGTTTGTTCTCCTGCCAGCACGCCTCGTAGTGCTCAGAGGCCGTGGCCAGCTGCATGGTCAGCCGGTCAACCTCCGTCCCCATGTGGTCACTGCTCCCTTCCCGCATCAGCACCAGCTGGGCCTTCCGGGAGCGGTTGAGCAGCGTGTTGACCTCCAGGATGCTTGAAGCCAGCACACTGTGACCGTTGACCTCCACCAGTCTGCGTATCAACACGGCAACATGAAATCATTCAAAAACTCTGACTGTCACACACATTAGGATAAGAAGAACCACACTCACACCAATCTAGCATTATCAAATGGCATTAAGTTTATTTTGTGTACTAACTTTGCCAGGTTGCCATTGGCCGGAAAAGTCTAAAAATACATGAATAAGACATACATCATACGTTAGCAGCAGTATTTTTCTACTCTAAAATTCTAAATTACTGAATGTCAATCAATTGAATATGAATGATATGCTATGTCACCTACTATGTAAACTGTCAACTTCAAGAAAGCTTCTTCACTTTTACTTTGACAATTCCTTCAGAAATGGTATGCTGAAATGGTATGATTTGACGTGATGGCTTTCAGAAGATAGTTATGTTGTTTCTAAATTATTGACCAAAGACATACCACTATGTGTACCAATCAATGTGAGAGATGTGAGGTGATGTAATCATTGCCTCTTCTAATTTTCCTGTTCTAAAATTCTAAATCAATATCAATATTTTGTTTGTCTAATTTTCTTGTATAAGCTGTTATTTTTGCATACAGATATTATTGCGAATGAGGATGTCACAGACATTTTCGCAAGATGTTGTTTTCATAAATTGACACCGAGGATATCATAAGTGCACTATTACCCTAGCGCATGGCAACATTTTCGTGTGTTGCGAAATTCACAGTCCAGCAGTGATTCACGAAATTTGCAAAAATAACGGCTTAATTACCATATTCTGTTTATCAATGTCAACTCAAATACGGGGTTGAATTTCACTTATTAACCCATTGAAGACGAGTCCCGAGAATACTCGGGCAGGTGTCTATGGGAAATGTGTGTTGCAGCAAAATCAGCCCGTCCTCAATGGGTTAAAGTAACTAACCTGTCTCCGACACGCATCACTCCAGCAGGCATGCAGCCCTGGATGTAGACCCCGCCCTTTGGGCCCCTCTCAGCCAGCTGGAAGTGGAAGCCCTGGGAGCCGGCATTGGCCTGGAGGGCCAGCAGAGAGAACTGCTGGTGGAGGGGCATTGAGTTGTAGAAGCTGGGCACGCCCCGCGGGGACATGGCCGCCTTCTTCTTAGCATCATCCACCTTGGGTAGAGAACGGGGGAGTGTGAGATAGTCACAAGATGAAACACCCAGACAGACAGACAGACAGACAGACACAGACAAACAAACAGGAAAGAAAGGATGCCAAGAAAAAGAAAGCAGAAAAATGAAAGCCGAGATATAGCTTTGGGGAATGGAATGGCAACAAATTCCAAGGGACTGCAAAATGCCATACTCTTATTTTCTTTATGTATATTTTGTTTTTTGTTTTTTGAATGCATCAACTATGGCCACGCTACAGATATTTCTCCAGGAATTGCAGAAATTAAGAGTTCGTAATGATACCAAGAGAAGAAAAGATGTGAATAGTACAAGATTGTGTGATAACAATGATCAATTAGATCACAACCAAAAAAATTACTTAATAAACAAATATTGTGATCATGAGGATCAGGCGTGATCCTCTTATCTACGAGGTACATCGACCACCTATCTGTTATAGTATGCTATTATCCCGATAATTGCCCTAACATCGAACAAAGAAACTTTTACACAGTAAGCCTACCTTACACCGCCCGTGTCCCCCAGGCCGCACGCACGTCCGCCCGTACGCACGTAACCAGTCACCCGCCATGACTCTTCCTCCAGTTCCACACAACCAGGTCACCCGCAAACGGGACACACAGTCAAGTCGCGCCGCGAGGCGAGGGGAAGGAGGGGGGGACACAGATAGGTGGTCGATGTACCTCGTAGATAAGAGGATCACGCCTGATCCTCATGATCTACATCAGTACATCTGACCACCTATCTGTTATAGTATGCTAGACCGACACGGACTAACAAGGGAGGCTTGGCTGTAAGGCGGTGTAATCAACGGGACTTCGCCGCTGACAAAAGGGCAGCCCTAGAGAAGGAGGGCACAGCAGCGGGAACGTCCCGCAGATAGAAAGAAATGAAAGAATTGGGAGAACGCCAATAGGCTGCTCTTTGGATCTCCTCAACCGACACTCCTGCAAATAAGGCCCAGGAGGCGCTGATCCCGCGAGTGTCATGAGCGCGAGGCGCTACCCCCGGGGAGAGAGCCTCTGAGCCAGCCGCTTTGATAGCGGCAACAATCCACTTCGATATGGTGTCTTTAGAGGCAGCAGAGAAGGGCTCCTTAGTCACTACAAAGAGTTGATCCCCGGAGCGTCGGTCCTTGGTACGGGCGCAGTAATATTTCAGGGCCCGTACCGGACACCAGACTTTGTCCTCTGCGACAGAGGAATGAGCGGCCAGAGGTTGGATGAAGATCTCAACCGGACTGGAGGCTGCTGTCTGATTTTTGGCCACATACGAAGGGCTAGGGATTAGCCTCACACCAGCCCGTTCCCACCGTATGTGGCCCTGCAGGGTAGACAAAGCATGCAGCGCACTACGGCGCTGCCCAGATGCGATAGCCAAGAGAAAAACCGTTTTGATGGTTAAATCCCTAAGGGAGGCTTCGGCCAAGGGTTCGAAAGGCGACCTGGCAAGCGCCTCTAGCACCCGGGGAAGGCTCCAGGAAGGGAGCAATCTCCTCGTCGGGGGGCGTTCCAAGAAAAAGGCGCGAAGTAAGCCTGAGAGGGCGGGGGCAGTGGATATAGTGGACCCATCCTCGAAGCCAGTATGCACTGCCGCGATGGCGGAGCGATACCCCCTAATGGTAGAGATGGTTAAGCCTCTGTCAAAGAGGGAAACCAAAAAGTCCGCCACATCTCTTAGAGGGGCTGAACGGGGATCCACCCCGTGAGATTGGCACCAGGAATAGTATCCAGCCAAACGGGAATTGTAAGCCTCCCGGGTGGATTCTCTCCGGCTGCGGGCAACGAGTGAAGCAACTCGTTCTGACAAGCCCGCCTGAGTACCGGATTCCCTGATAAGGGCCAGGCAATCAGGTGGAGAGAGCTCGGTCGGGGATGTAGAGCTCCCGACACCGGCTGCGCTATTAGATCTGGGCGAGCTGGAAGGAGCCTTGGGCTCCCCACCAGTAGGTTTGTGAGCTCTAGGAACCAAGACCTCCTTGGCCACCAGGGGGCTATAAGGAGGATGGTAGCCTGGTCCCGCCTGATCTTGCGCAGGACGCGGGGAATGAGGGGGAAGGGTGGGAACGCATAGCCTCTGAATCCCTTCCACTGGAAGGAGAAGGCGTCCAGCCGCCAGGCTGCGGGGTCCTGCACTCTCGTGCAGTACCTGGGTAGCTGAGCATTCAGCTCCGAGGCGAAGAGATCCACCTCCAGTGGTGGCATCTGATTCACCAGTCGGCTCATGATATGCGGGTCGAGTCTCCACTCGGAGGGGAGGACCCGGCCTCGGGACAGGAAGTCCGCAATGAGGTTGTCCCTGCCCGGTATATACGAGGCCATGGGAAAAATCCCCCTGCGCCTGCACCATCTCCACAGTGTGGTAGCGAGGGCGTTCAAGCGTGGGGAATGCGTGCCGCCCTGCTTGTTGATGTATGCCGCCACTGTGACATTGTCTGTGCGGATCAACACAGTCTGGTTTTGGAGTAGAGGTAAGAAGTGGTGGAGGCTCAGGATAACCGCTTGAAACTCCAGCACATTGATGTGGGGGAGGGTAGCCGAAAGGCACCAGTCCCCATAGGCATGGAGCCCCTGACAGTGACCGCCCCAACCCTTGTGGGATGCATCGGTAGTCACTGTGAGCGAGGGATGGGGGGGCTGCAGAGGGCTGCCCCTGCTCAGAAACTCCGGGCAACACCATCGCCTGAATAACAGGCGGGTGGCCGGGGGCAGGGGAACCATTTTCGTCAAGGGGTCCCGAGACGGATGGAAATGACTGAGCAGATGGATCTGCAGGGGGCGCATGTGCAGTCGACAGTCCGGCAGCACATCGACCAGGCTCGCCAGATATCCTAGGAACTGAAGGAAGGATCTGGCAGGGACTCGTCGCTGCCGTCTGAAACGGCGGGCGGCGGATATGATCGTAGACACCCGAGCTGGGCTGGGGCGCGCCAGCTGACGGGGGATGTCTATCACTGCACCCAGGAAGGTTGGGCGTTGTGTGGGCACGAGCTCCGACTTCTCCCAATTTATGAGAAACCCGAGAGACTGTACTGTTCTCAGCAGAAATGACAACTGGTGAGAGAGCAGGGTCTGGGAGCTGGCTGCTAACAGCCAATCGTCGAGGTAGCAAAATATCCTCAGACCCTGTTGCCTGAGGAAGGCTGCTACACACGCGACGAGCCTGGTGAATAGGCGTGGTGCGGGTTTCAGGCCGAAAGGCAGGGCGCGGAAGCGGAACACGTTCCCCTCGAAGGAGAAACCCAGCAGGTCCCTGGATGCTGGTGCTATCGGGACGTGGAGGTAAGCATCCTTGAGATCTATGGACACTGTCCAATCTCCCGGTCTGAGGCAAGGGAGTATGGACGCCAATGTCTCCATTCGAAAATGTTCCGTACGGATGTGCCTGTTTATTCTCTTGAGGTTGAGAATGAGGCGAAAGCTCCCCGAGCGCTTGGGAACCAGAAAGGTAGGGGAAAGGGATAACCGCAGGTGGTCGCGGATCCGTTCCACTGCCCCCTTCGCTAAGAGGGCGGCGATCTCGGCCGCCATGCCTCTGTGTCTGAGGGGAGGCAAGCGAGGGGGGGAAAGATGGATGACGCCTCCGGGTAAGGGAGTGGCGAGCTCGATGGAGAAGCCACCGCCTACAACGGAGAGCACGAAGGCGTCGTCCGTAATGGCCGCCCAGGCCGGCTGGAAGGCCTGAAGGCGGCCGCCCACCCCGGCTGGGGGGGCCTGAAGCGCTCGGGGCAAGGAGTCAAAAGCCGCCGCGGCCCCTGGCGGCCGGGCGGGTTGATCCTCGCTGTCTGTCTCTACCCCTGTGACTGCGGCGCCCGCGGCCGGAGCGGCGGGGCGGCTTAGGGGGAGGCAAGGTGACCGTTACGCGGGGGGGTCCCGCCGAGGGGCGAGCGGCCCCGCGGGGTCGGGGGGCTCGTGGTTGGACGGATCTGAGCTGCGTGGCCAATTCACGGGCCTGTTGGCACCTAGCTAACTCATCCCTGATCCGAGGGGCAAACTGACCTGAGAACAGAAAGGGGCCCTCGCAGGGCATGTCAGCGGTCAGCTGAACCCGCTGTCTAGCTGAAAAACCCAGTGCTTCTAGAGCCAGGTTCCTGCGATGACGAGTCGTGTACAAGGCTGCACGGGTAGACTGTTTCCACAGTTGTTCCGAGATAGACATAAGCAGTGCGTCGAGCAACTGCCTGTCTTCTGGAGAGACCCGCAGGTCGTCTGCTTGTACGGCCAAATTGGTCAGAGCACCCGCGTACGCTGCCAGACGCATCGTGGATCTGGCCAAGATGGACATATGCGTCCACCTCTTGTCTTCCTCAAGAAAGGAGCGTCTGCGTAGGGGGTTGACCTTCCCCACGTAATCGCCTAGAGCAAGCAGCTCGGGGGATAGCGTCTCTGGGGACAGAAAACGGGCCATGTCGCCCGGTTGCCACCCCTGGGGGACGGTTCACGAGCGATGCGCCCGTACTCATCCTTGAAGTCGGCTGTGAGTGGAATGCCGGGATGAGTACCCGATCCCCCCCGGAAGAGTCGGGACGCCTGGGGCTGTTGCTCCGCAGGGTCCGGGCGGACCGTATAAAACTCTTCCAGGTAGCGGAGGAGCAAGGCTTCCGCCTCCTCACTGAGGTGTTTCAAACCAGGCGGGGCCTCGGTCCCAATCAGGGAGGGCGCCGCCGATGAGGTGGACATAGACTCCCACTCTGAAGAGGGGTCAGACTCTGAGGCAGGTACCCCGAGTTGATCAGAGAGGGGTGGGAAAGGGGGAGGCGCTAGTGCTGGGGAGAAAGTCTCCGCTGGCAGTGCGCTATCGTCCAACAAGGAACGGGCCGTCAGGCCCGAGGCAGGGCGTGGGATAGGGGGCGGTAAGAGCAGACCACCAGTAGAGGTAGCTACCGCAGCCTGACTGACAGCGGCCGGGGCCGGGCGATGCAGTCGAAGGCTCTCTGCCTGAGAGGGGAAAGTTTCCTCCCCGGGCGGAGCCCCTAGTGCCGCGGGAGCACGGCTCGTGCCGGCTAAGAGCTCCCCGCGTGGCGGCAGTGGGGCCATGGGCACTGAAGAAGCAGCGGTCGATTCGGCCGGAAGGCCGGGGAGCGACCAGCCTCGGCTCTCTGCGAAGCGGCTGAACACCTCAAAGAGTTCAGCTTCACTAGGCTGAGCCTTAGGAGCCTTCTTCTTCTTTTTGCCCGAGGTTTTGGACTTCTTGGAAGAGGGAGAGGCAGAAGGGGCCGTGGAAGGCCTTTTCTTAGCCTTCTTCTTCCTCTTCAGAGTCCCAAGGGACGAGCTTAAGGGCTGTCCGGCCGGTGGGGTGCCGGTCGAGGACGCCGCCGAAAGCTGCCAGTCCCGAGCGGGAGGCTCAACCGGCGCCGCCCGAGCGGGCGGGCCGGGGAGGGTCCCAGTGGTGGTAGGTGCCGGCTTGCTAGGAGCGCGGGCAGTTACCAACCTAGGGCCATGCACCCTGGGGTGCTGGCCGAGTCGGAGGGAGGAGGGGGCCCGCGTGGTGGGCAGCCGGGGCGGACCCGCAGCTGGCGCACCACCGCTCCCGAACCCCGCCGCCGCCGGCCTGAGAGAGCCGGGTGGTGGGGAACGGGCGGGGCCGAGGCTGGACGCCGCTGCAGCCGCAGGGCTGCGAGCAGGCGGGGTGGGGGCGGCTCGCATGAGCGAAGGCGCTCGTGGCGGCACCCCACCGCTCTCTGTCACCATGGGCCGGCTAGGGCCGGGGGACGAGAGGCCAGCCAAACTCCGGTCAGGTCGCCAAGGACGACCACCCTCCTCCCCCGAATCACTTCCCTCAGAAGCGAGAATCTCAAGGGGCGGATCGGCGGAGCCGGATCCGAGCCCCTCCGGTTCAGGGACCGGCAAAGAGACTCCCTCCGCGAGGGGGTTCCGAGCAGAAAGCTCTGAGTCCGTCGGCCGTGCGGCCCCGGACGGAACCAGGGCCGGAGCCCTAAGTATGGGGGGGTGGGAGGATAGCCAAGCCTCCAACGTGGCCCACAAGGGGTCTGACCAAGTGGAGCACGTGGGACAGGGACTAGATCGGGTGCACGTGCGATGCAAAGCGCAAACTGGATGTGCGTCCCAATCTGGAATGGCCCGGCGACAAGAAGTGCATCTAAGAGTCATCCTGTATAAAAGAGAAGAGGACTCAGTTAGCAACAACATAAAGAAAATGTAGACATGAATAAACATACCAGTATCTTTACAAGAAAGTGTATGTTAACACAAGGGACTCAAAAACCAAGTCAAAGTAGGCTTAAAAGCGTACAAGACAAGGGGCGGGAATTGGGCCGAGCTGGGCCGACAAAATTATCGTTGAAGGCTCAGCATAAAATACCCAAGAGACAGTAAACAAACATGAAACATGTGCGAAAAGGGTGAGAAAAACACCCAATCGAAATATAAAAGAAGCCCCAGAGGCGCGCCATAGGCGTGGGCCACCTCAATAAAGGCCTAAGGGGGGCACGACACACATGAAACATGCACGGAACCGAGTCTGGGGACGAAAACCCAAAGACAAGGTGCAATTAAGTCCCAAAGGGCTAGCCATAAGGTCTACAAACCATAATAAGGACCCTAATGGCGTGCCATACGACTACAAGTTGAGTAAATATGGCCAAAGGGCTTGCCATAGGTCAACGATCGGTAAAAATGACGCTAATGGCGTGCCATAGCCCAAGCATGGCGAAGACGGCCACCCACGGCCAGCCATAGGCTAACTACGGTAACGAGATACTAACTCACGGCGTAGAGCCTACGAAGAAACCTCGATGTTTCTAACACCTTCAAAAAGGTCAAAAAACACCAAAAAACTCCCGAGAAGGTATAAAAGCATGAACGGGAGGAGGAAAAAACATAAAAGGAACGACAAAAAGCCGAACCGAGGTAGGCTAAGACGAGAAAGGGGGAAAAAACCCGCCAGTGCGTGGCGAGAAGCGAGGCACGGTGCACACACCATACAAACGTATGGGGCAGCGCGAAACAAAACCGCGGAGGTTTGGATCGAAATAAAATTCACGATTTCGCCCCTTTCTCGGTAACAAATGATGACAAAAACGATCTACAAATGTGATACAACAATCAAGGAGCAAAAATAAGGAAAGATATTGCCTGATTGCTGGGGGATCCCGCTGATGCAGTCGGGTTATCACGAGAGATCGAAAACACGTCTAAACGCGATGGTGGGCGAACAGGGAAGAGGAAGAGTCATGGCGGGTGACTGGTTACGTGCGTACGGGCGGACGTGCGTGCGGCCTGGGGGACACGGGCGGTGTAAGGTAGGCTTACTGTGTAAAAGTTTCTTTGTTCGATGTTAGGGCAATTATCGGGATAATAGCATACTATAACAGATAGGTGGTCAGATGTACTGATGTAGATAAAGTTTGTCTTGTCACCAATATCCTCACACTATACAAGGACAAATCTTTCTCTTTGCAACTATTTATAATGAAATGAATTATGACTATCATTCATAACTGTTGAAAGATCCTCATTATATGTGTTCATTGTCTGACCCATCCTGTCCATACCTTCTGTGCTTGCAGCTGGTAATCTGCTACAGCCGTTTCCATGCTAGCCAGGAGAGAGCTGTGGTCATACTGTGCCTTGAGAAGTGCAACCTCTGCCAGAGTCAGGTCGTATCCAGTTGATGCACTGCACAGAAGAACCAATGACACCGAAATGAGAAACTCTGACACAGATTCAAACTTGTATACAACCCATACCTGTACCATTCACTGGTGACTTTAACATGTCAATGTCAATATTGAAAAAGTTTGTGCATGACAGATGTTCATCCCCATTAAAAGTGAGCTATTCTTTGAAACTTTGATAGTACAGTGCACTCCCGTTATAATGAACACGGTTATAATGAAACTCTTGTTACAACAAAGTAAAAATTTAGGTCCAAAAATTATCTACATATCTTTATATACACGTTTCATAGTTTGGCTATAATGAAAATTCAGTGTAACAAAAGAAAAAATGCTGGTCCTTACGATTTCATTAAACCAGGAGTTGCCAAAATCAACCTGCGTATATGAATTTTAAGAAGGCAAGCTTGAAGTCATTTTTCTGCTTGCATCAGAACACATTTTACAATTGTCTTGTTGAGGACATCTTGTTGTGTCATGTGAATTATTAACATCAATCTTAGTTTACACATTTACTAGTTGAGTTTTTGTTCTGAGTGAAAAGATATGGGGATATGGGAACGTCTTCAAGACCTCCTCCCAGCTCTTTTTGGATGTATACACTGTACAGTGTTTATGATGACCATGATTTCTCAAAGAATAGGGAAGGGGAAGGGGGGGGGGGGGGGACCTAGCCGTACCTGTCTCCGAGACCCCCACCAAGCTCCTCAATCTCTTGTCTCATCTCTTCCACCTCCCTCTGTCTCTCATCCACAGCCACACTGGCCGCCTCCAGCGCTGCCAGCAGCTCAGTCAGCTGGGCTGGTAGGGAGTCTGTAACGGTGCAAAGTCAGGCGTAAGATTACAGACATTCTTTTCACACTTTTTTGTCATTTTGTTGCACTGTAAATACATGTACAATCAACAGATAAAATGCAAGCAATTATTTACAGGGCTCGACACTAACATTTCTCTCTTGTTCACATCACTAATATATATTGAGTTTGGAATTTTGGTGGCCCAAAAAGAAACGTAGTGGCTCAAAATAAAAGGAAATTTGAAATTTCATTTCAAATTTCAGTTGCCCCATCAGGCCACCAAAAGATAACCTTTTGGGAAATTTGGTGGCCACACATTAATTTTCATTGGCCCCGGACCCGGATTTACACAAGACACCAACAAAAAATCAAAGCCTTACCTGTGACTGGGCAAGAGGCCAACCTCTGCTCCAGGGTCTGTAACCTGGCATCTATATTCTTCTGGCTGTATGAGTTCCCCAGATCAACGAGGGCATCTTGCAGCGCCCTCAACTTGAATAAGTGGAGAGGAGGAGTTTATCATAAGATTTCAAGTTGTTCAAAAACAAACAGAAAAATAGCAGCTACCATAAAGTGTTTTCTTTTTCATCTAATTCAGGATTTGAGTAAAAAAGAAAGGGCTGAACTTTGTGGATCTGCCAGAATCTTTGTCAGAGGCAAAATGACAATAACATAGAAAAGTAGCCATACATATACATAAAAAAAATGTGTAGACTGCAGATATAACAGCATAACATACACTATAACAGAGGAGCTAGGGACACAGAACAAAGATGAGAAAATTGTCCAGTTGGGTGTCAAAAGCAGGGAGTCATTCAGGCATAAAAGGGGGATTATAGCAATGGAGTGACAGGCACAAAGGAAGGGTAATGTCAGGCCAGTGACGATCCCTAAACTCAAGGGTGGACGACCTGTAAAGGATAAAGATTTGAACTTTCCACCAATAATTTTCATAAAACCACTGCAGGAGTGTGGGTTAAAATCTAGACTCTAGTAACTATATTCCACTGTGCATATCTGCAGTGTACATACCTCCTTATTCTTTTCTTCCAGTTCTTTTGAGATATCATGGGTCTCCGAGTTGTAGACTTCATTATTAACCTGGGGAAAAAAAGAAGGCATAAAATTCTTGTCAAAGCTGAAGTTCTGACAAATTTTGACAAATTACAATAGGGAGTATTAGTAGTCATGTTAACCCTAAAAAGACTGGGCTATTTTGGCAGCTCGAAAGACTGGGGGGGGGGGGGGCCTCAAGGGCCCCCCCTTAAGATCTCGGCCGTCGATCGCGCGATCGCCGCGGAACTTTGCACAATGGTAGTGTGCGATGTAATCTACAAGATCGTGTTTTTAAATTTTCCAAAATAGTCTTCTTTTATCTTATTTTGATTAATTATGATAATTTATGCAAGAAATCAGAATCTTTCATCTAAATCAGTAAATAAAGCTCCAAAAGTGCTCATTTTTGGTATAATTATTCTTTGTGGCATTCTTAGCAAATGTACTTGAAAAAAAATTCGGTATCAAAATTAATTTCTTATTCATTTTATTGTTTCATGAATTTCTTATGTATTTCTCTGTTTTTTCGACCTTTTGTTTTTGTTGTTTTTTGTAACAAAATTTGTCACAGACACTTTTTGAAGCATAATACTCCTAAAACAAACTAATTTTAGACATTGAGAGTAAAAATAAGCATATTTATATGAACCATGTGAAAAAACTCAATTTGCATTGACTTTGTACACAAAATCACATTTTTTAGCCATTTCTGGCCTCACGTGCATGTACAAAAAGTCATGTAACTTCAGAACCGTACCCCCAGGCGTCACAAATTTGGTGTCAAAATGTGCGGGAAACTCAAAAGAAAAAAGTCATGGAGCATCGCAGCGAGAGCATTGCGTGTTGCAGAGTAATCGTGCGAAATGTCGAGGGGGGGGGGCCTCCCCCCAGTGCAGTTAGGGTTAAACCAGACAGACATTTGTAAACTTTATCATAGAATATGTAAATCTTATCAACAATTTGAATTCTTCAGACTGACAATACAAATCTGAAAGAACAGTTTAACATTTATGGTAAGACCTTGACAGAACAGCAGCATGTGCAGTTTACAATGTTTTTACTTTTTGCATTCCACATAATATATATCCACAGGTTAATTCTCTAACACTAAAAAAATAATCCACATTAGTTCAATGGGACAGGCTGCAATTATTCCAGAGCATTTTTTTTTTGCATTACACATCAATTTATCTCTTGATAATATGCAGGTTGGAAATGGTGAAACAGACACCACAACAGTTCTGGGGTGTAACACTAATCCCCATTATTATCCATACAGAGGATTTTTAGAGCCCAAATACAAGTGTTATTTTGTTGACGCACCTCATAACCTCCGACCCACATAGAAGGTTTGTTGTACTCGACCAATAATTTTGGCCGAGGCGACCAATATTTAAAATATTGGAGGGCAAGAGGGGATTCCCCAAAGTTTTTTATAAACTGCACCGTGATTGGTTGAGATATATACGAGATGACCTGAAATATGAAGTAAAAACGTCTGTGATTGGTCAATCATGAATTAACTAGAATATCGTTTCTTCTAAAATTCTGTGTTTATACAAACAAATTTCATATATCAATTAGTTGAAATTGTTTTTTACACAATTTTTCAAAATATCACTTTCATAACAGGAAGTTAAATTTAGGTTTGATGAAAACAAGTTGCATTTTTTTTTTGTGCATGCAGGCGCAAGGCGACGATTGATCTGCAGCTCTGCATGCTCAGCGTTACTGCACTGCTAGATAGCCCGCGCGCGATATAATGTAGCCGGCCGGCCGCCGCCGCTGCGCTTGCATTTGCATGCGCGATATGCATATT
This sequence comes from Diadema antillarum, assembly GCF_040938485.1. Taxonomy (NCBI): domain Eukaryota; kingdom Metazoa; phylum Echinodermata; class Echinoidea; order Diadematoida; family Diadematidae; genus Diadema; species Diadema antillarum. Next base: position 1,518,744 of record NW_027271466.1, on the reverse strand, counting down.
ACAGTTACTGTACATTTACGTACGTGTACGTGTGTACAAGTACGTTATATACAGCACAGTAGGACTAGTTGTGGTAGTAGTAATTCGATCTTTCACGATCTACGGTAGATGTGACGTGAATTGTTTCTCGGATCTCGGATACAAATACATCTAATTCTGGTCTAAATTAGCTAGATATCGGTCTAACAGTAACATGACGGCTACCTTGGATAATAGATCACTGTTTTATCAGAGACTGAAGTGGATTAACTTGCACTGAAGAGTGTACCGGTACATGTACCATACCCCATGTCAGGATCACTACACAGTAGGAACAGCACTCGGAGTCGGAGACAGAAAGGGTAGGCCTAAGTAAAAACATTCTTTGCTAAAATCCTCTGTAGGATAATAATGATGATATTGAATGTCCTATTTTCGATTAATACAAGGAAATATTGGACTCGCTAAGCAAAATATTGGACTCGTCTTCGACTCGTCCAATATTTGTGCATAGCTCGTCCAATATTTCCTTGTATTAATCTCAAGGCCATCCAATATCATATAATTATTTTTTTCGTTTGGGATGATGAAGACTTTCACAGCAATAACATGTTTATTCTATAGTGAAGGCAACAAAAGCTTAAGAATATAAATAACAAAGCCCCTCATATCATATATCAGCCAATTATAACCACGTATTTCTTGTTTACTTCAAAACAATCAAGGCTAAAACAGGTGCAACTACTTCTAATAATAGCACAGAAATCTACAGATCCTTTGTATTAAAACATTTCACACCTGTGCCAACTATCTGAAAATCAATACAGTTTCACCTGCATAAGTTCATGACAATGCATTTTTCAGCCTCTCTTGAATGCACATGATTATTCAAGCATTACAGCAAGTGTACAGAAACCATGAGGTCATTCACCGTGTGTGGGGTCAACAAACTCAACACACTCAGCAGAGTTCAAGGGGTTGACATCATTGACTTTACACAGAGAAAGATGACACACACAAACACACACACACTGCTTGAAACTCTTTGTGCGGGTCAACGGACTTTGGGGTCAAAACCTATCGAAAGTATACCAGCAAACATGTTTTTCAGACAACACTCAGATAATAAAATTCACACAGCAAATTGCTTGCCTCAGAAATTGTATGGCAATTCAATGTCAAAATTAAGAATATGCTTCTACACTTACTTTTATTTCAGGTATATGGCTAATGGACACATTGGCCACTGGTTCAACAGGTTTGGGTACATCCTTTGCTGGGACAAGTGACTCTTCAATACTGGCCATCTGAGGGTCACATTATACACAAATTAAAGATTGAAGACAGAGAGAAATTGAGAGAGAAAAAGAAAAAGTGATAGAAATAGAAAAAGATAGAAGATGTTACTATACAATAATATATGAAATGGCATTCATGCCCACATCTACCCTTCACAGCTCAAATTCTCCTTTTATAAAGACTTATATACCAGGTGGCACCATCTTAAAGCTTTTGTACCTACTAAACGCAACATGAATGGTTCCATCAATTCCATCCTTCTCACATACATACCTGTCATGATTTGCGAGTGAGTGCTAAGACAGTACATACAACTTGATAGTTGGCACAAGACTCAGTGCTGCTACTAGTTGCCGCTGCTCATGAGTGGCTTAGTCCATGGGCCAAGACCCGAAAAATGGGGTATTGGTGTACCACCTGAGGTGGCAAAACCTTTTTGGTGTCATTTTGTTTGTCGGGCATAGATGCTTATCAAGCTATGATAGCATTTCCAAATGAGTAGCTTAGTCATAATAAATTAATTTTTAACCAATTTGGTCTCCTTTTTATATCCCTATACTTCTGAATCGAAACTAACCGCTATATTCCCTTCACTGCCTTGAATAAAGACTAAGCGCACCGCGTTTACAACAGAACACCTGTGAACATACAGAAGACAGTGCTCTTCTTTGTATAGAGGTTAGTCTCGATTCAGAAGTATGGGGATATAACAATGAGACCAAATTGGTTTAAAATTCATTTATTATGACTAAGCTACTCATTTGGAAATGCTATCATAGCTTGATAAGCATATCTATGCCCGACAAACAAAATGACACCAAAAAGGTTTTGCCACCTCAGGTGGTACCAATATCTGGCCTGGCCCATGGACTAGCTGCAATATTTCATTTGGAACAGTCAGAGAGATCTGATCGTTCACTACACAGCTTCAACATACCCCAGAACTACTTTTTCATTTTTTTTTTTTTTTTGTCACAATAGTTACTCTACTGTGAAGCAAAGCAGTTGCAAACAAACAAAACATCATGCCACACAAGTCACAATTTCTATGCTACTGCAGCAAGCAGAACTCACTATCGACATGGAATATGAATACAGTCCTGTCAATAAATACTGGCCATGTTGCAAAAATGATGTATATACTGTAAAGTTTGTCAGATAAGGGGGAGTAATATGCATGTTTACACCTTAAAGGACATGTCCACCTTCATATACATGTGGATTGAGTGAATGCAACAATATCAGTAGAACACATCAGTGAAAGTTTGGGGAAAATCGGACAATCCGTTCAAAAGTTATGAATTTTTAAAGTATCTGCGTATTCATTGCTGGATGAGAAAACTACTACAGTGTATGATGTCATATGCATACAACCATATAAAGAAAATAAAAAGAGAATTTCACAAAACTTTACTTTTTGAATAAAGTGCACATTTCTTCGACTTGTTACTGACATATGTTGAGGGTAATTTTATTAGCCCTTCCTTCTGAAAGAGAGAAGTCAAGTGTTCTTTTGTTATGTGAGAAAAGTGAAAATATGTTGAATTTTCTTTATTCTTTCTTTATATCGTTGTACTCATGTGACATCACAAGCTATAGTAGTCTTCTCATCCAGCCTTGAGTGAGCAGAAACTTCAAAAATTCATAACTTTTGAACGGATTGTCCGATTTTCCTCAAACTCTCAATGATGTGCTCTACTGATTTTGCTGCATTCACTCAACCCAAATGTCTATGAAGGTGAAGTTGTCCTTTAATAATGGCATGGTCTGATCTTAACAATATTACAAAGGAGGTGGAATTCCACCTCCCTGATATTACAAATTCAATGTGTTAAAGAGGTTAAGTGTATGTATCAGTGACAATCTGCTTTAAAATTGTTTCAAAACACTCTTCTTCTATTCTTTTTTTTTATTGATGTTTTGAGATGTAGTGGAGTGTGAACATGCAATCATCACGAGCAACAACAGTGGAGATGTTCACACTCTACAAGTGGCAAAAATGAGAATCAAGCATCTAATTTGTAGTTAAAACAATATTCATGAGAGGAATAGGGAGAGCTGGAGTAAAAATCTGTATACAACCCTCTCCAACAAAAACAAACAAACAAAAAACAAACAAGCAAACAAACAAATAAGCAGAGGAAAATCCATCAGTATTATGCATTCACAGTACTTTTCAGGACCACACTGCAATGAGCACGAACAATAGCCAAAACCTCACTCCACAGGTCAAACACAGGCCATGGCAAACACAATGTAATAAGCCAGTTCGTAGTTCTACTTTGCGCATGAGCAGAAAAAGGTCATTGGTACCAAAACGCCTGATGGTTTTTAAAATCACGGAGATAAGCATGTGTCATATAATGATTATTCATGCAATCCTTATACATGAATTCCATAAATTGTTACGCCAGGCAAACTTACCGGTCCGGTACGCATTATGTTGCTTTGAATATGAACGAAGTGCCTAACCAACTGAGAAAATAGAAAGGTCATTTGTACCAACGAGCACATGAGCTAATTACGAACTGGCTTATTCACTATTTCTGTACGCATTGTAGCCAGGAATGTAATTATATATAGCTGCATTTCTCTATCTATTGAATTCCACACACCCCTTTAAATTAATTGATTCTGTTACTAGTAACATATATCTAGCTGACTTTATACAACGTCCAAGTAGATCCTTGTAATCTGATTGGAGGATTGTTGGTGACGTGATATTCAATAAGTACTCCATTCAACGCGCCGTGCAATTTTGGTTCTATTTTTGCGTGCAACTTGGTTCAATTTTTTCGTTATATTCCACGGTTCGAGAAATTGTACGGTAGCATTGGGGGTACCACCTATTGTCACCCTAAGGATCTGTAGCTTTAGCTTGTTTATTCTAAAAATATAACACAAATTCGCCTAATTCTTACCTCAAATATGCCATAAATACTGCAGTTTTAAATGTCGTGACCGTCTCGTTGATTATGAATCTCTGTTTTAAATTAGCGCAATTTTAGTGCGTGCATTCCGTTTTCTTCGCGCAGCTTAAAAGGGTACCTTGCGATCGGCACCCCCTCCCCTCCATAGGTAATACATGTGAATTTCACAGCCACTGAGCGGATGTGTAATTGAAACGTGTTTAGTTTGGTTTGTTAGTTTGTTTTTGAGTTTGATTTTCGTTTCTTCGTTTTTATTGTTTTTATAGCTAATGACGCTTAATCCCACGCAATTTTCGTTCTATACGCAAACAGCCATGATACGCAGGGTGCCAATGGGAAGGTACCTTGCCGAGATATAGGTGGTACCCCTACATACTGCATGTACTGTGTGTTGCATATTGGAGATCGCATGCAGCTAGCGCAGTGTACGTGTGCGGTACATGCATGCGTGTATGTAGGCCAACGTAGTGCTAGTGTATATATGTGTATCAGCGACCTGAATCTACACTGATTGCACAAGCCAGCCAGAAAGAGAATCGCAGTGGATCCACATGTAAGTATGGCTATATTTTTCATACATATATAGACTTCTAGGCCTACTTAGACCTACCCAACAATCCTCCAATCAAAAAGATCTACTTGGACGTTGTATAAAACAAATAGTGTATGGTCTTTACTCGTGCAATTGAACGATATTTTGCACTCGGTGGAAGATGAGGCGCACTATTCAACTCGGCTTCGCCTCGTTGAATAGAGCGCCTCTATCTTTCACCTCGTGCGAAATCTCGTACCATTGCACTTGTGACCATTCACTATTTGTATACTAATTTTCTGTGCATGAATGGTCATGAAGCTGACACCGTTTTACAAGTAAACTTCAGCTACCAAGGGGTGAGTATACAAGAGGTATCTCAGAAAAACAAACAAGCTATTAAATAGACAGGTGGACTCATTAGGCGTGGTCAGACCGGCAAAAGATCTTGAAGTTTTGCCAGTGTGACTGCAAACTTCTGGCAAAACTTCCTGCGAAACTTCTGGCGAAACTTCCAACTCCAACTAGGAGTATTTCCCCCTGTGCCGTTCCCCACCAAACTTCTCAATCTTTTGCAAGTGTGATCAGACAACAAAAGAACAGAAAGACTTGGCGATCTTAAACTTCTCAATCTTTTGCCAGTCTGACCGTGCCTTATGTGTTGGATTGCAGAACTGAATCTATAAAGCATTCATGGAAGAATTCTAAACTTCAAAAAAGACTTTTAGTAACAAACATTCATAGCAAAATACAATCATACAGCAAAATTGGGCAAGCATCCTTCTCTGTAAAAGAGACTGAATTATATTAATTTCTTAAATGCAAGTCTTTGCCATGTTTGAAAGAGTTGCTTCATGCATGCTGCTGTAGGAGAAATTATTTTTGCGCTTACTTGCTACTGTGTGACATGGATCATGCAAGTATTCTACAAGCTAACCTACAAGATGACAAAGGTGATGTGAATTTGAATAAACATTACAGAAGACGCATAGCTACATTTTTTTTTATGATCCTTTTTTTGTTTTTTTTGCTACAGAGACTTCTACACATTGCAGTGAAAAATTAAGGACAAATCATGCAACATCGAGAATTAAAATACATTGAAAGTCATTTACGATGGTGTTTAATCAGTATTGAAAATACCAAACAAGGCATGATGGTTTCATTAAGACAACTGAGACTGCATAGTATATCATAGGTAAAGAATTATGTCCAATTGATGAGTACTTCATATTGATATTAATACAATATCTGAAGATGGTGCTATGCTACACATCTCCAAATTAGCACAATGAGTTGGATTGTGGAAGGTGACCCCAAAATTATTACTACCTTCTGGCAGTAACTGGTTATCACGATACATCTTTGTGAGTGAGCTACAATACTGATGGTCAGTATATAATCAAGTAGATAACTCTGGACAACCCAAACGTTTCCACAGGTTACAACAGGTGATCAAAATGTATAAAATAAATTTTACTGGGGTACATGTAACTATGCGCAGGAATGTGTTAGAATGATTAATGCGAGCATGTGTGTGTCTGGGGTTAGCCTCCTTCATGAATATGATATGAATGCTTAATGAATGAATATTCATAGGGGTGGGTGTAAGCCGGTCAATGATGTACACATGTGTGTTTACATAGATATGCATATATTCATGATGTAGCATACCTCCAGTTCTAGTTTGGAAAGTTTTTCATTGTCGATGCGAGTGGAAGACAGAAGCTCAGACGACCCAAAGGATGAACCAATGCTAATCTGTTGGGGTAGGAAATTTCCACATTCCATATTCTCAAATAAAAAACCCACAGACGACCAAAACAAGACTTGGTTTATTATGTACATGTGGTCTTGCCCTGGGTATAAAATTTTGAAGTGGTAGTATAGACAGCCCTGACAAAACAGCCATAAAAGTACAAATACATTGTACTACACTGTATGTTGCTTAGAAACACTTACTTGAAAATTCCAGCCCTAATACTTACCTCTTCAAACAATATTTACTTTGCTATGATTGGTACATTACTTGCAATAGTACAACACTTCCTATTAAAGCTTTCTTATCGAAGGTAAGGGCATCACTATGACTGCCATTTGGAAAAGTCTGCTTAAAATTGATAGGGAAGGAAGTCTTTTACCCTGTACCTCTAACATTCCTGCATTACAGTAATACCATTGTTGTCGTGATTTCTATACAACTATTTAGCAGAAGATCACAGAAAGGACCATGGCAACCCACTCAAATTATGAGCCACAACAGGGTTGCACCACATACATCATCCATTTGGGCAGGGCTCTACAAAATTACTTGGATGCTTGCCTTAGGCTACTTAATCTCTCTGTTGGGAGGAATGTCTAGGGCCTGCGTCAAAAACACATTTGGACAAGTGGGAGAAGAAATCCCTGCCTTTGTGTCAAGTTGTTTGATAATACACACCAGTCGATCATATATACACACACTCAACAACACCGACAAATGCTTACGTTAAAAAGGAAAGTACTTCACAGCATATCTTTAAAGACACACCACACATGCAAAATACTTTGACACATATCATTCGGACATCTCACATACACACACACACACATATTTATTCCACGCTTTAACTCATACGCTCGTAGTTATTTTAGTGCTGTAATACACTAGCATGTGTCGATGACTTTTAAAACAAATGCATGTAAAGTGCATAAAAAAATTAATCAATGGCAATTATTCAGTATAAAAATCACAGTTATCATTACCATTACCCATACTATCATACACACATGAACATAAAGGAAGGATGTAAAAACTTACAGCAGAAGACATCCTGGAGGACGCCCTCGACGTGAGGGAGTCCTGTCGCTTGACCTTTGGCTCCCTGGCGTTCGCTTCCTCCTCCTCCTGTGTGGTCCAGTGGAGCTCACGGTTGCTACGGTCACAGAGGACAAAGGCGTGGGAGTCCAGCTGGAGTGGTATGGCTTCGTCTGCCACATCGCTAACATCTGTGCAGGGATGGAACAGATACAAGACATGATGGAGGGCGTAAAATGACATCAAGTGGAGTACCAACATGTCTTGAAGAAATTTCCTGGAAAAACATTTTTTTATCTTCCCTTTTCCTTACCTAAGGACTACAGCTGTACGAACTATTTGTCTGTATAATTGGATCCAACTTCAATCTGGAAGAACTATCAGCATTAAGGAGAAAAAAAGTAGCAATTGGGAGGTAAGACTTAAAAACAGTGATAATGCTCAGGCATCATGAATAATTTGATGAGTCATGGTGAGAAATAAAAATATATTTATATGTCTCACAGTCAGATTCATCATATCATTCTTGCCACCACCAGTATGAGTGAAAGATGGAAATCGGTGGGAACTAGCCATGTTTTCATCATACCAGCATGCATAGATTCTGTATGTTTTTTATTTTTGTGGCAAGGTATATTTTTTCCAAAATAGCTGACAGATCTAGATATCATGTCAAGTGACTGGATGACGGAATGTAGGCCTATGTCACATATTAGTAGAGTACAGCTGTGACACATAAACACACAACTACATGTCAAATGCAATCAAACTGTTTCCAGCAGACGTCAGTTTACTCTCTCTAGAATTATGTTGTGTAGGGTAGGTTAGGCTAGTGGGCTAGTACATGTAAATACTCAAATGAATAGCTGAAATAAGGCACTCTAGCCAATCCTGGACTCTGCACTCACCACCATCCTTGTCCACTTCCAGGAGACAAAAAAGCCCAGGATCTGCATTCTTCATGGAGAACTTCCTCAGGGCCAGTCTGACCACCTCGATGGCCGGCGTGGAGAGGGAGATGTGGACCAGTTTGCCCTTTGGCTGCTGACTGGGCAGTCTAAGGACAATCTGGACAGAAGAAGACAGGCGCAAAAAGGCACTTATTTATTTCAAATGGGCATGATGCAAGTGACAGGTAGGTAATGGGTCAGGTGACGTAATGTACAGTGGGGAAACAGACAGTAAGAGAATGATTAAACTGTTTGAGAAAAAAGAAGATGAAATCAGTTGAATGCAAATGCTACTACAAGGCAGTTTGGGGTCATAAGGAATGGACATGTATACTGAAGACTCATGCCTTGTGAACTATAACAACGTCTACATTTACATTTCAATTTTCCCAGTGTCCTCGACATGCTCTAAACCTTGTAAAACTTCACAAATCTGTGCCTAGATTCTGCCATCATTGATGGTAACCCACAACAGCTGCATATTTCTTTATGACAAGCTTCCTCTGCCTGGGATTTGTTTCATAAGGAGGTGGTTATTCTTGTCGCCAATTTCCTTGCTGTTCACAGAGAGGTCGCATTTCCTTAAGACTGGCTGCAAAACTCCTCATGACATTATGGTCCCACAAGCAGCCACTTCATACAAAGGTTTGCAAGTATAGCAAGTTACAATATTTGTAGTTACCATAACACCAACTAATATGCACACAGTAATGAGTCATAAGAGTGACTGCCATTTATCAACACGTTTGTATTGAATAAGATTAAGTTCCAACTTTTATACAAAAAAAATAATAATAATGACTTTTCCCTGCATCTACTGACCAGTTTGTACACACTAACCTTGATGGCACCTCCTTGACCGGTCCTGTGCCTGAACTCAAAGCGTGTGCTTCCAGGGTCCGTCCAGCCACGCTGGACAGCAAGTGGACACTCATCAAGATCCAGCTCTCTATCATTACCTGGTCAACAAATTAATTGCATTGATAGAGAACTACATGTAATCATTCTTGAAGTGCATCAAAGGATAGAGATCAAAATATGAATTAATTTCTGACAACTTAGAAAGCTTTTGTTTTTGATATTTAATATGATCATCATAATTTTCATTCTCATCATTTGACATTAGCAACATTATAGCTTCCATCATTTTATCATTTGACCAAATAGAAGAACAATATACACTGCTCCACTGCAGAGCAAGAGAGAGAAAAAAAGTATACATTATCATTTGTGAAACAAATAGAATTAATGCAACAAACTGTCCATGGAGTTACATCACTCTGGTTCTCAACTGACTACATATGAGAAACACACCCTTGTTTTTGCCATGAGAGGGCGCCTGCAGCAGGCGGTAGAGTCTGGGATCCTCGGCAAGGTCCAGCTGATTCAGACAGAGCTCGATAAGGGACTGGGTAGTAGACTCCTCCTCCAGTCTGATGATGAGGTTCTTGGAACCACTCCCTACAAATAAGTGTATAGAACCACTGTGAGTCTCAACATTTATTGGTCATACTCCCAGAAACAATCGGGCAAACATACAGCACACACTCCAAGGGACTGGGTGGTAGACTCCTCCTCCAGCCTGATGATGAGGGTCTAGGAACCACTCCCTATAAATAGGTGTATAGGGACACTGTGAGTCTTGGCATACACTGGCCATACTCTCAGAAACAATAAAAGACAACACACTTATAGCACGCACTTCATTCTGACTGACTCTCCTGGACACAAATGAATGAACACAGTACCTATCCTTGCAAACAATAGAAAAGAATACTAACACACACACAGAAAACAGAGATTGTCAGTTTTCCTTCTCCATTTTCCTTTTCCATTTTCCTTTTTTCCCTACAGTCTATCATAGAGTCCTTCTCCATAATGTAATTGAATAAATCTTGGTGTTGCTTTCTCACTGTGAGCTTTTTAAACTTTCACTGCAGGGGAAAGGTATGAAAAAAAAAAAATGCCATTTCATTATGGATTCGTAAGGATTGGCAATGAAAGGTCTTTAAAAGAGCGGTAAATGTACTCCCGTCATATCACAATTTGAATCAGAGTTGTTACTGTTTCGGGCATCCTTTTTCTCAATTAAATTAATGTAAAAATCATAATCATAACTCCCACACTTCATGGTAAAACTAGAAATGTCGCTATGGCGACTGGTATGCCTCCGCCATAATGCATGATTCTCCTAATAGGTCTATACTCAGTAGTACATGTGGACAATGTGTGATTACATTTTCACAAAATTGGCAAATTATTAAAATGACATGTTTGTCACAAATGTATTGAATGTTTACCTTCCTTGACCTATGTTTAATTGGATGAATAGGAGAGCATGTATTTGGGGATTTAAGAACTTTAACTTGACTTTGACCATTTCATAAGTTTATGCACTGAGTAATTTTCAAGGTATGGAGAAAAAGCGCAATTTCTGTATTGAACAGTAAATTGTTATCATTTTCATCTGGCCTTTGATTTATAAGAGAAGCACTGTCAGGCAGAACATACATAAATTCAGCATGTACTAAGTTTCAAGATAACTTGAGCCACTTCCGAGATATGGAGAAAAAAGTAAGTTCAGCACTTTCACTTGATCTTTGACCTTTTGACCTTTGACCTTCTTGGCAAAAAAAAAAATCCCAGAGAATCTCTATTGGGTTAGACATGCATACATCAAGTTTTAAAAAAAATATATCCTGCTGGCATTGCATAAATATAAGGAAAATAGTAAGATTTTGAAGTATTGCCCTTGACCTTTGACCCCTGACCTTTGACCCCATGAACCCTAAATTCCCTAGATAACCACTGCCAGTCAGTAGATGCATATACACTATGTTCCATGAAGATACCTTGAACAATTTCCAAGATACAGAGAAAAAAAGTGAAATTTTAACATTTTACTTGACCTTTTGACCTTTGACCTTTTGACCTCATGACCCCAAACTTTCACCAGAGAATCTTAATTGGGTAGTACATGTATACACTAAGTTTCAAGAAAATATCTTCAGGCATTGCATAGATATGGGGGAAATAGTAAAATTTTAAGCATTTGACCTTGACCTTTTGACCTTTGACCTTGAGCATGTGCACCCAAAAGTTGATAGGCACAACTTCACCCCCTAATACACATACATGCCAAGTTTCATTAGGATACCTCAAACGGTTTTGGTAGTTACCCTGTCCACAAAATTCATTACGGACGGACGGAAGGACGGACGGACGGACGGACGGACGGAAGGACGGACGGACGGACGGACAACCCGAAAACATAATGCCTCCGGCACCACTTCGTGGCGGAGGCATAACAAATTACCAAGAGACAATAGAACTGGTAGATTTCAGAGGCAGTAAGTACTTTTCATACACATGGCCTTCTGCTCACATATACACTTCTTTATAATTGCAAATTACTACAACCCATCATCTTTCTATCCATCCATCCATCCATCCATCCATCCATCCACAGGTGATGACTGCTACAAACCTGAGGAGTGTCCGACGTCAGTCCAGACCTGAACTGTGCTGCTGTCTCTTGGACTCTTCTTCCAGTTGGATGGAGAGATAGCCTCTTTCAGTTTGTGGAGGCTGGTGGGTGGAATTCAGGAAGAAATCAGGGAAATATAATCCATGTCCATTCACATGGAAAAGAGCAAGAGTCACTAAATGACACTAGAAATCAAAAACAAGATTTTGGCAAGATGTCTTTAATTCCTGGATCAGCCTATAAAATCTATAAAGAAAAAAAAATCCAGCAATAGTCTGTTGAGTATAGCTCATGAAGTAAAACATGGAGATATAATGTACATGTACATAATGTTGCATGTTAGAATAGTAGCATTCCTTATATTTCCCATGCACAGCTTTGGGAAATTGCTCCATCCCTTTAATACCAAACTTCTAATTAGTGCAATGTTCTGTTATTATTTCAATATGATGGTATGGATTATATCACAAACATAAGGGTTCTACAAAAAATTTCAAAGACCACATATTTGATACAAAAGTGAATGAATGACAACTTTTTATCTTTTTTTAATGTTCATCAATCTAGCTCACAATTTACCATCACATGTGACAAAACTTCTGCAAGCACGTCTCTATGATAGTTTCTCAAGCTGATTTCCGCAGCTTTGCTCTCTTAATGTTTGATCCACTACAACCAAAACTACGCTGGGACAATGGGATCTTTACTGCATGATAACTTATCAATTAAATATTAGACACTCAATCTAGATTTGAAAAAAACAACAACATACAAACAAACTTCCCACAAAACAAGCAAAAACAAATTTACCATATAATACCAAAGCTAAATTGAAGTTTTTCACTTACCCTCCCTTCTTCTTTTTCTCTTCCTTTTCACTTCCAGAACTCCTGCTGCTTTCAGTCCTGGAGGCTTTCTTATCTTGCCTTTGAAGATCCCCTATGGTATCCTCCATCTTAGCACTAGTTGAATTCTTTCTAGTGCTACTATTTTTAGTCCCACCAACTGCATCTTGCGTAGTAATGGCCACACCCCTAGCACCACCGACTGCTTTGCTACTGCTGCCATCACTGCTTTCGACTGACGACTGCTTCGAGACCTTGTTGTTGGTCTTAGAGCTCATCTTATCATCCATATTGTCTCTTGATCCCTGTTTGGTGAATGGTGCAGGTTTGGGATCTTGAGTGGCTGCTTTAGACTTATTCTTTGCATCATCTGTGATATTTGGATTAGACTCGGCAGTATGCTTGATTGCCGTCTTGACAATCTCCACTTGTTGTGTCTCTTCAAAGACCTTTGCTTCACCTTCTTCCTCCCCTTCTTCATCCTCATCGTCGTCACTATCATCACTGTCATCAAAATCAAAGTCACTGTCAATTTCAGAGCTCCTCTTCCTTGTATTTGATTCCTTTGATGGCTCAGGCATCTGTTTAGCTTTACCACTCTCAGTTTCTTTTTTCACCGCAGGAGCAGTCTTCTGGTTCTGCCCCTTCTTCTCATCCATCCCAAGAATTGCCTGGATGACAAAGTCATCATCTTCATCTTCATCATCATCATCATCATCCTCCCAGTCATCATCTGAGTCCGAGTCCTCCTCTTCATCCTTGCTGATCATCTTTACCCTGTAATCAGGTGTCTCTTCTTTCACTCTCTCCTTCTTGCTGTCATCCTTCTCCTCTTCCTTCTCCCCTTCATCTATCCTGCCGTCCATCTTCTCCGGACTGGACAGGAGGCTGTCTCTGTCCTCTGGCGGAAGGAAGTGGACGTCGTCGGGATCGTCCGAATGGAGGATGCTGACCGCTGCCATGTACTTTTGCCTCTCATAGCCGCTGGCGTTGCTAATCACACCTACAAAATTTAGGATGCATAGATAGTAACTGCTTTAGAAACAAGATATTTCACATGAGCCAGCAATTATCACCATTACCACACATAACACCTATAGATACACATCATTTTTGCCCTTGTTGTTGTTGTTATTATTGTTTTGGGTTTTTTTTTTTAGGGGGGGGGGGGGTTGGCTTTGTGAAGAAAACCTGAGAAATTCTAGGAAAGCAACATCAGGGTCATATGATTGGGACAGAGTATGACAAGAATTCAGCACTCTCCATATGAGGCCATATTTGAAGACCCATACATCATTCAAGTGTTAGGACTTCAACCTGTTGAGGACGGGCTGACTTTGCTATAACACACATTTCCCATAGACACCTGCCAAGCATTCTAGGGACTCGTCTTCAACGGGTTAATTTTCTTAACACCTGTCTAATTTTGCTAGAAGAATTTGCCAACTTCATAAATGTCAGTTACAACAAACATGTCTGTGCCACAAAGGTTCTCCTCTTGGACTAAAATTTACACCACCACCGGATTATTATCAGTACTCACTCATAACGTCTTCCCTCGCCGTGGTGGATGGTGGGTTTGTCAGGTCATACAAGGTTGACAGAAGTTTCTCCCTCTCCGAAGAAGAGTCAATTTCCATTTCGTCTGCAAGGGGTGATTGAGAACAAGAGAAAATCTCAACAGAAAGGACATAGCAGAGGAATCAACTCACAGCTTCATAAAGTTAAACTTGCTCCACTGTGAGAGGAAAATTACTTGCATTGATAGTATCACAAATGATGTGTGCCATGCAGTCCATGCAAGTATCGTAACTATGTTCCAGCGTAATCATATCTGAATGCTGAAAGCAACACACATGATTTACAAATACATGAACAGCTGAGGAATGGGGTGTGGGTTTGTAAAGAACATTAATGGTACAAAACTTGAAACAGTTACTGTAACCTTGAGGTGCACAGATTGTAGTATAGCAGAATCAATTGAGAATGTGCTCATTGGGAAAAAGGTTGATCCACTTTTGTGTAAGTTCTCTCTCAACTCACAAACCAGACATTACAGCTTTGCTTTCATTTTGTCTTTATAATTCGTTTAAAATGCTTGTTTGATACTCACCTAATAGAGTCATATCAATATCTGCTAATTCCTTCCCAGATATCCTGTGATCTAAAACAGACAAAGAAAAATTGGAAACCAATATGGTTTCAATGGCAGGGTGATGTAACAACCTATTGATTCAGTCTCAGTTACTAACGGTCCATTTCAAAAAGAGGATTGAAAATGAGGTAAGTGGCAAATAAATGTAGTTATGATGTGGCAGAAGGTAGAAAACATCCAATCAGTTCTGACAACATCAGCAAACGTCTTTTAAAGTATAATATGAAAAGATTTAAATTGTTTATCCTAGGTGATCAGTACATTTACATACAATGTTCTTCAAACATTTAAAATCAAATAATTAGCACCTCCCTTCTTCTGTGGCATTGATGTTGGCTTATCAAGATACTAGAAAGGACTGAGAAAACTATTACAGAGACAACTAATAAACATATTGCTTCACATGCTTGCCAGAACTATAATAGCAAATAACTGACCCCATTGTGCATCTATAGTGAGATGAAAAACCCTTGATCATAACAACTTTAACTGAAGAATTGAGGTTTTCAGGTGAACAACTCTGTTAAAACAGTATCTCTGCAACAGATCTCGTTATGATACTGTTTGATATACACCTTCATTTGAACTTGGACTTTTAACAATACAATGCATGGGTTGAGCTACAACAATCACATAACACACACAGATACATGTCATAGGCAAAGTTATAATCTGGAAGGTAGCTGGATGGCCCAAGAGACCATCTCCTCCAAGGCCAGATTATTACTCAGAAATGTCATATGTATCTCATCAGTAAAAAATTGAACAAAGAAAATTTAAATTTTTTACCTATGAATTACATACATTTCTGGTCAGTTTTCCTTTGCTTGCATTTATTACATTTCTCATAATGTACAGATAGACCTTATCATGTATTAGAAGTAGCAACAGAGGCATTGTATGGGGATGCAGGCAGAGAAGTATTCCACTTCCCAACTCACCAAGAAACACTTGAGCAAGATGCCCCAGGTGGATGGAATCCAACCAGTGGATGATGTCGCGCTCATTCCACTGGGCTACTTTCTTCTTGCTAAAAGGAAGATTATCCTGCGGGACGACAACTGGCTTGGAAGATGTGTCCACTGAATAAAGAACACAACAGCACATGGTCATTACAATTGACAGAGCAATTACATGCAGATTCAATCAAGAGACTTTAGTCATGAATGTTGTTCCAGAGCACATAATCCAATGATCTTGACAATAAGTAGTTAGTCATCATGGAAGGGTACATGAAACCATATTACGCTATGTATAAAAGGTGCAACAAATTTGACTGCATACTAGATGTAAGAATTTATTTTCCTCAGAACAAAGGTACTGTACAACCAAACTGCTCACATGTCTATACATGTGTTTTCAAGCATGTATTCTTTCATGTTTG
The DNA here is from genome assembly GCF_040938485.1 of Diadema antillarum. NCBI lineage: Eukaryota > Metazoa > Echinodermata > Echinoidea > Diadematoida > Diadematidae > Diadema > Diadema antillarum. The sequence continues at coordinate 1,502,386 of NW_027271466.1, read as the reverse complement.
CGAAATCTATATACACAAACTGATACATGAAAAGGCATTTACTCTTTTTTTTTAATTAATGTTTGGAACTTTTGGGATTCATTTTCACTTCTCCTGTTTCTCTTGCACTGATAACTGCTCTTTGATGTCATGAAATTCCCTCTTTTCTTTATCATCTCTATCATTCAACACTGGCAGTCAATGTGACTAATTAATTACCAGGGGTGTTTCATAAAGGATTTAAATTGATCTTTAAAGTTAAGATCAACCTAAGACAATGGTATGCTGTGTGTGTCTTTGATGAAATTCTTACTCCTTTCTGAAAATGACAAGTTTGGAGACTTTATCATTCAGCCATGATAATACAAACTGAAGTAAATGACAAAGTAATTTTTCTAGAAATCTAGATGACAATTCGTAATGGATTATAAAATCATTACATCAAAAACTGAACAGGAAGCTAATGGCATTGGCATTCCTCAGTTGATCTGAACTTTAAAATCATCCTAAATCCTCTGTGAAACATCTCACTGACCGTGCACCACAAGTAAATGATACAAGATGAAACCAGTGAAACAGAAACAACTCATCGATGAGTTCTTGCACAACCATGATTCTACTGATAAGACAGTAGTTACTGTCATTCAACATTAATTATTGAGTTAGCAAACATAGCATTCCATGTGTAGCTCAAAATAGTCGCATAAACCTGACTTCATTGACATGCTAAGTCCTTCGTTTGCTTTGGTAATGAAATGTCAGTGAGTTTACATATTTGTGACAATAAACTTTTGACATCATGACTGTATCCAATTTATCCAATTTGTGTGGTATTACATGTTCTATCAATCAGACTTCATTCAGCACAGAGGAAGTTGATTATTTCACATAAACTGTAAAAAAAAAAAATCATTATTTTGTTCTATCTTTGATCAAGTGACACAGAACATTAATTTTCTGGACAGGAAATGTTGTAATTATGCCTCTTTTGAATGGAAGTGCAATTAAAGAACTCAAATGTTATACATATGGGTAATTCCATGAAGTTGGGGCAGTGTCCATGTAGCATCGTGATTATATTTGAAAAATACATTTCAGCATAACTCAATATTAGTGATGCTATACATTTATTGTTTGTAGGCTTTACATTTGCATTGAGGCCACACATTTTCCTGGAAATTTTGTGCCATTCAGACTCAATTATGATGAAGTTATTAAACAATATGTAACGGTGTCCTGTAGCATCGGGACGTGTCCATGTAGCATCGTGATATTTTAAAATTTGGTCCTAAGAGACAAATTATGGCAATTAGCTTGACCAAAATTTGATGCAATATGCATATTTACTAGATTAGTCAGATAGCAAAATATCTCAAATTTCCTGTACACAGTTTTAATTTTAAAAGAAAATTACAAAATGTATCACGATGCTACGCGGTGTCCTTTTTTGTTACATTTGGTGGACACCGCGTAGCATAGTGACAAATTGTGTAATTTTCTTGTAAAAGTAAAACTGTGGATATGAAAGTTAAGATATTTAGCTATCTGACTAATCTAGTAATTATGCATATTATATCAAATTTTGGTCAAGCTAATTGCATTAATTTGTCTTTTAGGACCAGAGTTGAACTATCACGATGCTACATGGACACATCACGATGCTACAGGACACCGCTACATTTTTTTAAGATAACTTCATCAAAATTGAGTCTGAATGGCACAAAATTTCCAGGAAAATGTATGGTCTCAATACAAATGTAAAGCCTATAAACAATAAATGTATAGCATAATTAGTATTGAGTTATGCTAAAATGTAACACTTTGTGCCCCAACTTCATGGAATTACCCATATTTTAAACTGTCATCAAACTTATTAACACTTATTCTATGCCAAACAAAATATACAACATGTTACTTTGATTTCACTGACGTCACTCTGAACATTTTTTGTCTTTTGAAGTTAATTCTTCTGCTTGAACACCAACCTGGTGGTGATTTGAACTTGCGGCCATTTCTCCGCTCCGGTGGCAGAGGGACACCTAGACCATCCGCACCGGACCCCGATCCCGACCGCGATTCAGATGACACCACGGATGCTCCGCTGAGGACGGACATCAGATCACTGTCCTTTCTACCCCTCTGGGCCTCCACCCTATCATCCTTCTTTTGATTCTTCTCTCTCTCCTCCATCGGCTTTGTAGAGGGGGATGCACCTGCTGCCGAGGGGGGTGGGTGCTGTTTGGGCGTCGGTGACAGAGTGGGCGACTTGGGAGAATCGGGAAAGAGGTCATCATCTGAAGTGTCACCAAAATGGACGGAGCTGGAATTGTCCCCTTCAGAATCAACAGCCTGGTAAAATAAAGAGAGTAGAAAAGATTACCAGCAACAAAATTTCATTGCTCAATAAGAGCAATATTATTTGTAGGATTGGTAGTGCAAACTGAGACACACAACAACACAAATATTGCGTTTGATATTACTTGGGAGTAAGATGTGTATTTCTTTTGAACATATGATAATATCTCTAGAAGTCAAAATGATGATTGCAATAATTTGTACTTCAAAAAAATAAGACATGAAGGCTGATATCTAAATGTCTTTAACCCGTTGAGGACGAGTCCCGAGTATACTTGAGCATGTGTCTATGGGAAATGCATGTTGTAGCAAAATCAGTCCGTCCTCAATGTGTTAAATAGCTTTGCCTGTTTCTGTACACTGCAAATTAAATAATTTCTCCTGCGCTCAACTCTGCCAGGGCAGTTCTAAACTGTAATGAGTCGTTCACAGGGATCAGGTTGATTTTAAGCCATTAACCTCTATATTCTTCTGAACTACTGCGCAACTTTCCCAATGAAACCAACTAGGCAGGTGTGTAAAGAACACACTCTGTGTGTATTTGGGACAGACCACTTCACTGGGTTATACACCATGCTCTTGCAATGAATAGATCTTTTATGTGTGTAGGGTGTGACCCTCTCAAAAACGGTCCCTCCATTTTATGTCATATTGTATCACATCAGAGTGCTTTACCTCTTGGAAGAGGGATTGCTTGAAAACACACAACATTGCTTAGCAAGACTCACTAGGCCTCAAACCAAAGCCATCTGATTGTAAGGCAGATGCATGACTGATTGAACTACCTCTCCGGCCTATCATGTTACTGAACAAGTCAGTCACACCTGTCTCACTGTATATTGTGCTTCTAGAATATTTGATTGACAGCTTACATCTCATCCTCTCAAACTTTAAAGGGGTCACTCACTGAATGCAGAAATTCTTGTAGAACATGTCAGTGCAATTTGAGGAAAATTGGGCAATCTGTTCAAAAATTACAATGCTTTTAATAATAATCTTGGTTGAATCCCTGTTATTTTATAATCGGATGGGCACGCTGCAACATTTTGTGATGTCACGATAGTAAAACAACAAAAGAAATACATGATAGAATCCCAAAAAATTCATCACAAATGTAAAGTTAACAATCCCTTCACTTTTTACTGACACAAATCAAGGCTAACATTCTCTCTGCCTTGTGGGAGGTAGTTAAAGTCCAGTGCTCTTTCATTATGCTAGAAAAGTAAAAATGTGTGGAATTCTCTTTCTATTTCTCATAGGAAAGTATTGTGTAACCATGACATCATAAACTATTGTACCCTTGCCATCAAACAACAACAAACAAATGGATTTCACCAACATTGGAAAACTCTTGAACTTCAAGGATGTGTTCTGAATTTGGTGATACAATTTATATCATTATACACCAAAACCATGCCAGGGAGAATCAGCAACAGGTACACATAGTCATGACTGATATTAGATACTTACATGCACCTGGTGGAGACAGTTAAATCCAAAAGATTTAACTCTCTAGACAGAGAAGAGTTTTACATTGACTGGGTGGCAAGCCAGTAGCTAGGGGGCGGACTGACTATTGGACATTAATCCCAATGTTGCAAGTGTTTGTGTAGGAATATGATCCTGTGGGAGGGGACAACAAACCACTTCCCAGGTGACAAGACCATGAGTCAATGAGATACGGACAGGTGGGCTGGTCAATGACCTCTGGGCATCTGTTTACGTAAACACGCTCAGTGTAAAAAGATGATATTGTGCTGTCTTGAGTCATCACATTAGCATTCCCTTTGTCATTAATATAAAGAATTTGCTCTTTTTCCTTTAATGAAAAAATAGTATTCTTGTCTCAAAATGAAGAATAGATTCATGGAAAAAAAAAACCTGAATAAAAAACAAACAAACAGAGGCATTCTAAACTGTATTTTCTTTGATAAGAATGGAAGTTAGCTACTGAAGTCTCAGTTGCATACAGTACCTGTTGATTAGGAGAGGTTGGTTTCTGTTCTTTGATGTTGGCAATTTCCTTCAAGAGTCTTTGTCGAAGACTAGCTTCTTCAACTTCTAAGTCAACTGTGAAGCAGAAGAGCGACAGAAAGAAGAGGTTTTTTTTTTTCAATATTCATTGTACGGAAATTCTAAGAAAGCATTACATACCTAACTAGGATAGCGCACTCTCTTCAATCAATACATTCAATCAATACAAAATCATATTTTATATCAAAAGTATTTTTTCCAAGTTACTATGACACAGGAAACTGATGAAAATAAAAAGGAAAGTATAAACGAATTGCCACAAATGACAATTTTTCACCTTGTTCTGCATCACGAAAATCATGACATATCATTTACCAGTACTTCCAGGAGACCCTGCATGTGTAACACTTTTGAACTCAAACTTCAATCAAAACATCATTTGCATCTGAAGTTCATGCTACATGTATAAATGTGAACCTGCATAACAAAATGCACATGTAGCCCAAGTCGCAAAGGTCAATTTTTCGGAAGGCCTAAAAACACATGATATGGATTAACGCTGTAGATCTTTTTTTTTTTCCTGCAATTTTGTCAAGAAGGAGTCCTTCCATTTAGACAAGGAATTTGAAAGAATACAGTAAATTAAGGGAGGGGTATTTATTTTCCATCAATGAAGCACATACAAGAGGACAGAAAAATGTACAGAAAAACCATACAAAATCTTTTACTTATCAGCAGCACTAATATTTGCTTGAAATAAGCATGAATATGATGAGCTTAAAGTTCACATAAGAAGCCGATCGCCAAAAACTGGACTGTTTGTGTTTTTGAAAGGCTTATTAACCATACTTTCCTATCTCACATCTTTCAAACCCCTAAAAAGGTTGGTTTTTGAGGAATATGCGTTCAAATTTCGTCAAAATATCGAAGCCTTATTCCCCGTTGAGTCAAGACCCCTAGATTATGATGTCACGTAAGGGTATTCCCTCTTATGTCCACGCAAATGCAGTGCTGTCAAAGCTTTAAAATTGCGTCATATCGCTCTCTTATGATGGATTTTATGTTCTAATTTGTTTAAGAATTATTAGAAAAAAATGTTCTAGTGAACGATTTTTTGATACATCACATAATATTCAGAAAATTTAGAATTTTGAGAGGACTTTTTTAGTTTTATTTTGGTTGGAAAAATAACGTCCCGCGTAAAAGATTAATCCGCGAGTGATGCGACTCTGTACGTGCCAGCGCGCGGTACGGTGCGGACGCCAGATGCTGCCAGCAAAGAGCTACCTCTGTGTGTGTGTGTCACTACGTGTGTGTGTGTATGTGTTGTGTATGATGTGCATATCGAGGCAGGAAACTGGGCTGGTGTCGCTTGCGATAGCTCCTATAGGCCTACAACACGCATCACAGCATAGCACGCACCCTGTACTGTACATATCGGATACAGTCACGCTCACAAATCACGTACGTCTTGCAAAACAACCAGACTAAATTTCTGTCTACTATTATTAGTTTACTTGTGGATTGGTTATGATCTTATCGTTGTTCATTTATATGGCATTTATATTTCGAAAGTGCACTCGCGATGCTCGAGTCACTGGCACTATAAAGCCGAGAAGTCGGTTGTGAATACAATCATGTCCGCTTAGCCAAAGTGCGAACGTAACCATGCTCGCCATGCCGGCTGCCCTGGCTTGCAATCGCGATGCTCTCTCGTCCGCTCGGCTCCCCGAATTTTACCGGCGGGGCTGCCTAGCTGCTGCTAGCTAGCTGCGCCTGCATACATACGCGGGGTTCGTACGTGTTGTAGGGCGCTCAATACGGTACATGTGAATCGAATGTAAACTGAATACCGAGCACGTACGTACGCACGCAGCGCACACAGGGTATGACAACACATAGGGGGAGTGGCTTCTGCGCTTGTTACGCGTATTTTCTAACCGCTGTACGCTCATTATCTGATCGCTGGAGATCCACACGCGAATGCAGCTTTTCGGCGTTGTTTGCAAACATGATTTGGGTCACATTTTCATGCGTGCTCGTAAAAAAATGGGGTGATATTGCTGTGATTTCAAAGTTAAATTTCTCAAGATAGAAACATCATTTCGCCATGAAATTTGAAATATGTCTTAATGAATATGTCTAAAATCGAGACGAGGAGCATCCCCGTCGTTTGCCATTCCATCTCCATCGAAAGGCAGCGGCTCATAGGGTTGCGGCACCCGTGGCCCTGCCGCTGCTTCCCCGGCTGGATTGACGTCGACAGCACCTTGCTCTCCCACTTCTCCATCGTCCTCTCCCCAGCTTACATCTTCCCAACTTCCATCGTCCTCGTCTATATTCTCGTCCCCTTCTCTGCTTTTGTCGCTTCATTCCTCTTCACTAACGTACTCCTCAAAGTCCATAAAAAGATCACTCTGATAACTCACTGTTCTCGGCCATTTTCGGAAGGAGTGAAAGCTCAAAATTGATCGACGCGAAATTTCGAAACGAACCGCTATGAAAAAGTTACGATGATACAAATGTGAACCGCACGTACGTACGTACAATGCATACGATACGAGCTGCGAGGTGATACGTCATACCGACCGACGGCCGACCGGATCTACTTTCGCACCAAAACTATGAGGAGAAAATTGTGATAATTGTGTGAAATTTGGGCTTGTTGCAGATCATAGTAATACAAAATAATTGTTTGAGAAGAAGCAGTTCATGATAATACTATTAAGTGTAGACAAACAGTAAAGAGTTGGTGTCAAAAGTATAAATAGCAGAGATTTCAGACTTTGAAAAAAAATTGACAGAAATTCTTTCCCGATGCCAAATGCTTTTCTACAGAGCATCCGGGGCCCGTGGCTCTAACTACCCTGGCGTGACGTCACAACTTTTGGAGTCCCGTACTGTGGCTGGTTTTCGAGGGGGAGGGAGGGGGATGTTTGGGACTTGCAAATAGCGGATATCTAGATGCTTGCGGGGATTTGAGCCAAACTTTTTGCATAATTGGTCAATTACCAACATATATTTCATCTACAAACGAATTTTACGAACATTTATTCCCTTCATATAGGATCTTTAAGGAGTATGCAAAGTTGCAAAACAATCTAGGTATCCCTTCATGGATGTCTTTAAAGAAACAACAACAACAACAAAACCCTGACTAATAATGAAATAATCTCATCTTCTGAATTGTGATGCAAGGTTGCATTGACATGGGAACATATCTTATCACGACTGTGCCAAGAATGAAACAACATTAATGTAGGAAGCATTTCTCCTAGAGAAATTTCTATAATTTCTCTTCCTACATTGTAATCCTTTCAAACTCAACCTCTTTCACAGTAGGCCTATAACTTCTTCTTTCATAAGGAACCATAAGACTATAACTAGTATTAATGAAGATGTCCTTACTCAGATCATCCTCTGTGAGTTGAGACAGATAATCTCCATCGATGTCACAACCTGCAACACAAAGAGACAGACAGAAAGTGTTCTTAGTACAATGAGAGTGGAAACTTTTGCAAGATTATTATTTTTTTCTTGCGCTGGGCCAATCTGATAGACTTCACTTGTTTATATTTTTGTGGATTAATTTTTGTTTTGATATATGAGAACATACAAATTGTTATTATTTTTGCAATGAGTGCACATGTAGTTCAATGCCTGGCAGCATGAAATTAATTTGAATATGGTTAATTCAATACATACTTTGTGCTTTCTAAACCCTCTACGATTTAAGCATTACTGCAAGTACGGCAAAACCACATGTTTTTACATGTACCCAATAATTTACCTCTTGTTGGTATGTAACTGAAATGATTAATTAACAAATCAGCATGAAAAATGTTTTAAAATGTAGTCTTTCTGATAAACAGTTGCACATTCTCTTTCAGTCAACTTCAAGGGGACATTACTCATTACCACTCATGTGGAGCAGTTATTTTTCAAGCTGTGCTCTCCTAGGGAAGAATGAATTATGAGCAGTTTTTGACTTCCGTGAAAGCTAATGTATCCTGCATGACTTCTGAAAATCATTCACCTACGAGTGCAAATCTCACACAATCTAATGGTCTAGAAATAATACAATGCACATTCAGTTATATGATCAGACATGATATATGTATAAAAAGCACCTGAAATAATCCATGTTCTCCAAACTAAAAACTACTAGACTACATGTACATTGCTACTGAAATTTCTGAAATTTCCATCGTGCCTTGTAACTTTTATACATCTTTATCCACTCTACATCCTGCCAACATCCAAGTCTGGGTCTGTTGTCGTCTGAGCTAACGGCAGCCCGCTGCATGGATCACTGCGAGGATTACAGCCCAAACTTACTCACGTATTCACTCTAATCCCTCTCTTAGCCATCAGTGGCTAAACCAGACGGCTTACTCACTTCTAGGTGAACTTCCATCACACGCGCTCTGCTGATCGAGCATTTTAAAAGGCAGAATCATCTTTTATTCAAAGCTTAAAAAAGTAAGTTCACTGCACAATGCAACATCATCTGCATTTTTGTGTAATGGTATCTACATCTGCATGAAGTACAATATCACATGTAATCACCAAAACTTGTTCTTCAAAGTTCTTCCTTAGCTGTGATTCTGCTGCCTAAATTTTAAAAAAAAAAATCTTCTTTATTTTTTTCTTTTCTTTTTTTACTTTGCATTAAGATGCAGTTGTAAAAAGGAAAAGAAATCTTTGATTGATAAATTTATACCAGGGTGAGGAAAAAAAAAGATTTTACATTGTTAAGACACAGAGAGAGAACAAATAAATCCTTCACTACATACATGTTGTAGATCAAAAGAAAAAAAAATCAAATCCCCATTTGAAGCAATAAGTGTTCAGACACCAATTCTAGACCAGCACATAGTGTTTGTATTATACAAAGTGTCTCATGTACAAGAAGAAGAATCTGAAAATTACCTATAACACAACTCATACATATGTCATCAAAACATTTAAAAACATGTTTCACAAAATGTAGATGTATAATCTGAAATGGAAAGCAGAAAATAGCACCATCCTCACACTGCAGCTTTAAGGATTAAGAGTACCTACATGGCTTCCTTGCCGATGTTTGGACCAGTATTCCAGGAGCCACTGAAAGATGAGATTATCTCTGGGACACCAAGCTTATTCCATTCAAGGACACATTGGGCTAATCCCTCCACCCTTTGGCCAGCTCAAGATTTTTTTTTCCCCTTTAAGTCTCGACTTTTTCCCTTCCCTAACAAGGGATGCATTCTGTACATTATTCATGTGGGTAGCATATGACCAAGCACATTACCTGTATGTGAATATAAGTGGGATGAGACAGTTGATGACATCGTCAACTCATCTAGTTCGACTTTGTGGTTATTGTACTAATTACCACCACTACGTGAAAACATGCAGAACTTTGGAAATCCTGTAACTTCCTTTATTTAGCATCCGATTCTAATGAAACATTCACCATCTTGTCAGTTTGGGTTCATTTCATTCTACATAAAAAATGCACTGTTTGTACATTATTCAATGTCACCTTGAATGTGATGGTGCTTTAAAGGTAGGGGATACCTTTTACAGACCTCCCAAAATGCAGCAAAACATTAAATATGAACCTCAGGGGACTTGTTTAGGCCACTGCTGAGAAATTTGAAAGTCAACAGTTATCTACAATTTGAATAAAATTCAACAAAACTCAACTACTCAGTAGTTCTGTGTGTCAGCCACACTTAAGCCTTTTTGTTGCAGTCTTCTGTATTTTTTATCTATAAACACAAATCTAAAAGTATGAGAGCTGATGTAATAACATATAGAGTGTGTGGCAAGAATGTATAATGCTTGTAAGTTTTGATGAACTTTCTTCACAAAATATACATGATGGACACACATGCAGTGCATGGGTCTGCAAAGGTAGCCTAGTAATGTACTGGAATTTACGGTGAGCCCCGAAAAAAATTCAATTCAAAATCTAACGGTAAATAAAAATGTACTTAATGTTACCTTCCATTTCAATACTTTATGGGAGTTTCTGAAATGATACTCTCTTCAACATACCACTATCTATACAACTCTTCATTTAAGGCATGCAAATGGGATTCCCTACATGATGTACAGTACAAGATGTACAGGAAGATACTTTAAAAATCCGTCACAGTGTGGGATGCCCAAACCATAATAGCCTTGATGTACTTCAGTCATTTGGGGGGGGGGGGGGGGGGGGGTAAGGTCATCTTGACATGTTCACAATGTTTAAACTAAATTTATAGATAAGGTATTAAAAAGAAAAAGGGGAGTATTATGAGCCAGAGGTCAGGATTTAAGAGCAGATGACTAGCTTTGAGTGGAGTACCAAAAGTGTGATGTCATGGCCATTCATCACCATGGAAACTGGTTTAAAACACACCTGCCCTCGTCTACGAGGAATTACAGCAATTGCTTCTTTCAAAACCATGCTCTGACTTGATTTCAACCCAAGCTATTTATTTCAGAAGGCAAAAGACTGTGACATCATCACTTCGGCACTCTGTAATGATTTTGCTGACAATCTTCAACTATATTCACAGAACGAGTAATTTTTGCGAGCATTTTAATTTCGCGAATTTCGCGAGCACCAAGATTCACGAAATTAAAGTGCACATATGAAAGTTCTTGTCTACACTATATGCATTGAATGCCAGTGGCAGTTCGCGAAAATTTCATGCCGCAAAAAAGGCCGTCAGCTCCAATTCACGAAAAATTCATGCTGCGAATATATCATGTTTTACAGTAGTCGGGGGGTCTTTTCGAAGCAATACCATGTACCCGGTACACAAAATGCATTATACAATTATGCAAAGCAAGTGTATACACATGTACATGTGCTCATGCCTAGCATTGTGTACCATGCCATTCATTATTCAAACTTTACTTCACTTTTAATACAATACGTAGAGGAAAATTTATACAAACAAAAAGTATACGTTTCACTGGAGTTGGATATTAAACAAGATTTCAAGTTTAATAATTTCTTTTAAATTCTACATGTTTTTCTGATGCAAGATATTTATTGTAATCACTATACAATTGTACGTCTTGAATGAAAGTGATACTATGCAATGTGTGCACGTGATCAGGTAACCATCGAAATGGATCCCAGTATTATTTAATAGTATTAGTAAAAATGTATAGCTAACATCAGTATCAGCGCTTATGAAGCAGAACTTACCATGTAAGTAACGCGCGGAGCAAAAGTGCCAAATTGTTATAGAGATGATATGATTAGATAAATTTTTTATCAAAATGTGTATACTTTTAGGGGATATCACAGGTAAATCATGGTTGTTTTTTGTGTATTCTAGCTGTACACAAATTTGATTTCCAGGGTACTGGTACACTTTAACATTAGTCTGAAAGACAATAACTATCAGAAATATCAAGGAAGTATGGTGGTTGGGGAGTGGTGGTGTCTTTAGGGAGTGAACACCACACATGATAATTTGTCATCTAAACTGGCGTCACTGCTGTGTATTGTTGAGGAAGCATGTATTATAAGGTCCCTACACTGATAATTCAGTCTGGAAAAATAACAGACAGAAGTTGTACTTCCCATATTTTTCCCAGTTTCTATTGTCTCATCCTTTTCTTTCTTTTCTGCTCATAGGACAGTTTCAGATGTTTTCTGTTCTGATGATTACTCTCAATGACTGTATGAATGTATACATGAGCACTGTATTATTCTCTGTCAATATCAAAGATCAAATCATTACAACAATACAGATTGAGCATATAATCTTACTCATGGCAGATATTGAGCATTAATGATCTTATTCACAGCGAGTACAAGAAAGAAAAAGCAGAAGAAAAACAAACCTGTGCAACTTCACTCTCCATTAAATGAATTCTCTTCATTCACGGCCAATGAAGCTTTAAATAGTTATTGCCATTTGTTATTAGAATGTTTCTTCAGCTTTGTATGTTCATACACAGATTATCTTCACTTCAAGTAAGATGGGTAACGTATCTAACTACACACATGTACGGAACACTTTGCGACCCAATGTGTGTAGCCCCTATCAGAATGGAAAAATGATTAATTCTCACAATGCATCAGTAATAATGATAACATAAACATTTTATTTGAGTCAGTATTACAGTTGTGGATACTGGACATGGATTGGGTCATAGACGGGAGAGCTTTATTTTTGGTTGATTGTACTTGCTGGAAATAGCTCTATCTTCCTTCTTTTTTTTTCTTTTGAAAACATGCTCTATATTGCCCTTGAAGTAAAGCAGAGATACATAGTATTTCAAAAGTATCCAACTTTGCACAGCTTAATAAATAATATTTCATTCTGTCAAATGAATTGCTAAACTGAACATACAAAACAGACACACACACACACAAAGCTCTTATAGACCTCACACATTTAACAGACCTCCACACTGTATTTGTCAGTAGTGGAGGTACATGTATTTTTTTTTTCAATAATTCAAAGGCAGTCATATAAATTTCAATGCTTGTGGACTTCAGGCACCTACATATTGTAAGCAACACACTTGACCTTGTGTGCTCATGCATGAATCTTATGATACTCCATACAGTGTGTACACTAACCAACACAGAGCACAGACCTACAAGGATATGTACAAGTGTATGCTTGTATTTTTATCATTTATGGCCTGTGCACAGATATCTGCAGGAGGTTATTATATGTTTGTATATTATGCACTGATGATTTCATCTGACAGTATTCCTTTCCCACGGCATCAGCAACAAAAAACACAAATATAATATCATCTATTCCACAACAAACTATGAAATGAAAATAAAACTTTTTTAGTGTACTTAAAACATGATGGGAATGATTGCACTAGAAAGAAAAAATACTGAAATAATCATAATTTTTTTTTTTTCCTTTCAGACATAATCATGACAAAATTATCAGACAAATCTAAACATTTCAAATGATATCAGACACTCACCATCAAAGAGGTCAGCAAAATACTCCAAATCGCTGTCATTCAACCATTTTAGCACCTCCTCCTCCGACCACACCTCAATAGCCTTGCTGGCATAACCGCTCCTATCCTGGCGCCCCGGGGTGCTGTTTGCCGCCTTTCCAGCCAAATCCACATATTCCTCCCCATCACGAAACGAGGTGACTGGGATGGAGGAGGAACGGGAAACTGCCGAGTTCGGTCGGCTGACCTGCTTCAAGACGCCATACCCCGGGGGCGGCGTGTACGTGGCACGGAGGGTTGGATGATTCGGCGTGCTCGACAGGGGTTGAAGGGAGCTGTGATCCGGCGGAATGTGCTCTGTGTATTCCGGTGGGGGCAGCGAGTGCACGTAGGTGGACGTAATGCGTCCGGACTCCATGCTGGGTGAGCGCGAAGCAGGGCCGTTACGGATGAACGACGCCGGAGAGCCCGTGGCGGTGGAGAGTGGGGAGCTGCTGCCAGACGTCTGGCCGTCGACGTAGACGTCTGTCTTGCCATTCTTGTTGGACTTCTTGGCCCTGGGTCCACCCTTCAGAAGGTTGTTGAGGGACGGGAAGCCAGAGGGGGATGAGCCACTCTTATTGTTGGCCTCCTTCTTCTTCTTCTTCCATCCAAACATGATGGAATCCCAAGAGACAAATGACTGCACAGCATGAAGGCCTGGTGTGTCAGTGGCATGTGGACGGGGGAGGGGAGGCTTACCGGCAATGTGTCATCAGGTCGTCGAGGGCGAGCACTGAGCTAGTATAGGCTTCACGAACACCTGAGTGGGAACACAAAGGGACAGTGAGTGTGACTGACTGCGCAGCGTGTCCCAGTAATTATTAGCATCATTGGCTGAATGCCAAGCAATCCAAATCCCTACTATTCAGCCAAGTAGACTATTGAACATTTCCTCAGTGACTATGACATACCAGGACACAAATGACACGATACACAAATTACCTGCATATATAATACGGTTACTTTTCTCGATGGATTTACTACTGCTGTGGAACCAAAGGTGACAAAGTAATAATTAATGACTTTATCTCAGAAAAGAGTTATGATATCAAGTGCAAATTGTGAGTTATATTTTTGAGCACATCATACAGATGAGCACTGTGAACAGTGAAGACATCATGGCGCATCACTGTCAGAAAATTTAGATATTGGGGGATTGGTAAGTAAGAGGTGACATATTTGTATGACGTGTATTTGCATTCATTAAATGGTCTCCACAAATTTGTTTGGGATGTCATCTATACTACAACTCAACAGGTACAACGTATGACTACTGTAAATATATTGTAATATACAACATATCATACAGGCAATTTGTCTAAAACCAGTGAGAAAGGTAGTGGAAATGGCCTCTGTTAAATCCTTAAAATAAAACATTGAGAGGAAATTTATCTTCCTTGTATTTTCAGTCTACAGCAGAGTCTACATGTAAGAAGTCTGAACCCTTTGAAATGTTCGCACTGCAAGTTGTACAGTATGCTCTAAAATGCTGCTTTATGCTGACAACAAAAGTAATAGGCAATGGGGTATCCACCTGGATGCCCTCAGGAGGAATAAAGTCTACAACCTTCAAGGCCATTAACTTGACTCATGGGAGGCAACAGAACTATCATTTTAAAGACAGAATGAGCAAAGTTGGTGCAATGAATAATGAGTGGGTAAAAATCTATAAAAGTACATGGTACCTCTGCAATGCACAACCTGTACTGCAAACCACACATTTTATTTTTGCATGTTTCTTGTTTTTTGATTGTGATTGATTTGTTGTTTGGGTCCTATTGAAGGCAAATTTGGCAAGTAACCTCTGTAGATTACATGTTGTACACAATATTATAAAATTCCTGTAGCTTGGCCACAGCAGGGTGAAGAAATAATAGCTTTAACAGAACAAAAGAATTAGTAAAATATCATGTAAAGAAATGAAAGATTAAAAAGAAAAGAATACAAAGGCAAGGGAGAAAAAAGGGAAAAAAACCTTGACTATCTTTTGGTTTTGAATGGGTGGGTCTCTAAAGACACTTTTGACATTGACCTCTTCCCCCTCCCTACTGTATACACATGATGTTGTGTCACTGTCAGTGCAGCAAGACACAAAGTGAAGGGAGGGAAAACTGGGAAGTTACAATCTCTGAACACAAGTTTTATAAATACACTGTAGGCTTGTGGGCCAGACACTGTACTTTGTGTTCAGGATGACACAAAAACTTACAATTTTTGTATTAAAAAAAAAACATAAAAACATATAATTCAAATGTATTGATGCATATTTGTATCATTGAATGTGTTTATACATTAATTACAATGTGCAGATAAAGAAAGAGAGAGAGAGAGAGAGAGATAAAGATATGATGTGTAGTGTGGGCCCTATACATTATTATAACAGATGATTTTTGAAGGAAGGTGTTTGCACGGTGTAGTACATACGATACACTCGGTTTGTGGTTCACCATGTACTCCTGAGGACGGACAGTCAACTGTCCGAAACGTTGAGTCCCTTCCTAAACTCTTCTAATTTCCTTGGTTCACAGTCCTTTTCAGGACTACACTCACTCAAGAAAGAAAACTCTTACTCAATTTCTCACCTCTCATCTGACCCTTCTTTCTATCTTTCTCCTGTCATTCCAACAGTCCTTCTAAGGACTATGGTGAACCGCAAACCGAGTGTATCTTATTATAACATCAACAACTGAGAAAACAAAACTCTTCAAAAAGGTCCATGTGATCACTGAAAATATTTCTTTGGCTTGGTATTGATAAAGCAAATAAACATCTACTACTGTACCTGCCACAGGTGTGATGTACAATGTACAAATGTAGCTGTTTATTGATGGAGAAAGTGAAAAACAACTAGATCACTATTTATCTGAAATCAATGAATGCGAGTTGATGCCACAGCATTCTGACTTAAGGCTCTAATCAATAATCACTCAGGGCGTCTGGTTACATTAAACAGTACATTTCTTTAGATGGGGAAATATTGATTGTTTTAAGTCTTCAGTGACTACAGGATTAAACTAATGATTCAGAACATCTCAGCATACAAAGGAGCAGTGTTTTACCGACGGCCATGCAATCACTACTCAGCAAGTCCACTACAGACTGACGAAATCTACCATTATGCTAATTAACTTTCGAATACAAAAATGCATGCAGATTGAATACAATGTATGCAATGTCCACAATCTTTGCCAATTGCACATAGTGCATACAGTATCTGGTGCTCAGGTGAGAAATCCCAGAAATCAAGTTAAATGTAGCCACCTCGAAGAAATCTAAACACATAATTCACAATATCTTTGCTAAAGAATGATTAAAAAAACATTTGTCAGTACTTTGACATTTAATACACAATCATACTGTACACCATTTCTCTTTAATACTTTCACTATAATTCTCAGGCATTAAGTTGTTGTTTGGCCACATTGTTTTGTATGCACTCAAAGTTTCTTTTATTTTTTTTTATGCTCCTGGAGACTAATTTGAAGATAAAAATAATGATACATACAGTATGCATATCTACAGTGTATCAATGCTCAAATTGTATGTGCTATCTTCTACAGTGTGTTCACTATTTTGTCAATCTTTGAAATTTAAGTATCAATCGTACTGCAACTGAACAGGTGAACAGCTGTCATAAAGCTTTAAACGAGTCACAAGGATTTGCCACCAAGTAAGAGGCCTGACTGAGTATACCATGAAAACAGTGAATTACAATTTGTACGGAGTGCCAATGTACAATGTAAGATCAAAATCAGTCCTCATAAAATTGAGACAAAATGCTTGTAAAACATTATCACATGCCAGAAAACTTGACTTGCACAAATGAATTCAATAACCTAAATAATTATCTCTGTCACATAAATGAAATTAATGTCAATATATAATATTTATGTATGATTAGTACATCACTAAAGACATTTGTCTGAAAAAAAGAAGAAAAACTACATTGACATAATTTCATATTGTCGCAGCCTTTTTTGCGGCATGAATTTTTTGCGAGTTGCCTCTAACATTCAATGTGTATAGAGTAGACAAGAACTTTCACATGCATTTTAATAATTTTGCAAATCTTGGCATTCACGAAATTCGCGAAATTAAAATGCATGCGAACATTCCTTGTTTTACAGTAATTCGATATTTCATTTCTCCTCTCGATTGCAGCCATCTCATGTTCAAATGTGAGATGTACAGTGTTCTAAACTCGGCTTTCAAAAAAATGAAAATGAAAGTAATATCTACTGGCACAACTAACAGAGTGGGTGTGAAAGATCTCCACATTCTTCTCACATAGCACACGTTTATCCTTGAATGAAATTTAATACTATGCTCCCAACTTGGCGACAAAGTTGTTACTGATCCTGCAATGTACATTGTAGCTTAACATCTTGTTTTTGAATTGTATCATGCTTTATTTAGAAGCCAGGCAGTCTCTTGGCAGCGAATAAATTGCCTTGAAACGGAGCCAAAGATTTTCTTTGGATGAGGCAGCCTTCATTTTCGGATATAATGCCTCAATTCTATGGAATACATCATCTTTAAAGTGTTCAAAACATCAGATCTTGAGACAACGCATGTGATTGCAGTGAAAACTGTAGACTCAATTAATTTTATAGATCAATCTATTTTGGTAAAATTATTTGCGTAATGGTATCAAATATATATCCTATTGTGTTCAGGCTTTATGAAATGAGGTGAATGGTTTGAATGTTGTATACATTGTGTAAGTATCACTCAGAGTACTCTAAAATGCCATGAAAAAAAAAATCTTACAACAAATTAATAAAAAAATGATAATAATTTGATCTGAATAATGATTTACAGTCAACAGATCATACATGTACTTGTACACTCAAATATCACTATCAATTTTTTTTTTCTTGCCCTTCCGGCACATTTTTTTTTTTTTAGTTAGTTGACAGGATTGACATTTATATCAGCACATATGGGGAACAAGACAGAACTTTATGGAATTTTATAGTACATACATGCATATTCATGAAGCACTGAAGCACAGCACCATGCAAATTAGCTAGGGCAATGATATCATGGCCTCACAATTTTCTAATTTGTACATCAAAGACAGCTGTCAATGATGATATATTGACACTATACAGTTGTATGAGCAAGGTGATTGAACTGTTGACCATTAGAACTTGAATGATGCTTAACATTGTATCTCAGAAAATTTTTATGCCAATGGCATAATTTCTTCTTTTTGAGTTCACTTCACTTAACTGAAGTGTAGAAATACAGTTTTGGAAACAAAACTACAGAAACAATTTGTAGGATAAGAGAAAAAAAAGAATTGACATTGTTCTGAACGATTGACATATATGTAGGCGAAGTCCACCATAAAAATAGGTCTGTTGAATAGAAAAAAAATGAAAGGAATAGAGTGAAAGTTTGATCACATTCTACTGAATACTGTAAAACGAGGAATGTTCGCGTGCATTTTAATTTCGCGAATTTCGCGAGCGGCAACATTCGCGAAATTAAAATGCATGCGTAAGTTCTTACCTACACAATATGCATTGGATGCCAGTGGTAAGTCGCGAAAATTTCATGCTGTGAGAAAGGCCGTCGGCTGCAATTCGCGAAATTTTCATGTCGCGAATATATCATGTTTTACAGCAAGAAAGTAATGAAATTTAGAGGGAGGAACCAATCACATACAAATTGACTCCATGGTGTCATGTACATACTGGTAACAAAGTAAGTGCAAAAATTCTCTATTCTTTTTTTATTATTCATTAGGGATAACAGAATGGCACCTGCTTATAAATGGCACACAGCCTAATTTCATCAGCCCAGTGTACATTATACGTAGCTTCGCATTTGAGCTGCATCAAGGGATTATTGCATCAACTCAAGTATTGAGTAACAAATGTTTGCAAGGGTTAACTGTGGAAAAATGTTTACAATGATTGTACATTATCTATGGACAATGCATGCAACAAGTTTTACAATGGTAAACTTACTTGAAGGGAAACACAAACATTTCTTATTCTAATGAAGGGCCTATGTACCCGAGAGCAAATGGGAGTGAACTTGCATACATGTGACATCATAAAATTGCAAATTTATGTTTGCCTGATCTATAAAACTTCACAACATCTTAACTTTCTTAGATTTTTAGATAGGTAATCTATATCCTTAAATTTTCAGCATCCTATTTCCATGATTTTTTTCTATTCACATAATCTGATCGGCATAGGCTTTGGTGTTTGCCTTTCAATACAAGATGTCATTTTTCATGTTTTCGGTATCATGTTGAAAATAACAATCCAATGCCATGAAACAAGAAACTCAGGTCGATACATGTATGCTAAAAACCAAATGAATGCCACTTGTTTAGCTCTGCAGCCTCTATTAAACTAGGCACAGGCAATGAGTTTCCTCCATAAGCTGCTAATGTTTCCAATATTTCTAGCTCATACAGCACACACACACGCAAAAGGGAACTTCTCCAGTGAGGTTTAAAAAAAAAAAAAAAAAGTTTTGAAAAAAAAAAGTTTTGAAGAAATAAAATTAAATTCTTTTTATTCAGAAATTTCTGTGGTAACGTTAGGTTAGATCTCTAGGATTAACTACCATGGCCTAGTACCATGGACTAACGGCTAACATTAGGGAGAAAATAATGGGAAATATTACATGAATGATAACTGTACCAGTCTCTGGTAGAGACGCAGTGTTTTAAACTGGCTGGCCTGTCTTCTGTACTTATAGAAATCTAGGAACCTATGAAGATTTCTACAACCAACATCACAATTAGATTCTAAATATGATTACAAATAACCATGTCAACATGGTCGATGAATTCTTCTTACCAATAGAAATAAATTTAAAGGCAATGGCCAATGCAATGGCAATGCAATCTCATGATTCTTGTTCTGTATTCTCACGAGTGCGAGTATGATGTCAATGTGACAAATGATGATTGTGAAAGAACATGACCCTATTTAGTGACAGTCTTATCATATTTATTGATAACGTAATACATAATCCGGCAATTGTGCACTTTACGGCCCTATATATTATCGGTGCGAGATTTTACCCTTATCGAGCAGTGCATGCAAATTCGAGTACCTATCACTAATCAGGCACCGCGGGTTCGACAGCATGTCTTCCGGCACTCTACTGTGTGCATGTGTGTGAGATTTCGCGTTGGGATGCAGTGTGTGTGTGAATGTGTCAACGTGTGTGTGTGTGCGTGATGAAAGCACTTACGGTACGCCACATGGTTGCTCTATAAACGCCTTTGGCTGCGAGGCGCGGCGTGATCGAGCGCCAGCAGACCCCAGACAAACAGGGTGGTGTGCACTAGCACACAACGGAACGCAACGGTAAACTTCCGTGCTTCAATCATGATTTTGAATGAATGAATTCTGTGTTATATCGTAAGCAGGTGATCACTAATTAACCTATTTCAGAGGACATATGTCCACTCGCGGCCTTGGCGAAATTATTCTGTGAAATTATAATAAAAAAACCCCAAAATCTTATCCCGATTCGTCAGTCTATTATTAGTGTTTATGTATTTTGTCCAGGCTTACAATACCGTTCCCCGAGCCCAACCAGACGCCGTGCGAAGTGTGTATACTAGCTACCAATTTACGGGCAGCCATTACGTGGGCACACACACACACAAGCCTCGCCCGCGTGGTTGGTTCGCACGATCGCACAGTAGTGTTCGATGTGTCCGCTCCGCAGTGAGTTAGGCGGGCTTTTTGTGACCTTATCACTTGTCAAACGGCGTTCCATACAGCAAGAAAAGCTCGCCAGCTGCTCAGTGCGTGGTGGTTCATGGGATATCACCTTGGCATACGGCGAATAAGGTACCGTCCATAGGGCCGTAAAGTGCACAATTGCCCATAATCCTGGTTTACAGTTGTAATTACTTACCTGACTGATAAATTGTCTATTCTTCAATATCTCATTATCTGTAAAAGGGTCAGCATCACATAATTACTGTCTCAAAGTTACCTAACACTATCGCGCACGTTTGGGACTGAGGTGTGACTGATGTGTGCCTGTCGACGCTGGAAAATCGGCACTCCATTCACGCGTACGCGTCTCACTTATTTCCTTGACCTTGTTCATGACAGCAGTTATAGAATTTAGATTGTTCAAATACTGTGTAGATACTTACGTAGCACAAAATATCCACAAGTATCGTCTAGGATCTATAAGTACGATTACTAGAACTCCTTTTCCGCGTTGGTCTTCCCGATCCTCGCCGTTGAATACGTTGAATCGCTCCTCACAATTCAATTCAAATACTGATCAGTGGCTAGGCAGGCTTCGCTTCGCTTCCTACGTTACGGTACGCCACTGCACTCTCGATAGGTTTAGCACTGTAGACATACCGTAGCTGCAGCTACTGGCTGTGCTCACGTTCGTGGTTACATCCGTAAACAACTTGTAAGAATGTGTGATCGATTACGTGTAAACCCATCGATCCTGAGCGAAAAGGGGGAGGGGTCTCGAGTTACAGATAAATTTTTATGGGCTGTGAATTACTAGTAGTTTGGTACATAGGCCTACTGTACTGTAGTAATTAATAACCACGTCTTACTACAGAAACAGAAAGAAGGGGGGGGGGGGCTACAAAACTGGAAAAGAAGTAGAGGAACAACAACTCAAAAATAGACAATTGTAATTCTAGGAAATTCAGAACAATTTTTATGTTAGCCCGATAGCTACAAAATACTAAAGCCCTACTGAACTATGAGTATTGATACAGTACCAAAACTGCAATCCCTGAATGTGGAAATTAGATAGAATTTAAGCATATAGCCTTCATGACTATACACCTGCCAAATATGCAAAACACATGAATAAATGGTAAATAAATCAAATAAAACATAAATCATCCTGTGATCAGCTGGAATTTCATCACACCTCGAATACTGCTGACTGCATATAACATCTCCAAAGTTCAACAAAATCAATACTATGCTGTTGGCAAAAATTGCATTATAAAACAAAAATGCTAATAAGGATAATTGCAAGTGTGTCACATTTTAGTTTTGGTATCTGTTGATGATCACAATAAAAGCTAGGCCTTAATTCCAGCACTTTTCCTTTTCTGCTTTCAGTTGGGTAACAAATGCAATGGCACACATTTACAATTTTGTTTCTTTGTTTAATGGGTCAAAGTGATAGCATAGGCGAAATTTGGCATGCAAGTGAAAATATGCACCTGGTTTGATTCTTTCTAGTTTTCCTTGATATTGTGAAGTTGAAGACAGCAGACCTATCTAAGACAGCACCAAGTTGGATACCTCAAATACCTTCCTCTCATTCTTTTTTTCTTCTTCCTCTCTCTCTCTCTCCCTCTCCCTCTCTAAAACAGAAGACAGTACTGGATGAGCGCAACTGTTCAATTCTCACAAAGACCTCTCACAATCATGCTGTGTAACTCTGGGCGACTAACTTTCAGAAGCTGGACAGAGGTGACTAAAATTTTGATGAGAAATTTCTAGCAGTACCTGCATTATGTGCCGCACAGAAATTGAAACATACTTTTTAATGGCAGCTTACTTTTTTACAGATTGTGGGAAATCTGATTTCCTTACAAGAGATAGGAAACTCCAGTGCTTGTGAATTTTCTTGAGTAAATGGGATGCCATGTCCAAGATACATTTTACAACTTGTTATTAGGTATATACCTGATACTTTCCTTAAAACAAATGTGTATATTATTTTCTTCTTTAGATTAATGGAATTGAAGAATGTGAAGAATGCATTTGTTTGTTTTTTACTTTGTGCATGTGTGTCTGTGTCTGTTGCAGTATATTGTGTGTAGTTTCAAAGATCTGTGGAAATAAGAAAAATTTGACACATGCATCCTTTTTTATGGTTATCAACATCTCCAGGTTATATAATGCAAACAATTTAATGACCTATAAACTGTTGTGTAACCTTAAAGATAATATGTATACTTCATATCGCAAATACATTTAATTGTGCTTCATGATAAGGTACAGCATACAGTGAAGTTATTACTGATTATTGATAATTGAAACTCAGTTATCTTTCTCATGAACTCACAAAAATGTGGGAAAAATGGTATTCAGTAATATGTTACCTGGAATTACAATAGAATAGATATTGTTGTATTGACATAAATTAATTGATGGTACAATGGTATAATCTGCAATAGCGGCATGTGTCTCCCAACAAGGAGTGTGGATGTCTCTTGGTATGTCTTTGTGGATGTCTCTTGGTATATCTTTGTGTCTCTATGTTAAATCTTTTCTTGCACAGCTCATTAATTTTTTAATGTTGTTACAGTGATACATGACCAAACAAAAAGAAAAAAAAGCAACAACAGCAACAGCCAAAAAAACAAGAAGGATAATCTCATAGTAACACATGGCACATAAAGATTTTAAAAGAAAAGAAATCAACTGTGACACTTGTAATTTATTGGTGTGCTCATACTTTATTAAATCTTAGAAATGTGCTGGCAACAGCTGCTCACAATAAATACCTGAAATAGATTAACATGCAGTGGACGGATAGTAATCTTACTCATGCTCAGCGTCTGTTGTTGTAGTATTTAAGATTTTCCCACCAAATTCACGAAACAGCTAGTAAATATAATAGATAATTCAGCATTTTAAAGTTTGTTTCTATTAATTCCTCCAACCCCCCCCAAAAAAAAAACAAACAAACAAAACAAAACATGAAGTACAAATTTCTCCACAGGTCTTCCCTATTAAGCGAGAATAATGTGATTGAGAGTGGAGAGGAACTGGATGAGACAATAATACAACTGTTATTTTCATCTTCTTTCCCTCAATTCTGAGATATACTATCAGCTATGACATTGTTATCGTAGAGCACACATACAAAAACAAAATGCCATAAGCTCAATGACTGAGAAACCGCGATGGCATATGTATGAAAAATAAAAAGCTGGAATTTTACACATTGCAAATTCAACAATGATCATTTCAAGATTAAGGCACTGATCACACCACACATAGTCCTCTCTTTGTGGTGAAGTCGTAATGATTATCATCAGAGTTTGCCTGATAACACTCTTACTAATCAACTAATCTGTTGCTATAGAGGCACTCGCATGAAATGATTTTAAAAAAGAATATTAACTGAGATAGAGTTGTTCACCCAACAAACAATACTGCTCTCAAGACTGTTCAATATTTGAGTGTAAAAATAAATAAAAAAATATGAAATTCTAACTCATAATTTCCAATGAACAAAGTTAAAAAGCAAAGAAACAATCACAGTAAAATGCATCAATTGTGAACAACCATCTGTTCATTACATAACGAAATACAAGGTACAGTTTTATACATGGATATAATCTTCAGGGGGAAAAAACGGGGGAAAAACCCTGAACTACAATGTAGTCAGCTCAATGTGTTCACTTCTCTTCACATATAATCACGTCTTCATGGTCTGTACATTGTTCCAATGACAAGAGGCATTTCTATTGTACGACAAGATTTATTCAAATAGATTGTCTATCAAAAAAGAAAAAGAAGAGTCTAAAGCAAGCTATTGCTCATTCAAGTCTTAATGCACGCAAAGAGATGAGTTCAACAAGCGAGGGCAGGCTACAGAAATTGTGGCAGTGATAAAAGGGCCCAAGTGCCTATAGCACAACAACTGATGGGTCCCACAGCACAACTCATGACCCTGATCCATAGCACGGAGAGTTGCAAACGACTGAAAGACATAGATCAACCGCAATTCAGTAGCACACTGTGCACTCAACAAACCCAAACTGTCAACTGCAATGTTTTGCAAAATATAAAACCCTTGTTTGACATAATAATTAACTTACCCTCGCGATGTACAAAAGCTTCAGATTCTATCACAAGTGTTGATTGTCATATCTCTGTTTCCCTCTTTGTGCAACAGCATTAATTTCCCAGGCAATAAACTCTCAAATATTTACACACACTGAGCTGGCCAGCAGCTACGACACATCAACTGAATATCCTTCATACCCAGCAACACCCTGGAAAAAAAAAACAACAACAACAATCACCTTATAATCAGTTATATTATAAAGCAGCAATGGTCATCTTAGAGTCCGTATCACTGACCAGAAATGGGGCTAGGGATTAAACACTGAAATTCCATATGTCTGGGCACCAGCACCTACAGGGTTTTAATACTCGAATTACTTCCTTCAGCCAAACACAGCTGCTCCTATTGGTATCTGGTGCACCATTGTGACTCCTGTTCCCTTTCACAATTGTCTATAGATTGCTTTTTTTTCACTTCCTTGTGAACACAAAACGTCCCTTTCATCACACAGAAAACCAGCTCTCAGGAATGAGAGAAAAGCACAAGGCATCTTTACATCAGCGATACACAACTTTCTGACAAGATCTACTAGTGTGCGAAATGCGACAGCAGTACAAGGGAAGCAAATTTCCAACATTAATCTTGAGTCGTACATCACATAGTTCCCTTTCTTTAACAAAACTTGACATAATGGAATGTTCACATATTAGCTATATCAGAAAATATGAAAGAGGATACGCAGCTTGCGTGAATTTAATTTCCAAAGTATCTGTATTCAAATGCAATGAAGTCTACAATCTAAAATAGCACTTAAGAATTGATATGTGAGTCGTACATGTATATGTTTGCTGGAACAGATTTTTGTGAAACATGAAAGGTCTGGTAGTTCACTACACTCAATATTTGTAGTCATTTTAGTATTCAATTTGGTATTTAATTGGTATATAATATCTCCGGCATCCTTCAGAGCAGAGACAAAAAAAAATTACTGAATATATTAATATTTCATTCTTATGCCAGCTAGTGATTCTAATATATTGATGAAAAGTGGAACTTCAAGATTTAATGCTGGAGCGAGTGATATCACTGACAAGGACTGTATCTCCCACAAGATAAGACTAAAGATGATGAAGTATTAAAGGTAGGGGTCAGACCTGAACACAAATATTTTGAAACAAAGCCTAAGTCCAAACAGATTTAGAAATCAGCAACAGAATAGTTGACCTTACGTCCATGTGAGTGACATGCCCTACCCTATACTCGAACCATACCCCAGTATCAAGTTCTCTTCATCATCATTTCATTTAGAGTAATCAAGAAGGAAAATACACTGTATGCATATTGGATGAAGTACAGAGACATATTTCTCTTCTTGGAAATATTATCATCATTCATCCCCCCTTCATGCACACATACCTGCTAACTCTCTTTAGAATGCTTCGATATGTACTTGGTTACATGATCATTTTGTTTGTTACAAAAATAATAAATATTCCTGAAGAATACATAGCAGTCAGAGATCCCAGTGCACTGAGCACTGCAAATGTTCTTCTCCATTTCATGAAATGCATATTTCTATCCAAATACACTGTATCAGTAAGCACACAAAGAGATTTACTTTCTCTCATCTTGCACATAGAGAATCTTCCATTAAAGTCAACCTAGATGAAGCAATTCTGAACAGCCCATCTCTAGCATTGTCTTGTATCATATTGAATTGCATTAAAGATTTCATGTTTTTGTCTTCTGTATAAAATGCAATGGCCATAGACTCCCTACTTGCAAGAAAAATAGCCAAAGCTCTGTCATAAGATTTATACATTACAGCAAATTTTGTCTCCAATTTTGCTCTGTTGCATTTCTAGCATATTCACTTCTATAAACAGGTTACATGGCTTTAAAAAACAGAATGCTTTCCCCAAAGTGCTCATGTGTTGCAGTCTCAGAATAACATGGTCCACAGGGGGTTTACACCATGCCATGCAAAGAGTTAAAAGACTTGAAATGTGAGTCTTTACTTTAAACTTTACTGGTTTTCAGCTTGAGGTTGTGATTGACTGAAAAACAGTTAAGGATGACACCACTGTCCAAAGTTTGCAGAGCACAACTCTATACTAGCTCTCAGCTGACAAAGTTAAATCATCACCAGCACCAAGTACATAGCACACCAGCATACACACACAAACAGACACACTCATGCACATACATGCATACATACAGACAGACACACGCACGCATGCACAGACACACACACATGTACGTACATGCATACACATAGACAGACAGACATAGACACACAGACATAGACACACACACATACAGACAGAGGAGGCAAGAGTTTGGCACTGTGCTCATAGTTTATAGAGGAGTTCCTTGAGGTCGGGGTTGACGTACTGGCCCTGGAGCTTCCAGTCGAGTCCAGTGAAGTCAGCTTCCTCAAGGATCTCCTTCTCCTTCTCCTCCTTCCTCTCACTGGAATCCTCCTTGCTACAGAATACAGAGATATCATGGAGAACAAATAAAACCCACACTTAATTTCACTCCATAATAAAAGGATGATAATCCATGCTACTCTCTATTGATCTGTTTTTAGCTCCCCTCTCTTTTATCATAGGTATGTCTTATCAGAGAGTGTCAAATATAAACCATGCTTCCAAGTGGATATCTTCATTAATGTTTACTTTTTTAATTGATATATTGATATACTTTGATACATATATTGATATATGTACCTGATGAATCAATGTATGCATTGATGAAAACTGCAAAGTAATCATAGTCATTAAAAATGTATCAGAATTTTCAGTAAAAGTGGGCATATAACAAAGTACCACCTGATAGCTCGTACAGTAAATATTCAGCAAGTACTACAAGCAGTGTTTCACAGAAATAATTAACTGATTCCATGATGCAGCAATATGAAAACACCTAGAAGATAATAAGTTACAGTCCTTTGTTTTTTCCTTTTACGTTGATCAGCGGGATCAAATTCACTTTGGACTGAGTTAGTCTGGTATCAGAAGAACCAGTTTATATCTGACCCTTTAACCTTTGAATTAATCGATCCCTCTTAAAACAGACTGCCGACTGCCCATTATGTGTGTTTGTGTATTTGGGTGTGTTTGTGTGCGCATGTGTGCACATGTGTATAGGACGTGAAGTGTAAAAATGCATGTTCATTTGACTGGTTGATGCTACATCATCATACTCTGCAATTCCATCTCCATCAATACACAATTACTGTATATGCGAATATTTTGCTAGGTTTTTATTTTCGCAAATTTCCCAAGTCAGGCGCTATTTTCAAATTTAAAGACACATGATGATATTGACTCTGATTCAACATGACTGTGACGTGTACATACACATTTCTCCGTTCAGTACTGCATTTCACAAACACACATTTAACTACTTGCAAAAACATTAGTAAGTCCAGGTTCACAAAAATTTAGACTTGCTAATTATATGGCATATACAGTAATTGAGAAAACAAGTTCCATCTCGTCAGGGATTCGCTGTACGTTGTAGCAGCAGAAACATAAGTGGCACCTTAAAAAAAAAATATATATATATATGAAGGAAATTTGGGAGAGTATTAAAGAAGCATGGAATATAATGAGAGTCTTACGCAAACTCCTTGTAGTACAGCCTTTCCAGGAGAGCGCAGAATGCGGCAAAGAAGCGGGAGGTATAGACCGGGTGTTGCTCCGCCCCAAGGAACTTCAAAACTAGGTTCACCTTGTCTGCCTGGATGGTGTCCACTAGGGCATCAAGAACAGCTGTCTCCAACTCCTGCAAAGTACCAGTGGCAACGGTGTGTGTTCATGTTGATAATGACAGATATGGCACTCAATATAATAAGAGGACCAAAGCCCTTAAATTGCCAGAAGCGCTTTTCACATTTCTAGCCATTCAAGGTCTTTGGTCCAACAAAACAACACTTTTTTCCTTTTTTATTTAACACATAACACAACAATTAGAAAATTTCACATACAACAAGTGCCCTGCATCTCAGAAAGTAGAATCTATTCAGGACAAAAAAAAAGAAAAAGAAAAGAGAGTCACCATCTTACATGAATTGCTACTGGATAAGGCTGACGAATCTTAAGCTCAAAGAAAATGAAGATATACAATTGCAATGTTGGAAAACCTAGTATAGCTCAAAGACAGAGGGGCATCAACTGTTTCATGAGTATTATCTAACTGATTTCTTGCACTTAAGATCATGATGGCCCTTGTATTATCACATGGTCTACATGTCCAAAAGTCTCCATTTTGCACAAATTTGTCTTATTCAGCTTCAGCATTTCACTTCTCAGCTGTAGCTGCAGTGTGTGATATTTTCCACGTGAAACATGACTGCAACAAAACAAAAAGACATTCTTGCAAACATAAACAGTAGGAGAATCATATAGATTCCATAAGTTGTGTCTCTTAGAATGAATTCATTCTTTCTGCTAACCTTTCGGTTGATCTTCCCATCATTGTCCTTGTCAGCTCTGCTGAAGGCCTTCTTGTAGAGCGCCCGCCTGCGGTGGCTGATGATACAGTACTTAGAGAGGTACTCTACGGGAGTCATCTCGGCTAGCTCCCCTACGTCCATGGGGAGCTCAAAGCGGGCGGCTCGCCTCGAGAGGGCGATGCGCCCACGTAGCCACTCACTCTGCTTCAGCATCTGTGGAGGAAATGACATGGGGAAGACATCTTGCTTTAACCCTTTAAGTGCTTGAAGTGCCAATTTGCACAGATAACCAAGGAGCACTGTACACATGGTCTAAAGTCCCTGGCACATGATACTTGTTGTCTTTAGGTTGTATAGTTGGTTACATATAAAAACAATGTAAACTTAGGAAGCAAGTTAATACTGATAAATATTGGCTAATATTCGTTAATACTCTGCTCCACTTAACCATAAGATAACACGACATGACTTCAGTGATTAAGCATTAGTCTTTTATCTATACAATATACCCTTAATCATAAGTGTGTCACTATAAATAGAGATTCATATGTCCCTTTGGTTCTGAAATCTGTCGGTCATCTAGTATTGATTTTTACCCTATTTCCAATCATTTGATTCTTATGATTACCCTCTCAAATAAACAGTGCATCGGGCAACCTGTGAATGAGGTGCCCAACAAGACAATGCTGTAATGAGAATAATTAAATGGCTTACATCAAAGTATTTCCAGATAAAAATAAGCCTTGGACACTGTATTCTCATTCCTCTGGAAGGCAGCTAAGGATGGATTTGGATGACTTACTCGATTTGTTGGTTCCACCAAACTGGCGAGGGATGCGGGTGGAGTTTCGTCATCTTCATCGTCTGACAGGCTGCCACGACCACGCCTCTTTAGCTTCATCTGGATGTCAAGCAGCTCCTGGCGTGTCAAAGGTCAAATGGGGAAAACTATAAATGATTTGAGCCCAGTTATCAGAACGGAATATCACCAACAGAGTGTGTGCAAACGAAAATGGTATTGAAGGTGCAGATTCGGATCTACAGATAGAAACAGAAACCCAAAGGTACCTGGAATGACTTTCCACCATGTACCTACTATATACATTCCCATTATCTTTTTGATGTGAAATGACTTTCATTGAACAGGTGTACATAAGCTGTGATAGCTTAAATAAAGTACAATAGGGGGTACTGACTTACTGTTAGGCACATCAGCCTCATTCCCATACTTACATGCACAGTATGCCTTTACCACAAACCTATTAAGTGTGTGACCAGCTCAACCTTCATAGTATCTTTTCAAGCACTATAAAGTAGTATTTTGTGTTCTGATATACTGGTGGAATACTTGACAAAAGGAGGGAATATCTCCACCTTCCTTAAGTAGATCCCAAGAGACAACAAACACACAGGAAATATGTGGACTAGTCTAACTTGATTCTTTGATGGCACATTATTTGCTACAATTTAACCATTTTTTTCCTTGCCTTGATAATTATTACACACACTGTATATAAGTACCACTGAAAGGTTTTACATTTTTGCCTTTTAAAACCAAAAGATTCTTCTATTTCATGCCTCTTTCCCTGTTGTCTGGTTCTGGTTATTTTCACAGCAATATCTTACAATTTCAAGCTAACTGCAGGATTTCCCCACAGAACCTTTTAGCAGGGTGTTCTGATGCTGTGCAATCGGTTACCCTAACAGTGAAGTACATGTAGGTGCAATGCATTGGCTGATCATCTCCCTTCTTTAATGTGTAATGCGACATTAAACATGGTTTATCATAATTTTGCAAACTAGTGATGTTTAGTGCAAGGGATATCCTCCACCATAGATGAGAAATGCCCAAACATTTGAGAAACATATATGAACATATGAGTGAGGTATTCTCAACCACAGTGCTCTCAACTATAGATGGAAGTGCAATACATGACAGATGAACATTGGTGATGCAGTTCAGTACATGCCTTTATATGCACACTGTATTATCCACAATAATTAAAAAGGAGGGGGGGGGGGGTTGCTGGTAATGAACAAACTGTTACAATCAATGATCTTGGAAAATGACAATTGATGACGAGTTGTAATGGTACTTCTAAAAATTGAATGAAGATTCCCAGAGTAAGCTCAATACAAACAGGGTCGGGTTTGACAAGCACCAACATCGCACATTTGCAGACACAACCGGTCACACTTTTTAACTTGAAGTCCCATGCGAAATATACCCAGCGACCATATGAAAAGTCTTCAAAACTCCATTTATAGGACCAGTAATGTGCATTCCTAGTAACATATCACACTTAAACAAACTCAATGTTTATACTTTGAATGTTCACACATAGATGGAGAGTGATCTTGTTAATAACAGATGGATGATGTTAATATCGTGTCAATGTGAAGAGAGAAGGGAACAGAAATACGTACTCTCATAGTCTGCGTAGTCGTCAGGGTAAGGAACAAAAATAAGATACAGTATGCACATCCAAAGAGCAGAGTAAGGCAGCAGGTAGAGAGGATATAAAGCAAAAGACAAACATTAGCTTCTAGGAAAAAGTATTCATGCAGTTAATCATGCAGTTCATGCAGTTAACTATAAAACTGAGACTCTCGCTAAAGAAGGTTATAAAGAGGAATGAACTAAAATCAGGTTATGATCAGGAGCATGCATGCTATCTGTTCAAATGTGGCAATTGATTGATACATGTTTATATCTTTCATGGAAGTACAATAAATTGTACTCTTTTTTTTTCAAATAAAGATCAAGTATCAATAATTACAATAATTAAATTATTTCACTGATATTTTTTTTTAAACACAAAATAACATATTTGTATCAAATAAATCAGGTCATTTAGAGGATTGATATCCACATCCACATCTACAATCTGTATGATTTTGACATTGGTTACATAATGAAATGTCGCAAAGTCACAAAAATGGCACACAAAAAGAAGCATTTCATCATTTTCTTTGAAGATCATGAATTAAACAATTCATCTTTAAATTATATTTCAATGTTGTTGAGCAAAGTACCTTGAATGCTGGGAATATACATGTAGCTTAGAATTGAAACTCAAACATGTATGCATACATGGAAGTGTCGCTATCTTGACCAAGGGAGGAGACTTTTCACACCTCAGAGCATAAAACCAGTTTAACATGCAACAAGACAACGTTTACTGTGTCATGCACTGGCAGAACAGTGTTTCAATAGGGATAAAATCATGTAACAAATCAAAGTTTTGCATTAGGCATGCATGTTATTGGAAGGCAACTTGTCAACAGAAAGGCACTATAGACACTACTGGAGAATGGCAAATTCTGGCAGATCTAATATAACTCGCAGAGGGAAATTTCTTCGTAGAAAGAAACAAAGTTGGCATCAAATTGAAGTGTAAGAAACAACATCATATATGATGCATGAATCAACATTTACATTTTTGAAAAACTTGTGATTCACTTACATATCATAACACACACACACACACACACATGCATACACACAATACAAAACAAAAATCAGAGTAATACTAGTGAATGTATCATTCATGCCAAGCAGAACCTTATCACAAGGGATACCAAATTTTCTGATATCATGCTATATCCTTTATCATGCATTGCAAAACTTTGTAATGAGAAGAGAAAGAAGTCACATTTTGCACTAAAAATCCAACCAACAATATGCCAAAAAAAAAAAATCATACCTCTTCGTTTTCATCCTATAAACATATACAAATTGAGGAAAAAGATATATCAGAGCACAGCACTGCATTTTATGTAACATTTCTGAGACAGCCAATAGAATTTTCTTGACAAAATGTTTTAATATGTACTATCAAATGCTGATTCCCATCAATTTGGGGATTGTTTTTATTTTTTTTATTTTTTTGTTTCCTACATTATTCAAAATAGACTGAAAGATATTTGCTTCTATAGCGTCATGCAGGTAATGCAAGGATTTTGACAACTTCAGAGAGCATAGAAGCCTTCAATACATATAGGGAGTGACAGTCACATTTGCAGGGGCGGATCCAGGAATTCTGTAAAGGGGGGGGGGCGTGACTAATACTTCTGGTGGCACTTCCGGGTTTCATTTCATATTTTTTCTTTTTATTTCTTTTGTTTTTCACGAAAAATAAAGGGGGGGGGCGGGCGCCGGTTGCGCCCCCCCCCCCCCCCCCCCCCCCCCCCCTCTGGATCCGCCACTGCATTTGTAGCAACCATATAGTAGCTGAGCACAAAAGGTATGCAGATGCAGAAATAAGGGCTGTTCCATGCTGCAGTAATCATCAGCCAAACAAGCAGTGCTGTTTGCAGTAAATGTGCATATGATCAGACTAGCAAAGAACAATTCCTGTTGTGATAAAGTGACTAGTTCAAAAGATTTCAAGAAAACACAATGTGGAACTCTTGGTGGGCTGTGATGCGCAACAAATTGAAAAGTTAAATGCCTTTCAATTCAAACATTTTAAAAACTGTCGTAAAATTATTTCAAATACTAAACTCAGAAGCAGCATACAGCACTAGTCATTTTCTGAATACTTACATGTGAAAAGTTCAAAACAACACTACTAGACTTGCCCGCATGCATGTCTGCATATATGTGATGCACATAATTGGTTGAAACATCAAAAGAACTGGAAACTTACTCTGAAGAATAATTCTTTAACTTGCTGAGGAATTAGGATACTAAAAGCAAAACATCGCAGAGAAAAAGAAATTTCCCCTACCTGTGGGTCCATGCTGAAGACGTCAACTTTGACCTTTGGCGGGGGGCCAAGTTTTTTCTTCTCCTCCACTGGGGGCTCCTCCTTCTCCTCTTCCTTTGGAGGTCTGTTGAAGTGAGGGGTAAAAAGCAATATATTATCAATCACATTAGAAATCAGAGTTCACTATATTGTTCCCACATGCTCTGCACGGAAATGCACATCATACCACTTTATGGAAATTTGGTGGGTTTCTTTTTTAAATATACAAAGGAATGCATGCATGGCCTTTTATCAGGCCGACATAATGACAACCTGGCTTTGTAACTACATATATTTCAACTAGCTACTGCCCCTGTATCAGATTAACAAAATTAAAAGTGATGGTTAGTTTCTCCTATGATGGCTGTAGTACATGGTGTCAAAACAAGATTGATGAGTCAAAGACAGCTAATGGCTGTAGAGACAACTCTAAAAAGAGTGTAATTTGTTACAAAGTTGTCATGTCACTGAGTAATACCATGATCTATTATGAGCAGATTGAAGCAATTATTAAATATAAGCATCAGAAAGCGTCATAGGAAACAACGCTACAGAGAAGACGGCTCAAGAGGTAGTCACATATTTTTAATTCCAAAGCAACTATCACAATAAATGTGTTTGAGAAAAGACTAAAGGAACCCTGTGGTTCAACTGATACATCTGTATCTCTGTACGTGTGTGTAATGGATTACTTGCTTAACATGTAACACTTGCACACATCAGCAAAATTTGGGATACAAACAACAAAACGAAACAAAACACAACCAAAACATTTACAATACCAATGAAAACAACTCATTGTTGGTTTATTCTTTTTGCCCGTTTTGCTTGTTTTGTTTTGTTTTGTTTTGTTTTATTTATTCATTTTTTTTTTTGCTTTGCTTTGCTTTGCTTTGCTTTGTTCTGTTTTGTTGTTTGGTTTGTTCTCTTACTGTGGTTCTGGTTCATCCTTTGGCTCTTCTTGTGGCTTAGGTTCTGGTTCCGGGACAGGTTCCGGCTTTAGGGGTGGAGCTACCACTACCTCTGGCTGAGATGGAGTCTTCTTCAATGCAGGCTTTAGTGGAGCTGGTTTAGGTGGTTCCTCTGGGGGCTTTTGAACAACAATGTAAAAGGGAAAGAACAAAAATTAACACTTGCTCAGAAACTCAGTACAATCACTTATCACTCATTGCTACCCAGTACTTCTTATTGTTTTGTTTTTTGATTTTTTTTTTTCATCTTTAAATGCAGAGCATGGCATGAATCTAAATCTGAATTAGAATTTCAATCATCATCAATGTACTTTTTGTAAATCTACTGAGATATGATACTTCTAGGCTTTGATTCACTTGTGATTGATTTATTGGAGAGTGTGGTGGAGAGTGTGTTTGATAATCTTGTCTAATCTTATATAGAGATTACATGGATCTAACAAGCACATTTACCTTCAGTTGTGAATTTCACTACATGCCACTCACAGTTTACATCTTATATCTAAACAATGGATGTGAAATTAAACACACCACTGATACATACAATTAAGACCAGAGTTTGTACAACATGATGCTGCCATATCAAAGCAGCAGAAAATTTGCAAATAAAAAGAGCACATCAGCGAGTCATGAGAACACTGCAGAGGTGTAGACCACTGCAAAACTGTAAATTCATTCAATGACTTTCTCAAGGTGAAATGTCCCTGGTTAAATACCTCCTCACAATAATCACCCTTCATACAAGACAATCAATCGGGGGGTCCAACATCTCCCATGTTTCGCGGAACACACATACATGTTTCGCAGTGACATACAAGAGTGGACATGTGTCTTTCTAAAGGGCTACATGGACCAATAAGACTTAAGTTTCGTGCCCCTCAATGGGGCACAGTGACGTATTAAGAGACATTACCCTTCAGGAAGGTCAATTTAATCAATACAATCAAGCAGGAATATGGCAAACAAGTCTGCTTTAGATGGGAGAGGCTCAAGACGTGAGAAAAATCAATGAAATCAATTATAGAACTTCCATTAACTTCAAGGAAAAACAAATGGGATTACATGCTGCTTATAAAATAACATGTTGCCACTTACTAAAAGTAACAAATTTGAAACAAAATCTGCTTGAAATGTCATATCACGAAAATCCATGCTTTATCACCAAAGAGCATTTATTCATCATTTTAACACCTACAAACATGTACATATACAGTATATTTGCAAAAGTTGTATCTACACTTTCCACTGAAAAATGCCCTGTGCTCATTTTACTACATTTCATTAAACACAGCTCTTTACAACCACTATATATCTAAATCTTTGTGGTGAATGGTTACCTTTCAAATACTATAAATCACTCCTCACTGACTGCAAATTATTAATTTTAGGGTCTGAACAATTGTTATTCCTGGTGTGTGCAATCTCGAGCAATACATGAGATCAACATTACATAATAAGTAAAGTTTTGTCAATAAGGGAACTTCCAGCACTCACCTTTTTCTCAGTCTCAATTGGTTTCTTCTCCTTCTTCTCTGGAATTTTTCGCTCCTCCTTTGGCGGTTCCTGGATCCGGACCTCCTTCTTGATCTTCGGCAGGGGTGGGATGGGTACTTTGGGTTTGTGTACACACTCCTTTGGTCGGCTTGGAGGCTGGGGAGGGGGAGGGGTCTCGGGCTTGGGCGGTGGCGAGGGGGACTTCCTGGGAGGCGGAGATGCAGGCGGGCTGGGCCGGGGGCTGGGGGACTTGGGAGGGACGGGGGACTTTGGTGGGAGGGGAGAGGGTGGTTTCTGAGGGACCACCGGTGGAACTGGCTCTTCTACGGAGTTGCGTCTGGATTCTACGGGAGTTGGGGTCTGCAAAAGCACACAAAACATATCATTGCTGAGCTAACAGCCAGAAAAAGAATTGCAATCAAACTGGAAAATTATATCATTTGTAATTTCGGAAAGTCATCTTTTATTACAAGCCCTCCAATCCAAGTTTCATCTGAGGACAGTAACTGGCATCACAATGCAAGTTGATTCCTAACTAAAAATGTATCCTGGTTGTGCAAGTGCAATGAAAACATTCAATATATTTGGTTACACGATCAATGCTTATTTGTAACTCTATGGAGGCTTCAAAAAGAATCTTTCATTCATAATGTCGTGTATAAGTTTGCATAGTGCTTGTGATGTAAAACATATGCATTAGCAAGAAGTCTGTCATCAATTATTTAAAGTCAGTAAATCAGTTTTGACATATTTTGGTATTCTCATGACTTAATTCCTTTGATTCCTTAAATAAGAGCTACATCTGACAGTTCATGCACTTTCAAGTGGTGCCACAAATGCTGTAGTAACCACTGCATGGTTGTAAACATGTACAGCTATTTGGGTAACAATTAATATCAGCAATAAATGCAACATTCTGATTTTCCCAAACCCAAAGAATTTGAAAAGAATACCATTTCCACATGCAGGACAGAGAATCCATGAAAGCGATAATTCTCCATCCTTGACATGAAATTGGAATTGAGCACTAGTCCAAAAATTGAATAGAAGTGTCAAGTCATTCTGTAGGAAACTTCCAATGTGATAATAGTTCACTTAACCCTAATCAGGCTGGGCTTTTTTGGCTATGCTATATCTGGGGGGGCCGATTCCGCCCCCCCTTCAGATCTCGCCTATGGAACGCGTGATCGCGCCGAAAATCGGCACGTGCGACGCCCGCGACGTATACTATCAAAATGTATGGTTGCTTTCTCCGAAAATTTTTTTTTATATTCTATATTAATCAATTATTGTAATTTATGCATAAAATCAGTTTTGGGCTCTAAATCACTTATTAATGCTCTAATTAAGCTAATTTCTTTTTAAAAATGTTTCTTGTATCATTCTCCTGAGACATAGGATAAAAAAAAATCTGTATCAAAATCAATTTCTTATGTATTTGATTGTTTTTTGAATTTCTTATGTATTTCTCTGTTTTTCGACCTTTTGTTTTTGTTTGTTTTTTGGCCAAAATTTGTCACAGACATTTTTCGAAGCTTTATTATGCTAAAATAAATTAATTTCGTCCATTCTAAGTCAAGATATGAATTTTTATGTGAATTAATTGAAAAAACACAATTTGTTTGGATTTGTACACAAAATCACGTTTTGGAGCAATTTTGGGGTTGACCAATTTTTTTTGAACGGGCGTCGCGTCAAAACGGTACGCGCGGGCACAACAATTTTGGTCTCAAAAGTTGCGCGATACTTAAAAGAAAAAAGTCATGAAACATCGCGGCGGGAGTTTATCGCGCTGCGAAGATATTGCGCGAAACGTCGAGGGGGGGCGGATTCCGCTCCCCCCAGCCTGATTAGGGTTAAAATAAATTTCAACCTGTAATGTACACTGTATGTATGGTTCTGTCATCATCCTCTACCAAAACAACATTTTTGAGACTTACAGGAGCGACTGAAGTTGGGCTCCAGGCCTCCCTCGTTTCTACCGGTGGCTCAGGGGTGGGTGTCGTCTTCACCACTGGAGACGGGGTGGGGATCGGTGTTGGCTCCACAGGCTCAGCTTCATCTGAGATGGGGACAGGGTGGGAATGACAGAAACTATGTGCTTATACAGAGTATGTATATAGAGGCAACAAAAAATAATTGTCTCTAAAGGGATCCAACCCAGAAAATAACATATGCTCAAGTGCTTGGGCACTATCAGCCAATTCCAGATATAACCTTACCACCTGTGACAGGATTTGGTAATTATAGGAAAAAATATCAATCTCAATACCACAATGAAAAATCACACACATTTTTATTCACCGTCGATAGTGAAAACAGTTTACCATCACTTGAATATCCGCCGTTTTTTTTTTTTTTTTTTTTTTTTTTAACATTTTTAGCATCATTATCTGTCTTCAAATACAATGTGTACATGTACACTATGTCAATTTGCTTCAAATGACTCATAAACTAGCCTAAATGCGGCTATTGGAATGTCACTGAGCATGAAGTTTTAAGTTCAGTTACAGCTGTAACTAAGGTCCCATTTTGAATTCTTCTGCCCTGACAATTTGTTTTAGTAAAAGAAGTTCCAAATGCCAGTTTCCGATCAGTTCAAATTTTAATCACATTGTACACGTAGCTCAATGTTTTATTCTAAATATGTCTGTGTGTGCCCTAGAAAGCAAAGCCT
Source organism: Diadema antillarum (assembly GCF_040938485.1). Lineage (NCBI taxonomy): Eukaryota > Metazoa > Echinodermata > Echinoidea > Diadematoida > Diadematidae > Diadema > Diadema antillarum. The sequence goes on along the minus strand of NW_027271466.1, from coordinate 1,462,960 downwards.
TAATCTACTGACATTCTTAAATCTATGGGCATTAGTAAAGAGTTTGTAAATATGCCTGCTACCTTTGGCTTTATTTCTACTGCTATAATTCATTTTGGCTTTATCATTTGTTGCTGGGTCAGACAAGCCTTGTGGTTACTGTAAAAGTGGATATTTTTGCGCGACTATTTTTCGCGCTTGACAGGGTGAGAAGAGTTTCGCATGTTTTTAATTCCACGGAACCAAGACACCAAGTACAGGAACAAACAGCAAGCAAAAATATTCGTGTGCTTTTATTTTCGCGCTAGTTTGTGGTTGCGCGAAATGCGCGAAAATTTCAACACCGCGAAAATTTCCACTTTTACAGTACTATGAAAAAACCATTGTGAAGGATGCTTGCATAAAGTGCAGATACCAGTATGCATCTTTCATTGGGTGTGTTTTTTTTTTTTAATGAATGAAACCCACTGCACTACGGTTTGCTAATCGTTGCCATGGTAAATGCAATGACAGAGGCTGGATAAAAGCGGCTCAGGTCTTTTGAAATGCTCAAGATCACAACGACAATTACCTCAAATACTATCCAAATATGATGCTTGAGATACACTATCGCTCCAGGAACAATGCAAACAAATCCATTATGAGAGCACATGAAACGTTTAAGCTTATTTCTTTTTCCCTCGCACAGAGATTGGAACATCTTCAAAATTCTCCTAATCAAATATAATGCTTGACAAGTCATGAGGACATGGAAATCAATGTTTGACAGGGCAAAGATCAACATCTCTCCAACCACTATCTGTTTGCTTGGAATGTACTCAAGAGTTGATAAATATATCTTGTCGCGCATGAAATGCAATTCAAACCAATGGTTACAGCATGGTCCATTCTCAGTGTAAAAGATTGAAACACTCAAAATCATGAATCTATCTACGACAAGTTACGAGTAAATTTATGAAAGCTCACAAGTTGCCATAAACAACCATTACTATGAAGGATAACATAAAACAGAGTGTGATATGATTTCATAAAGGTTCTTGATTTCATTGAGACTGTACATCACACACAGGCAGCAGGACTTTGGTGATCCATGTTGGACCTTTGGAAAGCTAGCATATCTTACCATCTTCGCCAAAGTCCAGTTCATCCTCCACTGGGTTGTCATCCACCTCCACTTCCTCCTCCTCCTCCTCTTCCCCTGCACCGTCATCTTCAAACTTGACCACAGGGGGAGGGGCGGGGTCCTCCTGGAAGGCCCGTCTCCGGCGGGGGATGGGTGGAGATGGGGTACACTCTCTGGCATGAAGCGGCAGCTGGGACACAAAGTTGGTGTAGTAGGCGATGTGGCCTCTCCGTATCTGGAATAGACATTGGCACAAGAAGTGGATTCAGTGGCGTACATTCTCAAAATATGCCAACGTAGACACAGTATTCAGCATTTTTTAATCTACCTTGATATGACCTAGATATCTGCAGCATAATAAAGTGCTAGTCTGTGCTCACAATATAGTGTGTAGTCATAGTATTCCATATATGACGTGATACAAGAGATTTCAAGGCTGGCCACGTTAAAATTTTGATCAGAAGCAGTACTCTGCGTCTACACATGAACGTGTCATATGAAGTGTCAAGAGTTAGATACATTGTACATGTAGATACATTGCATTCATATGTCATATGAAGATTGGCTGACTATTTCTCTAAAGAAACAACTTCTTTCATGTATTCACTGTCTGCTAAACAATATAATATGAAACTTACATTGTTGTGCCTTGGTAGCTGGGACAATTCTCGTCTCTGAAACAGAGCAAGAAGGGAGTAAATCAAGTTAGCACAAATGATAGATTCATTCGTTTTTGGACATACAGCAAAATATCAGGTACACTCTGATGTTTTAAAGGCCACTGTTGATTACTCTTGCTTATATTACAAATGTTGATAGACCAAGTTCATCTTGAAAATAGTCTACAAGTTGATAAGGCTGGTTACTCTGACTGACTGAAAGTTTGTCAACAGTTATGCACAGTTTTATTTCATCATCATCATCATCAAAAACTCAGTGCATCCCATATGATTGAACTATGGTTATATACACAAGGGAAAGCAGATGAAGCAGATAGACTCAACACAGGTTGATACTTCGGTAGGAAACAATCTTAGACCACAATATAAGACTTGTTCATCATTGTTACACCAAAGAAGTCTCAATAGGGGAATAATCTATCACACGCACAATACATCAGGTGAACATTTCATCCTTACTTGTGTCATTCCACACATTTGGAGTCCACAGAGCCTGGATTTCAAAACGTTCGTTAGTCCTCTAACAATCACAATTCAAAGCAGCACTGAAAACTTTCACAATGTGACAGTAAAGATGAAACTGATTACAAACAGTTGCAAATTGCTTAAAAAGGAATCCTCCCCCCCCCAAAAAAAAAAGAGAAAAAAACAACAAGAAACAGCCAGAAATAAACAAGAGACCCGCGGGTCTAGCGCTCACCTGAGTATCGCAAGTTCACCTTTCACGCAGTCACTAACCTAAATTATTCACAGCTCTACCAAAATTTGACCAGGCATTCTCAAGTAGAAGATGAAAATGTACAATAAAGGCCCAATTTTTTTAAGATTCCTTAATTTGGGGGGATTGGGGCCCCCTGGGGCCCTCTGGGTGGGGCATGGTGCCCATTTTGATAAATTGAGATCCTGACCCCCTAGGGATGCTACCTGCCAAGTTTGACAAAAATCCATCATGAGGTTTTCAGGAAGAAGATGAAAATGTACAATTCAGGCCCCCATTTGGACCCTTCCAACCACCCCCCCCCCCCTACCCAAGAGGGGCACCCCTGGATCTCCTATGAACAAACTTGAAACTACAGTCATTAATGTACTCACTCATAGTATTATCTCAGCTCTATAACTTCTGATTCTAGAGAAGATTTATAAAGATTCCTTCATTTGGGGGGTTTGGGACCCCTGGGGGCCCCCTGGGTGGGGCATGGTGCCCATTTTAACAAATTGAGATCCTAACCCCCTAGGGATGCTACCTGCCAAGTTTGGTGAAAATGGGTCATGGGGTTCTCAAGAAGAAGATGAAAATGTACAATTTAGGCCCCATTAGAACCCTTCCCCACCCCCCTCCCCTGGGTCCCAAGGGGGGCACCCCTGATTCTGCCATGAACAAACTTGAAACTACAGTCATCAATGTACTAACTCATAGTATTAACTTAGCTCTATCACTTCTGGTTCTAGAGAAGAAGATTTTTACAGATTCCTTAATTTTGGGGGGTTTGGGCCCCCCTGGGGGCCCCCTGGGTGGGGCATGGTGCCCATTTTAACAAATTGAGTTCCTAACCCCCTAGGGATGCTACCTGCCAAGTTTGATGAAAATCGGTCTTGGGGTTTTCAAGAAGAAGATGAAAATGTAAAAAGTTTACGCACGACGCACGACGGACGACGGACGACGGACGACGGACGACGGACGACGGACGACGCACGACGCACGACGCACGACGGACGCCAGACGAAGGGCGATCGCAATAGCTCACTTGAGCCTTTGGCTCAGGTGAGCTAAAAAACACAATGATTGAGCACTTACTTTTAGACCCTTTCGAAACATCTTTCAAATGTGTTGAAAATGAAGGTCAGATAGCGAGATGCTTTTATGGCAAATCAATCACTAACAATGTGGACTTCAAAAATGTCTTCAAGGTCCAATACTGTGCACTCCATACACTTTCCAAATAGCATATTATATCCTATTAGGTCTTCCTTCACCTGTCTGATAATGCTTCTATCCAGTAACTGACCACCTCGGTCTAGCCCTCTTTTCTGCTATGCCTGGTGATCCATTAAAGCTAGGGCGCTCCCTTCGCATCATTCACAAGCTCAAACACAAAATCTCTTCCTCGCTACTTGATACATGTGTACAGAAGGTTTTGACATCAAACGATGCATATGGGCATGAAGACTACATTGTAATTCATGCCTGGTGCATATCAAGTGTGGGAAACAACTACCCAATCCTTTGTTTCCCATGACATCTTAACTACACTTGTACCACAGGTTAAACAAAACTTTTTTTTTTTGTAGCCACTACAGGGTGCAGCATTTACGGTGTAGATTCACTATTTAATTCAAAAACAAAATGACAGGTGGTTAATGGAGCCAAAAGTGATCACGCCCTTTATGTGTGATGTGCCTGTATTTGTCTAATCGCCGAATACTCTCAGATACAGGTATGTGGGAAATTGTGAGCTGGCACTGTTTGGGAAATTAAGACCTTAAGTTCTTGTCACACCTGTGTGGATTGGTAGCAACGACAGAACACAATGTGTGCTCTGTACGTCCTTGGCACTGAACAAAGAGAGAGCTGAACCGACACAAAAGACGAGCATTCTCTTTCTCCTCTCCTTCTCCTTACATGCCCATGATGCTCATTAGACAGATTTAAATAAAAATAAAAACAAAAGAGAGGAGGAACTGAATTATGAGTAGGCACAGGCAGTGTTTCATTTGGGTGAAGAATTTGTGACATTGAATCTCTGTAAAAGATGTCAGTTCTTTTCATTTCGTGCCTTCAATTGGTGAACAATTTTCTTATTTTGAAAAGTTGTTTTTGAGCAAAACAGCAGGGAAAATGGGGGGGGGGGGGTGGGGGCAAACGAGCAGCCACGATAAGAGTGAAATGAGGACAAGAATACCAGGATACGCATCACTCTAATATCATGCAATCATCTAATTTCCTAATGGCATAAACATGTAGCCAGATGGATGTAACAGGGTAAAATGTGATCATGACATCACTGCATAAAACTTTATGGTGTGTGACAATATTATGTGGTTAAGTTATTCCTCATAATGGAAGTGTGGTATGCTGTTTAAATTACACTACAAAAATGAGTTCATATACTTCCTATATTTTTATATTGTAAATGTTGACCACTCCTGTCTTTGAGAAAACATAAAATTATGAAGCTCTGCATTATATTCTAGCATGCAGAAATAGTCACTTATTATCATGTTATCTTCATTAAAACCGACAGAAACAAATATTGAGTTGCAATGTACAAGGAATGTCCCGCTACATGCCATACACACTCAGGAAAGTTGACAGGTGAAATTATAAATGAAATGGTCACAATGCAAAATATCTGGGCCCCATTCAGTGCATGCATCAACTGTTGCAATTTATAAGCACTACAAACTGTAGTCAATTAAATTGCAGCAGTTGGCCACAACTGATCAGCTAAAACTATCATGACTCTTTCATTGGACGTTGAAATGACTGCAATGCCTCTGTAAAATGGGACCCGACGTTTGCATTAAGAACTGAATGTGCCATACCGTGGTGGGAGCTGTCTTGGGTCTAGTCCAGTTGCTCTTGCGATCGTGGTGCGACGGGAGATGAGCCGCCAGCAGCCCCGTCGAGGATGTTGGTCGGTGTGAGCTGCTGGACGCTGGTCGACATTCCACTGGACAGAAGGGGCAGGAGTGCTGGACCTCCTCTCCGGTATCTTCCATGTAACGCCTGATGACCTGCTCCTGATGGTGCAGCCGCTCCACCTGCGTCACGCTCTTGTTCTGGGCCGACGATGGCCGGTGTTTCAGCAGCACCGCTGTGGCACTCTTGGGACGTCGGTTCATTAAGGCTGAGAGACGCGCGGTGTCCTCCGGGGAGTAGTTGTAGCACCTGACTCTCTCATTGCGATGACTGCTTGTTGCACGAGCGCTGCGCGGCCTGGAGAACCTATGCTTGACCGCGCTGCTGTGCACTCGCACGTGGGTAGCACTCTTCACTCTACGTCCCTGCCGGCTTGCTGGCGTGGAGGGGCGCAGCTCGAGGTCACGGCTACCTGTCTCCAAGTACCTGTGCTGGGTGGAATCCATGGCGGAGTGTGGCCGGAGGACATCCTCCCGCCTGAGATTGCGGTATCCGGAAGCAAGCCATGGTAAACTAGGATCCAACATGGTGCTTGCACAGGCAGAAAATCAGCAAATATTTTTTGCTTGAGTTCACAGAGCTGTTAGTTATCCATGGATTGGTCAGCTCTGAGTGTTATTTGGTTTCTTTCTGCACATAAACAAAGAAAGCATGTCATTAGTTCGGGATATCAATCTCATCTTGCAGATCGATTGCTAAAGGTCAATTCTCTCTTTTCATTTTAAACATTCCAAATGTGCTCTTTTTGATTTCAATATGGAAGTTGGGAAATCTGCATACCCCCCCCCCCCACCACATGTAAATTAACTCAAAAACAGAGACTCCAACTCTCCCGCTTTCGATGGGATATCTCCCACCAAAAGCCCATTTTTACAGAATCTCCCATTCTCCCGCTTGAGATTTAATTTCTCCCGCTTGAAATGACTTCTTACTTAATTTCATTGTATGTTGAAAAATAAGCCTTAGATAGCGCAAGGGAGCAACTAGAACCCTGGACCTCAAGGGACTTCGCGCTAGTCATGTGCGCTTTGCGCACATCAAGTTGGAGTCTCCCATTCGCTAGGGTTTTCAGGCGGGAGAATCTCCAGACCAGCGGAAGGTGCTTGGGGTTGGAGTCTCTGCAAAAAGCTTGCGGTAGATTATTTCTGTTTGTAGATGAGATCGATACTGACATAGGCTGATGAAATTGCCCTCATGAGCACTGCACATGCAAATTAAATGTAATTGCATCAAATAATAATATCTTTTTTCACTATCCCGCCCCTTCCTTCAAACTTCAATATAATCAAACAAACCTGCAATCATACAAAAGTAGCTTCTTGAAGCGTTCAATATAAATCAAACTTCTACTCAGCCCAGCCCAGCGGCCTATCGACAAGATATACCGTATACGACCCTTCTAACGTTACTTCTTAGTTCTGAAGCCATTTGTGAAAGAAAGAAGAGATGTTTTCAATCATTCTAATCTTCGGCAAGTTCTGGTTATAATATTCTGCAAGTTCTGGTTAGATTCCAAGTCTGCCTCCTGATCCTTCAACACTTACGTAATTAAATAATTGGCTATCACATGAACAGCAAGACCGCCCGTGGTACACTGATGAACGCCCCAAACGTAAACGTTAAACGGCTAACGGATCCAAGGATGTTTTACCTAGATAGCGGCTATAAACATCGACCGCTGCATCGGCTTATTCGCTCAATTGTCAACCTTGGGCAAGGGGCTCGCTCGACCGCACCACCTCGACTGGCGTGAATCATTATTGCCGCTGAGCCTGTGAAAAGAGGGAACCGGCTCGAGATTAATTTAACTAAAACATTGAATAAATTTAAACATGTATTGCTCTCTAGACTCACCAGATTAAGTTGTACGATGGCGTATCATTTTCAGTTGAGATCATGTCCACTGTTGTTTGTATTCCCAGAAGTTGAGTACTTAATTTGTGTTTTCTGGATCACGTTTCAGCACAAGCTGCATAGACAGTGTGTTGTGTACATGTATTTACCGTGTGTGCACCCCTAATTTCCCATTCGATCGTGTGTACACGATATTCGCTCAACCGAGGACACCCAGTTTAGAAGGTGAATCAGTGGACCCACACAAAAGAGGTTGTTTACCCCTTGATGGGTATTGTTAATGCGTTGCTACGAGGCGGCGACGATAGCCAGACTGTGTAGAGGATCTCTGCGTCTGGAGGCGGGCTATACGATCGGTCCGGATTTTAGACCACGATGAGTGAAGTGGAGGTGAGACCAGAGAGAAAAAAAGGATTGGGAAGGGAAAGAAGGTGATAAAAAAGAAAGAGAGGAGGAGTTAATGAGACCCGCGGAAAAAAAAAGGGAGAAGAAGCTGATGAAAGGAAAAGGCCAAGAAGAACAATTAAAGAAAACCTAAAAAGAAGAAAGAACAGAAAAAAAAAGAAAAAAAAAAGATTAATGCGATGTCGATTACTTCAACCTCAAACTTAATGATATAAAAATGTATGTCATACGCGCAGTTCAACGAGAGAGATGGTTTACCCCCGAGGCCTTGGTTCAATTGCAAAACCTCCTAAGAAATGATATTGTATCGGTATGTGATAGGGTCTATATCCACACCATATTACTTGTTTTGGCTTTATAATAGGTACCGGTATTAAAGTCTAGCACATCAAATTTGAAATGAAAATAAGAAAGCTCAAACAAAACAAATGAAAGTATAATCTAACATTATTCTGTTAGATGTCCTTGTGCCTTGTGTGAGCGGAAAGTCTTTGAAATTTTCAGTAGTGCACAAAATCATAATTTGATTCTACCTTGTCCGACGTAATTTGTTTCTTTCATTTCATTTAGTGTTGACAGCTTGCCTTTTTGCTTCAGCAAAAACTGTTGTGTTTATTCTGAAATCTGCAATTAGGTTAGAATATTAGCAATATTTACGACGATCCTATAAGTCAACATAAGGTACAATACACAATAAATGTTCTGTAAATCATGTTAGTTGCATTTCAAAAACATCGCCAAGGGGTACATGTAATTTCACTTAAAGAGTATAATAGAAGCTAGCTTTTATACTCTTTGATTTCACTCCCAAGGTATTCAATTACTGATCTCTTCAGAATTCAGTAGGCTGCCCTCTGTTGATATTATTTTTACAACGCATTCTGAGACTCGTCAAACCACTGAGTTCTCAGGAGTGATCAGTGCATCACTGATATAATCTCTTTGATTATAGAGATCAGTGACTTGTCAGAGCCAAGATGGTTGAGGAAATCGGGTGCTGTTCGTTATTCCGAAGGTTCGATATTCCGAAGCTTCGTTATTCCGAAGGTTCGTTAATCCGAAACACACAAATTCCCTATACCTAGAGGTTCGTTAATCCGAAAATGAAAAAGGGTTCGTTAATCCGAACATTTGTGGCGTTATTCCGAAGGTTAGTTATTCCGAAGATTTGTTAATCCGAAAATGAAATTCGGAAACCGAATCTTCGGAATAACGAACCTTCGGAATAACGACCTGTAACCGAGAAATCACGCAACACCACTCCTTGACCAGCAAGAAGACTTCCATATGTATACTTTTGAAAAGCAAACAGGCGTCTGAAATGTAAAAAGTACATCAGATAAAAGATTAGATACCCTATACAGAAGAGAGATAGATAAAGATATGGATAGATGGGTAGAGAGATAGATACTAGATATATAAATTGATAGAGATAGATAGATATATTTTTTAATAGATAAATGGATAGATAGATAGATAGGTATATAGATAGACAGATAATAAATGAATAATGACGAGGACCAAAATGATACGGTAAGTTCAAGTTCATATTTATTTTTCTCCATCTCAACATAACATGATTATAATCAATACGCACAATGTAGATGAAAGTAAAAAAAAAAAGTCATCATAATAGTATATTAATCAATGAAAAGGGGGTACATTATAGTTTAAAAGGAGATCACAGAATTAGGCATTATCAAGTGATTAATCGGAGGATATAGAGATGGGGACCCAATGAAAAGCGAAGCTTGTACATTGTACATGGGTAACCCCCCCCCCCCCCCCCCCCCCCCCCCCCAGTTACAATATATTATATACATAGGAAAAGGCATGGCCACCAAACCCGGTTCATGGTGCTTGAAGAATTAACTAAATTAATCATGAATATATAGATAAATTTGTACTATTTTAAAGGGCTGATGCATCTAATTGAAACAACTAAAAACAATAAAACGTACAAACATAAACATAATGTGCTTATCACGAGTGTGTGTGATACAAACAAGCTACATAAAAGGGTTGTATAATTTTGGTTGAGATCAATACGGGGACTCCAGTTTTTCCTTTTGCGTGACAGTTAGAAACTATACTTAAGAAGATACAATTCTAAGAAGAACTAAAAGTTTAGGCCCTATATGATGAAAATCGCCTTTGAAATTATTGAGATAGTAAAAACAAAGTTAAACAAAGTGGTCCTAATTTAAGGCCGCGACTGATCAGTCGCTGCGATTCGTGGGATTCTACAGACAAAAAAAAAAAAAAAATTAAAAAAAATGGCTTGAGCTGTAACCAAGAAAGCAAGCGTCCCTGGGCGACGTCCGAGACGTCTCCAAACAAGGTGACAACTTGCTGAGCCGGAAGTCCCAGGGACGTCTCCGAGACCAGCTGAAAGTCTCCGAAAAAAAAAAGTCGAACATGTTCGATTCTCTCATAACTCCTCGGAGACCAGGCTATTATCTCAGGAGGCGTCGCGAAGACGTCTCCGCGGCCACTCCGCGACCAGCGAGCCTCGAGTCGCCACCAGGTCCAGTCTCCAAGCTAAAGAGATATCCACTTTAAAGTGGGTACTACCAAACTCCTTGGTAATACAGTATCTCATTGGGTTGTAGACGAGTTGGCAACCTTGTGGCGACTGGAGTCTCCCCAGTCACGGAGACGTCTCCACGACGTCTCCCGGAATCTCTAGCCGAGTCTCCGGTGAGTCGCGGGGAATCGAACATGTTCGATTTTTTTTTTTCAAAACTTTTTTTTCTAGTCTCCATACAGGTGGTCTCGAAGATGTCTCTTTGGTTGCGGCCATTTCGCAGAGATTAAGTTTGTCGGCGAGGTCTTTGAGACTTCTCCGCAACCATGCAGAGACCCATTGGCGACCTACAGGCCTATGCGGGAGACGTCGCGGAGACGTCTCCACGACTGCAAAGAAGAAGTCTCGAAGGCGCCGCGGCGACATCTCCGCGACTTGCGGGCGAATTATGTTATCACCTTGTTTGGAGACGATTCGGAAGTCGCCCCGGAATCGCCTTCTTAGTGAGTGCACAAGCCATTTTTTGGTCTTTCGAGTTGCACGATTCACGGTAAGTCACTGGAAGAGTCTCTGGAAAATTCAAACGCGTTCCATTCTCTCGCGACTACATGGAAACTCGGCGACATTTCTGGAGGCGTTGCGGAGACGTCGCGGAGACGTCGCGGAGATGTCTTTGCGACGATGAGGGAGGCAGCCTGCTCGAGTCGCCACAAAGTCGCCTATAGCTATAATCTACAGCCCAATGATACACCCACTTAAAACTAGCAAAAACTGATGAATGTCAAGTGAATTTCTGCCGAAGAAGCTGGAGGAAGCAGGTGGTTTGTTACCAGGCTGAATGGAAGGGAAAGTCCCTCACTTCGGTATGGGGGTGATACGGTTGTAGACCGGGGGCCCAGAAGATTTATTCAGCTGAAAAGGGTCACACTTTTTAATAGTCTCATCATATAGGGATGTGTCCAAGGGTCAATAAAATGCATTGCTGGCAAGTCACATCCTGTACCGTAAGCCTAGGGACCACAAAAAGGGACCCCGAAAAATGGATTTATTCAGCCGAAGGGGGTCACGGACAAAAGTTGGTGGATATTGTTCCTTTGGGTGTACTTATCATGAAAACAGCAATGCCAGCTATTTTATCCTGTACGGGGCCCCAGACAGTAGCCCCAAAGGGCCCCAGAAATATGGTGTTATTCAGCTGAAAAGGGTCACGGCTAATTTCTTTTGCAATGGAAGTAGTTCCCATCAGAGATATCCAAAACACCAATGCCAGCTATTTTATCCTGTACGGGGCCCTAGACAGTAGCCCCAAAGGGCCCCACCCCCCATAGGCCTACGTACAAACACACACAAACATTGATTTTATTCAGTTGAAAAGAGTCAGGGCTAATTTCTTTTGCAATGGAAGGAGTTCCCATCAGAGACATTCAAAACACCAATACCACCTATTTTATCCTGTACGGGGCCCCAGACAGTAGCCCCAAAGTGCCCCACCCCCCATAGGCCATACGTACAAACACACACAAACATTGATTTCATTCGTGCAGCTGAGAAGAGTCACGGCTAATTTCATTTGCAATGGAAGGAATACCCATCAGAGATATCAAAAACACCAAAGTCAGCTATGTTATCCAGTACGGGGCCCCGGACAGTAGCCCCAAAGGAGCTCCCCCCCCCCCCCCCCCGACACACACACCCACACTAGTTTCATTCAGCTGAAAAGAGTCACGGCTAATTTCTTTTGCAATGGAAGTAGTACCCATCAGAGATATCCAAAATACCAAAGCCAGCTATCTTATCCTGCACGGGGCCCCAGTCAGTAGCCCCAAATTGCTCCCCCCCCCCCCCCCACACACACATTGATTTTGTTCAGCTGAAAAGGGTCATGGCTACTTTCTTTTGCAATTGGTAGTAGGCATACTCATCAGAGATATCCAAAACACTAAAGCCAGTTATTTTATCCTGTACGGGGTCCCAGACAGTAGCCCCGATGTGCACCCCCAACACACATACACACACACACACACACACACACACACACACACGCACACACACACACACACATTAGTTTCATTCAGCCAAAATGGGTCACGGCTAATTTCTTTTGCAATGGAAGTATACCCATCAGAGATATCCAAAGCACCAAAGCCAGTTATTTTATCCTGAACGGAGCCCCAGACAGTAGCCCCAAAGTGCCCCCCCCCCCCCCCCTCTCCACATACACACACCCACACACGCACATACTAGTTTCATTCAGCTGAAAAGGGTCACGGCTAATTTCTTTTGCAATGGAAGTAGTACCCATCAGAGATATCCAAAATACCAAAGCCAGTTATTTTATCCTGTATGGGGCCCCGCACAGTATAGCCCCAAACACGGGTAATTTCTTTTGCACTGGAAGAAGTACCTATCAGAGATATTCAACACACCAAGGCTAGTTATTTCATCCTGCACAGAGCCCTAGACAGTAGCTCCACAGTGTCCCATCCATTATACATGTACTGTGAATCAGCTGAAAATGATCTTACAAATTCTTTTGTAACGTTAATATCAGGGCCTACTGAACAGAGATATCACAAACACTAAAGCAAGTCATCTTATCCTGTATACGGGGTCCCATAGGTTACAGTAGCAAAACACTCAAGAAATTTGCAAAGGAAGCATACTTCTGTATAGTGCACAACCAAGATGACCATATTACGAAAACCAGTCATTTCATCTTGTACTGGGCCCAGGTTACAGTAGCCATAAAGTGCCCCTCCCCCACATAATTATTATGACATCATTTAGCTGAAAAGAGTCATAGTTGTTTTTCTTTTACAATCGAAGTAGGCCTTAGTTTACATCATAGATACCCAAAACATCAAAGCCAGTTAGGTTTTCCCAGCCAATTTCGCACTTTTGTTGGTTCATTAATTTTGAGAGAAGGTTCGAATTCGTAAAATGGGTATTCAAATTGGCTGGTACCCTACGTTCATTCAAATTCGCCTTGACTTGCCGAAAAGTGTATTTCAGTCATTAAATTTCGCAAAAGACAGTCAAATTCCAAACGTGTTCATTCAAATTCAAATCATGCTATTTCTTTGTTTCAGATCTTTTTAACATGTCTTTCTATGTGTGTTTTCGTTTCATCTATAAATCACTGTTATAAAGCAGTAAAAGTGTCATATTTCTTATCTAGTATAACTGGATTTGGTTGTTCTGTAACCAGATTGGTAACGCTCCTTCTCTTTCATATACATGTCATTATAGGCCTATACGTGTACCAGTAATGCAGCTTAACTTCATTTTTTTATAGTAATGACAGCACAATATATACAGACGTATATCTCTAGAAGACATAGAAAGAATTATTTAAAAAAAAAACATTTGAGGATCATAACCTTGACTTCTTGTAACTGGCCGACCGCTCGTAATAAAGCGCTCGTAACGGCCAGATAATTTGTGGCTTCTTACTTCTTTGGATTCAAAAAGCACGTTAAAAAATGGTGTCAAAGTCTCTTAAACGAATACGAAAACATGAAATGCTATGATGCTTACAAAATAATAACTACGACGAAAGAAAATAAGGAAAGAGGCCAAGCATGAACATATCTGTTTAATTGACTGCAGAACATGTTAAATTAGATGGGCAGAAATCAATTTGAATGAACGAGCGCAGCATGCAATCACGTGACTATATCATTATGAATTTATGAATGAAAGGATAGTGGAATGGTACTTGTCTTATATATGGATTTCAGTTGAAAAAAGTGTTATTTAGAATAAGGTTAGAGGTAATGTGAATGTTTCAAAATAAATTTGAATGAAGAGATTAATATGACATTGAACTACCATGTCATCTAGGCGAAATTTTTGCTAAATTTAATTCAACATTAAAGAATTCGATTAAAAGAGGTGCGATATTGGCCCGGATGCAGGGCCCTTGACAGGTATAGCCCCAAGGTATTCCCACCCCATATGAATTAATTGTTTTTAGGTGAAAACAGTCTTGTATGCCTATTTTCCTTGGCAGTGGAATTAAAAGCTGAGATACGTAAAACACAAACCCATCCAGTTAAGGGGCCCTCAGCCAGTAGCTGGAAAGTGCTCCCGTATTATTTTATTCTAAGTGAAATGAATCATTGCTATAATTTCTTTTGCAATGGAAGTAGTACTCAAGGAGGTATCAAAAACACCGAAACCAGTTATTTAGCTGTACGGGGCCCCACGGAGTGTTCCTAAAGTGTCCCCACAAGTAATTCCACTATCAAGATCTGCATCCCGATCTATTCATTCTGTCAGATCGGGAGAGAGCGGCAAAAGTGTACGGGGACCGGGAGCATCGTAGCAGCAGCGTTTGGGTGATGGGGTTGGATCTGGCAATTTTACAGATCGGGAAGAAATTTTGAACTGGTTCAAAATTTCTTCCTCATCTCCCCATCAAGATTGACCTATTTTGAATCGTAGCTCAAACGGGGAGAGAGCAGTGACAGTTTAAATACCGCGGGATGAGCGTAACAACTCCAGGTTTTTCTGACCGTAGTAACAGCGGCACAACAACGGGAAATATAGTCTACACTAGACACCGACGACATGGTCCCGCTGCTGCGCCGCTTTCTTGATCAAAGCACGACCTTCCCGCTTTAACGACGCTCTCACTAAGTTCTCTACTCTCGTATAAAATCAAGGCCTGTTCCTACGACGCTTCATTCCTGCTTCGATAACGCTGTTGGCCGCTTTAGCTACGCTGTTCCTACGCTTTCCCAGACTCAATTATGCACGTCTTCCGCTCTCGCCGCTCTAAAATCGAACGTAGCCGATACGCTGGAAAATGTTTGCCAGAACAGCAAAACTGATGATGATGAGAAGGACGCGTTGTCGTTGTCGCGAAAATGAAGACGAAGGAGCGCATATTTAAGAAGAAGAGATGCACACAATAAAGAGAATAAAGCAAAACACTTTGGAGCTACTGTACGGGACCCCGTGCAGGATAAGATATCTGACTTTGGTATTTTGATATCCGATGGATACTACTTCCATTGCAAGAGAAATTAGCCGCGACCCTTTTCGGCTGAATGAAACCAATATGTGTGTGTGTGTGTGTGTGTGTGTGTGTGTGTGTGTGTGTGTGTGTGTGTGTGTGTGTAGGGGGCACTTTGGGGCTACTGTCTGGGGCCCCGTACAGGATAACATAACTGGCTTTAGTGCTTTGGATATCTCTGATGAGTACTATACTTCCGATTGCAAAGAAAGTAGCCGTGACCCTTTTCAGCTGAATAAAATCAATGTGTGTGGGGGGGGGGGGGGAGGGGGGAGGGGGAGGGAGGGGGAGGGGGTAAGGGGACAATTTGGGGCTACTGTCTGGGGCTACTGTCTGGGGCCCAATGCAGGATAAAATAACTGGCTTTGGTATTTTGGATTTCTCTGATGGGTACTAATTCCATTGCAAAAGAAATTAGCCGTGACCCTTTTTCAGGTGAATGAAACTATTGTGTGAGTATGTGTGTTGGGGGGGGGGGCACTTTGGGGCTACTGTCTAGGGCCCCGTACAGGACAAAATAACTGGCTTTGGTGTTTTGTATGTCTCTGATGGGTACTACTTCCATTGCAAATGAAATTAGCCGTTACTCTTATCAGCTGAATAAAGTCAATGTGTGTGTGACTGTGTGTGTTTGTACGTAGGGTTTATAGGGGGTGGGGCACTTTGGGGCTCCTGCCTGGGGCCCCGTGCAGGATAAAATAGCTGGCTTTGGTGTTTTGGATATCTCTGATTGGTACTCCTTCCATTGCAAAAGAAATTAGCCCTGACTCTTTTTAATTGAATAAAATCAATGTTTGTGTGTGTTTATACGTAGGCCTATGGGGGGGTGGGGCCCTTTGGGGCTACTGTCTAGGGCCCCGTACAGGATAAAATAGCTGGCATTGGTGTTTTGGATATCTCTGATGGGAACTACTTCCATTGCAAAAGAAATTAGCCGTGACCCTTTTCAGCTGAATAACACCATATTTCTGGGGCCCTTTGGGGCTACTGTCTGGGGCCCCGTACAGGATAAAATAGCTGGCATTGCTGTTTTCATGATAAGTACACCCAAAGGAACAATATCCACCAACTTTTGTCCGTGACCCCCTTCGGCTGAATAAATCCATTTTTCGGGGTCCCTTTTTGTGGTCCCTAGGCTTACGGTACAGGATGTGACTTGCCAGCAATTCATTTTATTGACCCTTGGCCACATCCTTACATGATGAGACCATCAAAAAGTGTGACCCTTTTCAGCTGAATAAATGCTCTGGGCCCCCGGTCTATTGGTTGGAAAAAGGAATTTAGACATGCACACGTTTAATCAACTTTTTTTTTTCTGTGCAGCTATATTTATGGTAATTATGCATTTCATTCACGTCCATCCCAACGGAAATTTTTGATGCATAGGATATTGACATCACTCTTTTTTAAGTTGGAGGTTGAAGAGCTAGGTTTTTTCCCCACTTCTAGGTTTCAAGCATGTCTCACACTGGATCACAGTGTATAGTTAAAGTCCTATGAATGCTTTGATGGATTAATCACATTTTCTGCCGCTGTCGCACGTTCAGTCAAAAGTTATTACACACAATATGTTGACCTAACAACCCGCAAAACTGGCTTATTTTACCCACTCGTCATTCATGACGGATTGATTAGTAAGGCTGAACACGTTTTATAGGCAGTTTCATTTTGCCTAGATGATAGGGCCTAGGCAGACGTTAATATGATACTGCAGATGGGATGAATTTTTTTTTTCGTCATAAGAAATACAGTTGAAGAGGAGACTGCAAATGTACTATCACGGGTGACTGACGCTCTGTATTGCCTCGTAATTTCTTGATTTATACCACCGTTATGCATTATACTGCATCATAATGAGGACCATTCCAATTTTAAAGTTTACTCTAATTATAACGCATAGATCGCAAATCATTGCTGTTGCTTATAGATCGATGAATAAAAAAACAGTTAAATAAGATACACTTTGAATGATAGGTATATGCAATGTGAATTTCCAAGCCAGCTTATCTTATACCGTATAGAAGGAGAAAGGGTTGTTGCATCACGCTGTGTGTTGTGTATATTTTCTGGTGGATGTGCAACATGAAATAACATAAAATAAATTAAATGAAATGAGAAGTATTCATAAAGTGACGAACAAAAAAAAAATACATAAAACAATGGGTCAAAAGTGATGTTTAATCAATCCACTTTGTTGGTATCACCTTAAGGTGGATGATCTATTGGGGAAAAAAGGAAGGCCTCGAAAAAAGTTCGGCAAATTAAAGTTGGAAAAGACGTTACAAAAGAGGGTGTTGTTTGAACAGGGGTTCTTGAATCTGATCTTGAGAGCGCGGATTCATCGTTTGTTAATAGTGATTATGTCAGAGCCATATAACATGTCAAATTACTTATATCTAAACAATTATGCTGATGCTAATTTTGAATCGCTCTTAGGATCTTTGAAATAATATCTGCATTTGGTGTAATTAATTCTTCAACTTCGTGCGTCTGTCTGTCTGTCTGTCTGTCTGTCTTTCTGTCCGTATATCTGTCCATCGAGCTGTGGTCGCGGGTAGCCTGCCTCGATACCGTTGTCTGCCGTTTTGTGTATTAGGGCAATGTCTTCGCCTTTCTGAATAATAGATCAATGCGTTTCAGGGGCGAGCCAGACGGTAAATCTTCCGAAATTGCGGCTCGAAATCAAATTGGATTTACAACATTTCGAGATCATGTTACATCGCGTCCCCCTCCCTTCCTCGAGCAAGGCCCAACATGCTGAGGCTATTGCAATATCCTGGGATTGTGTTTAAAGGGAGTGTGTGCATGGATTATACACGTAAACAAATAAATGAAAAGCGAACATACATGTCTATGCATATCCATATCTACATCATAAACACACATGAATGCAGACGCACACTCAATTATGTAGGCCTAAAGATGCGTACGTAAGATGATGTATATACCGGTTCATGTACGTATATAGGCCTATATGCTTTATTCTCATTTATTTCATTTAGTATTTATCGATCCCTGCGTTTATACAGTAGGGACCTACTACAAATATTTCAATTCAGAATTGAACTTGGAGGGTTACAGAGGCGTCACCAGTGTGTAATAGGTCTACTGCTGATCCTCTTGTCTGATCAATGCTGATAAAATAACCTTGTGTATGCATTTAATTGTTTATCATTTTTGACAGAAAGAGTGTGAGAGAAAGAAAAGAAAAAAATGGGAGAGAGAGAGAGAGACAGACGGAGAGAGAGAGAGAGTCTGAGTTAAAGTTAGGGAAGGGAAGGAAGCGGTAGAAGTATAAAATGATTTACGAAGAAAAATGAGTTAAGAAGATTTGATATCAAAGCCTATAAACAGTGGCTCAGTCTGTCATATCCTTTTAGACATCTCTGAACCTGAGAGCATTATTGTCTGCCTTTTAGGTGTCTTTTTTATCCTTCTCAATTCAAATTCACCTTAGCTCTCCTATCATTTTTATGTACGTCATCTCCCTTCATCGTGTCTTCGTTAACTATCGTTTCGTTTTGTTTCGTTTATTTCATTTCCTAAAATATAATGATAACATTTGAATACACATAATCGTACAATATCAATGAACGTGGTGAAGAACAAACTGTGAACTGAGATATCAATGTTGTAAATTTCGTGACAAATACCGCAAGAAAGTTGCTGGAAATGGAGGGGGCTGCAAATGACATTAAAAACAGGGCTTGTAGTTTGCATTCCCTACACAAAAATATATCATTACAAAAACGACAAAATAAGGCAAATTGATTTAGAAAAGCAAAGAAAGACGTAAAAGACTTACATACAGACAGACACATAAACAGACACGAGACAGCTCTCTTAGTAATTTTTAAAGAAGAAAGAGAAGAAGGAGGTAAGCGTGGAAGCGTTAAATTTCTTTTTCCTTTTTTTTTCTCCTCCAAGTACCGGGTGATATACTTTTGCTGGTCCTTCATATTTCTGCATCTCACACACAAAGTATAAATTTGTCAATTTATGTCATTAAGCAATTTGAAAAAAAAATACAGATCATGAAATGCAATATACAGGTCTACAGAATAATCATTATACAGATAACTATATATATTATGGGATAAAAATGAATTTATGAATATTTGCATACTAAATGATATTGAAGGACACATGCGTTCATAAATTGGGTTATGTGAAACAAAATAAATGCAACAATAATAGCAGAGGAAAAGAAGGTCCCATATAGCAAAGCAAAAATAGTAATAATGAAAAAAAAATGAGCAAAACGTCTGCACACTCACTTTTCAAAATTGAGATTAATTGCAGCATGGCTGTATACATACAGTCCAAGAGCATTAGGTCAAAAAAGGCCTTAACCTGGACATTTTTGGTAACAAGCTGCTTTTTTCAGGATAGATCCAGAAAAATGTCTAGAATAACATACTAAAAGTCCTCATAAATCCTCTTTGAGCGTTTTCCGCAATCCAAGATGGCGTCCAAAATGGCCGCCATTTCCAGAAATTCTTATAACTTTTCAACTAGAGAACCCAAAAACAAAATTTTAATGTCTAAATATATGTTTTGAAGCATGAAGAACCCAATAAAACACATATCAAGACATGTTGATGCACGTAAGTACCGAAATCCAAGATGGCGTCCAAAATGGCCGCCAAAATGGCCGCCATTTTCTGAAATTCTTATAGCTTTTCAGCCAGGTAACCCAAATACAAAACTTAAATGTCTAAATATATGTTTTGAAGGATGAAGAACTCAAGGATGAAGAGATGTTGACGCGCACAAGTACTGTAATCCAATGTGGCGTTCAAAATGGCCGCCATTTTCAGAAATTCTTAATTGCCTTTCATCCAGGTTACAGCCCGTTAACGATCGCCCCAACACTGTACATTTTCGTCACCTCAAGCACATGAGATGAAAATTTAGTGCTAGCCCCTTTTTATTACCAATACATTTGATGTCTACCATGAAGTAAGTTCTAAATGAAAATGTCACTTATCACTTGAGAAGTAAAGACAATTCTTTTTTATATCTGTGCTACATAAATGTTTGCGAAATGTTCAAAATTAGTATCCACATGTGCTACAAAATAATGTGTAATTCATCACATGACAGTGAATTTCTTTGGTGCAGTATATTGCTCCACCTAAACATATAATGTCTAAATTATCTTATTCATTTCGTGTAGATTAGGTAAAATTATGAAATAGATAGAAATCAGAGAATATGGCACTCATAGTTATTGGTATGTGGAGGAGGGATACTCCTCTCCCACACGAGGAATCTCTCTCTTTTTTTTTTACTCGAAAGTGAAACATATAGTGCAAACGTTAGATATTGAATTATTTCCATCGAAGAGTAAGAAATTAATGTTTAAAGTAGTATTCAGGGAAATGGGCAATATATGGGAGGGTGTGGAAGGGGGATCCCTTTCCCCTCCCCCCAACATGATGGAGATTTTGCATTTTCAGACTTGATATTCAGACATCTGATGCACCCTATTGGTAAAATATTAGATTTTTGTTTCCATCAAAAAAGTAACAAAAAGATATATAATCATGGAAATGCGGTCATAGGGTTGCCTGCTCCCACACGAGGGAAAATTTCGTATTTTCAGACTAGAAATTCACAGATCTGTTGCACCCATTTTGGTGAAATATCCGATATTTGTTTTCTATTTGAAAACGTTAGGAAAAATATATATTCAGGAAAGTGTCGGGGAGGGGAAAGTATGTGAAAAGAATACTCCTTCCCATACGATGGCGATTTTGGCATTTTCCAATTTGAAAT
Organism: Diadema antillarum; assembly: GCF_040938485.1. Lineage (NCBI taxonomy): Eukaryota > Metazoa > Echinodermata > Echinoidea > Diadematoida > Diadematidae > Diadema > Diadema antillarum. Next base: position 1,441,951 of record NW_027271466.1, on the reverse strand, counting down.
TCAGAGATTTAGCGCACCCTTTGGTTCTGAAATATCTGAAATTTGGGTTTGTCCTAAAAGTAAGAAAATATATATTTATGGAAATATGCGGGGGAGGTGTATGAGGTGATGAGCCCTTCCACAAAATGGAGATTTTTTTTTCTTTCAGGTTACGGGTTTTATGGTGCATACTGTTGATGAAATACTATATTTTTGTTTCTATTAAAAAGTGTAAGTAGAATAAAGACTATAGTATATTCAAGGTAATGAGCTAGTAGAGGATGTGGGCGGGGAGGGGGGGGGGGGCATCACTTTCGACTGGAGGGAGTTTTGTATTTCTATGATCGTCATTTAAAATAGCCGGCCTAGTGTTATACCTTTGGCGTGATATTGATTGTCCTTCCTCAAAGAGTATATAGTCTCAGTATCCCCATCCCCTCCAGCACGAGGGAGCTTTTAAACTTGAATAGAAATGAAAATAAACATATCATTTGCACACATTTGATGGAATATTTGGGAGTTGTTAAAGGGGTATTTAATTTATATTGGGGTAAGTGAGCGCTGGAAGGATTATAAAGGGCAAATTACCCTTCAATATGAGGGAACTAACCTTTTCATTTTGTATTAGTGAAAGATCTAGTGCACACTTTTTGATGACATATTTGGAAATTTGTTAATCTCAAAAGTGTACAAAGTCTGTGGAAAGGGGCCGAGCGATTTTTGATATAGAAACGGCGGCCATTTTGGGCAACATTTGGTTTTTGCGAAAAACTCACATGTTTGTTTGTTTGTTTTTGTTTTTTTGTTCTTACGTGCGTTGGGTTCCTTATGTCTCAAAATATATAATTCATACATTTAAGTGCGTATCACGGTTACCTAGTTTCAGGGTTATGAGAAAAACAGGAAATGGCAGTCATTTTGAATACCATTTTGGCTTTCTGAAAGTGCTTAAGTGCTTTATTTGTGTTTCAACATCTCTGAATAAGTATTATATTTGGTTTCTTGTGACTCAAAACGTATGTGTTTCGACATTCCAAGTGTGTACAGTTGAAATCTACTTGCAAAATTATGAGAAAAAAATCAGGAAATGGCGTCCATTTAGGACGCCATCTTGAATTACGGTACTTGTGTGCTTCAACAACTCTTGATATGTATTTTATTGAGTTCTTCATCCTTCAAAACATATATTTAGACATTTAAATTTTGATTTTAGGTTACCTGGCTTAAAAGTTATAAGAATTTCAGGAAATATGGCGGCCATTTTGGACGCCATCTTGGATTACGGTACTTGCGTGCATCAACATCTCTTAATATGTGTTTTATTGAGTTCTTCATGCTTCAAAACATATATCTAGACATTTAAATTTTGTATTTGGGTTCTCTGGTTGAAAAGATATAAGAATTTCTGGAAATGGCGGCCATTTTGGCGGCCATCTTGGATTGCGGAAAACGCTCAAAGAGGATTTATGAGGACTTTTAGTATGTTATTGTAGACATTTTTCTGGACCTATCCTGAAAAAATCAGCTTGTTACCAAAAATGTCCAGGTTAAAACTAATACTCTTGGACTAATAATCATGTTGATGACATCATACTCCAGAAATAAATGGGCCCGTAATTGCAATCAAATGGCGCAGGCTTTGTTCAATCAAGCTCCGATGATTATGTACATCAGTTGGAAGCTGAGACAGCAATGGCAACGCAAATTGTGAGTTTAGTGATGACTGCACTTTAGAATAGCACGATATGGCATACCAACCCTGCAGGACGAACTTTCCTCTTATATGGGGACAAATGCGTTGAATGCATTGTTGGTGTTATCAATAAATTTTATATTCATTGAAACAGTAATTTCTTCTTTCTTTTTGTAAAATATCGTCCAGAGACTGCATTACGCGTTGATTTCAATACTTTTGTAGTAAAGACTAGATTGGTAATAAAACTATGTCACTGCACCAAGATGATAGATTTCACAATAGACTGAGAGACCGACAGACAGACGGACAAAGTTATGACAGACAGAAAACTTATACATAAGACTTCATCGCTATAAGAACTACACAGTTTTTCAACATCAGATAGAAAAACACCTAAAAACAACCAAACACACCCACACACACACACACACACACACACACACACACACACACACGTAACAGAAATATGAGAAAAGCCATGACGATTTGTTCGCTAATTTTGTCCAGTTTTACGAACAGATTACTGTTAATCTCTGCTTTCCGGTGTGTCCGATCACACGAAACTTATGAATAATTCACCTCTGTCATTTTAAGATCAATTGAATTCATATAATAACATTCATTTCGAGAAGGTTTATATATAGGCCCTCATCCTCGTCTCGGGAGTTACAACCTACCTCGATAGCTCCATGTCAAACCCTCGGGGTAAAACAAAATGTGTGTTTCCTTTCCGCAAGATGACCTCCCGTTGCAAAAACATATTCAGTTTATGAGTTGAAGTACTGACATCATTAACTAATGAGAAATTAGTGTAAATGAACCGACATTTAACTCTCAGATTCAATCAGTTGTCATTTAAATGAGTGCTTTTTTTATCTTCTCCCTACGACATCTCAATACGTCCGTGGAACAGACATTGTGGTCTACCAATATAATGTGCCAAAAAGCAAACCGACGCAAATTATGAGAACACACACACAAATACACACACGTACACACACACGTACACACACACACTCACGCACACACACGAAGCACACACACAGAGATTCTGTATAAGAATCTCATATAATACACACTAAAACTAATGCACGTTCATCTGCACACAGGCTCTCGATCCTTCTCAAATTCAATTGGCGGGTCACATTTATCATTCTATGATCGATTTTCCTTGAGTTTTAAAATGTCATGTGTACATTTCCTCAGCCTGTCCACTCCCTTGCATTTCTTGTGGAATCATATTCATACGTCGAATTTCAAAATTAAATCTCACTGCGTCGTCTGCTTGACACCCAGACTAAATCGATAACACACTCAGCCTTAGATCACGTTTCTTGATCGCAATTCATAACACAACTATTCTTGACCCCCCCGTCCCTAACCGATCCCTATGATATTTCATACTTTTTATTATATTATATCATATATATATATACATATATATATATATATATATATATATATATTACAATTGTAATAATAAATAGCGAAAACTTTGAGCAAAAAAAAAAAAATATATATATATACATACTGTTTTGTGTTTAACCCTATAAAGCCCAAGGGGGGGGGGGGGCACATTGTGCCCCCTACCAGATTTTCGTTTGCCACTCCTTCGTCCTTAATCCGATTTCAACCAAATTTGGTGACTTTTCCTAAAATCTTATTGCGAACATTTTGATATATAATTTAGCTATATTTGATGTTGCTGGTTGCCATGGCAACCATAAACTGACAACCATGTCAGTCAGATTTTGTATCTTTTTTCTGTTCCCATTTCATTTAACAGCATTACAGTGTATGAAATGGGTGTTTCTTGGCTGAAATTTGTTGAAAAAGCAAAATTTGAAGTAATTATGGTCCTGGAAAGTTTTTCTTATTATTTCCTTTGTTTTTATGTGACAAAGGCATAAAACAACAGATATAATAGAGATAATTGAAAACAATAATATTATATTTTGAGTTATTTTGATTCCTTCACCCAAGTTATGCCTCTAATATCATCAGTTTATCATATTATCAATTTGCAATCTCAGTATTATGCAAATATGAAATGTCATAACTATACATGTACCCATCCCAAACATTTCATCTCAGGTCTTATAATGTATCACTATGTTGATATGAATAGCGCCCCCATGTGGTGACCTTGAGAAATTTCAAACATAACAAATAATAAAATTCTACTTGCTTATCATTTGTGACAAATATGAAAATAATTGGTCTATAATAAGACATATAATGGGGATAAAGAAATCATACCAAAAAACCATGCTTTTAGCATATTTCCTATGTATTTCTTTATATTTTTGTAAATAGCGCCCTCCATGGGTGACCTTGTGAAAATTCAAATGTACGGTCATGTAGAGTATGAGTTACTCTACCCCACAGAACTCTTCTGTGCTCTACCCACGTGCCAAATATGACGATGATACGTCAAATAATAAAAAAGTTATATCGGGGGGGGGGGGGCACATTGGGCCTGCGAGAGGTCAAAATAGCTTGGGCTTTATAGGGTTAATATAATGTTAGTAATATATTAGTATTGAAAGATTGTTTGACTTTGTATATACATAGAAATCAAATCAAATCAAATCAAATCAAACCTCACTATAGAAAAAAAGGCTGTAATGTTACTTCATAACTTAAACTTGAGGTCACAATATCACAATGAAATGCTTGCAAGGTAAGTTATCTTTTGTAGAACCAACTAAGCTGACAGGTGCCCAGGTATGACCAGACGAGGTTTAAAAATCCAATACATGTACACTTTGACGTATACCTTTTCGATTAATTGTCGCTGTGGAAGAGGATAGCTTGTAGATTTTGACGCATACTCCTCCCTGTCTAATTTTATACTACAAGAACAACAAACAGACAAAGAACACACCTAACGAAGAGAGCCGCTGAATGCTTGCAGTGACTTATCACAAGCTGTCTGTTCTTAAATTCTCCAAGGAAATCAATCGAAATTGTTGCCAAATATTGTCATATGAAATAGATAATAGCTTGCTTGGAAATAAAAAAGATAACAACACACACACAAACAAACAAACAAAACAAAGCGCACACACAAACACAAAAACAATTAGAAAAAACACGTTCAAGATCCATTTTTTTAAAGATTAATCTAATCGTTTTGATTTAGTGTTACTGTGATCATATCGCGTTTTGTTTGCATGTGGTTCAATTCATATTCTTATTAAGTTATTTGCTGAATAGTATAGCTTGTCGGATAAACTCATAAACAAACTACATAAGTAAAAAATGAATTCATATGACAAGACGCATGCACTGCTCGTGTGGAAGGGAACAATCGAGAGCGAAAAAAAAGTTTTCTCGTGATGATAAATGCTGCTATTACAGAATAAATATGTTTAATTTCGCACGAAACTAGATCACACCTGTTCGATGATCACAAGACTACTCGGTTTGCTTCCAGGACTCTTCCGCTGTACCTAGTATTGCCTTGTACATGCCCTTTGGCTCGGCTGTTAATCTCTTTGAAGACCCAATACTCACTTAAAAAGGACTCTCTCTTGTTTTATAATGAATCGGGATGACCTTATTATCCCAGTTTTTAGCCCCGGAAAACACACCAACAATCGCTGTAAATACGTCAAGGCTAAGTATAATAAATGCGATCGTGCGAGGCACGCGGACCATACGGTTTTCCTATTACAAGTGCATCCGTTTGTACGGTGTATATGCATTTAGTATCATATTCTTTTTTTTTCTTCGCCGCCGATGAATATAATTTAACGCTTCGAACGACTTAAAGGGGGAAGTCGGGCAGGAAAGAACAAGAAGAGAAACCAAATGCAGTGAAACTATAAGCAACAATCATTAGTGAAGATTTTGGCCAAAATAGTCTACAAATAACAATAGCAGTGGCCTTGTGAATGACGCCAAACCTTGTACACTCTATCGGGTTTTTTTTTTTCACCATACTCTGCAGTGCATGTACACATTACACTTTTATCTACAAGTTTGGTACCATACTCTAAAACACTGGGAATATATCTATACATATATGGAAGATATAGCATTCATTCGCGACCGACGTAGCCATTTCACAGAGTATAAAGCACATTACTTTATTAGAGCAACATATTGCGATGATAACTTTCCAAATTGTGACTGATCTTCCATTTTAATCAAACAGAGTTATTCCGCTTAAATTCCTCACAAAAAAAGACACCAAAATGAACATAAAGCTTTTTCATCAGCAGAGTAAAGTGACAACACGCTCCATCATGGGATCATGCTGCATGCATTATGCACACTAATACGCCGCTTCCTATGTCTTCATTCATTCTAATACGATTCCTTTTATCTCGGGCGGTGGGCAAGAGTGCCCGGATAGTAGCCGAATACTAGTAACCAAAGTGGCAAGCATATTAGCACATCTCTACCTCTGAACTCCCACCCTCCTTTAACTTGTTTTTTTGTATAGGTTCCTTATTTTTTCTCCTCCTTCATTTCAGTCATTTTCTTCTCCTTTTTTGTTTGTATCTTCTCAGTCGTCTTTCCTTCTGGTCTGCCTCGGTTTTCTTATTTCTCCTATTTTCTTTTCCTCTTGCATATTCAAGACCCTGTTTCCCCCTCCTTCACATTCTTTAGCTGCCGGTCTTGGCTCTTCCCTCGCTTCTACCTCTCTTACACTTGTCCATCTGTCGTCCTGGTTTACTCTTTTTATTTTCCGTTCCCTTTATCACAATCCCTTCCTCCTCCTTTCCCGTGGATTCCTCGTTCCTCCCCTATCAATTTCCCTCTTCTCCCATCTGCTGCTCTTCCATGTCATCCTCCTCTCGTTTTTTCCCTTTACTGTTTCCTTCTTCCTCTTTCTGCTTCTTCTCTGCCTTGTTATACATTTAGTTTGTCATCAGCAGTTTTCATAACTGGATTATCTATGTTGATTCTATCAGAATGTTCTATCATACGTAGGGAAAGTCCTAAAGTTCAGAACCTTTCCGTCTTCGAGAAATAACAATATAAAATGTCAAAATAATTAACGGTGACATGGACGGTTTTAATTTTCCCGACATTTGCTAATTCAACGTCAAGGATGAACGAAATCATATCATTGCAATCTATAATCCCTACACATGTGAGATTTAGGGTCTTATTCATTTTTAACAAGTCCTTGAGGAGAGCTGGAGGATCTTATACACCATTTTATACATTGAAGATACACATAGGAAGAAAGAACTACAGACCCACTAAAAGTCTTTCAAGCTGTTTTAACAGTTAAGTTTCAGAGGTTTGTAAAAACTCATACATCCAGGGGCGGATCCAGGAATTTCGTAAAGAGGGGGCGCGTTTACAAAAATAAAGGGGGGGGGGCGCACGCATCCCTCCCCCCATTTTTTTCTTTTTATTTCTTTTGTTTCAACAAAAAATAAAGGGGGGGGGGGTGCGCCGGTTGCAGTCCTCCCTGGATCCGCCCCTGTACATCTAAACATTTAGGTTTCGTTTGTTGTCGTAGTTTTCTGCATGTCAGATAGATTTAGTAAACAAAACAAAACAAAACAAAACAGAATTTCACAAATTTTCATTTTATGACATGTACTTGGAATCCTGACATTCGTCGTTTAGAGGTGCTTTTGATGTCGAAATTGAGAAAAGAAGTAGAAAAATGATGTTATCTCCCTGCATTCACTGAATCTATACATTAAGGGGAAAACTTCCCCTTTAACATCCTGCCTCGCGGAGCACTCATCCACCCCCCCCCCATAACACTTGACTCTTCCATTACCGTTGGAGACTCTGCTGGGGTGCAATGTCAATTTGCACTGTACTGTGCTGGTGGGTGACTGAAAGGGTTAATTCATCCCATGCAGCAGCCAAGGTAGTCATTTAGTGACACAGGTGGTTGATAGTGCAAACATGGAAAATGTGAAAGTCTATAATATGCAATTGCCTCTCCATCTATGGGATACAGGTTTTGTGTGTGTGTGTGTGTGTGTGTGTGTGTGTGTGTGTGTGTGTGTGTGTGTGTGTGTGTGTGTGTGTGTGTGTGTGTGTGTGTGTAGAGAGAGAGAGAGAGAGAGAGGGAGGGAGAGAGAAGAGGGGTGGGATGGAGAGGGAGTAAGGAAGAGGGGGTAATGAGGGTAAAGGGAAGCGAACCACCAAAGGGCTGATTCATACTTGTTTAAAGGTTTAAACCCAGAACTGCTGGCGTGCATTTCACATTGCATGCATTATACTGCAAAAGTTTTGATCCTTTCAATGCTCTGGATATACAGCGAGATTGTAAAATATGCATCTTTTAAACGTTAACATGTTCATGAACTTGCAGAAGAAAGAGAACAGAAGAAATTAGAAGAGAAATATTGGATTAAATGAGTTTTTTAATTGTTTATGATAAAGCAAATGTATGGAAATGACACGTCTGTGTCAACACGCTATTGTGTTTGTGTGTAGAATATCGAATGCCTGAAAATGTGTGTAAAAAAAGAAGAAAGATTGGGACTGCATTGGGGACAGACCACACCGAGCATCAAAATTCAAACATTTTCCATTAATTCAACATTATAAGTTCAGTATATATTATGTTCTTGCCACTTCATCACAGATTCAATATGTTGATGTTCAACTCGACTTATTCAAGTCAATGAATAAAATAATAATCAAAATATGCAGCCAAGATAGAAAAAGACATGGTCATGGGTGGGGAGCTTGACACGAACAGACTCTGGTGTACAGCTAGCTACATACATAGTTATACACTTGTAGCTCTGAATCTTGCGTATCATTGGTTGTCAAACTTTGGCACTGTTACATGGCGTTTGGGTGCAGTAACTTTCTCACGTCATGGCCCATGTATAAGCCTATACAAGCATGCATGTGTATGTATACTAAACTCTCTATGTAGTACAATAATGTATATTTAGCAAAATGTGTTTCGTGTATCAAGATTAAGAGTTTTATAAGTACATATATAATTGGTGTTGTATTATATTTGTATTACATATATAGATAGGGCCTCATCCATGTCAAGCTCTGCTTATGATGACGGTCCCCTGTATTGATTTCTCATTTGTTCATAGATACAGTATGCCTTAATATGTTATTTTGATTCATGTGTCACTACAGACTGATGTTGTTACGCAAATGATATATATATTTTTTTATTGATTTGTATGTTATCTGTATCACTCTGTTTTCATTTGCAATTGTATTTGGAGAAAGAAAATGCAGAAATAAACCAAACAAACAAACAATATTTACACTCACACACACACACACACGCACACACACACACACACATGCACGCATACACACACAAAAAAACACACACACACTCACACATTTCTTTTTTCTCTCCCTCTTTCATATATATCTCTGTTGTCTTTTTGTTTCCCTGTCTCTCTCTCTGACTTCCGAGTCTCTCTCTCTGTCTCTGAATCTATATTTCTGATTACAACGATTGCTTAATATATTCTATAATGAACTAAAACGATCATGGTGTGTGTCTATGTGGACAGTTTAGAAGTTGCATTTGCATGTGTACCCGACCCAAACAGACAAATATGATTAGGGAGTGAGAGAAAATCCAGTGAGCTGTGAAGAAATAAGTAAGAGAGAGAGAGTGAGACAGATCGGCAAATTAACAGTGATGGGTAAGGGGCGGAAATGGGGAGAAAATTGGCACTCTAATTAATGATTGCTTGTAGATAGACTCACGATGTTATTTCTCTGCAGATGAGGCAATTTATTCTTGTGGTATAGATATTCAAGTATCTGCATGGCACCAAAGTAAAATACAAGTCTGTATGCTGGTGGAGGAGATGATGAATGGTGGAAACATGTCATATAACACACTTTAAAAAGACCCAGTGGCCTTAAAGACATAATTTACCATTTGCAGATGACATAAAAACCCAGCATTAGTGCTTTAAAAAAAAATGAATTCATATAACTGATGTTAAGCATTATTGAAAAAAAAAGAGAACAATAGTTGTAATAGAAAAAGTTTCCAGGCTAAACTGTCTGCAGTTATGGTTTATTGAGAAAAATATGATATCTGCTTATATTATCTTAATGTTTTATGGCAAAAAAATTTCTATGGTATAGATGTTTTGTGATACAACAGACCTATTTACACATATGCATCAAATGAGATATATATATATATATATATATATATATATATATTTTTTTTAAATACTGCTCCCAAAGGTAAATGGGACCTTCAATTATTCTTTTTTCAAAATAAGCTCTGATAAACATGTATTCATTGTATGGGTATATCCTTTGGGCTTGTGCCGAAAGGGTGGGTTGGGTGGTGGCGCGTCGCGTTAATGGGAACACCACCCTTCGTCCAAAGCCCCCCCCCCCCCCCCCCGGTTTTGCCGAAAGGGTGCGTTGGGAGTGTTGGGTTACACTCTATTACCACTTGGTCTACAGCCAGTTGGTCTGGCACCATGGGGGAGGGGCGAGGGACCCTAAACTTTACCCTAATCTTATTTCATGTGTATGAACATCTGTTTTCTCCCTCAGTGCAGGGTCAGAGGGTAGTCCATAGTCGTAGAAAAAGGCCCCCCCCCCTCAAAAAAAAAATAGCCCAGTTGGTCATATAGACGAAACGATGATTGGACCAAATGGTACCTGATTAGACCAGGAGGCTGGCTATTAGACCAAATGACAATAAGATCAATGGTTATTAGACTAAATGGGTGTAGACTAATTGATGATAGACAGAGGCTAGACCAACTGGGCAATGGACCAAAATTAATGATGTGTACACCAAATTTATATTGGACAAATTTGGTTTTATTGTACACCATTTGATGATTAGACGAAATGGAATTAGACCTACTCATAATAGACCAAATCGGTATTTGATGATATAAATTGGTGTTAGACCAAAAATAGACCAAATGGCTATTATTAGACGAATTGACTGTAGACCAAATAGTAATTAAACCACTAGACCACACAGTAATTGGACAAAATGATGACTAGATCAACTGGTTATTAGACCAACTGATATTAAACAGTCTATTAGACCAACTGGCGGTAGACCAAGTGGTAATAGAGTGTAAACCGATCCGGACAAGAGCCTCTGGAAATGCTTGTTTGAAGGTTAAATATAAATTCAAAACTCGTCTTTTAATATTACATGAGAAAAAGTACCAACGCACCCTTTCGGCAAAACCGGGGGGGGGGGGCGGGGGGGGGGGGGGGGGGGGCTTTGGACGAAGGGTGGTGTTCCCATTAACGCAACGCGCCACCACCCAACCCACCCTTTCGGCACAAGCCTATGCTTTGAGGCCTCAACACAACTGAACTACTGAACATATAGCATGTCATTCCGCTGTGGCATAAAAAATCTCAGTGTATATAATATCCTGCGTAAACTATATTATGCAGAATAACTCCACCTCTGAAAAACCATGGAATGGCTATGTCGTTTTTGTTTCATCACAGGAAGCAAATTACACAGTTCCTACAAATCAATATCTGCACTGCACTTTTGTTCTTGACCACAGATGTGTGTGAATGTATGTGTGTGTGTGTGTGTGTGTGTGTGTGTGTGTGTGTGTGTGTGTGTGTGTGTGTGTGAGTGTGTGTGTGTGCATGTGTCACGTGGAGATGCATACATGCATTTTTTTTTTGACTGGAAACCAAGGGGATGGGAGGAAGGACAGGTGTTAGCCTAGGATTATAAATAAGGAGGGAGATGAAAATATGGAGGGTTTTTTCTCCCATGTTTCTGGGTAGTTCATAGTAGTACATTTGTATATGGTTAGCGAGAATTGCTTTGGAGGTGTGTTTTATATCATATACGATATACTTCAATTTCTTGTTTTGTTTTTAATTGCTGTACTATTGGTATTTCACTTGTTGTCAAGTGAAAAAATGATAATGTATATCCCAATTGTTACCTATATATCAAGGCTCGACACTAACGGTGGCCCGGTGGCCCGGGGCCACCAAAAACGCACGTCGGGCCACCAAAATTTCAGAAATGAAGCATTTGGTGGCCTGATCGGGCGGATGTTTGCCTTTGGGCCACCAAAAATAAACGTAAGTGTGGAGCCCTGTATATATAGACAAAAAAAGAAGAAGAAATTATTCTGTTGTGTTGTGCAGTAACATCAAAATTGATTGATGTTTCTGGTGTCATTTGAATGAAAGTGAAAAGATATTATTTGAAAAAGAAATAGCACACATACACAGACAGCAATGGTCACCATCTCCTTATTGGCTTCTGTGTCAGCCTTTTTTTGATGATATCACGAGTGATACCTCAATCCAGCGTGGTGGTTGAACTCTTACCTTGAACAGATTACATGTATCTTACTTACACTACATATGACATCCTGCCTCTATGGTGGACAATAGGTAAAGAACAAATGACCGTGGCACTGTCCTTTACTTACGGTCTGATTTCACAAACACCTGTCAACAGGAAAACCAAGGTTCCCGGCTAAAACGAACCGACAATGACGAAATAAATCAACAACAACGAAATTGTTATAAGAATGAAGGAAATTTTGTTTTTATTATTCATTTTGTTTTGTGGAGTGTTGTTACAAAGATTTTGTACTTTTTAGCATTTGTGCATGTGCAAATTGGTACAAGATAAATTTCAATCATAAGTATGTATTATATATATATATATATATATATATATATATATTGTAACCAATGAAGAATTGGTAGATTAGTGTATTAGTAAGAAAACGGGTGAAAATTAGCCCAATATTGGAAGTTCCGTGATAGATTATATAATCGATCGATTGTTTGAACAATCGATCATGAATCGATCAGTTTCAAGGAAACTGACGATTATGGATTATTTTGTTAGGAATTTTAGAGGGGTAATAATTGTTGGAGATGCGATTATGTTCAGTAATAATTTTTCATATAATTATTGCTTTGTTATCTAATCATTTCCGTATGATGAGGAAGGTTAATAAGCGTTAGTATGTGAGGGAAAGGTCAGTAAGTAAAATGCGTAACTGTTTCGAAAATATAGCGGTCGGAGAATAATAAGAGGTCGAATATGTATCGAAACAGCTGGGTGGGCCTAGATACGGGCCAAGGTGTGGATAAGCCAGCTGGGTGGGCCTGGATACAGGCCAAAGAGCTGGGTGGGCCCGGGTACGGGCCAAAGTGAGGATGATTAGTGTTGTTGAGTATTAATAAAGCGTTGATTGAAGTGGACACTACTGCCTGGACCGTTTCCTTTGAAGTCTGCTGCAGTATAACATAAGTATCGGTGAGTAGTGCAATGCAATTACGATACTGCTTAACTAATATGCGAGTGAACTGGTGGTATCTGATATTGGTATCTTCGTTGGATGAATTGTGACTGGTAGTATTCTGGTAGTGAGCAAGTAATGGGAATAGACTGGTAGTAAGTAACCCAGCAATATGGTACATTTCAACGCCGTTCTCCACGCCTGGTTGTATATTTCAACCAAACGGACCCCAGCCTAGCTCGGACCATCCTGACCCTTCTCCAGCTAGTTGCCGGGGCCGGATGGCACACAGCGTATAACAACATATACACTAGCGACAGAAGGAGAGAAGGCTACACGTGGTGTCAGGAGTGGGATTGGCAGTAGACAGGGCAGCGCAACATGCATCACTCAGCAAGGACTGCTGGCGTGCGTCAGCAAACTCCAGCGGAAATTTGGTGGCAGCTAGAACAGGAGCTGGCAGACGTCGAAGCGATGATGACAGATCTTCGTGCAGCACTCGGAAGAACTCCAGCTCCGTCGCAGGGACCAGCTACCACCAGCTACCCCAGCTCAAGAACGATGAGTTCAGGAAGGGCAGGAATTAGCAGCAGCACACCACTAGACCAGGATGGCTTCACCACAGCACCAAATGCTGCAGCAGAGTCATCCGAAAGTAAAGCTCCTCCTGTTAGTTTTGCAAGGCGATCTGGTGGAAACGTTGAGATTCCTCATTCGTTCCCCAGTAGTTTTGCAACACCTGGAAGCAGACCAGTCAACGATGGATACAGCAGGTATCGCAAACAACCAGTTACAGCGCAACGGCTTGGTGTCGGCATGATGACTGGAAGTCAGCAATGGCAGAGTGGTCCTACATGTGAAGGTAGGATGGCAGGCGGCCCCAGCAGGATCCAGCAGACCAGCTGGGAGACACCAGCAACGGGCAACCAGCCAGCACCAGTAAATGAAGTCCTGGTAGGTGCTGGAGGTAATTCATCAGCAGCACCATCAGCAATGGGTACACCGTGGCGAAGACCAGAACTGTGGGACGAAGGCAGTTACCAGCGCAGATATAGAGGTGGAGATAAGCTGCGGATGACTCCCGATAGATTCGACGGCAGGGGGCCGATTCTTGACTATTTGAGTCATTTTGAGGCCTGCGCAGGGGTGAACGGATGGTCCGAAGATGAAGCACTGCAGTATTTGGCTGCCAGCATGCGAGGCCCAGCTGTAAAGGTCCTTGTTCAACAGACAGGAAGGAGGTTAACGTACAGCGAGCTGGTAAATAGGCTTAAGCAACGGTTCGGCCCAGCAGGCAAATCCGAGGTCTTCTTGGCTGAGCTGCGGACCAGGAGGAGGAAACCAAAGGAGACTCTGCAGGAGTTGGGGCAGGGTATTCGGGAGCTGACTGCATTAGCCTACCAAGAATTTGACGAGGCGGGGCAAGATCGCTTAGCAAGAGGCCACTTCATGGACGCGGTCGTAAGAGCAGAGATACGAGAAGGTCTTTTCCGCGCCCAGCCCCGCACACTTGACGAGGCGATCGAAGCAGCATTGAGTACAGAGGCTTTCCTGAGGATGGAGACGGAGAGAAGCGATGGCCGGTCGCAGCGGTATAGCAGAGCACTGGCGACTGATGATGTAGAGCAGAAGAGCCCTGCAACCAAGGAGAAAGACGGCGCTATGAGGCGAATGACGAAAGCAGTGGAAGAGCTGATTTCCAGAGTGGAATCTTCTCCACCAACACGATCGAGAACCAACGCGACATCACAATTTGCAAGGGTACCAGCATCATCACTGCCTGGGGACCAGAGCAACAATTGTTTCAATTGCGGCCAAGCTGGCCATTGGAAACGAGATTGCCCACGTCTAGTGAAGCAACCACTTAGAAGTATGCCAGCAAACATCGATGCAGACAGGAGGAGGTGCTACCACTGCAATCAAGTTGGCCATGGTTGGAGGCACTGCCCCCAAGCATCAAATATCGAGCAGATACCAGCGCGCAGTCAGCCAGAGTGGGGACCAGCTCCACTTCGTAGCGATGTTGGTGGCGTGCAACAAAGGACACCAGAACAACCACAGCCAGCACCCCAGGCTGAACAAGCAGAGCAAGCACGGCCAGTTGGCAATAGCAGATACCACGGTCTTCATGTTGAGTCTAAGATCAACGGTCAGCCCATCACATTCCTAATTGATACCGGTTCATCGCAGACGTATGTGTCCAATGCGATCTTCAGCAAGATTGAAGATGCAAGGAAGCCGGTATTGCAGCGAGCAACTCGTACAGTGCGCCAAGCAGACGGTTCTCCACTCGAGACCAGTGGTAAAACACTGGCTGAAATCCAGATGGGACATTTGCTGTTCGTGTTTGAGGTGACGGTGGCCAATCTTCACAATGAGGGTATCATCGGGTTGGACTTCTTGATGCAAACACAGTCGGTGCTGGATTGCCGCAAACTGGAGTTGCAGCTGCCATGGGAAACGATCCAATGCAAAGATCATCGGGGTCAGCCTTTCTGCCGCAGAATCATAGCAAGCGAGACCAGTTCAGTACCCCCAGGACACGAGGCAATATTGAAAGGCATGGTGGCAGGTGGAAGGCCACAACCAATCGCAGGAGTTGGCCTGCTGGAAGCTCCTACCAACCAGGCTGAGACCCTCAGTAAGGGCTTGCTGATAGCAAGGGCTGTCGTTGAGGCGAATGCTGAGGTACTCCCTATCAGAGTTTACAACCCCACAAAGGAAGAGAGAGTGGTGAAGCAGGGCACTATGGTGGCGTGTCTGACTCAGCTCCAAAACGCTGAACAGGTCGAGTTAATTCCACGTGACGTGAACGGTGGTGATGGCATGCCATCACATGTAGCAGAGCTGTACGAGCGAAGCATTGAAGAGGTCCCAGAGCAGTACCACACACAAATAGCAGAGCTGCTGCAAGATTTTGCAGATGTCTTCTCACATGGACCAACAGATCTGGGCAGAACTGATCTAGTCCAGCACAGCATTGATACTGGTGATGCGAGACCAGTGCGACAAGCACCAAGACGATATCCAGCGGAGCAGAGGGCGGAGATTGATAGACAGATAGATCAGCTACTATCTCAGGGGCTGATTGAGCAAGTAAACAGTCCTTGGTCTTCCAACGTGGTCTTGGTCACAAAGAAGGATGGGAGCAAGAGGATGTGCATAGACTACCGCCAACTGAATGTTGCAACACTGAAAGACGCTTATCCGCTGCCCAGAATAGATGACACGCTGGATGCACTCAGCGGGGCAAAGTGGTTTTCAACCCTCGATCTTGCCAGTGGGTATTGGCAAGTGCAGCTTGACGAGCAGGCTAAGCAGAAATCAGCCTTCATCGCTAATGGCAGGTTGTATGCCTGGCGCGTTATGCCCTTCGGGCTATGTAATGCGCCAGCCACCTTCGAGCGTCTGATGGATAGAGTGATGGCAGGCCTTACCTGGGAAATGTTGCTTGTGTACTTGGACGACGTGATTGTCTTTGGCAAGACAGTGGAAGATGAGCTGTCACGACTTCGAGTGGTTTTCCAGCGACTCCATGAGGCCGGCTTGAAGCTTAAGCCGTCGAAGTGCTCGCTATTTCACACCAGCGTTAGGTACCTGGGGCATATCGTGTCGAAGGATGGAGTGACAACAGATCCAGACAAGACATCCGCCATTCAACAATGGCCAACACCGAGGACCACCAAGGAAATGAGGAGCTTTGTGGGGCTGGTATCATACTACCGCAGGTTTGTTGCAGGCTTCGCCTCCATCGCCAAACCGCTCCACCAGCTAATGGAGAAAAATCACAAGTTCCTCTGGACGAAAGAATGCCAAGAGGCATTCGATGAGCTGAAGGGGAGATTATCATCGCCTCCTATCCTGGCCTATCCACGCCCAGATGGCAGTTATATCCTCGATACTGATGCCAGCGACATTGGTGTTGGGGCCGTGCTCTCCCAAGTCCAAGATGGTGCTGAGAGGGTGGTGGCATATGCAAGCCGCACACTGAGGAGAGCGGAGAGAAATTACTGCGTGACGAGGAAGGAGCTCCTAGCAGTGGTGGTCTCTCTGAAGCAGTTTCGTCAGTACCTATATGGCCATCATGTGGTGATACGGACAGATCATGGCTCGCTGCAATGGCTTGTCAGATTCAAGGACCCCAGGGGTCAGCTGGCAAGGTGGTTGGAGTTGATCTCGGAATATGATTTTGAGATCCGTCATAGGCAAGGGCGAAGTCATGGCAATGCAGACGGGTTGTCACGCCGACCGTGTAGACAATGCGGTTGTGATGAGGAGATACCAGCAGACCAAGCCAGGGTACTGCTAGAGCAAGAAGCAGATGAGGCTCCCGATATCGGTAGTTTACAGGAACAAGACAAGGACATCAATCCGGTTCGTGCCGCTAAACTGGCGGCTGAGCGACCGTCTGATGAAAAAGCAGCATCATGGTCTGCCAAGGCAAGACAGCTATTGGATCACTGGGAAGCGCTGGAGGTTAGCAATGGGGTCCTTGTCCATCGCTGGGAGGCAGCGGATGGTAGCACTGTGAGGAGGCAGATTATCCTACCAAGAGTCCTTGTGAGAGATGTGATTCGGGCAGTTCACGCTTCTATGACTGGTGGCCATTTTGGTATGGGCAAGTCGCTAGCTCGTGCTCGGCTATGATACTACTGGACAGGGATGGCAGCAGATTTCCGGTCTGCTCTGCGTGAATGTGACATCTGTGCAAGGAGAAAGGGTGTTGGTAGAACACCGCGTGCCCCACTGCAACAGAGAATCAGCGGCTTCCCAATGGAAAGAGAGGTGCTGATGCCAGGCGATGTCGCTGAACCAGATGATGCTGACCACCAGGAGGAGGTCTGCACAGATTATGCAGAGAATCTCCGTACAAGGATGAGACGAGCACATCACCGTGCACGAGCTAGATTGGGGCTGGCCTGCAGAAAACAGAAGCGGTTTTACGATCAGAGGGCCCATGTCGCAGCATACAATGTTGGGCAGTATGCGTGGCTCCGGAGAAAGATGCGGAAGAAGGGCTGCAGTCCCAAGTTGCAGACGAAATGGTTGGGGCCATACTTGATCGTCACGAAACTATCAGATGTTACGCTACGGCTGCAGCTTTCACCAAGGACCAGGCCGCTGGTGGTTCATGTGGACTGCCTGAAGCCATATACAGGGGTGCAGAGGCCAACGTGGGAGTTCAGACCGAAACAAGTAGAGGAGGCTGTACCAGAACCGGCTACAGATGACGAGGAGTCTGATGGAGGTTCAGATGCCCACCCAAATCAAGTTGATGAGGCTGTATCAACAGAGCTGGCGTTGGAAGGTGATGAGCCTGGAAGAGCTAATTCCAGCTATGAACCGCACCCATACCCGAGACGGAACAGACGTCCCCCCAGATACTTCTAGGCATGCACATATCGGCATGTCGAACTCTCACTGTTTGGGGACTGAAATCTCATGTTATTCATTTTTGGTATTCGCATTCATGCAGGACATTTCCGACATGGCGAGGAACCAGAGGGGTGAACAGCGGTCCGCTGGGGCCAGCAATGTTGCTGAAAGTGAGCAAAGGACAGTTCTGGATGGGACTTGGCACGGACTGTTTATAAAAGCCACAGTAAATGGGGCACGAGTTGAAGCGTTGGTGGACACTGGCTCAACCCATTCCTTCATAGCCAGGAGGATTTACGACACGATTGACTCGAGCAGTAAGCCACCGTTAAGCCCACTGGATGAGCCGATGATGATGGCAGACGGATCGCTATTGGCAATGGATGGGAAGGCAACAGTCGCTTTACAATTGGGACTTCTATCGTATACGGCAGACGTAATTGTTGCTGACATACGCCATGAAGGAATATTGGGCCTCGACTTCCTGCGTGGTAGCAGATCTGTCGTAGACTGTTACCGACATAAACTGCATACGCCATGTGGGACTCACGAGTGCTACCCCCATCTAGTTCAGGAACCGGTATGGGCTAGGCCAGATACTGGTCGCGCAGATTGTTGGTGTTTCGGATTCTGCAAGTGATATCAGTGCCAGAACAGTGATTGTCGTTGTATGGGGAGTGGCTGGAGGTGCAGACAGATATCGTGGCCGACGATTGAGCAAGGGAACCAGTTTAACGTAGCAACCAGTGTTCTTCTAATTTGGTTTAAATTTTGAAACATTTATGGACAATAAATAAATGAAAGGACGGAAGCCGGGATGAGCAGGATGGACGCTTTGCCGATTTATGAGCTGTAATCATTGGACATTAAGTATCGCACTGGATTTGGTTTCTCATGCTAAGATTCTATGTTGTGCTCACATATGGTATAAAATGGTGTGAAAATGGTACAATTTCCATGCACCTAGTTGTTATTTCAACTATTCACATATGTCAAATGTAGGGTTTTGGTTTTCGAGTGGCAGATATCAATGTTGTGTCATAGGTAACCATAAGCACTTCAGTTTATACCAAGTAGGTATTCACTTAATTGGTAGTGATGGAAGATAACGATGTTTAGCAAAGACCATACTACCAGAGAGGTATCCTTTTTGTTATCATATTGGGATTAACAGTGCAGACTGTGGATTTTTATATTAGTTGCGGTTTAGATACAACCAGGTTGTTTTGGAGTAATCGCACTGAATTATATTTTGTCTCTCTTTCAAGAAGAAATAGGACCAAAGTGGTAGAGACCGTGTTCTGTTTGAGGAGAGTTTTAGCAGTAATTTTGGATGATGTATGTTTGATTAGGCTGGTATCATTTACTTGATTTGCTAGGATGAAAATTAAACAGTGAAGGCCCATTAAGATGGGAAGTGCCATGTTTTGCTCATTCAGCACAATGCGCTAGAAGACAGATTACAGCATGTTCATGTTCATGTTTATAGGAGGTGAGACCCGGTAGGAATTTGTGATTTGAGCAGTGCTCATGAGGTTTCCATTCGTGCGGAAGTTAGAACGTACAGATGTTTGGTATAAAACGTTATGTGGTTGGATGTTTGAGGAAAATGCTATCAAGACGTTGAGATAGTAGCAAGGTTTTTATCGAGTGTTGCTTTTTGTTGTATTTTATACTTACCAGTTCAAGTTGTCGAGTTGTTATTTGTCAGCTCGGGGACCGAGCTTAGCGAGGGAGGGGTGTCGTGTAACCAATGAAGAATTGGTAGATTAGTGTATTAGTAAGAAAACGGGTGAAAATTAGCCCACTATTGGAAGTTCCGTGATAGATTATATAATCGATCGATTGTTTGAACAATCGATCATGAATCGATCAGTTTCAATTAAACTGACGATTATGGATTATTTTGTTAGGAATTTTAGAGGGGTAATAATTGTTGGAGATGCGATTATGTTCAGTAATAATTTTTCATATAATTATTGCTTTGTTATCTAATCATTTCCGTATGATGAGGAAGGTTAATAAGCGTTAGTATGTGAGGGAAAGGTCAGTAAGTAAAATGCGTAACTGTTTCGAAAATATAGCGGTCGGAGAATAATAAGAGGTCGAATATGTATCGAAACAGCTGGGTGGGCCTAGATACGGGCCAAGGTGTGGATAAGCCAGCTGGGTGGGCCTGGATACAGGCCAAAGAGCTGGGTGGGCCCGGGTACGGGCCAAAGTGAGGATGATTAGTGTTGTTGAGTATTAATAAAGCGTTGATTGAAGTGGACACTACTGCCTGGACCGTTTCCTTTGAAGTCTGCTGCAGTATAACATAAGTATCGGTGAGTAGTGCAATGCAATTACGATGCTGCTTAACTAATATGCGAGTGAACTGGTGGTATCTGATATTGGTATCTTCGTTGGATGAATTGTGACTGGTAGTATTCTGGTAGTGAGCAAGTAATGGGAATAGACTGGTAGTAAGTAACCCAGCAATATGGTACATTTCAACGCCGTTCTCCACGCCTGGTTGTATATTTCAACCAAACGGACCCCAGCCTAGCTCGGACCATCCTGACCCTTCTCCAGCTAGTTGCCGGGGCCGGATGGCACACAGCGTATAACAACATATACACTAGCGACAGAAGGAGAGAAGGCTACAATATATATATATATATATATATATATATACACACACACACACACATACATAACGATACATATATATACATACAGTGCCAGAAGATGGACATAGGTAGTTCAGTGTGGTTTATTGCCAAGCTTTTGGTCTTTTCTGTAGACCTTCATCAGTGATGTATATGGGTGAGAATTTTGAACGATGTACAATTGCCAATTTTCGTACCTTATGACATTCTTTCCCTTAGAACACGCCAGGATGATCTAAGAAACCAGATTTTTTCATGTCATCTCAAAGATTGGTAAATTTCCTTTCAGGAAATATATGGTTTGGTTCACTTTTGCCTGATATTTTTCATTTGACATGGACTTAAAGCGTAAAAATACGCTAAAAACGCTATTTTGACAATAATTTTTGTTTTTCAAACTAATGATGTGCATTTTTAATGGTACGTGGCATCTAATATCTGACCATGTTCTGGATCTGACATATCATGGGTAT
The DNA here is from genome assembly GCF_040938485.1 of Diadema antillarum. Classification (NCBI taxonomy): domain Eukaryota; kingdom Metazoa; phylum Echinodermata; class Echinoidea; order Diadematoida; family Diadematidae; genus Diadema; species Diadema antillarum. The sequence continues at coordinate 1,420,563 of NW_027271466.1, read as the reverse complement.
GTACCACAAAATTATAAGAACTTTATGAGCACGTATAAAATCACAGAGAACAATTGAAATATCAAAGTCCTAAACAGACGAACGTCCGTGATTCTTTTATTTCTATCGCTGCTGCAAATTCTACTTTGTTGTCCCAACTGTAACGTATACGAAAATTTGGTGTTCCACCTAATGAACACATCCTGCAAAAATTGTACGTCTGCTGGCTGTACATGGGACGTAATATTCTTTTATGCAAAATTATACTCAGTTTTCGTCACGGACGTGCCTCCGCTATTTTCTAATAAAGATCGTAGCCCATGAAACGTTATTGGCGATATTGTTCTGGGTCGTAATCAACTAAGATCTAGCAACACGATAATATGTTTGTTTTGAGTTTCTGTCCATCCTTTGTCAAATAGGAACCGAAATTATAATTTTAGACGAACCTCCAAGAAAAAAAGAACGTCCGTGATGATTAAAACGTTTTCGAGTGGGACACCATCTTGCTTTGATGGCGAAGGTGCATTTTACCTTTGGCTCTCTAGCCGAGGAGCTGCATGCCATTTTTGGAGCGGACTGAGGTTCGTCCGCAGTTTTTGGACCATGCAATTCACCAAAAACCAAGCAAATAATTAATATTTTCTCTGAAAATTTACCTCCTGATCCCCCTTTGAGCAATACATATGTTGTAAGGATGTCAAATTTCTTATAATTTGCATTGACAATACATTTTCAATTTTTTGAAAGAGTTAGGAAAGCTTGGTAATCTCTGCCGATTAGTTATCCGTCCTGGAACATGACCCTAGTAGTAGAACGAACGTCCGTGATAATTCCAGCGAACGTCCGTGACGTATGCAATCCCTCCGATAGGGATAACTTGTCTCGAAAGTGTCCTGTATTCTTTAAAACTTTTGGCTCGAATAGCGACAAATAAAGTTTTACAAAGTAGGAAATGAGTTTAGATCAGTAGTTTCAGAATTTTTAAGGCGTTATGTGATCATGATGAACAAGCAACTGAAAATTTACTCACAATTTTACGCTTGTTTTCTCTCTAATTATACAAAAAACAGCTAAACACTTAAAACAAAGTTATAGGAAAATGGAATTTTGCGTAATCTTTAATTTCTGTGCGTTTAAATTTCTTTCTAATGAGGTTCTGGAGACAATTTGTACTGTTACAGGTTCTGAAAGTTTCGCTCACGGACGTTCTGTCCGAGAAAGGAAATTTCTGACAATTACAAATATATCACTGCACATAAGATTAATGTTAGTTGAAAATATTACCAAATCACCGAGCCGCTCATACCCGAAAGTGAATAGCGTTCAGCACTCAATTTACCTGTAATAACAAACGGAAAACGTTTTTTTCACGGATGTTCGTTGGTTGAATAAGTCAGTGGATTACATAGTAGGAGAAAGAGGATCAGTGCCACTTTTTAGTGACAGGTGCTCGAAGTGTTTATCTTTTGAGTATGGTAGCTGCCGTCTCAAACAGAACACATCCAGTTTTGGTCTCCATAACGGACGTTCGCTGTAATTGTCATGATATTAAATGCCTTAATTCATTCTTATTTTTCTCTTCATGACGATTTTTATCTCATTCCCTCAATAGCCTGAACATGCTGCGACCAAATAGAAAACAAAAACACAACAAAACAAAACAAAACAAATCCGAAAAGTGCTACGCAATCACATTCAGGATAATGACGGAAGAAGTCTGTAATGAGCATGTGTTGAATAAGAAACGGAAAAGTTTCAAAAGGACGTGGAAGCGGTTGAATGAAAATGACTGAGAAACAGAGAAGGGAACGAGCTCCAACACACAGAGAAAAGAATTGCCAGTGCACTCCCGTTATACCAAATTCCTCTGGAGAAGTTTTTGTTTGTTTGTTTATGTTTTTTATTCATCGAAATGCCGTCACAAGCGAACAAAAATCATGCAGTATAGAATTATTGTCTGATGAAAACACACAAATCCTCCGCTTATCATCACATGGTGTTGTTTTATACTCATCAATAAAAAGCAATATTCATTTGTAATTTTTTCCAAGATTTTTATTTTCATTTTACATTTAAGAGACAGAGAGATCGTCAATTTGTTTGTGCTTTTGTGCTTACTTTGAAAACACATGTTAAACAAAGTAATGATTAAGAATAGGTTTAAGGTTGCACTTTGATACGTTCGCTCTTCCTAAGATTCGTTCCTCCGATGTCCAAAGGTATGTTATTCCGAAAATGAAAAAAAAAGTTTTTAGTTAATTAAGGAGGTTTGTTATTAAAAATTGTCTTATTCCGATAGTTTGTTAGTCCGAAAAATAAATATCAAGGATCATTATTTTTAGGTCCGTTCTTGTAAAAGTGGAAAGGGCCTGATATTCGTTTAGGTGAAAACGGTTATTATGAGGTTTTGAAATTTGGAGGATTTTAGTTGTTAATTTGTTTCTCCACATTTGGATAAGCGAACACGATTTTTCATGTTCCAATTAATAAACCTTTCGATTAACCTTCGGAGATTCCTATCATTTACCGAATAAAAAAGCTTCATAATTATACGAACTCTATCAAGTTTCGTATTGACAAACTGTATGAATAACGAGCCTTCGAAATGACGCGCTACAAAATGTTTGTTATAACAAACCATATTGTATGATATCGAAGTCACAAACATCCATCCAAGTTATATGGACTTATTGTGTCTTGTTATGACGAAACATCGCAGTATCGAACCTATTATCATTTCTGACTAATATAATAATACAAATTCTCCTCGGTAACAGTGTGTAACACAAGGAGCAAACATAGAGGGATTTCTTCCCAACGTGTTCGTTTGCCCTCCCCAGCTAAACTTCGTATTTCTATAACGGAGCACATTTCTGTTGTCTTTTTATGTTAATTCTTTGTCATAATTTTAGCTGTGACCATGTTCGTTATAAGCAAAATTTTGCATTGTAGACTTAAGATAACAAATTTAGGACCTGAATCTTTACTTCATGATAACGAAGTTTTGATAAATATATTCGTTCTCAAGGATGGACTACGTCACTGAGATTACACGTACGTTTGTACATTCATTTACGAGAGATGGAAAAATTGTTTTCTTTGATACCTCAGTATGAGAAGATAAACAAGCTTATGTAATTGAGAATTGGTAATATCTATTCAGGATTTTGCAGAGGAGTTTGTTCTCGACATGAAATTGCTGTTTGTTGTGAGTAGAATGCGTTTCCAACTCAAGAGAGCTGCATCTTGTTTGTTCCGAACGTCCGTGAGCTACATGCGAACCTCCGTGACGCAAAATATGCTATGTTTGAAGGGTTATAGAGACTGCCTAGATCAGATACATCTTAAAAAGGTTTGTTATTATTTGGGAGTGAGGATTAAAGTATGGAATAGCGAAATAAGAGGTCAAAATATTGAGTTTCTGTAAAATGCGCGTAAAGTGGAGAAAGTGTTTAGCGGAAGAGCAATATTTCAACAGAAACGACGAATTTAGTTAAATCATTAGTTGTCTACCATTACGTACAGGTTTAAGAGTACAAGCTTAATATTCTGCAAGCACGTACACGTGTCCCTAAAGATATTTCGTTAGGATTTTGAACTGAATCAGATCTTTGCAAACTATGTTAAATGGTATTCAAGTGTATGTGCAGTACTATTCCTCACGGACGTTCGCTGCTCTGGACATGGTGAACTTCAGCGGTGAATAAAAACTTGTTCCTCTGGGAAAATCCTAGTATAATTGGGTTCATATTAAAGCTTGAGTTATACTCTTTTAGGTAAGATGAATAATTTGGAGAATTTCCTACTTTTTAAATTTTGCCCTGTTTTGGCTCAATTGTACATCGTTCAAAATTCTGACCCATATGCATGTGTGTGTGTGTGTGTGTGTGTGTGTGTGTGTGTGTGTGTGTAAGCGTATGCCTGTGTGTGCCTGTGTGAGTATATGGGTTGGATGGCATTGGTGATATTGGTTATCAGTTTAATTGTACTGGTGTTTAGTTTTGCTTTACTTGAGTGTCTATGGGATAGTATTTCTACATACTGTTGATCGCTATATCATCTCTGTCAATCAATCAAATACAACCAAACAAGGCTTCACTTGATTGTCTAAAAAGTTCTCCATCATAAAATTTTGAGTAATGATTTTAAAACAACACTGTCACTGGACAGTAAGATGGCAGTTAAGACATGTCCTGGTAACTATTTGGTAGTTAATCATACAGACGGCAGACTCAAATTTTTAGGTGTCTATATTACACTGCACACTTACTGTCAGACAACAAACAAGTGAGACATTTTATCATATCATATCACATACGAATGCCATTTTTATTATCATATGGCAAATTGCACAATCATTAACAAAAGACTGATAAGTGAAGACACATGAAAAAATATGAAGCACACACTGATATTCATTGAAAAAAACAACAACAAAGCATTAACTTAACAAAGCAATGTCACTTACACTACCTTTTAAACAAGTACAAAATTATTCATACAGACACTTGCCTGTGCTTTGTATCATCATAACATAAAGTTGAAAAGTACTTCTGTGCAAAAAAAAAAAGAACAAAAGCCTATGACAATTTAATCAAGAGACAACATCAGTCTGATGAATACACTCCAGAGCGTACTAACTTTGAAGTAAGATCCTCATTGATATCTCATTGATGTCTATTTAGCCTTTTCACTGATCACAACATTTTATCTCTGATTCTGTACGGTGACCTTCATCTTTGTATATCCTTGTGATTGCATGATATTTTGCCTTTTGTGACCAAATCCAGCAACATTATCTTCCCATTTTTAAAATTCTTCCTTTTTTTTTTCATCTCAGTTTCTCTGCAAATGTAATGACTCATCAATTTCCATGATTTCAGTCTCTGGCTGCCAATGATTGTAATCGATACATGAATTCAAATGTACTTCTTGGGCTGATTCTTGAATAAACCGTCATCTGAACATAAATTCAGATATTATTCTCACAGCTTTTCTTTTTTCTTTGAAAAGATACCTTGTAAGTTGCTCTTATCTGAGTGATGTCTCACTTTAAAAGATACCATTTTTGTTTTGTGAAATGTTATCAGTCAATAACATTACCTCTTCCTCGTTGAAAGCAAAGAAAATGAAAAGAATAAATACAGAGACTCCAACTCTCCCGTTTTCGACGGGAGATCTCCCGCCGAAAACCCATTTTTGCAAAATCTCCCGTTCTCCCGCCCTGGCTCTGTGTCTCCCGTTGGAAAGGATTTCTTAATCATTGCTATTGTATGTTGAAAAAAAAATAAGCCTTAGAAAGCACCAGAGAGCATCTAGAACCCTAGGAACTTCGCGCTTCGCACACATCAACTTCGAGTCTCCCGTTTGCTAGGGGTTTCAGGCGGGAGAATCTCCAGATCAGAAGGTGCTTTGGGTTGGAGTCTCTGTAAATATCTTGTAAAGATAGAAAATTGTGCAGGTTGACATTCTTTTTTCTTGCTCAATTGAACTATTGTAAGAAATTATAACATGTAAACATTTGGGGAGGTGTTAAATTTTGTACACTAACAATCTCTTCCACATCATGATCAGGTTCACTTAAGTTGGCCCATTGCAAAAATATGTATCGTGGGAGGGTTTCCACCTTTTACAATACATCAACAGGTTTGCTTCTGTCCCCTTCAGGGTTAAAAAAAACCCCACCCAAAACAACAACAATTATGATTATACTTTGCAACGTGAATAAATGCTTATAAATCATTGTCATATATGTTTAATATTATAATCACATACCCTTTGAGTCACAATCATATTCATTTAAGATCAGTATCATGTCATGTCTTATATATCATCAGCTGCTCAAGAATCATATCACATCATACTTGACTGGATTGGAAAATATTACACACTTGGATTATCAAAGAAACATTACATATTCACAAAAAAAACCCAACAACAAAAACAGAACACCAGTCAGTGGATTATGCATTAGGCTAAAGATTCTGACAGCATTTTGGACAACCAATTTTGATTTCATACAATTATTGTTTACTAGGTTGGGAAAATTGATTCTGAATAATAAAAAAAAAATACATGTAGTAAATGCAAAAGCATGCTCTACTCCTAACAAAGGAGGAATCAAACCTCATACACACACACACACACACACACACACACACACACACACACACACACACTACTTTTACAATCCTTTGGCACAAAAGTAATTCAGACTTCTCTCATCAAAAGATTATGAAACATCTTCCTTTGTCCTATTTCTCCAGTTTTAGTAATAAGGTTTATAGAAGTTCTAATCTGAAATACAATACACCTTGGGAATCCTTGGGAGTATGACATTTATTCTTTTCAGAGCCATACATCTCAAAACTATTCGATTCTGGAGATGTCACTAATGTGTATTTTCAGATATTTTACTTGTTCTTTTTTTTTTAATTGATTGCTGTATAGTTGTGGCAATGATAAATGAAGTAAATTGTGCATTTTCTTATGACTCTCCTTGTATGCCGAAGGATGCCATGAGATGCCATGAGCTTTGACATTTACACAACTGAATAATGTTTTAGTAATGGAATTTCATTTCGAGAAATAATGAATAAATCTTTACTCAATGGTTGAGAAGAAAAGTGCCTGCTAAAATACCAAACAAAACATACACACAATTACTGCAGGCTACAAGCTTGAAGAAAAAAAAAGATCTCTCATGAATACGGTCATGTGGGACTATTAGAGTGACACTTAGATTTGTTTCAATTTATGCTAATATAGGATAATAAGATCTTTCCTCTGGCACAGTCTACCAATCCAAAAGAAAAAAACAAAAACATGAGTATAAGCACACTTGACATTTAAAGTACATGTATTGGTCTATATAAGATCAACAACTGAACAGGCTTGTGAATGTCTTTCTACTGGCTCCCAGAGACCACACTGACTGCCTATGACCACATTTCTGTTGGCTGGTGACCATTCTGTAGAGACCAGTGGAAAGGCGAGAGAGGTCAGCGATCAGAGTGGGGCCAATCCTCCTTCCTCAAAAAGCAACAACAAACATAACTACTCACAGATTGCAGTGCAAAGTAGAGAAAAAGTAGATGATGGAAAAAAAGACAGAATGTGAGTTATGTAGATAGAGTTAGAGAGATAGATATATCTGTTTGCTCTGGTGGCCTACTATGGGCACTGAAATCTTTGAATTTGAAACTTTGGTGGCCCATAAAAGGAATGCAGTTGCCCGAAATAAAATGAAATGTAAAGATTCATTCAATAATTTTAGCCGCTCAATCGGGCCACAAAAAGAAAGCCTTTTTGGAAGTTTGGTGGTCAAACATGAATTTTTAGTGGCCCTGGGCCACAGCTTATTTGGAGTCCTATATGGATGGATATATACATATATATATATATATATATATATATATATATATATATATATATATATATATATAAAAGGAGAGAGAAAGAGAAAAGGAAAGATAGATAGATACATATGGAAAGAGACAAACATGACTGAGATATATACATATAGAGAGAGAAGAGATGAGAAAAGAGAGTAGACGAAGAGGAAACAGGATGTGGTTAGGTGGATTATCAGACCCAATGTGGAAATGGTTTTATCACAATCATAAACAGCTGCCCAACTAAGGACAAGACTTAGCACTTTGTGGGAAAACATCATTTACACTCTGAAATTACACAGGAACATATAACCCTATGACAAGACCCCATCTTAGCTTCCCATGGAAGACATACTGATAATAACATGGTACCATATGACAAGCAAATATCAGTATCATGCATGAAAGAAAGAAACAAAGTTTGAAGCCGACATTTTTATTTTTATTTTTTTTGTGGGGAAATCTACCCTTCAAAGATATTACAATGCTTCACGTTATTATGCAGTGATCGCTGCAAAGACACCACACGACTATGCACTGGATAGGCCTACTATAAGAAAAACTATGGTTCATGTACTGATCATGTGCTGACATGTACAAATTGTTTCAAGACCCGAATCTACAGCGGATATTGTTAAAAAAAAACAACAACAACATAATCTAATCTGTAGTACCAGTAAAATGTGTTCTACACACTTGCATATCTACATTAGCAGCTATCAGACAGCAATGTCTTCAACCACTTTGACAGAGTTAACTTGATGCTTGGTCAAGCCAATCCCACACCCAACGTGGCTCCACTTTTACAGACAGAAAGCCTATCTGCTTTCTCTTCAAAACACACTTTTGCGACCACATCTCCATGCTAGATCCAAATACGAACTCTCATGTCCACACAATGATTACATGTGCATGGCAAACTGATATTAATGGGTGAATTTATGGCCTTTGATTGTTTGCTCACATAATGAATCCCCCGGTCATACACGACTACGGCAAATTAGATGTAACTGAACAGTCTCGGCACTTGCGAGGTCCATGACATCGATGTTCAATTTGTAATATGGCACTCACCATCACTGTTTGTTAATACAGATAATAAAACCCAGGTCAGCATTTCACATGAAAAACAGCGGGCTTCCCTTTTCTCCCATTTCAATTGTTTTCTCAACATTTTTGTGTTATTTCTGTTAAACATATTTTCCGGCCTGTTGCTATGATTGAAAACTTACACCAAATTACACAGAGTTTTGACTGATTGTGACTTTGCTAATGATGATAATCACCCACAGTGCTCTGTTTAACTCTGTTACTACCACTGCCAACATTATACAAGGCATTCCCATTACAATGAACTGGGCTATGTCATTAGAATGAAGCAATAATTCAGGTTCAAAAATCATTATCATGAAAGTCTATGGTGCCCAATTCCTATTGATTTTAACAAAATTTTGTTATAACGAAAGAAGAAAGAACTGCCAGTCTTGAGGACATTGTTAAAATGGATGTCACATGTGTGCATACAATTACTATGGTTTTTCGATGAGATCATGCAGACCATTGAGTTAATACCAATTACACACAACGCTACAACTCAACATATCACTGGGCCCTAGCTGGTTTATCAATCACTATCACATTAAAACAAAAATGCCTGACCCCCCCCCCCCCCACACACACACACATACACACAAAAAAAAAAAGACCATGTGATTAGTACTTTTAATTTCTATGATAGGGCCATCATATACTTTTAGTTCACATTGCAGGTATTAAAAGATCACTTTACAACCTTATTGCTTTTTTTATATGACATAGTATACTGGGTTATCATTACACTATTAAAGGGAAGTGAAACAACAAGATAACTGGGGAATCCCCAGCCCCTTTAGTGTACCAGTAATTATGAATCACCTCAGAAGGAAATGACCCCAAGTTGTAGAACTTGCTGGCCCTGTAAACCATATGCCATGGGCAAAGATGCAGAAAACATTCTGGGTGTCAAACACATGCTGCTGCATATTTCACACCAGCATTACCAAAGTTAACCCATTCCGCATGGGAACCTGGTGGCCTGCGTATTGAGTCTATGGGCATTTCAGAATTCAGTATGGAATGGATTAATTTTACTTCAAATCACTTTCATGGACATGATTCCCTTTCTTTTTCTGTTCAAAAGGGACAATGCAGAAAAATAAATAATAAAATGAATGGCTAGAGCAATGTCCAAGATATGTTACTTCATAAACAAATCCACATCACAGTCACAGGCAGAAATACAGGTCAACTTTTGGGTATAAACACAAAAAACTTATGGAAGAAAGCAATAAATCTTGAATACATACCCATTGTAACTATACACTCTAGCTATAATTTTTATAGTTTGGCATGATTAGACATTATTTCCTTTAAATGTCACAGGATTTACCAAAATATAAAGATAAATTAAGTTAGATTTAGCGCACATGATAACAGTGCATATACAATATGGAATGTTAGCAGGATTGAAAATAAAGATGAAAAGTATGGGTCTAATGATGACACATACAACTAGTCTCAAATGCATCAGATATAAGTCAAAAAACCCCAACAAAAACAGTCATAACATTCAAGAGCCAACCATGTGTCACCTTTAATCATGTCTGTATCCTGATGTCATTAACACAGTCTGCAGTGAATGTGTTTGTAGACACTCCTATTGTGACTTGCCATTATTCCCACACCACCATCACGAAGTAGCAAAGCTGCTACTACAACACTGCTTTCTAAAAGGAAATATTTAAGTGATAAATCATCGTTGCCATAGTATGGCTTGCCCTACATTTGCAGATAGAGCTGGTGTTGAACACCTACACTCGCATGCTACTGTGTGCTCAAAGTTCCATCACAATTGCTTAAAAAACTATGGAAAGTACTACAGTGTAGTTCACTCTGTACAAAAATTCTATAGCCCCAAATCATAGTTGCCATGGAAACATGTCTTGTTAAATGAACACAAATGTCTTGCACAACTACACCATACACTATTTGGCCACTATGTGAACCAAAAGTCATCTACAATGTACAGGCTCAAAAACGGTAGGAGAAGCTTGCAAGATTTTACAATGGCCTGACCAAACAATTTAAACTGACCATTTACTGCATCATACTGACATCCCATACAATCTTCGTACAGATGAGTACCATGAAAGTGCAACTTTAAGAATCATTTTCACTGAGTGAACATTTCACCGCGTAAACATCGGGAGAGAAAAAAATTCATTCGACAAAGTATAAATGAAATGTACACCATGGATTCAAAACTGGAATGTTTTCATTGAAACCCTGCTCCTTGAAAATAAAGAGAAGTACTGGTCAAAAAAGAAAAAAAATCAGTATGGACTAATTTCCCTTTGATACAAAGCAGACACATTTATTAGCTATCACCATCATGCCATTACTTATCATTGCAATTTATCAATTGTTGATAGCTTTTATGAAATTATTTTCTCCAAAGAGGGGAAAACTTTTTCAATGAAACAAAGATTAGATCACTGACTTCTCTGATTTATCTCATTTCTGCCACAGACTTTATGTGAAACAACTTTGAAGGTATAAAGTTCTCTTTCAGTACAAGTGTGAAATTACATGTCCAGTGCTTTCAATCACTGTCCTCTAGTGTAAGAAATTTTATACTGTTCACTTTTGATCTAAGTCTATCACTGTTTTAGTTCCAAGGGAACATTATAATGATATACTGGTGAAAGTATAAACTAGATGTAACTGTGCAGCAAAAATCTGGTAATACTCCAATACCCCTATCACCTACGGCGTAGGAATTTAGTGGCTGCGCAATAGAAAAAGATGGCTGACACAGCATTAAAAGCTTTCTGGTAGAGTACTCTCACACTGATGAATTTACAAGGGCTGCTAGACCACTTAAATAATAGACACGACAGTCAAGAAAATAAGACTAGATATCAATCAGATGTGTCATAACTTGCACTATCAGTGGAAATATTAAAATACGTGAGAACTTTACTATCTGCCAGTTTTAGAAAATGGAACATATTGCTTTTCATAGAGCAGTCTGGAGGACGTCTAAAAAGGAATCTCATATTTGTTTTCTGGTATTTTATAAAGGTTTGTAGAGGTAGTTCACATATCAAAACACATGGTCTGAGTTGTCATTTTAGCCTTTCAACGACAAGTCAATATAGAGCACTTGATTTGCAGCCAGATTCATGTCATAAAAAGAGAGCATATGAGTGACGCTTTCCTACAATGTTATGACTGAAATCAAGTCTGAAAGAACAAAATCCAGAACAAAGCACATATATTCGTCCATTACGGTTAATGAAACACAACATCAACTAGAAATGTCGCTATGGCAACTGGTATGCCTCCGCCATAGTGCACGGTTCTCCTAATAGGTCTATAGTACATGTGGACAATGTGTGATTACATTTTCACAAAATTGGCAAAATATTAAAATGACATGTTTGTCACAAATGTATCGAATGTTCACCTTCCTTGACCTATGTTTAATTGGATGAATAGGAGAGCATGTATTTGGGGATTTAAGAACTTTAACTTCGACTTTGACCCTTTCATAAGTTTACGTACTTGAGTAATTGTCAAGGTATGGAGAAAAAGTGCAATTTCAGTATTGAACTGTAAATTGTTATCATTTTCATCTGGCCTTTGATTCATAAGAGAATCAATGTCAGGCAGAACATACATAAATATGTACTAAGTTTAAAGATAACTTGAGCCACTTCCGAGATATGGAGAAAGAAGTAAGTTCAGCACTTTCACTTGATCTTTGACCTTTTGACCTTTGACCTTCTTGGCCAAAAAAAAATCCCAGACAATCTCTAGTGGGTTATACATGCATACATCAAGTTTAAAGAAAAATAATCCTGCTGGCATTGCATAAATACAAGGAAAATAGTAAAATTTTGAAGTATTGCCCTTGACCTTTGACCCCTGACCTTTGACGACATGAACCCCAAATTCCCTAGATAACTACTGCCAGTCAGTACATGCATATATACTTTGTTCCATAAAGATACCTTGAACAATTTCCAAGATACAGAGAAAAAAGTACAATTTTAACATTTTACTTGACCTTTTGACCTTTTGACCTTTTGACCTCATGACCCCAAACTTTCACCAGAGAATCTTAATTGGGTAATACATGTATACACTAAGTTTCAAGAAAATATCTTCAGGTATTGCATAGATATGGGGGAAATAGTGAAATTTTAAGCATTTGACCTTGACCTTTTGACCTTTGACCTTGAGCATGTGCACCCAAAAGTTGATAGGCACAACTTCACCCCTTGATACACATACATGCCAAGTTTCATTAGGATACCTCAAAAGGTTTTGATAGTTACCCTGTCCACAAAATTCATTACGGACGGACGGAAGGACAGACGGACGGACGAAAGGACGGACGGACGGACGGACAGACGGAAGGACAGACGGACGGACGGACGGACGGACGGACGGACAACCCAAAAACATAATGCCTCCGGCACCACTTCGTGGCGGAGGCATAAAAACTGCCAGACACAAACACATGGCATACATTCATCGATCAAACGAGATCTAACTTTGAGCACATGGATGACGTTTTATAGCGACAACGGCAAGACCCTAATCTTGCCGCACTTTTGCGGACCAGGCTTAATACATGTTGAGCACATTAAAGGTGTTTCGGCCAATCAGAGGCTGCGAAAGATATTCCTCGTGACATTTTTTTGGACGCATGGACATCTGACTGCGTCAATTGTCTCCAGGAAAACTGCTGGTGAGATTGCGTTCCATTGATCCCTGTTAGGAAGTGAGGTTATCCCGAGACATCTCTCTACTAGCATGCATGCGTTCACATCAATGACAAACTCCAGTTTCAAACAGTCAAGGCATTATAATCATCGCAATGTCGATCTACATTAAAGTGACAGGCACATAATAACAGATAAATATACTCCTTTAAAGCTTGGGTACTGTTTTGGGGAAATTATTAATACAATGTCTGCAACTTGTCACTCTTGACATACAGTGACCTTCAAGAAAACATCATTTCACACAATAATAGAAAGCTTCTGGCAAAAAGGTTTACAGATTAATGGTGACATTATAGGAATATACCTTTTGATATACCTCATATATTATACCTTTTGATATACCTCATATATTATACCTTTTCTTTTCGAAGAAAGGAGAAATTTACTGGTGACAGATAGTGGCACGTACTGTTCTTTGTGTACAGCAGCATTGCCTTTCAGAGAGGATTTGTCTCCTACTTATCTACATACATTGCATTTGGTTCATCACATCCCTTGAGATATATGGAAATTAACATCCACTTAATGCCATTATTGAATTTGAACAGATGTTAGGGCATGCTCTCTCTCACTATAATTTTATGTAGCCATAACTTTTACAGGGCCTTAAATTTTATGATAGAACCACTCAATGTGCCACACAGCTTGTTCTGCCGCGGAATGATCGCTGGCATTAAAATCCGAGAAAGGTCAAATGCCATCTCACTGCCGTAAATGTCAGCTGCTCTTTCGGTCGCTATGACTACGTTTCCATACTGAGTCGGCGGATAATATTCTTGGATTAGGGGATTTATGGAGAATGAAAGTGAAGCCTAAAGGGAAGACATCTCCTCCCAAAGTGGTCTGTAATATCATCACAAGAGCAGCGGATAGCAATGATGATGTAATAAAGACCACTTTCCAGTCTATCTAACTTTCCTCTTATGATTCCAAACCCATCTCGTGGTACTAGAGACAGAAAACTTAAATATCCAGCACACTTGAAAATTCCTTGTCATTGCATATTAGTCATTAAAGATATATGCCCACATATGGCCATCTGCTACCAGTGACTTCTTAATTAATTTTGCTACACAAGAAGAAGTATATCTTTGGAAATAGATCACCTCAAAAATACCCAACCTCAAGGTTAATGTTAGAAAGATATTGCAAAGGTCTGATTTTTCATCCAAAACTACGAAGACTTTTTGGGAGTTACATGTATAGGGATTAATGTTCATTTAATTCTTAATGAGGATTACACACCACACAGTCATTTTCACCTTTTGTAATGATGAAATGGAATAACAGCAGTGGTTACCTCTGCCGTCCACTTTGCGACATCTTATTCAAGATGTAACATAGCAGGAAATCAAAATTTGCATATCTTGTCCAACACAGAGGGAGACATTTATATACAAACCTAATGCAGATTTCCCAACAAACTTGAACAGAGAGCTGAAAAAGCCAGCAGCTCAACTCAGACACAACTGCACAGACCCGCTGAAGCAGTGGCGGAGATGTTGTACCAAATGAAAGACTATCTGGATTTCTTGACGTTCTCATTGCTGTCCTTTGCCCCAGGAGCAGGCGTGGTCTTGAGATACCCCAGGGAGCATATCGCCTGGTACTGGTCTGGTATCTCCATGAGGGCGTGTAGGGCGAATGCAGTCTCGGCGTACTTTGCCTTGCTACACACCTGATGAAAGTTAACGAACTGAAAGTTGTCGAACCGCCGGCGCGGGAGATTGTCATCGTAGTACTCCATGTCGTCCCACGGGCCGTCGCCGACACCGATGACGATGATGCTGATGGGATGGTTGGAGGCATCCACGATGGCCTGCGCCGTCCTCTCAGTGTCCTTGATCTGACCGTCTGTGACAATGAGGAGGAGGTGGTAAGACTGCTTGGCACTGGTGATCTCTATCGCTTTGCGTATGATGGGCTCGAAGCTGGTCGGCCCCCCGAGGCGTACCGTCCTTGCGACCTTATGGTATTTCTCAAGCACGTCTATAAATCCTACACACGGGAGACCCGAGTCTTTGAATGGAAAGACGGCCTCGTCTTGTGTCAATTTGTCACCAAAACCATAGACAGGGATCATGTGATCAGAGTCAAATTGCTCCAGGGTTGATCCCATGATGGACAGCACTCGCTGATAGGGATTAAAGGTCTTGCTATTTGAGACGTCATGCAGGCAGTGGCAGCCAAATATCTTCCTCCCTTGCCACTCGTTGCTAGCGCTGAAGTCCACGCCGATGATCATGTCACTCCGCGAGATCCCCGCCAGCTTGATCGCCCGGGCCACCTCCTCGTAGGACGAGAAGCGATCCAGGAATGCGCGGAAGGTGTTGCACTGGTCGAGCGAGAGCCCCAGCACGTCAAATAGTCGGGTCCTCTTGTAGTGGGAGTCTGCCCGCTTGATGGACCGGGGCTTGTCTTTCTTCTCCTCTTCCTTCTTGGGCTGGTAGACCACGTAGAGTACCATGTAGGCGAACACAGCCATCACAAATAGTACCAGCTCCATGTTACTGTGTTGATTCAACAGAGACTGTTCCTTCAGTATAACACTCTGGAGGTCATCGACCACCATCATATCCTCCTTTGGTCCCCACATGTCCCCTCAGGTCTCTAGAAGTTGTCAGTAGGTACAGGTGCACACAGTCCCACACCTTAGCATTCCTGTATAGGGTGACACAGAATGAAATATGACCACTATAAAGTTAGACTATCCCCATCACTTTCACATATAGATATGTAGATGCAAAGAACGAAAGCAAAAACGTGAACAATAGGTGTATGCGAAATAACGTAATATTTTGTGTAGTACTTTGCCATGATATGCATACAAAAACACTTGCGAAATACATCACAAAATATTGTGGTCTTTAGGGGGGTAATAAAAACTTCGCTCAAAATATGCATGCAAGATTAGAGTATGAATAGAGTAACAAATACCAATGTGGTACATTTCTCAAGTGACCTAGCTAGGACATGCTTTGTGTCTTTTTTTGTTGCAGATACAAGCTTGCACAATGCTTACCAGAAATACAGTATTCATCGCATAATCGGGCGTCTGATAATCGGGATCCTCGCTTAAATGATATACGCTTCCCAGAAACATTTCCAACGCACGTTATTTTCACTGGATAATCGGGCGGGGACCTCTGATAAACGGGACAATTTGTCTTCAAGCGATCTTTGATTTTGTTAATATTTTACACAAAAAATCTACCAAAATACCACAACAATATTTCAAAGATTCCGTATCAGTTGTCGTTTACAACAAGCTTACAAAGCAAGCTTCGGATTGGTGTGTTTTGACCTCCGTCCATCCAGTACATGTACATGCATAGCCACGAAAGCGCCGTGTATAAGTATCCATGTAATTGCAAAGCACATGCCTTCGCAAACATTCTTCTCCCCTACATAAGCAAAGCCATGTGCTCGCTTGCAATTCATACTCGACTCGCATCCAATAAAAAACATGCCTCGCTCATACAGCCCAGGCTGTGTGCGTTGTTTAATCTCAGTCATACATGTACACTCTGCATGAGGGCAAAGTCCATTGTTATTGCGCGTTCGTATCTTGTTATCTACTGTCTTTGGTTTCAACTTTCAATACAGCTGTACACTGTGATCTGTGTGTACGTCACAATCTTCCTCAGTTGTGACTGGGCAAAAGTTACGTGATTGAAATGAGGGCTATGAACAGTTACGTATTCAGTGAAATGGGGTAGAGAGTGGGAGGGAGAGCGTGAAAGATGAGAAGGGTTCAATGTATGTGCGAATACGTAACGTTTTATGAATCTAGACTATGAGCTGACATTGATTACGTGTACACGCGTGTTTGACAGAAGAATCAAACCCGGTTGCGATTACTCTACATCATTGCGAGAATGCAGGGAGAGCTGGAGGGTCGCGCCGAGGGGTAGCGTGTTGTGTATTCATGTACATGTACAGTACGTCAGTATGCATGTGTGTGTGTGTGTGTGTGTGTGTGTGTGCACTACATGTACATGTCGTATGCCGTTAGTGTATGGTGAGTACTCATCGCGAAATCGGGCACCTCGCTTAAAGGGGCCGTGTTTGCTACTCCCAACCTGTCCAGATTATGCGATGAATACTGTACCACGATAATTCCTGAATGAGAACAGTAAGGACTGAATTACTGCAGTATCTATTACCATGGTAGTTTGTTGATGAGAACAGTTCCAACAAAATGTGAATGCAGCTAATGACAGTAATAAAAACTAAGAAAGAACCACATAGTGGGTGGTCATAGTCCCCATAAAATCAAAGTAAATGGCAGAGATGAAATTTCAACCTGAAACCATTACTCTCATATTGCATTAATACACAGAAACTGAGAACCAACTGCTATTGACTTAGGGTCCGAACATCAGTCGACCAACGAACACAGACTGCAAGAATTTCCTGCGAGACTCTTGTTAGTACAGCTGATGTGACAACCAACACTCTCAGAACTGAAACTGCAACCAGCGAACATAAAATTCTCTGAAAAAAAAAACTACACAAAAGACCTAAACAAACCAAGGATAAATTTTTGCCATCTGAGACTCATGCTATCAAAGCCTCATCACGCAACCAATCACAGGTGACTAATTTTGAACACCTACATGAACACATGTTGCTACATTGTACTCTTGACATGTAACAGGAAGAAGCGGCGAGATAAGAAGGGACTACAAAAAAAAAAAAAAAAAAGAGCCTCGTCCTAGTCAAGTGGTATTCCACTTAACACACAGGAAACTCAGGAACGCAGCTCACAGTTACAAATGATCCACAGAGCACACTTCCTGTAGATAAAGTTACATCCTTCTCTCCCACAAAAATCGCGTTGTGCTGACCATTGCTGTGTTCATGTTTGTAAACATATTGTATGTTCTCTTGAGGCCGGATTACTGTAGTGGGATTCCATGAGAAGAAGAAAATGTCTTGGTATATACACGGACAAGTATGATGCAATAATTTCCACTGAATACGGACACCGGTCTAAAATGACAGTTTTCAAGTCATGCTTATTTGTTGTGAGACTTACTCCAAAATACTGCAAAGTCATATGACTTTTGTAACATAATGGCGAAGTAGATTGCTGTGTTGTAACTTCATTTACTGAACAAGAAGTGATGGGTGTATATTAACACTACACATTTATGCATACCAGTTAGTTAAAGCTTGCTTCTGTGACTTGGTACAGTATCTTGACACAATTTGTCTGTGTGTGTGTGTGTGTGTGTGTGTGTGTGTGTGTGTGTGTGTGTGTGTGTTTCATGAAGTAGAGTAAATACTTCTCTTTTTCATGTTGGGAGTTCCTTGTTGTTAATTTGTAATCATGTTCCAGGTGCAGAATATTCAAAAGCCTCCCAATCGCTAAATCAACAATGACACAACTGGTTCCTGAATTGGCAACAACTTTTAATTAAGAAATTTTAATTCTTGTTTCTCTCTCATTTTGCATTTTTCTATTTCCTGCTGATTCTTGTGCAAAGTAAAAAAAGAAACCAATTTTGTGTAATGATCATCTCCCTTCATTAAAGCTTTAATCTTTAAAATTCTAACAGAGGAGCCAATCTAATGACAAAAAGAATGTTTGTCTTTTTTTTTTCTTTCTGCAGAATTGCACATTTTCCAAAAACTTAAAGAGATGATCAAACTAGAGATTAAAAGAAAAGGAAGAGTTTATTCATGCATTTGAGCAAAGTTCATTGCGTCACTGCCATAAACTGGCTTCAGCTCAGATGGTAGCACTGGAGCACAGTAACCAGTAGGTCATGGGTTCAAATCCCCGACTAGTTCCTTCTTCTCATATGGCTAATTATGATGAAGATCAAACGTGCGATCTTACTCGCAGAGATTGACAAAAAACAATAAAAAATAATATTATATCATCACAATTGTGCAACAGTGCAATATCATACCAAATGATCACATACAATGTTGTCCATCTCTTCCACAACTCAGATTAACTCACATTCACCCTGTGTTTTGTGTCACATATTGCCCCCCCCCCCCCCCACCTCGCACATCATCCACACACATACCCTCATACCACCTCCAGCATCACAAATCTTCCATATCTCAGAAGTAATCCGCATCCCGATCAAATAAGACGCCATCCCGGCTTCTGGCTTATCAACTCAGTGTGACTTCATGAAATGAAGTCAAATCCCACGCTGTGAAATCTAGAAGATGGCAAAGGTCTAGAGGACTGAAAAAAAAAGGAAAGAGAGAAAAAATAGGAGAAAAAGCAATATATATACACATCATCTAGTGGCACTTAAGCTGGATGCCCTCACATCTCCTCAATTTCGTTCTCTTTTTTTCTTCTCTACGTGCCATCAAATTACACCCAAATACGGAGTGCGTTTTTGATGAAGAGCTCACTTGCACAACGTTCTAGCAAGATGTGCCTTTATTTCATCTCGAGCGTATACTGAGCATATCAGAAAGACAAACAAACAGAAGTTACATCACTTTCCTATCACATTCTATTTTTTTTTCATTATTACTATCATCATCATCATCATCATCACCATCATCATCATCATCATCATCATCATTTTTTATGGTAAATTTTTCCTTCAAAGAGAAATGGTTGTGTGTCAATTGGATTTAACTTTATTTCATCATTCTCCCTTGGAGATGCAAGAAATTCGTAAGAATACAGTCACAAAAGAAGGATGAATTAAAATCACATCATGTAGTGGGTAAAATGTTACGCACTAAACTATACACCCCGTTCATTCAATAGGTAATGTAATGAATGTTTCTACATGATTCTATGAACTTCAAATTACAGTTGCTTCAGGCCTTCAGCAATGGAGGATAATGCAAGCAAACAATACTAAATTGACATAAAATTTCGATTAACGGAGAGCATGTACATTTTGTTGTTGAACCAAAGACAGCTATTCATCCATCCTGCCCATCATACATCATACAAGCTCAGTTCAAGGAGAGATTAACAGTACATTGGCATTTTCACAGTTAAAGGGTACATTTCAGGAATGTCTCTTTATTTTCTGTGTCCAATGTGCATTACTCCTCAATACAATGCCATATTTCAGACAAAAATACAAACATTTTTGTCTGTCCATGTTGCAAACGTGACACACTAAGTCTAGAAATGGTATAAAACACAATGTTCAATAGAATTTTAGAGCTGTTATTATCTTTTCTAATTATTCGGCCATTCAGTTGAAAAAACAACAGAGTTTCAATGAGAATTCATTATTTGACCTTCATAAGTTAAAACGTGTCTGTCCTGCCTTGCATATGTTACCCCAAATTTTTTACTTCGGCAAAAATTCTAAAGCAAACTTCGGGCAAATTTATCTCTCACTGAAAAGTATTCTAAAAGATGGTATTGTATGGGGGAGGGGTAATGAATATTGGAAGTGACAACCCTGAGATGTATCTTTTTACTGTGGAAATGCCCACATATGATACGACAGCAGCATGGCTGCAAGGGCAAATACGCATGAGAAATTAGACATGACTGATACCCAACCCTTACAGGCTGGTATGGGCAGAAGTCCAAGAAAAGCCTTCTCCAGAGGTGTAGGTAACAGTTTATAACTGAAGGAAACACTATACGCTCTACTGAAAGTTACAAGCTGAGCCTTGCAAATTTGCATCTCCTGTCATTGAACTAATTTCGCCATCTCTGATCACCTCATCTAAGATGATCACCCTCTTCTATCCCATGGCTGTCCTTCTCTTTTCCTGAAGTTATTCGTAACTTCTGTCATTTTTTTTTTCAAAGATAAGACCTCTGTGAAGAAAGGAACAAAAAAAAAAAAAGATAGAAGGAGAGAAAGATTCAAGAAAGAAAGAGAGAGGATGCCCGCATACTCCTGACCTTTGAGAGCCGTAACGCATTCAATCAGCGAGCGTCTGAATCCGTATTAGAGTGCAAATTGTATCCATGTGTGTCATCCCAACATCTTACTGGATTTGCCAAGAAATGCATCGTCGCACTGCGCGAAGCGAGGCGGATCGGGTCTAATTTCCCTTGATGGTGAAAGGTGAGTTGCACAATTGTGGCGCCCTCGTGCCTGAAAGCGAAAGCGCATCGCGGGAGAGCATCGTCAGGCCAGTAGAGCAGGCCAAGTAGAGCAAACCACACTGACACAATGAAACAAGAGAGATAGTACCATTCACTATTCGCAGAATACATGTATATTGTGCAGTATGTACATCAGCATACAGATACTTCGGGGCAGAAACAGATTTTAAGCTAGCAAATACCGGGAGAAAAATTACAACAAGAACATTTTTATAAAATTTTCTTGCTGTTGTGTGTGTTAAACTTTTACAGTACTCTAACATCTACTGAATTTTTAATACACAGATTGCCAACCCTGCGCATTTGTACTTGCTGTCCCCTACTTAGTATGGTCATCCTAACATTGAGTGAGTGTGAAGTATATTTCTATACAATGATTTGCAGTGTACTTAACACCTAGATTTGACAGCCCAGAACTTCTACTGAACATCCTTACATGGATGAGACTTCAAAGAATTTATTTTGGAAATACAATCTGTAAGCAAATAAAAAATCATACATATAGATTACCAATGTACTCACTAACAATTGAAATATGAGCACACTCTTACAAAACCAACACACACACTTTCTTTCACAAATAAACACATATCATTTACTCTATCACGAAAAAAGGTTGGTTAACTTGCAGGTTAAAAGTATTTGCATTACTTTAATTTACTCTGCCATGCAAAGGCAGCCTCCTCACTTGGGAATATATTCAAACAGTCATTTTTTCCCCCAATATTGCTGATGCCAAGAAACTTAAGAATGAAAAATACAGATTTCTATATTAGCATCCAAAATGAAGTAATTTTAGCATTGAATAAATGATAGCTGACTGCTGCAGGAAACAAATACTGTCAATTATTGACAATAAAAAGTGAAACATTGACCCATAAATTTCCAGCAAAGAAGATTATGCAAGTCTTCATTTTTATCAAAATCATCTGAAATAAGACGATTTGGCCAAATTCAAATATCCTACCTGATCATATTGACTGTTCAAACATCAATTTATCATCATTCAGGTTTAACTGACTGTTGTTTTTCATGCTGACCATGCTATATGGAATTGGGGAAAGTGAATGAGTAGTCATTTATATTTGATCCTTAATTTGTAGATTGCATGCTATTTGCATATACTACTGAAATTGTAGTTCACAGCGCAGAATAAGTGATATGTTTCCTGAAGAGAATCAACTCATTACGCACATGGGCAGGTGGCTGCGCCGTGTCCGATCCGCTTCAGTAAGGATTGTATGTGTGAGCTGACAGACTCCGACCAGCGAGCTTGTCACACACGTCTACACGCACTCACGGCACTCACATGCTGACTGATGCCTTTAAAGGGGCTCTTCAACCTTGTCATGTTATGTGGGCTTCAGTGAGACACACTGGCCCTGTGGAAGATGAACCTGGCCACAAGATGGCGTGGCAAGTGCATGGTTCTGACTGCCAGAGGAATTGTGGCATGTACCGTGCCAATTCATGCAGGGGATGTGAGGATCATGCCTGCCACTCTGCAGAGAAGCAAAATACTTTCTTCACAAGATAAAGCGTTCAAGGTCTCACTTGTAGGAGAGCTATAACTCATGCTTGCTCTTTTTTTCATGTTTGCTTGAATTAATTGAATTTGAAATATATCACTGCTTTCTTCATGTGTTTTCTGTGTCTATCAAGCAATCAGAATGACTCCTGTGTGATAGGTTTTTTTCCTGTCCATGTACAAGACATCATTACCTTGTAATTACCGTAAAGTTCCGTGTATACGACGCACCCGTGTATAAGACGCACCCCTACTTTCGGACCTAAAATTAAAAAAAAAAAAAATTCACGCAAATATTGCGTGTGTCATACATATTTTTTCAGCTCAAAATTTCCGTAGAATGCAGCATGTATTTGCTCTATTTTTCGTTTCCTTTTATGCTTTCTTTTAACGGTATTCATCGGACATCGGCAAAATATGGAAGACGCAAAATGCGAGACTTGTCTCGGTACTCACTTGCTATTGTTTCGCCTTTCAATCGTGGTACATGTGTCATGCATATTGTACTCATGAGTGTACAGTACGATCTTTGCTATCATACATGGCAGAGGGTGTCTCACATATTGACGCATGTCAGACTGGAAGGTTCATTACGAAAAATAAGAAAAACATCAACAAGTGTAGCAGAGGGATCATACGGCGAGACGTACGGTGCGTACGGTAATTACACTCACTGTTGTTTCGCCCGGAGGGATTACCAGTACTAGTAACACGTGTGTCTCTTGTACCATGCTTGTATGCACAGGGCTAGCCTTTTGCAAAAGGCAGCTCGCTATAATTTCAGCACACGCACACAGAGAGCAATAGACTTGCACACACAGCGCGCAACGGGCAAGCGCGCTACGATCCGATCGCTGTGTGCACGCGAGTCCTTTGCAAAAGCCTTGATCTCTAGCTCTGCAGCAGCTGCTGCATGCCTTTGCCAAAGGCTTGCTAGCTAGTCTGCTAGCTAGCTACACAGTGTAGCTATGCTATCCTAGCTGGCCTCGTGAAATGAAGAGCAAACGAACGACACGGATATGCATGCATGCTTCACACATCGTTCATATTTACGGTGACATAGTGTCGATCCTACTCCATATTTTACAGCTTTTGTCTATGGCCATATTGATACTAGTCCATTGATAAGTTTTACGGTATTGGTAATTTAGTAATGATACCTGTACATCGCGTATTCCAGCTACTAGGTTGGCTGTTGGTAGCTTGGTAGACTGACATTGGTAGCATACAGCAGTGCTGTTACAGCTGTTGCCTATGGCCAGATTGATACATCGTTACTGCACAAGGCGGATCGTAAGTTTATCTCGTATTTGCAGCTTTTGTGTGTGTCCCGATTGAAAGATCGCTCATTTATTCGTAAGTTTTAGTGATTACTTACCTTCCAAACGTCGATGGGCATACATGGCCCCAAGTTGGCCTTATAAAATTGGGTGTACATGACAGATTTTTTTCCGTGATTCGACTGTACCCGTGTATACGACGCACCCCCGATTTTCAATGTTTTCTGACGAAAAAATAGTGCGTCTTATACACGGAACTTTACGGTATTCATTTTGAACTGAAATTATTATCATTATCATCATTACTATTTTTAGTGGAAGCACAAGTCAGTGCTGTGAGTTGTGATGTTAGGAGCATAGTAATACTATTCTGAAATGCACATGATTACTGTACAGCAAGATTTGTTCATGGTATGAAATTTTCACGAATTGGAGCCGATGGCCTCTTTTGTGGCATGAAATTTTCACATATTGCCACTGGCACTCAATGCATATAGTGTAGACAAGAACTTTTGCAAAATTAAAATGCACGCGAACACTACTGGTTTTATAGCACCAGATTACCATGCTCTACATTTATCTAGACTCAATTCACAGTCCATCATATCTACATAACTGCACAGAAGTTATGGTATTAAAAGTCCCTCATTGTATAGGATGATCAATCTGATGAAGATATGAACATACAGGGTAGTAGTCTTAAGCAGTGCACGGCAAACTACAGTGTATACAGGCTGGAAACTACTGGTGAGATTATGTTACAGATTGGAAAATTAGGGAAACTATTACAAAGAGATTTATCAATTCTCAATGATTGCACATGAGCAGACCACACACATGCACCGTACCATACAGACACACACAAATACATTGTATGCATACAGGGGTACACTTGAGGCGCAGTCAGACTGGCAAAGATTGCGATCTTTAAGATCTCGAAGTTTTGCCTGTGTGACCGCAAACTTCCCACAAAACTTTCCACTCCAACTAGGGATATTTCCCTCACCCCCCGTCAAACTTCTGGATCTCTTTGCGGGCAGTGTCTCCGAAGCGCGAGGCCATTGTCATGTACAGATTACATTTACGTCACAATCACTGGCCATCGAACGGCGCACTCTTTCTTCTTTCTTGCACGCGGGTACCAATGAACCAAACTTTGTGATCTTAATCTTCTCAATCTTTTGCCAGTCTGACCGCGCCTTTGTTTGAGAGAACACAAAGCACGCACAAGGATTGGAATTACATACCGATAGACAATGAAGGAGTTATGCAGATACTGAGAGACACATGATTACTGCATACAGATTAAATAAATCCAATTATTAACACTACCTTATACCTGCATCTCTGGGAACAATCCACACATGTGGATTTCAATAATCTAATTGTCAAGACTGGTGTATATGATGCTGTATTACAGATTTGAAGTTTTCATCCATGAATGCACATGTATACATAATGTGTACATAAGCGTAGACAATCACAAAAAGGGTTACACGCCTCTGCCCAGTAAAATTTCCTTGAAAATGAAGTTGGATAAAGTTTAATATCTTGCTCACAGAAAGAAGTCTCTTGAAAGAAATATTGAATCTTCAAAACCTCTATCACAACCCTATTTTGTAGATATTTTCCATACTTACCACCTCTCCCCCCCCCCCCCCACATTATTGGTGGTGATGGTAGCAGCAGGTACGGTAGGAGGGGGCTTCTGTAGACTTCATACACATGTTGATACAATTTATGTGGCAATATTATACAGCACAGCCCTTTATGTGTCTAAACACCTGCTACTGTTTGACAAGTATATCATTCCCTTGATAGCCAAGCCTTGTAATGCCCACTGATAACCCCCCCCCCCACTCTCAAATTTAGATTTAATTGGATCATATATCTGAAAACTAATTTCAAGTGTGTGGTCAATCTCCGCTGAGCATTTAATAAACACTCCGTCTAGACTCGTCTAGATTCAATGGCAGCATATTTATACAACATTGTGGTTGGAAGCCGCAGTCCCCCTTTCTTTTTTTCTTTTTTCCGGGGGGGGGGGGGGTATTCTTAATCATCATTTCCTTTTTGATAGAACGATACTACTAGAATTGCATGTGGATTGGTCTGAGTTTATAGAATGGGCTGCCAGAACTCCTAGGCCCCATTTCATAAACAGTTGATTTGATAGCAACTCTTGCTGGAATGGAAACTGTCATGGTCATGACAAGAATCCAGCTTCCTGATTGGCTGTTGCCATTGGAAGTTGCCATTCCAGCAAGAGTTGCTATCCTAACATCTTTGATGAAATGGGACCCATGGCCCATTTTTCTCACCTAGAGTGATGTCAAAATAAGTAGGATCATCTGGGAGGGGGAGGGGGGAGGAGACTCTAAAATAAATTTTATCTATAAAGATGACACAGACAAATAATGCTTATTTTTACCATTTTAAAACATGCTTAATTGAAGAAATAATTAGGATCAACCTTTGTCATGTTTTTTGTTTGAACAAAATGTATGTGCAAGCACGTACATGTTCTGCCTACATCAGATACTGTAAATCCAGAAATTTTTAGGTGCATGAAATTTTTCACCAATTTCACAAATATAAAACGCATGCAAGTTTTTGCCAATTTTGTAAAAATAAAATGCATACAAAAGTTTTTGCCAATTTTGTGAAAATGAAATGCGTGCAAAAGTTTTTGTCTACGCAAAGCATTGAATGAGAGTAAAAAATTCATGAAAATTTCATGTCGTGAAAAAGACCATCTGCTAAAATTTGCAAAAGTTTCACGCTGCAAATGTTTTTGGTTATACAGTACACGTACATATTATGCAGCCATAAATATGCTTTTGAAAACTACACATAAACGTACTTAAACTATTTGTATGATAAAGGTAAACTAATCATTAGAAAAAACCAAACTCCCCTGACCCCACTCACTCGAGGACAACATGACAAAACAACCAGTCTTCTCTTGCAATTTCTGAGATAATCCAGAGCTCTCACCCCATCCTAAACATCCCCTAGGAGTCTTAACACAAATCTAGATCTGTATGCCCTGGTGTCATAAAGATTTCTTTTTTCTTTGCTGGGCTGATGGCAGACTGGGGGAAGAAGTAGGACTCTGATCATCTCAGCCAATATCCTGCTTTCCCCTGAATACCCTCAAAGCCAGAGGTGGGGGGGGGGGGGGGGGGGGGGGGGGGAGCGCTCTTCACACAGCAATGCAATGTTAATACCAGGTAATTCAGGGTTGAACTTCATGCCACATAAATTTTCTGACCATGAATCTACTTCTCCGGAAAATGTTGTAATAACACACTCCCCTGGCATATGGGGGGGGGGGGGGGGGGGGGGGGAGGTGGCAGTAATAGTAGGGAAGTGATATGGAATAGGAGGCACTAAATTAAGATTTTGTTGTTGTTGTTGTTGTTGCTGTTGCCCACTTTGATTCAAACAGAAACACACACATGCTTTAATACATTAATACTCCACTACTTACAATGACCATAATGAGTGAGTCTATTGTTCCTTGCCCCAGAGTTTCTCAGAGAACACTGAAGTCACTGATTAAAGTGGTCAATGACCACGACTTGGATGTACCTTGGACTACAGTGATCATGGGACCTGTCTTCATACAATGTACTGCTAGCTGCCCTTGACACAGTCACTCAAGATATGAAGCCCTGCATCCCCTCCCACACACAGACAGACAGACAGACAGACACTACATGTGTGTACATCAAAAAAACTTCTCTCACAAACGAGAATCTCTAACTACTCTTTTAGAGAAAGAGGGGTTCATACTGTTCTTTGACCAACACTGGTTACCTATGTTTACAGACCTATGAAGTCTCACGCCATGAGTCTCACTCCCTAGTATACCTGTCTCACACTTACACACCCAGCAATCATTTTCTCATGCCTCCCAGAAAGAAAGAAAGAAAGAAAAAAAGAAAACGGCAAGTAGATCAATAATAAACATTGGATTAATATGTTAGCTGTAGACAAGACCAATATAGGTCCTACACATGCCCAGTATCTTCAAGAACAGCTACTCTACTTTCTAAATAAATAATTCAAGGTCTTTAAAAGTTCTGCCATCTACTATAAAGGTCATGTCAGTCATATTCTAGATTAATTCATTCTTAGATCAAAATTTGGGCAAAAAATGCTCAAAATGATATCTTCCTGGACAATCTTCTATATCGAAAAGATGAGAATTATGCAAGTAAAAAGTAAATGCCAAATTGCAAAATTTTGAATTCCAGAATGAAATTTTAGCTCAAAACAGGGAATGGGGACATCTGCTCCCCCTCCCCCTCCCTTTTTTTTTTTTTGCTTTGCTAAATCAGAGTTTCTCACTCCCAGCCAGTTGAGAAACTTGGTATCTCTGGGTTTAGTTAGCATTACACACCTGACACAACTGCTTCTTAAGAGCACTGTGTTTGAGGGGGGGGGGGGGGGGGGGGGTTAGTTGGGAATGGTTGTCCAGGGGAGAAAGAAGTCAATGATATTAGGAAGATGGAGGCACACAGGATACAGCGCTCAGCTGAGCAAACCCGTCTCACGTGGCGATGATCATAATGACAAGCCCGGGAGCCTAAATCTAATTTATACCCAACTCGCGGATTGGAAGTAATTCTACATCGCCAACTCCTAACCCAGCACCGGCTTTATCATGGGGGGGTACGTTTTCAGCATTACTTCAGCAAAGCCGGGGAGCGTGTCTTCCCGCATGTATGAAGTATGTCATATCAACGTCTCATTGCTCTTGTAAATACGATCCATTTCGCGATCCCTAGAATGCAAAATCAAGTCTCCATGTACTACGCCGTACCGCGTATTATATCAACCATACTATTTACTTGAGGTACTTGCATTAAGATGACTTGCGGGCAATGTCCACGATGTTCACCTTGGACTCGCACTTTTGGGGGCTCTCATGGATGATCTGAATATCTGATGATGATGATTACTAGTTCATCATGGATGATGACGACAATGTTCAGCCACTGAAAATTTGATGATGAGATGTGGAACTCCAATGATTATATGATACCAAGTGAAGCACATGACCTGAAGATGTGGAAGTGGTGTGTTCTGAATAGAAGAGTGATTCTTCACAATAGATGTACCCTGCACTATAGAAATTTGTGCATTTCTCACTCATGCTGAAAACTTCTAATTAACCCATTGAGGATGGGCTGATTTTGCTACAACATGCATTTCCCATAGACACTTGTCCGAGTATACTCGGGATTCGTCCTCAACGGGTTAAGCGAAACAATAGTTGACAGCAACAGTAATCTATGGATCAATCCCAAGAAAATGATCTCATATAATTAGCTTTTACATGAACCCTCTAAAACCCAAATCTAATGCATTTTTTATTCTTCTTGGAATGTGTACTGCACATGTTTTGTACTCCTGTGCAGAAAGTAGTTCTTTACTCAATATGCATCTTTGAATAGTTGCCACAAAATGTTGGTTCATTACAGAACATAAAAATAAGCAGCTGTTTTTGTATAACATCATTCAACATTACCATGAAACCGAGATTATTTTTCATGACCAAGTGAGGGTGTCAAAAGTTCTATTCTAATCAAATAAAATCAATCAATAAACTTTTTAATGCATAATGACAGTGATAAAATGAAACAAGCATCATATAAACTATTACTTCCATCACTGCAACATCACTATAAAACCAACCTCTTGTACAGATCAGATCCCGTCTCCCACACCCCACCACCTGCCAATCCCTACCAATATGTTGTAAATGAGGCTCTTATCATCATCCTGGAAGAGATACGCTTCTGGCATGACAAACGTTGACAAAATAGTGCGGGAGAAAACTTAAACCTGGGGCAGCAACACGGAGATGAGGCCATGATGGGCTGGCAAACAGGAACGTCACGTATTGGAACAGAGGGCACGGAAGCTCCGATAATTTGGTGCCCCATACACACTGCCAGTGCACAGGTGACATACTCAATATGTCGTTGATTGCCTCAATAGTATGGATTGAGGCTGCGCTGTATTAACTCTACCCTCTATCCACTTCCAATCAATCTCAGTACATTATCTGAGAGAACAAGATGCCACATTTTTTCTCTCTTTTCTTCTTCTCTCTCCTCTTTCTTGGTCTTCCCTGTTCTTCCTCCTACCCCCATCCACCCCTGCCTCTGATCATGGGGTCCATCTTTACCAGGCACATTCACACACAGCAGTTATAGGCTTTTGCATCGTGGTGCCTACCTCAATTTTATTTTCTATCGATCATGTTCATGCCCAGAAATAAAAACAAAAATCACTTGGCTGCAGATAAAGTGGTTTTAATCTCCAGACTGCGCCTGCCTAGACAAATGACCAGAGCATAATCCATGGCACCTAAGTGAGCAAACCTAGTATGACAAGTTGCATTATGTGATGGTTCCTTCTTTAGCCTGAGTACAATTCACACATGTCACATAGGGAAAATTATCACAAGAGTTAAAAAAAGAAAAGCAAAGCAGGACAGATTTTTGCATTGCTACGTGTACCAATATCACTCAAGTCAATTTGTGTATGTGTGTGTGTGTGTTCACATAAAAGAATTCATATCGCATTGCAAAACTTGATTTTCAGACACCGCAAATTTTGCGTGTGTGTGAATGGGCTGCCAACTCTCCATCACTGGCTATCAAGGAGTTGTTCTGAAATGTGTTGCACACAGTGTTTGCGTAGATCCAACCCAAAAAAACTTTCCAATCAGCTGACCAGTCCCCCTGAGAAGCTCTGGAGTGTATTTTCCATTCTTCAAAGCTGCAACCTGATGACATGGACTCCCAGATGAGCCAGATTCCTCTCTCAACTTTGAGATTCTCTGAGCTGGCTCCCTCATTTTGAACCATAGGAGTCATGCCATCTTTTAACTCTCTTTATAAAATGGGTTCAAGAATGTAGCCAATTGGAAGCGCTGAAATGAGTCACGTGTGCGTGGATTAATTTCTCACTAACATCCACGGCCTGATGTCACAATGTTTACACTAGCAGTGCGCACTCGATCAGTTGTTACAAGTGCGTCGCGTGCTACTATTACGCGCTGTCAATCCTGTAAACAACTTCTAGTTCGAGCTGCCTGCCGGCCAGCCTTTCTTCTGTGCATAACATGTATGGCGTACACGTACAGTACTTCTATGTGCGGGATTTCCGAGTGCGACGTGCGTAAATGTTTGGGACGAACATCTTCGGACATCTTACAAAGGTACATGAAAAATGCTGTTAGTTTTCGACCCATTTTATAAAACAAATGATGCACAGGATTATTTCGTGGCGTCTCCACTAACGCACTCTATCCTGTGCATCATTTGTATTATATTTTATTTCAAGGGAGGGTCTTGCAACATACATGTTGTATCTCTTGCTATTAAGTACTGTAAACGTCCATATTTTCGGGCAATTAATCCCTTGCGCTGAGCGGCTTAGAAGCATATTTGCAGGTTCTTGAATTTGCGCCACACGATTGTCAACTCATTCAAACTATGCAGAGAAAATCATGAAGATATTTTTGTGGGTTTTAGAATTCGTGCTAGCCAAAAGTAATGCGAAATGCGCGAAAATTAATGTACCGTGAAATTTTGCACATTTACAGTCCTCAATTTGGGTTATCTTTCAATGGTACTTGCAGGAGGGTCTAATTCATGGAAATATTCAGACAAATCAATACATGGTAATAATGATGCAGAAAAATCTGTCTCACTATCAAATACCGGTACTGAAAAATGCTGGATTCAGAAAAGATCTGATTACCTATTATGTTCACAATGTATATCAATAAAAATGCATATGTGGGACTATGCTGTGTGCGACAAGCATGCCCAAATATTAAACCAATAGTATTTTCATTGCACTATGGCTTCGGGCGCCAGGCTCGATGCTACGGCTGATTGACTAGATATGCATGATTGCTATACAGTGCCTCGCAGGAAAGTCCTGAACTTTATAACACACACACACACACACACACACACACACACACACACACACACACACACACACACATTAATTCCTTCATCAGGACTTAGATATCATAGGGCACATATCATGGGCTCCCTCGTATGCAAATAAAAATATCGTATTCTTGTCTTTTAAAGCTCACGCATGACAATTGGAAGTACCACGCACTTTGTAAAGTTCCTACTACAGACAGGAAAGATATTATTTTCCTTTCACTTTATACAGACAGTCCACCTGTAATATATATCCGTTTTCATCATGTCTGCCTTCCATGCCTTAACCTTTTGTGAGCTGATTGGCACAGAAAACCCCATAGCGTTGTGCACACTGTCCAAAGTCCCTGGCATAGACAGGGCTAAAACCTTCAGCAATGTCAACCTGTACTCACTGTAGAGTAGAAGAAAATGTCATACAAGTTTGTCTGGATGTTAGAAAAAATTGATGCCATTTTCAGAGCAGAGTGAGATGAAAGACAGTAGGTATATATGAACAAAACGCAGAATAAGTATTATTTATTTTTTTAAGGCACAATGTGTAAAAAGGAGTTCTTTGATCACAATGAATTCAGTGCCAACACGCATTTTGGGATATCCTTCTGGTTAGCTGTCTAGAAGCAGACCTTATAATGTTTAAAACAAAACAAACAAAACAAGGCACAATGTTTACTGTGAACCTTAGATGAGGGTAGCTTTCCTTTAAATTATGGATTTTTTTGCATAGAGGCTAGTGCAAAAAAAAAATCATCCCCCACAAAAAAAAGGAAAAAAAGAACTAGACCCGGAATTTGTCAAGACTGACAAATTAGGTGATCCGATCTTTTGAAAATCAATGATTTGAGTTTTGATCCCAATATAGGCATGACTATACAGGTTTCATCTGTGTTTAGGGATATTGGCTGTGTGATGTTTGGATACTGGTTTTGAAAAGAGAGTCAGGTCTGCTATCTATGGTACCAAATTCCGTTCACACTATAACGAAGATACAGAATGAAGTATATTTGAGTATTGAGCCCACTTTGCACAGCCAAGATGGCATCTCAGCAAAAAGTGGTTATTTTGTGAATTGATTCTTGTAACATGGTCTTTGCGTGTGCAAAATATGGAAAAGATAAGACATGTATTCACCAAGATACAGGATGAAACATTTATGACCTTTGACCATAATTTACATACCCAAGGTGGTGTCTGATCAAGTAGTTGTTATTTTATGAAATAATGTACGTAACATTAACTAAACATGTGCAAAATATGGGGGTGATAGGGGCTATTTTTCTTGAGTTATTGCAAAGAAAATTGGAAAAAGAAAGAAATATGAAAATACATCGAAGATAACCTTTAATTTCAACCACGTTTTTGGACGTGATCCCAACACCGTATGAAAAACAAAGGGAAGATTTACGATAGCGCAAAGTCTCAGCTACAACATATTAAAATCTGGGAGAAATTCACCGAAGGGTAAGTGAGCTAGTGCTCAATAAAGACAATCATATCAATTTTCACATCTAGAAAAATTCCCTCCCATAGAGATAACACGTCATAACGAAGATAAAGAAAGAAGTACATATGACCTTTGACCCCGATCTGCACAGACAAGATGGCATCTGAGCAAAAAATAGTTATTTTGTGAAATGATCCTTGTAACACGGTCTTTACGTGTGCAAAATATGGGAAAGATAGGACATGTATTCACCAAGATACAGGATGAAACATTTATGACCTTTGACCCTAAATTACATACCCAAGATGGCGTCTGATGAAGTAGTTGTTATCTTATGAAATAATGTACGTGACATGAAATAAACATGTGCAAAATATGGTGGTGATAGGGTATGTTTTTCTTGCGTTATTGCAAAGAAATTTGGAAAAAGAAAGAAATATGAAAATACATCGAAGATAGGCTTTGATTTCAACCAAGTTTTTGGACGTGATCCCGATACCGTATGAAAAAATGAATGGCACACTAACAATAGCCCAAAGTCTCAGCTACAACATATTAAAATCTTAGAGAAATTCACCGAAGCATAGGTGAGCTAGTGCTCGAAAAAGATAGTCATGTCAATTTTCATTTCCAGAAGAACTGCACTTCCATAGAGATAACACGTAAACTGGTCAAATTTGACAAGATTACTTTCAATCCATTTTTACGAGGTGATGCCGTCATCTAATCAAAATGTTGTTATTATATTAATGAAAGAGCATTTAATAAGCTACAACATACTGAAATTTGGGTAAAAATTGGCAAAAGATAAGTGAGATACGCTCGAGTGAACTTGAAATTTGATGACGTAATTTTGAAAATTTACTTCTTTTATTTTATTAAGAAATTTGATATCTTATAATCACTTTTCCAGCATCGCCAACCAATGAAATGATATTTACAACTCATCAGCTTTTAGAATATGTAACGAAAATGGGAGGTCACCGTCCATTCTGACGAGTAAAATCGGATTTAAAATTGGCGGTTTTTTGGCATAGTTGCACTGTATATCGCCATTGACGCGCGCGCGGAATTTCAACTTTGACGGGCCCGTATGACGTCATATTGAATCGGATTGACTTGAAACTTGGTAGAAATATTCCTTGACATTTCAGGCATCCGATAAGAGTGAAAAAACGGGAAATTTCTATTGCATAAGAGCTGTGCGTGCGTATACGTGCGCGCACGTACGCGTCCGTCCAATTTTTTCAATTTTTCAAAAAATGCTCCAAATCGTCTGAAACGTATGCAAAAAAAATTTGAGTTCGATTTGAGCATACAAATATTTCAACGCGCGCGTACGCGCACGCTTTAAGGATAAATATGAATTTTGAGAATATGAGTAGAATGCGCTTGACTTGAAATATATGTGACGTAAATTTCATTGAATAATTCCATTCCATTAATGAGATATGAATGAGAATGTGTTTTCATATAATGACGTCATAGTGACGTCACGGTCGACTGATCACAATGATTTTACTTGATGGGTCGCCTTTGGGACACGATACATATATGGTATGATTTTGACATTGATAGGAAGAGGACTTTCTGAGCTAACCGATACACAAATTTTGTCCAGAAATAAAGAAGAAGAAGAAGAAAAACAAAGAATCAGTACAGATACAGAAGGTGATCCGAGAGGATACTCGGATCACCTAAAAAGGAAAACAAAAACCAGAAATAAACACATGAAAAAATCATGTGAAAGAAGATTTGGTCTGTGAACATTAGCACCACTTTTTCCTTTTTAATTTGTTTACAGCGATAGAGTTGACAGATGTTCTACACAAAAGACTCATTCATGCAAACAATGTAATCTGCAGCAGTACAATTGGGACTGAATAATTGCATGACAGTCTGTTAGTTTGCATGTAGGTTTTGAACAGGGGTCCAGCATGTACTGTAAGAAGTGGATATTTTTGTGCAGGTAATTTTTCGCACTCAGCCAGGTACAAATTTATGTAAGATGAATCTCATGTGTTTTTAATTCTGTGGAATTGAGACAGTTTATTAGTGGTACAAACAACAAGCAAAAATATCTGCATGCTTGTATTTTTGCTCTCATTTTGAGTCGTGTGAAATGTGCGAAAATTTCCACACTGCAAAATTTCCACTTTTATATCAACTGGTTAATGGTGACAATGTTTGTTGTTGTTGTTTATTTTTATTTTTTTGAATTCTTTAACCTTCTGTTTACCATTGGCGTACAAGGAATTAATATTTTTTAAAACTCCCAGAAGTTAATTGACCTGCTTATGACCTTTGACCTTGTGGTGACCTTCAACACCCTAAGGGACATTTACCATCCAAGTTTGGTCACAAACGGACAAAGGGATCAAAAGTGATGAGCCATAATCGAAATGCGCCATAAAAACTTAACATTGGGCCCTAAAAATTTGTTGACCCCTTTCTGTGACCTTTGACCTTGTGATGACCTTTAACTCCCCAAGGGACATCTACCGTCCAAGTTTGGTCACAAACGGACATAGGGATCAAAAGTTACGAGCCACAATCAAAACGCACCCTAAAAACATAACATTGGGCCCTAAAAGTTTGTTGACCCTGTCTGTGACCTTTGACCTTGTGATGACCATCACCTCCCCAAGGGACATCTTCCATCCAAGTTTGGTCACAAACGGACAAAGGGATCAAAAGTTATGAGCCATAAACGAAATGCGCCCTAAAAACTTAACATTGGGCCCTTAAAGTTCGTTGACGCCTGTCGGTAACCGTTGACCTTGTGGTTACCTTCAATTTCCCAACAGACATCTACCATCACCCAAGTTTGATTGCCATTGTAGCAACATGTGCTGAGTTACGTGTGATAAGAGTCTTGGAAGTAAACTTTAACGTATGACCTCAAATGACCTTTGACCTTATCATGTGACCTCTTACAGCACTATAACATGAAGGTACAGTGTACCCCCAGTGCATCCATCACCCAAGTTTGATTGCCATTGTAGCAACATGTGTCGAGTTACATGTGATAAGAGAGTCTTGCAAGTAAACTTTAACGTATGACCTCAAATGACCTTTGACCTTATCCTGTGACCTCCAACGGCACCATAACATGAAGGTACCCCCAGTGCATCTATGACCCAAGTTAGGTTGTAATCCAAGCAGTTTATTTAGATATAATGAAACATTCAATCTTGTATGAATCTTATAGAATTTTCTTTTATTGTTGACTTTTCAGAATGAGTCTCTGTAGAGAAGTATTAAGAGGTTTGAGACCCTTGAGGGCTTACTGCAACCTTGTGATCAATTTTTGTTTGTCACAGACACTGGACAAGACTGCTTAAACAGGCCAGACATCTTTTTATTTGGCTGTAAATGCAGACGGCAGATTACATGGAGGGACGGTGACAATGACTATTGTGCAGGGCAAACTTGTTACGGGACTGCACATCTGGTATAGAGATTTCATCAAAATACACGCCTTCATGATCTACTGTGGCTGAGAATGACAGCTCATGTAAAGGGTTTTATCCAAGGTTTATCCAAGGAGAAGTCAATTGTTCATGACCTTGTTGTACACAATTAAGCACTACCATGATTACATACACTGTACATACACATCATAACAAATGAACCATTTCATTGAAGGCCAGTGCATTAAAACTTTACAAATGTATATGCCGGTAAAACATTGAACAGTCATTTACATATTACATGTAATATATCTTTTACTACCCCCCCCCCCCCAACAATTATTTATGTATATTTTATACATGTACATGTATGTACAAGTAGGTAGTATGCATGTACATTGTACAAGTATAACATATGTGCATGTACTTCTATGGATGTTTTGCATTGTGTTCAATGTGTATGAATAAATAAACTATTGGAATTGAATTGAAAGTGAATGTGCACATATGTATAATGAATGTACAATGGTATACAAATGTATGTATGTATCCATGTATGTATGTATATGTGTGTGTATGTTGTAAATATGTATAGATGTACAAATGTACAACCTGCTTTATATAGCGTACCACAACCATACCGGTATTATTAACATTTCAGGTGTGAAGCTGCTGTGTAACAAACTAACATGGCAGACATGACACGCACAGTTTTTTTTCTTCCGTGGTGGAGAGGATGATGTAATGGAAAGTGACAAGAGGGTAAAGAGCAATGAGGGACCTTCTTCCACTCATCCGTGGCGATGATGAGATCTGCTCGGTGGCAATCAACGGTCCATCGCTGTGCCTTGATGGACAAGGCCCTCGCTTGATGGATCGGAGGCGGCAATCTCCACACATTGTGCAAAGGGGAAATGATGGGCTCGCAAATAAAGCCAGATTACGAAGGGGGCCCAGGATCTTGGAAAGTGACACTTCAATGGATGCCTTCCGCCAGTAATCTATCATTAAGGCAGCAGGTGCTAATATGCAACCAGTGGCCATTAACTTCACACATTGGGCCAATTCTAGTGTACTTCATTTGATTTCTGATTAGCTGATTAAAGTACTCTAGTAAATATTTTAAGATCTCCCTACCCTATTTTTGTGTTGGCGCTACAGCCAAAATTCGTGAAAATCTATGCACAGTGAAATATTTCACATGCACAGTACATATTAATATAAATCATGTGTCATATCATATGTTCCAGAAGTTGATGTCTTGATTCCGCAGAATTAAAAACGAGCGAAACTCATCTTACCCGGCCTAGCGCGAAAAGTTGCTCGCATGAAAACATCCACTTTTACAGTACTTTCTGAAGGTGACTATGCCTCACGCTTTGTCCCAGCCCAGCCAGGCCCATTGGTCCTTCCCCTTCACAGTATGAAGCATAAAGCACAAATCATACATATATTCTACATGGGGAGAACAAATATCTAATCTGTTAGAGTAGACAAATTTTGCAATATTCAGCTCCCCCACCCCCTTGGGGAACATTTTGGGAAAAATGAGGTCCCAACCATGCCCCACCGATCTCCATACTTATTGGATTACGAATGCCGCGTCCCAAAGGTAGCCAAGAATATCTGTGATAAGTGCAACACACACTCTGGAAACTACTTTCCATCATGTACGTAATCTCATGACAGCATAGGATCTTATGAACTCATAAGAAGATGGTCTTGATAATTTTCGTTTAACTTTAATTTTTCATCCTACGCTATGCTCTTTGCCTGAAAGTATAATAAATTGGCACGTGATGTGACTTCATGTGAAGACCTCAATTAAAACACTGTCCCCCATATTCAAGACATATTCCTGTTCATGGCTTGAAGTCTGCCTAATTTCAAAAGTAATGATTATCTTTATCATTCATTGCCATCGTTTCCTTTTTTTTCACTGGCAATTACCTAAAATGTGGTTGCATTCAAAATGTATGCACCCACTACAATATTCATAAAAAGTAATCTAGGTCACAGAGCTCTCCGTGCATGGCTGGTAATTCAGTATGATCTAGACAAGGCGCTGTTTATACTTTTTGCACATAAGACATAACAAAGATATATTCTTCCACATGCACAAACACACATGGTATGCAAATGTGCAGAGACTCCAACTCTCCCATTTTCGACGAGAACCCCATTTTTGAAAAATCTCCCGTTCTCCCGCTTGAGATTTGATTTCTCCCGCCCTGGCACTGTGTCTCCCGGTGGAAAGGATTTCTTACTTATTGCTATCGTAAGTTGAAAAAATAAGCCTTAGATAGCACCAGAGAGCATCTAGAACCCTAGGAACTTCGCGCTTCGCACACATCAACTTGGAGTCTCCCGTTTGCTAGGGGTTTCGGGCCGGAGAATCTCCAGATCAGAAGGTGCTTGGGGTTGGAGTCCCTGAATGTGTAAAATGTACACTGTACACACTTACAGATTGTATGTCCACTACACACACACACACACCAAAACACATATACACACACACAAACTGACACACAAACTAACACACGTTTAGGTGTGCAATGTACCAGTAATTATGCCTCTGAATTGACAGCTGAGGACAATGGTCATACCTTCAGAGGAAAGTGGTTCTACAGTGCATTCCCTACGCTATCTTCAATCAGCAAGCAATGTCAATTCAAGCATGAATGCTCTATAAAACAAACACAAAAAGAGAGACAAACCCTCTGTTCAGACGCAAGCCAGTTTATACCAAAACTCGATAAAGAAACGATGTACCACGGTATAAAGAATCATCATATAGCCGACAAGCCATTCAGACGCTAATTTTGACCATTCGGGAAAAACATCATATAGATGTGCAGTTTCTCACTACGCATGTTGTTATGGTCGTGAGTGACAGGTACAAGGTCACCTTTCTTGCTCGCTCCCATTAAGCCCCGCCCAGTTATACCGTTCTATGGTCGCCAAAAGTTCAGACGCACGATGGACAAGATTTGCTATTTAGTTCTAGTTCGAAACGATGCTCTGACCATCGTTTCGCTATACGTTGTTTCGTTATACGTCGTTTCGTTAGTCAGCGTTCAGACATATAAATTCATCATATAGCTATACCGTTTTGGTATACGAGTAGCTTATACCGTTCTAGTATAAATTTTTTGCGTCTGAACACCCTGAAAGAAACACAAATGAACCACATCAATAAAACAGCACACGAATAGCTATTAATGCATACCGGACATAACATAATGCACAGTTCATATGGAGGACAAAATCATTTCCACAAGGTAGCCAGTAGAAGCCATTAGCTATTTTCATCCCAGAAACTGTGCCAACAATCACATGGTCAACAGAACTGACTGATGCCAGTCTAGCAAAATGTCTATAACCCACCAAGCCCCAAGGGAAAATCTTGCTGACTATTTCTTCATCCAGTTGAACATTATTCATACCGCACAGTGAGCTCAGTGTCTTTAAATGCTGCTGTCTGTGTTCATTAATTCTTTTAGTGCCAATCAATAAAATGTGCACAAAATTCATACACGTATCCTCATGAACAGGTATGGGAGAGTTAATATTCTAAATTACATCGGAGCAAGATACTGTAAAACTAGGAATGTTCGCATACATTCTAATTTCATGAATTTTGCGAGAGCCAAGATTCGTGAAATTAAAATGCATGTGAAAGCTCTTGTCTACACTATATATGCAACTCGCGAAAATTTCATGCCACGTAAAAGGCCGTCGGCTCCAACTCGCGGAAATTTCATGCCGCGAAAATATCGTGTTCTACAGTAGACAGGAGCAAAATACAGACATAAAACAGAAACAAGAACCAAAAAGTCATTACTCTAAATACACTGACCGCTTTTCATTCTCATGCCTAGAGCTCTAATGGATGGAGAAATTTGAGCCAAGACTGCTTTGTTACCAAAATGACACATTTTCAAGAAACAGGACTCCTCTGTTTCAAGGTCTCTCTTCTTACAAGTCTGACAGTGCTGTCATGTAAAACTACACTCACTGTAGCTTCGTTGAATAAACACTACAATAAATTTATGCAACATTGTATACTTTGTCCAAGGTCTTTTTAGAATGGACAGAGTCTGCACAAGGCAAGTCACAAAAATTTTAATTCACACTTTTTTTACAGTATATCATGTTGCATGCAGAGCACTGTCCTCAAATATAGATTTGTAGATTTATGATGAATTTCACAATTTTACTGTTGCCAACCTATGGGAGTGGTAAAGAGGCAGCATTTTGTTTTCCTTTCGTAATTTGATCAATACATTGAATTGTGCCAAAATTCAAAACCACACTGTGGTACTAATACAATGAATTTAACCAGCATCTGAGAATACTGACAATTTTTCCTTTTGCATTCAAGAGCAAAAATCTGCCATGAAGACTTCATGTAGTGAGATTTAAGGACACTTCCAGGCATCTGGTGTAAGTTCATTGATGCCATTAATTCAACAAATATTTCAAATAGTTTTCATTAACTACAAAGTTAAACTTTTGCAAGGTTAATTTTTCACACTGGGCCAAGTACATAATTCATTTGCCTATGATTTCTCAGAACAAGAGATATCTGTTTTTGAATATGATATTTCAACATTAAAAAAAAAAATGACATTCAGAACTTTGTTCTTACTTTTGCACTTGCTCGGCAGAGTGCAAAATTCACAAAATGTCCACATCAGTTTCAATGCACTGCAGTCAGTGGGACCTGAGACTACTCACAAGATCTTAGTGAAATTAATGAATTTATATTGTTGTACATATTTTGATATCCCCCCATTCAATATTGATACATTATTACTTTCAACTCAGTTTGGCAGACAGCAAAATTCATGAAAATTTCAGTACTGTGAATGTCTCATACACTA
The DNA here is from genome assembly GCF_040938485.1 of Diadema antillarum. NCBI lineage: Eukaryota > Metazoa > Echinodermata > Echinoidea > Diadematoida > Diadematidae > Diadema > Diadema antillarum. The sequence continues at coordinate 1,378,746 of NW_027271466.1, read as the reverse complement.
AACTTAACTCATCGCTTTCCATGCCCTCCACTTCTGAAGAAAAACATTCTTTTCACAGAACTCAAGGATTGATAAAATTAGTGATAATGGAGTGAATTACAAAATGTGGTCATTGGAATATAAAGATACTCATACTTCCTACAATGTGCCTTTATTCTTTATATTCTAGGTATGCTATATCATAAAGCTAGTTCATATTCAACACAAATGTACCACCCGAAGAATAAAGATTTACAATAGTCATCCATTTTTGTTAAAGGTTTATACAGTTTACCATTGTGAGAAGTGATTAAAAAATGTTCAAGATATCACATTTGATACATATAATGTGTATGTCAGTTGTATCACAAAACATCATACCATGTAAAAATTTTGCAATAAAGCCTGCAATACAAGGAGATATCACTATTTTTTTCCTCATCTAACCATAACTGTAGACGGTTTAGTCGAGAAACATGTATATTATAACTATTGTTCACATTTTGTGTATTTAACAATATAATCATTATAGTTAACATTAATTATACTGATTCAAATTTTTACACCGATTGTTTCTATCCGTACCTCACATTTTAGAACTACAGTGTATTTTCAAGCACTGTAGCTGGATTTTTGTTCCATCTGCAAATGGTTAATAATGCCTCTAATGCCTATCAGCATTGCCTAGATAAGATGCTCATAACCCCCAGGAGTCAGGGTGACTGACCCAACGTGATTGAGGTGCCAATAAAGCAGCATCGCCATTATTCCAAGCTCAGTGGAAATATGCAATTAAGAGCCGATGAGGGTGGGGGTGGGTGGGGACGATTGATAAGAATAACTGCATCTGCACAACCTCATGGCAAAGATGGATCAATATTGCTGTTTGCCACTGTTAACACTTTCATGCACACTCCACACAATATATGCGGCACAGATTTACTCAAATTTCTTCATTGTCAGTTAGGCCTAATCTATGCCAATATCTAAATATTTTCCCACATGTTGATAAATAGAGCAGTGCGTATTTGGTCTTCATCATCCACTTACCAGCTATGAGCCCTGTCACTATGTTTCATTCACAGTACTGTAAAAGTGGAAATTTTCGCGGTGTTCAAATTTTCGCGCATTTCGCGCAACCAGAAACTAGCGCGAAAATAAAAGCACGCGAATATTTTTGCTTGCCATATGTGCCTGTGCATGATGTCTTGATTCCGCGGAATTAAAAACACGCGAAACTCTTCCAACCCGGCCAATCGCGAAAAATTAGTCACGCGAAAATATCTACTTTTACAGTAGTTGATATCTATCTGATGTTCACATGCAGACTTTACACTGTGCAGGAATCAAAGTCACGTGAGTAAACATTTCTTGCACACAAAGTCAAAGTAAAGAGTCACAGTAAATTATACATTGTGTGCATTCATAACTGTTAGAGTAGACCCTTTCACAGAATTACAAATATGTGTATTTTACATTTTGCTAGGCAAATTTCAGTAAATTCATTCATTCATAATTTTGCAGATGAGACTATGATGCATGTCTGTACAGATTGTAATATCTCCCAGAATATGTATTGCCTTCCGTAGAGTGAGAAAGTCATCAATAGTTCCAAATATTTTACTTTTAACCTCAAACACGTGTCACATGCTGCTTAAAACGTAGAAGCTCAATCCCCAATTATTCTTCTAGTACATTCTAATTTATTCAAGCATGGCTGATACTGAGGTAAGAACAAGCGCTCCAATCTCGTGCCAACTACTAACCTCTTATCATGAACTCAGCAATTCTGTAATATGGCAATCCTGTAAAGGTACAGCACAGGCACATAGTCATTGTAGTGCAAATCTGCTACTGCATGAGCTGAGACCGGAATAGGTGGTGGGGGGGGGGGGGGGGGGGGGGCTTGCAGATTGACAGATAAGGTATGAAAACGGGGGAAGAAAGAGGATTAAGCAGGCTTGAGACCCAATTTAAGGTTGGAAATGTCAGCTTTAATCCTCCTTCGCATCAAACCACTGAGTCTACGTGGGAAATGTCATCTTCAGAAGATATTAACTCTTTATGTGCCATGGTACAAAAAAAACAAACAAACTATGTGCCATGGTACAACAAATTCCCTATGTGCAATGGTACAACAAAGCCCCTGTGTGCCATATCATCCTGGGACAGCAATGTCGTATGAATACATGTAGAAGTCATGCTTTGGGAAATCATTCTATTTTTCAATATGATGTGTGTATCTTTTACATCAAACTTTTTATTACCCTGGACAGGTAATAAGCAAAGTTGTAGAGAAAATGTGAACCTTTGCTTTGATGTGAATTGTATGTCAAATCTATGATTTTTTTTTTCTTTTAAATGACCCGTAGAACATTATTGCAGAAGCATGACTCTGCACATAAAATATTGACAGAAATTAAGAATTTACTCTCAAATCCAGTAAGAAGCACTGCTTGATAGTCAATCACTATATGAAATGCAAGCTACATGCGACAGGGATAGAAATGAGAGAAATGCTTTCATTTGCACTGTGGCATTGCCGATTTATCTATTGGTTTGGGTGGGTTTGAGCAAAACATGCAAACTTGGCTCGCTGTTGAATGAGTCAAGCATGTGAATGTGGCACATAAAGAGTTAAATAGCACAGCACATTCTCTCCCATTTAATCATTTTCATTCCTTTTTGTTAATCTCTTTTGTCTCTCAAGTTTTCAAATGCTCAATGTTATCTATGGATCAGCAGCTAGAGAGAGAGAGAGCAATTTAACATAAAGAACATACCCAAGGGAAGATTATCAATATGTACACTTGTATAAAAATCTCATTAATTCATGGGCATTTGTTGTTGTTGTTGGTTTTTTTTTTCTCTGTATTTCATGTAAGCTGCAACAACAACTCCTATAAAAATGTCCATTTTAAATGACAGCTATGTCCACTTTAAATGATGACTATCTGTAAAATTAAAACTTATGTAACTCCAGACAAACATGTATCACTTCTATGGGGGGGGGGGGGGGGGGGGATAGGAGGGAAGGACACTTCATAGAGCACACAATGTCCTTGCTATACAAGTGTTTCATGCATGAGGGCAGAGCCCTTATATGGGGGCATACATAATTTATGTCTCTATCTCCCTCGCAGCAATTAGCACTAATTGGAGAACAAGGTGAGTGCTTAGGAGCTAATGAGAACGGTACATTACGCCCCCTGCACAAAAATGTCATGATAAGCAGCTACAGCCAGCAAAGAGTGAGGGACATGTATCTCTCACATTTTAATGCTTTGAAATGCTTTCGCGATGCTTCAAATGGAACTTTTAAAGGAGGAAATCTTAAAGGGATGGTACAGTATTGGTGGATGTGAGGATTGGGCTTGTAATTTTTTGCGAGATACCAAGAAACCACTTGTGAAATGCACAGAGCATACCATTCTAAGATGAATTCCAAGTCTATTTGATGGAAATCGGTTTTGGAATGGCTGAGACGTCCAAAAAACAAAGTAAACTAAAGTGATCATAATAATAGTTGGGTCCCACCTTTTATTAGGATTACTCTGTTTTGGGTATCTCAGCCATTTCAAAACCAATTTTTATCAAATAAATGCTGAATTCCTCTTGGAATTACATGCTCTTTCATATTTCATAGGAGGTTTCTTGTCATCTTGCCCCCAAATGCTAGAAATCTGAAGTTAGGTCTCAACCAAAACTACACAATCCCTTTAATGTTAAAGTGCATAATTATAGACACATGTATATTGGAATGAGGTAAAGTTTATTGACTGTAAGATAGTAAAGACCGTGTCTTAGAGTTCATTTGTAGAAGAAAAGAGATGATCACTTGGTGATATATTATGAGAATGTTGTATGTCTACACATCTTGTTACAAATTATTTTCCCATTCAAAATGATTTCCAATGTGACATCCATATGACCAAAAAATGAATATGTGGTGATATTGCTTAGGCACAGGTTTGGCATTTATTTCCACTGCTTATTGATGAAGTCTTGTAGTTTAAATGTAAAAATGCTGTCCTGTGCAACCATCAGGTTTTGAATGAAATCAAGACAGTCACTAAAATCTTTCCAAAATTCATATACAGTGAAATTGATGTCAAAGGTTTGTTAACTCAACAGCCTAATTTTAACAGTTCCTTGGATCAGTAATTGCTGAACTCAAATATAAAAACTTGCTGTTGATTATGATGGCACGATAAGAAACACTTAAAAAGGATGATACCAATTCCAACTGCCTTAGTCACAGGAGCCATTTCCACGCCACTCGGTAAAACTTGCGCGTCAAGTGTCACCTTGTACGTGGAATCAGGACCTCCCATTTCATTTGCTGTAATCCCACTTCAATAACAGATCAATGGGGCGGTCTACAAACAGCATGCCTGGAATAGATCTGTGCTATATCTTTCTCATGTGACTACATCACATTCCACCCACATTCTCTCCGTTCCTCTCCCTCCAAATACAAATGCATAGCCACTTCCTGCACTCCCTTTAAATCAATTCTGCCTTCAGCTGGCTGTGTGCAAATGGATAAAAAAAAGAGTCTCCCCATTCAGGGTTAATACCGTATGTCCCCCCCCCCCAAAAAAAAAAAACTAGATATATCGCTACGGCGACTGATATGCCTCCGCCATAATGCATGGTTCTCCTAATAGGTCTATAGTACAATGTCTTGACAATGTGTGATGACAGTTTCAAACAATTGGCAAAATATTAAAATGACAGGTTTGACACAAATGTGCTGAATGTTCACTTTCCTAGAACTAGGTTCAATTGGATGAATGATTAAAATGTCAGAGCGCAGGTATTTGGGGAACTGATGATTTTTACTTGACTTTTGACCCTTTTATAAGTTTATGCATTGAGTAATTTTTCAAGGTATTGAGAAAAAGTATAATTTCAGTATCAAATGGGAAAATAGCATTATCTAAACCTGGCCTTTGACCTTTGACCTCACAGTTCCAAAGAGAATCACTGTTAGGTTGAACATGCATAAATATGTAAGTTTCATGATGATACCTTGAGTTACTTTTGAGATATGGAGGAAAAAGTGCAATTCAGCACTTTCACTTGACCTTTGACCTTTTGACCTTTAACCTTTTGGCAAGAAACTTCCCACAGAATATATATTGGGTAATACATGTATACATCAAGTTAAAAAAAAAAAAACCTTCATTCATCGCATAAATATAAGGAAAGTAGTGATATTTTGAGGAGTTGACCTTGACCTTTGACCCCTGACCTTTGACCCATGACCCCCAACTTCCCTAGCTAATCACTGCCCATCGGTACAAGCATATATACTAAGTTCCATGAAGATACCTTGAACCATTTGCGAGATATGGAGAAAAACATGAAATTTCAAATTTTTTTTCACAAAATAACCTGTGACCTTTGACCTTTGACCCTGTGACCCTAAAATCCACACAAAGTATTATCCCCCAAGGATATACCCTCATACCAAGTTTGATGTAAAACCACCACACGGTTCTTGAGATATCGACAAAAACAAAACGGGACGGACGGACGTACGGACGGACGTACGGACGGACGTACGGACGGACGTACGGACGTACGGACGTACGGACGGACGGACGGACGGACGGACGGACGACCCGAAAACATAATGCCTCCGGCCACTTCGTTGCGGAGGCATAAAAATTAAAAAATTACAACGGGACCCTCCGCAATGATAACTTTAAAAATAGTGTATCAATCCAAATACAATTTCAGAGTATGAAACTATCAACTCATTGCCAACATCTTGCAGAAAATCCTATTTGATTTACTTCAGTGGTCAAAGAGAAATGAGGAATCTTATAGAGCATGTCAGGAATCTCTTCCCTCCAAGTTCTGTGCTTACAGTTCCAAGAGCATCCAAGTGCTCAACTTGGAAGAATCAGACTCATGACATGCTTTTCAACAATCCACATTTCTCCATGACTGCTTAACCAAATTGAATGGGGGTTTTCTGCACAATAGAGCTAAGATGTTATATTTTACGACCCTGAAGTAGCATTTGGACGGTTTGATAATATTGGGTGTTAACAATGTGAAAATCCGATTGTAATTTTTTGGGGGACATAGGACATACTGTATAAGTATGTTCCCCAACGTAAGAATGCCAAAGCTTTCCTCATGGTCTATGATGTGAAACTATACCAAAAATATTGGCAACAGTTCTATGACTCTGTCAGACATGACCCCAGATAATAGCCTTCACTTGAAAGTCAACAATTCTGTTAGCATGTTTCCTTAATCCCTGGTGGGTATTCGTGACATCCAGAATACAGCTTGAAGCAAATTTGTAGCAACCACTACGCAGGTGAATTCCATTCACCCTTGAAGTGAAATTAGGAATAAATGGAAGGCAAGGCACAAAGGTAAAAGGAAGCTCAAATCATTCTGACCACAAATACTTTGGACTAGTTTAAATTCAAATATAATTCAATCTAATTTGTACCTGAATGCAAATTATGCATTCTTCAGTGGCACCATCAAATGCTGTTCCACGCTCAATGCACTACATATGGATCTAGATGTGCAGTTATATGTCCTTGATATAATCAAAAAGAAGAATTCAGATTTCCTACTGTGCTTTTCATCTGTATCAAAAACTCTGCCCTGCATCGCACCCTGTAGTATGTAAAAATCTGTACATGAAAGCTGACTTCAAATCTAACTGAGATATGTTTTGAGATTGTCATCAAAAAGCCTTGGGGATAAATCACTGCTACAGCTGGGGTTTACCTAATGGCCCTAATTCACAAAGGTACATGTACAATGGTACAATTGAAACCATGGTTTAAACCATGGACAATTTGTTACAAAATTTTCGTTACGAAATCAGTCATTTTGTTGATGAAATGTTCATTTTGTTACATATTTTATCAAATCCCTTGATTTTTTGAAGAATAAATTCTGAATATATCACATCACACATTTAAGACACAAGCGACAGCAACAACAATGCTACAACATTCTTGATGTGTCAAAAATAAACAACAGACAGTGTCAAAATTACTCTTTTTCATGTGAATGGGGAATTGAATACATAAAAAATATCAAAATAATTTTGCTGTAATCTGTACGTTTGATTGAGTAGTTAACTAACTCAAATGAAAAAATTTTCTTGAAATAATCACATACTATAATATGATCATGTAAGGATAAACAGAAGAAGTCAAAGTCAATATAGTATTTATTCTTTATCTAGTGCCATAATCATCTTTAAGAACAGAGTGAAAAAAAAGAAACAATTGCATCTGATTGAAAAACTGCCCTTCATCGATGTAAAATAAACACTACCGGTAATTGTTTTGAACAATAGCCATGTTACACATAGGTACTGTATACAGACATATAAACTTGAGTATCATCAATTTGAATACAAGCTATCACTCTGAATAATTAACAAACAAACAAACAAAGATTGCTTTAAATACAGGGGGTATCTTTCCCATGCCCAATTACCATGCTGTCAGAGTTGCCAATTTCAGGTGAACTACACCTATTTATTGCCATGGTAACTGTTCCAAATGCAAAATGAGGCAGACAATATTACCAATTAAAGCTCCCCGAGGGCTGCTTCCATCACATCCAATCCTAACAAGGGACAATCTCAGATTCTGCAGGGAAAAGCAAAAAAATCCTGATTGGTTTCCAAGCAGGCAGCCATTTGTCTACAATGATTGCAGTGAGCATCTGTCATTACAATAAAATCATCTCACAACAAGCAGAGGCAACTTTTTGTTGATTGGAGCAACATCTGTTACATCTGCACTGTGAATGAAGCATAATGCGGGCTCTATACAGACCGCATTATTCATTTGCGAAACAGAGTGGGAGGGTCTTTTGCAAAATCTACTTGTTACGATTGTGAGGGGGGGGGGGGGAGGGAAGTAAAGGCTTAACACTTGTCCAGACCAATTACACCTGACAAATTTCCGTGCATTCAACACTGATTAATAGCTTGTAGGAAGGCGTAATAAAATGCCGGCAGATGTTTACACTGGTTGCTATGACGTCCATTTCTAAACTCCTTGTGGCCGCTTGCAATCACGCTTCTAAACGCAGCACCTCCAGCAAATAACATCAGGTTTTACTGACCAGGATAAATGATACCATGGAATGCATTGTACATAAAGATGAGATACATGTACCAGAACAGAGTATTACAGGCTGTAAGTGGTCCCTTGAATAGACTTAAATGTGTTTGTGACTCTGCATGCTAAAATACCATGTTCACCCTGACAAGTAGTCATTTAAATCAACGTGGGTATTTTTGTTGTCATGGCATTGGACCATCACATATTTGTGAAAAACAGAGAAGTTTGTGAAAATAACTCATAAGTAAACTGCAGCAATATGAGGTATTCTCCTGACAGCTTATCACTGAAAGTTGTATTTGTCGATGTATTCTACCTGATCATACATTGTCATTGATCTTCCACCTTTCAATCACCACAGTGAGGTGAAATTCTCTTAAAGAATGCTTGAGCTTGGTGATGAGAGTTATCCCTACGGAATATCGTTTTTACTCAGGAGCTTGTGAGGAGACTGCATTCCACGCGTTAAAAGTCTGTAACTCCTTGAGTATTCACAAACATGTTAGTCCCTCAAGCAGGTTTTTTCATGGTAAAGCGTGAAACACCTCAGTGACTTGTAAACAAGAGCCAGCAACGTTCAGGCACAAAGGTTTTCTGTTTACAGAAAGTGATATCGGCTGAACTATCCCGCTGCTAATCTGTAAATGAAAGCCTTTCAGGAAGGACAATAGATGTTTTTGCAAGGAATTTGATACCCAGGCTCCAAAATAATGTGTTGGTCTTCAGTTGAACATGATAGTCGGTATCTTGTATCAGCAACAGAGGGCAGTGTACACCAGCTATTAGTCCCAGAAGCAACGCTTATCTTCTATTTGCTTATCGTTGTTGTTGTTGTTGTTGTTATGTGCTAGTTGGGTCTCCTTCTTCTTACTGGGTTGGTGTGATCTACATAGCCAGCCAATTGTCTCATGAACATGCAGCAAACACTTACTCATTGCTCCAGAAAAATTTGGCCAAAGGCTTCTATCTGAATTCTAACAAAGTCATATATAGTTATACAGTACTTTCTCTCCAACCTGCTCGATAAAGTCTAATCACGAACCCAGCTGGGTCTAATGGTACACTTAAAGGCCCTGTTTACCTTTGGGAGCAGTGATTTTAAAAATGTTCAAGATATCACTTTTGATGCATATGTGTAGGTCAGTTGTATTAAAAAAAAATCCTACCATATAAATTTTATTGCAATAAAGCCAACTAAATAATATAAGAAGATATTACTGCTTTTCTCATTAAACCATAGCTGAAGACGGTTTAGTCTGGAAACATTTTTATAATAAATATCATTCACATTTTGTATGTTTAACAATACTTAACATCAATTATACTGGTCCAACTTTTTACATTAGTTGTTTCTATTCCTAACTCACATTTTAGAACTATTTTGAAGAACTAATGCTTGGTTTCTGTTTCATCTGCAAATATAATGCCTTTAAGCCCTGTTCATACTGTGTTCATCCCGTATTCCTCCGAGAAAATTGCTGAGCTGGAGTACAAGATGCAGTACATTCCTTTTCAAAAACATGGAATAAGGTGTGATGTACAAGTGTACTGTTGATGCACATTGTAGGTAGGCCTATGATACATAAACCTCCATGTCCACATATGATACACATCCATTATATCGACAAAATCTCATTTATTACCATGTATGTCATTATGGCCATTAGGATGAATTCTCCTCTTTTTTTTTTATTTCCCAAAGGATACTTAGAGTGTAGAACTCTAAGGAGATGGAGATTTTAAGGAGAAACAGCAAAAGATGACATGAATTTGACTGTCACTATATCTGAATGTCCCATAATGAACTTTTAATCTACAAAACGTAATTCATACAAAATAGTCCGGTAGCCAAAAGCCATTTTTTGGCGGAAGTACTTTTTCTCTGATATAGTTTTTTTCTCTGTTGATTATTCATCTTTGGGGTCTCTTCAATGATATTCAGGTGGGTGTGGAGCTCTCACCCTTGGGCAATTTTAATTATTCAAAATGGCGTCCAACATGGCCGCCACACAGCCCTCAAACTAGGAAAATGTATGTAATCCTATGTTTTAAGTGCTACTATACCAATGTTTGGATTGGAGCATTTGTCCAAAGGTCCAACAACTTGAACAAGATATTTTTGACATTTGTTGCAAGACAGTTGCTATGGTAAACATTGAATAATTAGCTTAAAATCCCTAAAATGCACAATATACAGTGTAAATACAAAATGATATGGAATCGGGTTTGCGTGTGTTATGCGGGACATGTTGACCTGAATGTTTGGCAGAAAATTGTAGAAACTATTTTACTTAAAGGACCTGAGTAGATGGTTGCCATGGATACTTGGTCTTTGGCTGGTTGCAGACATGATATTTAACATACTAATGTATAGTCCTGGGATGTCGCATAATGTATATGAGTAACCTGTGTATATAGGAAGCTTATTAATCTGTAAAAGAAACTGACTACATCGTTGCCTTGGGAACTTGCCTTTTTCTTGGTGTTGTACAAACTGTACATGTTACCATGAGAGTATCATCTGAAGATAATTGCCTACAATGTCTTGAAACATCATAAAATTCTATACATTAAAGAAAATCCTATGATATCAAGCAGAGGAGATGCAGGAGAGTTGAGCCATTTTTTCTATTTTTCCTAATCAATCCTTGCTCACAACAAGTGTCTGTTACCAAATTAAAGTACAACTGTAAACCTGTCTTGTAGCTATGAAAATTTCTTCTACTGTTCTAGGTCACTGCCTAATTAAAAAAAAAAAAAACTTTCTTTAGAAAAATAAATGTCAACACTCTGCAGTGTAAGGAGAGTTGAGCCATGTCTTGAGGAGAGTTGGGCCACCTTTAGAAGACATGTGCTACTTGTTTGAGATTTAAACCACGATGTCAAACCATAAAGATTTGATTAAAAAATCGGCTCACAAGTAGCCAGAAATAAATCTCAGCTAACAAAATCGGTTTTATCCTAAATTCAAGCATAGAAAGATATGAAAATCTAAGAAGTTCAAACACTCATAATGCACTTTATTCTTAAACATCCCTAATAAGAACCCCTCATATCGGGGCTGGCGCTATGCTTTAAAAGTGAGGCGGCCCAGTTTATATTTCTAGTGCCACTCCTGAGTTTTACTGATAAGCAAAAAATAAAAAATAAAAATAAAAAAGGAGGTGGGGGGGGGGGAGAGGGCTTAACTATTATTTTCTGATGCTACTTCCGGGGTTAATAGGCTGAATCAGCTGACCAGAAAATAAAAAAGGGAGAGGGGGGTCTATCCCACTTTTCTTGTGCCTCTTAAGTACAAAAAAGTGTGGGGATCCTCGTGGTGAGACCCTATATATTTCTATGTATTATGCCTACCCCCCCCCCAAAAAAAAAAAAAAAGTTGAGGCGAGCCCTCACCCCTTGTTTGCGTCGGCTCGATGTATTGCAGAGAAAAGTAAAGTTTTGCGTAATGATATTTTGCAATGGAACTTCTTCAAGTTTGAGGGAGAAAGATTTGCGGTGACACCATGTGTATGTTGCTTGGAGGAAGAGACTAGAAAGAGGAGAAGTGAAGAGGGAAGCGACATATGCACGAGGATAGTAGGGAGGGCAAAAGTGAAGAGCGGGGGATAGCAATGGGTCAGAAGTTGAAGTTGTACTAGTGGAGACGGTAGAGAAGGGAACAGAGAGAGTGGTAAGGAAGAATAGAGTGAGAATCAAGTAAGATATGTAAGCTACTCATCAGAACTGGAACCTGAAACTTAAAAACTAACATGACCTAATTTAGAAACCTATATGTACTACAGAAATGAAACAAGAAAAGTAAGTCATAATATGTTATTTTTATAACAAAATTATAACAAACACATAGTTTCTTTTTCAGAGTGTTTTTGCCTTCTACACTTGTATAATATCAAGTTCGGTTCAATTGATATGCATGACTCATGAATAAAAACTACAGGCAAGTACAGTAAAATAATTAACAAAAATCATGAAACAAACTGGATTATTTCATTCTCAAGGATTGTAGTTTATTACGAACGATGTATGTATCGATGTCAATGTCATGAATGTGAAAGTTATTTCATTATAGCCTTCACCTTGTACCACATAGGAAGTCTCATTTTGAAATGTTGTTTTCACATAACCCTTAATGAACGATTTTGAGGACATTTATGCAGGTTGTAATATTGCAATGTATATTCCAATAATTTGACAAAACCATGAAATTATTTCACATTGTATGATTTTATTTATATTACAACTTGGAAACAAATGAAACCATGCACATCCCAGCTAACAGTCGGTTTATCCGCCAATAAGTATTACACAAAGATGTTAGTCTCTTGCCATCTAACTTTAATAGTGTTAAACAATTTTGTTGCAATGTTTATGTATGCATGTTATGGGACTGTCCTTGAAAGTGACATTGAGCAGTTAACATGGCAACCAGGACATATCAACTTCATATAACAGAGAATGGTACCGGTATGTGTAACCAATATAGGCATATGTGGAATAAAGACCTGAAATATGATAATATGTCACATTTTCACATCACTGCTATACTGCAGTTCAATCCTTCGGCACTTATTCACAATTAAATTCAAGTCTAGGTTGCTATGGCAACTATTAATATAAATAAGGGCTAGACTAATGGTTACTTCATTAAGACTTTCTTTGTAAGGGGTATGCAGGTAATTGATATTTTGTGCACGTCGCACAAATAACAAGCATTTTTGTGTATATTTTCTAACTTTTTTTGAGGTTTGTTCCAATTATTTGATGGTTACCATGGCAACAAGATTCTGCTCAACTAAAGACATTATACTAATATCACTGGTCTTTTAGATAAGTGTTCTAATTGAAATACTAGTGTTTTAGTGACATTTTTCTGGGTTTTAGGCTTCATGGCGACCATTTTGGACGCCATTTTGAATAATTAAAATTGCCCAAGGGTGAGAGCTCCACACCCACCTGAATATCATTGTAGAGACCCCAAAGATGAATAATCAACAAAGAAAAAAACTATATCAGAGAAAAAGTACTTAGCCCCCTCGGCTGCCGGACTAAAAGGTACACCAATGCAAATCAACTCTGTTTACACTTACAATAAGGCCCGGCAGTGGAATACATAAATGGTACATGTTGAGTTGGGAGTGCGCTCATCTGCGAGCCTTTTTCAATAATTTCTTTGCTGCAAGCATTTCATACTGACAGTAACTTGGCACAGCATCCGCATGTTCTCCCATGTTCATGCTAGCAGGTCTGGCATGATTTTCAACCCGTTTTTATACTTTGCTTTATCAAAATATCTCTTGACTGTGCTTTGTGCCTTATCTTACTGTAGTTTATAATATTAAACAAAGGATGGTAGACACCGCACAACTTTTGGATGTGACTGTAAAACCAGAATTGTTCACATGCATTTTTCATATTCCAATGCAAATTTTGTGAGGGCCAAGATTCACAAAATTAAAATGAATGCAAAAGTTCTTGTCTACACTATGCATTGAATGTCAGTGGCAATTCACAAAAATTTCATGCTGTGAAAAAGGCTGTTGGCTTCAATTCCTGAGAATTTATCTTGCTTTACAGTACCTCATCTTTGCAATGTGTTTTTGCTCAGCATACAAGGGGTAGTATACTGCATCAACCCTTGTAGCTCTTGCAGTTCCTTACGAGTCTTCGCTATATAATGGTGCTTCAGCCAAGCATGTACTTATTTTCACAAAATTAGAACCTCCTGGGTTCTCACTTAGTACTCAAGATGGCAGGAATGCCAAGTTAAAAAAAAATTTATGAGTGAGATATTCATGACTCGGCATCTCGGCATGTGAATATGCACGCGAGCAAGGGTGTCCGAGGGGTTTTCCCCCCTGTGGCCCGAGTCCCAGGGAGCTTTTTCAATTTCATCAGCTAGGTGCATACTTTAATATATAAGTGACTATTTTTTACTTATTTTGAAAGACAAAAGGGAAATATATCAATAATTTGCAACTATCATTTTAATCGTTTGAGCTATACTCATTATTATAGGCCCAAGTTGCAGACTTGGCCCGATGCTTGAGAAAAATGGGTGCCATGCGCGAGATCGTGAGATTGCCCCTAAATGCTTGAGTCTCTGGCAGAATGCATGAGACTTGGTAGCTCTGAGATGGGTGTGGACCGAGACAACTCTTGCCTGGAACATGCTAAATGGGGCATAAGCAGGAATCATGTGGAAGCAAATGACGCAATGCAATCTATCACAGCATTAGTGTATTGAGTTTACGAAGTTGATGCTCAACGTCCCTCGTGGTGATACATGTTCCAGAAAAATTTTTCATATAAAGAAATAATGCCTTCTATCCCGAGGTGACTGAAATCAGACCAGCATTCAAACAATGGAGGTGAAATTGCGGGAATATCATGAATCAGTTCTCCAGGCAGACAAAATTTGGGGCAGTTTGATAAAAAACGATGCCACACCATTCTACTGTAACATATCATACATACGGCAGGCAAAGTTTTGTCAGTAAACTGAGCTGGCATATCAATCAAAACTTAGGTTGCTAAAAGCCTAGGTACAGATGAAATTTCACTGCAAATTTTAGGGCCAGGACCAGACAGGATACCTATGATCTTCAATTAAGTTCTTCTGCCCTTCCAGCGCCTACAAATGCATTACCGGTATTGTCTTCTAATTGAGGCATCTTGGTTTGTGAAGGCCAGATAGGTTGCAAAACAGGCTTCCTTAGTACCAAACGCTTTCTTAATGAAATACTACCGGTACTCTACAGCATTAGGAATACCAAACTGACATAAAAACTAGTTTACCAGTACTCGGCTTAAAGGTAAACTTACCAAACCGATCCCCATTTATGAGGTCTCATAATGGCAAGTTGATTTCCTAGGTCTGTTCAAAAACTGGGATCCTTCAGAAGTGAGGGCTACAACAAGAATTTCTGGTCTAAATTACTGATGGAGAGGAGGTCTCTGAAAGAAAACGTGCCGTGCTTCGGTGACTGTAGCTCTATTGTGCAGTGGTGTTTATCGGTCCTCTGTTTTGGCTCCTTATCTCTTCACCAAGTCTCCTCTGCATCGTGCCGTGCAGTTAATCATTAAACTCATCACTGCTCAAAGTGTAGTCTACATGCTTACGTCATGTCAGGAGATAAGCCAGAAGCTTCAATGCCTTCTTCAGCTGGGGAAATTAATGCATTGGCTCTCATATTCTTCATACCAAGTTGTCCTCAGTGTGCAAAATCAAAGATGGAGGAATACAAGGCAAAACAACAAAGCTGTGTATTATCTGATGAATACATCTCAAGCTAAGTTTACCAGCTGAGTAGCAGCATTGCCCAAAGAGCTTTCTGCCTTTAAAACCCACAGAGTAATACTACCTGAGCATACAAACACTTGCAATAATTGCTGTATTGAGACGAAATTTAATGATTCTGATTGTCTGTTACAAAGTTAAATTGCATTTCATTAAGCACTTAGTAATTGCCAAGATAGCCTAGATTACGTTCTGCATCAGTTACTTTCAAGTAGATCACGGACATCTCATCAAACCCTTTGGGGCCCATATACTTCGTAAAAGGCTGCGATGATTGCAGCATGCATTTAGTGCAATTCAGTATTTGTTTCATAAAATTTTCATCTGAGAATACTACTGAATAGCCCATATTCATCTACACTATTTGGTCTTCCATGGGGTACAGTTGGATTGAGGCGGACAACTTCACTGACCCTGCTCTTTGTGTCAAATGAATAATAAAGTAAGATCTTTTATGTATGTGAGTTGGCAATATGGCAGCAACTTCAACAGTTACAGTTAAATGTTTGTGCCCAGTTTCAACCATGGTGACTGAGCTGAGTTGTAATTTTTATAAAGTGTGTGATCTGAACATCTGTTGATGGTGTAATCCCTTGGCAGATTGGCACTAAAGACCCAGGGCTAACTGTCAATGAAAAGGAATGAGATAATCCACTTAATCCCTCTGCATACCAATGGCTTTGTAGTGGGACTATGGACTTGTTACACCTCACTGGGTGTGTGTGTACAGATATCCCATGACCAAGTTTCAGAACAAATCAGTTGGAAGCCCATGAAGTGATCCGGGAAGACAAAGTTAAGACACATGGCTAGCTAATATTAGTTACGTTCAGACGGGAGCCCTTAACCTCGAAGTTAGGAAACTTCGAGGTTAGAGCTTGTAGTTAGGGACCGTGAAGACGCACTCGTAGTTAGCAAACCTCGAGGTTTGCTCGATGTTTCGAGCCACGAGAAATCTTATGGTTAGCGCTCTAACCACGAGCCGCGGGGGGTCCCCACTCGTAGTTAAGCACCGTGTGGACACAAAAAACGACGAACTCGAAGTTAAGAGTGACCTCGCCGTAAACTCCAGCCCCCACAATTTCCCTCTGCTTCCGGGTCAACCTCCCAAACGTACACCACAAATACACTACACGTGAAAAACCTATGACGCACGACTCAACAACATCATCTTTTCTTCCCATGCGCTTGATCTCTGAAACTAAACACGTCGAACTCGCTACTGTATTCTATATTCTTCTCCGACGCTAAAAAAATGTTTTCGACGAATATCTTCATAAAGGCATAAAGTCATCAGTGCAGTGCTATCTCTGCATACCATGCATGACAGAGAAAAAGAGTACCTGTAAGCGAGTCCGACAGGGTTGGACTAAACTGAAGAAGTTGTTCATAAATTCCTATATAGGTGAATGAGTTATATTTTAGTTACCCTTAATTTTGAGCTTCCTTTTTTATTCGTTATACTCATTCTTTTCTTTTATCTATTACTTTCCTACATTATGTACACATAGCTCGGTGATCCATCGCACCATTGTATGATGTGCCTCGCGTGTGCTGGTATAGACCCTTCGTCTCTTCTCCTTTCTCACCTTTTTCCTGTCCTCTTGTCTCTTTCTGTTTCTTCTTTCAAAATAATTTCCTCTTTTCCTCTTTTTCCTTCACTGTGCTTTGTTTTTCTCTCTCTATCTTTCTCTTTACAAGAGAGGTTGCTTGTGTTTGTTTGTCCGTCTGTTTGTTTGTTTGTTTATTTGTATAGGACTGTATGTGTTGTGCACCGTTTATGTCTAGCTAATTGCCTTTTGATGTTATTTAGTCTTTTTGTCCACGAGGAGACTGCAAAATACAAGCTTAGCTTTTTAGCATGTCTCTTCCATTTCCTGCAACTTTAGTTTTAATTCAATATTCTCTTGCTTTTTTCATGCGTAGTATTGTTAACTTCACGTATTTCTCTTTGTTACGACATTGTATTGATGTTGTGTTACTGTATACGCTATAATTTTCGCGTACATAAATTTTCGCGAATTCCCGATGTCACTCATTTTCGCGAGTGGTTAAATTCGCGATTTGGGGACCAGAGAAAATATGAAGTGGCAAAGAAAGTGAATTTTCAACTTACTAGCATATAAGAATGATACTAGTTACAGTATACACTGCATGAAAAAGACTTGCCAAACTCTGCGAACTAGTAAGTTAGAATTCAACATTTTTGAAGTGGAAAGTCTATTGCGCTAGATTTCTGACGAGTGGTCCCCTTGTGATAATGGATTGGCTCTCTACAGTATTCGTAAGTAGACGTGGACGTGCGTAAACAAGCTTAGCCAGTATGGTCTGTTCGGTAAGCCGTGACATGGTATTCTAGTACTGAAATGTTCGTATCATCAAGGCAAGGGATTCATTTTGGAAGGTAATATTTTCGCGTGTTGTTAATTTCGCGAATAGCTCCCGACTCGCGAAATTCGCGAAAATAAAACCCCCGTGAAATATATAGCGTATACAGTATTTTGTGTATGAAAATGTTGTTGGAAATGAAATAAATGAAATGAAATGAAATGAAATGAAATGAAATGAAATGAATAAATAGACGCCTTGTTAGCAGTGTGGGCTGAAACTTCCGGTTTTGTGGTTTTAACATCGAGTGGGACCCACTCGTAGTTACGGGGGGGCAGAAGCTTAACCTCGAGGTTTCGTGACCTCGAGGTTAAGATTCGTCGTGTGGACACACGTCGTAGTTAGGGGGCAAGAGCTAAACCTCGAGGTTAGGGCCTGCCATCTGAACGTAACTATTGATGTTTAACTTACACCCAGAATAATTCACAACATGGAAAGTCTACACATCCATTCAATGTTATCAACTGCTAACTACTGACACTATATATACCTTTTATTTTATCAACAGAATATGGCTAAATGTACAGGAGAGTAAATGATACACGTATGGATGGCTTAGCTTTCTCATTTACATGTATGTGTCTGTGTTTAGACTTATTACCTCCACCAATGAAGGAGGAGGTTAAGTGACCATCAGCATTGGTTTGTCTGTTTGCAAAATACCTCAAACAATTGTGTACGGATTAAAAGTAAACTTGCATTAAATGTCAATCTTGACAAAAGGAACACCTCATTCAACTTTGGTAGTGATCTGAGATATTTTATGGATTTCTGACTGATTTTTTCATCTTTTGGCATATAAGGTTAACAAACTTGGGGTTCAAGCTGAGCGTTCTAGAGGTTTACATACGCTCACTAAAGCTTGAGCTCTGCTCGGGTAAGGCGCCATGCAATGACGTAAACACAAGGCTTCTATTTTGGGAAACTGCATGCGTGTATTCCAGTAAGAGTGGAAACAGAGTTGCTGGCTTTGTGGAGGTCTGTGCTCTCCGAGTGCTTTTCTAGTTTAGGTGGCAACTGATAGAGCACTCAAACACTGAACAAGCCACCTAAAAACCAACAGCTTTAAACTTAAAAGTCCCCTCCTAAGGGAGCAATAAGAAAGTGGCTTGCCCAAAGGCACAACAGCACACTAGGGACATCTTGAATGAAAGTCTGCAGTCCTATCCACTCAATCACAATGGTCATTCAAGTCACATCCACCACCCCTACCCTGGGAAAAATCTACTTTAAATATTTCTGGTTTGAAAAGTAATATTTTGTGACTCCCTATTAAAATACTTGCTGCATTATTCCTTACAATATGATTGACAGGTGACTGCTACAGTGGGCTTGACTACATAAATCTTTCTTAAATGACAAGAAGAAACACTGACAAAGGGACAGACAAACTGACCACAGACAAAATCCCCCTGTGAACCTTTATGGCTTTGGCAGAAATACCTATTCTTTCAACAATCTCTAGTTTGGACTAACATGCATGCTGTGATCTTCTTGCTGTTTCCCAATGAACAACCAAATCATAAAATGTGTTCATGCACTGCCAGGCTTGCTCTGGGAGACAACGTGCTGCCAACTAGGTCCCAATGAACGCAGTAAACAGCAGACACAGGATTGGGCACTGCCCAACCCAGCCCCAGAGATGGCGTGCCGACAACGGCATCCGCATACAATGCATTGTACGTGCTATAACCTGCGTGCGTGTGCACGCACCAACGTGCCTCATTGTACCTGATGAAGCTCTGCAATAGTGACCAAAACATTGCACACCTTTCTACAATTTCTTCGCGAGACAAAAGATTAATTTGTTCCCCTATCATCATATCAGGGGGTGTTTCATCAACGCTTGTCAGCGCTGACAACTGTCGGTGCTGACCAATTTCAGCAAAATCCTTGGTTTTGATTGGCTGAGATGCTCTGGTCACTGACTGTTACTATGGTGACTCAAGTTGTCAGCGCTGACAAACGTTGATGAAACACCCCCCTGGATATAATTTTAAAAGATGTTAACTATCCAGTGCGTGTTAGCAGTCATTAATGTAGAAATCCTAGAACTGACCTGCTGCAATTTGCTGTGTTATTTTGAAAACCTGTGAACTTTCCATCAGTCGCCTCACTTTTATCCCTCTCTCCTAAAGCCACGACCGTCAGATCCTGACAGGCGCATATTGACATCCTGCAGTCTCCAAATTTGCTTGTGCGATGGGTGAAATGGGAGTCAATATATGTCCAGCCACCATTTGGGAAGGATCATGTTACTAACAACGGGCTCCATGTTTGACACCGCTCTTTGCAGCACAAACTTGTGAAAGTGGAAAGAAACTTAGAAAAAAAAAAAACACCTCGGCAAAGCTTGTAAAATATTTAGAGAAGCTTTAATACAGTCACACAATCATGCATCATAGACAGCATGGAATAAAGATGTGCAAGAAAATCTTGAAGGTGGAAAACACAAATCCACTATCAAATAATTATTCACCTTTAACACAAACATACATGTTACATACTCTGAAAAATGAGAATAAATAATGACAATAAACATGACAATAAATTGCTATTCCTAATTACATGAATCTAGTCCAGCAACCCAAAATTGAGCTGGTGATTTTTTAGAGTTAGTGTTGTTTTGGGGATATGTCATTACTGTGAAGTCCACATTATCCCAAATAAATATGACTTTGCCTATAAATCATTCACATAAGTGTTACTTGTATTTGTTGAGTACTCTCAATGTCAAATTATACAATACTGTATACGCCGAATATTTCGCGAGGTTTTTATTTTCGCGAATTTCATGAGTCGGGTGCTAGTCGTGAAATTAAAGAAATGCAAAAATGTTGACTTTGATCCCGATGTGAATGTGACGTACGCATATTTCTCTGTTTAGTACAGGACTCCACGATCATGAATTTAACTACTCACGAAATCGTCAGGAATTCCCGATTCGCGAAAATTTAGATTGCAAAATACATTTATATGGCGGATACAGTAAACATCTGCCAGTAAACTTTGATGGTGAAAATCTTTGAGAGGGCTGTAAAAAAAGCAAAGAGCAAAGTTTATTGAAATGACAAGTAGTAGGTCTAATATAAGATTTTTATCATATTTCATCATGGATTTTGTATGCCATTGCTTATTGATCCTTGCAATATTTCCCTTTAAATCTTAGTATGATGGAATAATATGCTATGAAGGTATACACTGTGTGTCATGGTGATTCTATAGATATGTAAACAGCAAGACAACTGATTTGCAATATACAGTATGTATGTAATAATCTCACAAAGATATTGCCTCCCACTAGTCAAAGTGGTGTATCATCTCTACGGTGGGAAATCACTAACTTTTCCCCTGAAAAAGTAGTATTATACTGTAATTATTTGTCATTCCATCATTGCGATTCGTAATTGCTAATTCAAGCACTTGCAAAAATTGTCTTACAAATCCTATTATGCAAAATATGTGCTGTATACAGTATCATCTTCAGATGAAGGGGTCATTCCTGTAAAACATCCTTGACAGTGTGTGCTTGTTTTTAATGTGGATGTACCACCAACTTTCCCGTACTGACTAGCATCGTAAATGAGAAAACCCACATACAGTACTATTACAGTGTAGCTAAGAAACTGAAAGTAGTAACTCCCAAGACTTGACACAACATAAACATTCTAACGGTTCTATGAAATAGTGCTGGTAAATAGAGTTATTGTAAGGGGCATGAAGACACAATTGCAGAAATCATTTGAAGTATTGTTAATTTGCAGAATTATTACCTAGCTATATGCTCAATATTTGATATTTGTAATTTAAGAAATACCAAAACGAAGATAAAAATATAATTATATAACCAACACACACACACCAAAAAAAAAAATATATATTTTCATCAATTGTGAAATAAAAAAATATTCAAAACTGAATGAAAAATACAGAGATATGCAACATTTGGTATCTTTAGTCATTTAGTGACCTTAAATGTAAATGGGTACAGGTACACCGTTTGTACCTTTAAAATGGCACTCAGTGTGACAGACAGACAAACAGCTGTGGGCCTGAACTCTGAAAAGTGGTGAGAAATTTCACAGGAAGAGAGAGGGCTATGCTCTCTCTCCATCGTTGAAGAGGTGAGGAGGTAGGGATGGGGGAGGAACTCAACAACCGGCTGGAGTCAAGTGTAGGCATCCACTGGGAGCTGGGTGGGGAGTGTCGCCAGAGCCTCACAAATATTGACTGGCAAAGAACTGCCCTGGGGGATAATGATTTCTTTGCAAAATCCAGCTCAGAGTTGAGCTCTATGGAAGAATAAAGATATTACCTGGCTGAGAGGTTCAGGCTTGCGGGGGGGGGGGGGGGGGGGGGAAATGTAAATTTCATATTGAGTGACTTCAGCTGTTTGTGGCGGTGTAGATTTTGACTGAAATCAATTTGCCTAGGTGTGATGAAGACTCACGATGAAGGAAATTAATGTGAGCGAAGAGTTACTGCTCACGATAGAAGCACATAGATTATAGCGTGAATTGTTGATGATGGAAATTAGGGTTCTGCTGAATTGGAACCATCTGAGTGTAAAGAAGATTCAGGAATGAAATCTGAAAAGACTGATCTTTTTATTGAAAGTATGTTATTCATCTCTGGTAGATGTGAATATGTCATCTAGAGCTTCAATGCCATCTAAGGTACACTCAACACTTTTCCACATCTAATAGTATGAATCGTGATTCATATTGTATTCTACAGAATATGTTCTTTAGACCTACATAAATGAAAAAATCAAAGGCTCTTTTTGAAATCAAAACCATCAAAAAAAAAAAATCATAGAAAAAACATTCTGTAGCGCAAGAATTATAATACCGTACGTCCCCCCAAAAAAATTACAACGGGAGCTCCGCAATAATAGTTTTAAAAATAGTGAATCAATCTACATACAAATTCAGGGTATGAAACTATAACTCATTGCCCACATCTGACAGAAAACCCCATTCGATTTGCTTCAGTGGTCAAAGAGAAATGAGGAATTTTGTAGAGGATGTCAGGAATCTCTTCCATCCAAGTTTTGTCTATTGTATTCACACAAAAGAGCATCGAAGTGCTAAACTTGGACAGACTCATGATATGCTTCAAATACAACAATCTACATATTCTCTGTGACCGCTTAACCAAATTGACTGAGGTTTTCTGCAAAATAGAGCTACACTTTGTAAGATGTTATATTTTAAGACCTTGAAGTAGCATTTAGACAGTTTACTCATATTGGGTATTATCAATGCGAAAATCTGATTGTAATTTTTTAGGGGACATACTGTACATTACACACTGTAATATTCAGCCAGTATGCTCACTAAATTCAGCAAAAATGCAAAAATTAATTTAATAAATCCTTACTCATAAAACATGACCTTGTCAAGTCATGATAATTGACACCAATAAAGGGACATGCTCTACTCAACCAATGCAAAGAAAAAAAAACCCTGAAATTAAGAACATTTAAAAAAAATACAAACATGTACAGTGTACTCAGGGCCTACACTTGTACATAACTCTCAAAACTTACAATATATATCTTTCAATGTAAGGGTTTGCAAAGTTTTGTGTATACATGATACATCCATGCTTTTGCTACAATACTACTGGCCTGATGGATTATGTATGTATAACATAGACATTCAAGGATGAAAACAACAACAACAAAACCACATGATCAAGAGAGTGGCAGGCAATGCATCTTAGCAAAATGGCATTTAGTGAACAAAACAAGCAGTTTTTCCTTGAGGATGGATCAAATTGGAGCAAACCACCTTCAATCCACTGCATCAAAAATGCCTGAGGACTGTGTCCATCCACACAATATGAACTCTGACCCATATTCACCTTCACTGCAAACTCCGCTCAGTAAATTGCCACAAATCCGAGGACGAAAAGTAAACATTTTCAAGCTTGGGGTCACTCTCTAAGCATGATGAACTGTGACACGATTTTAATACTTTTTTTCCCCCTATTAATCCTATTTTATTTGAAGTCTACCTTTAAATGAAGAAGAAAAGAATCATCATCATATGTGTGATCAATACAGGGAAAGAGTGCTTCAGGAAGAAGGCCTTTGAAACTGAATGTCTAAATCTGTGCACTGAAGCAACACCATTCTACACTGAAAAACCTGTTTGCAGACCATTATGACATCACTAAAGGTAAACACTACGGCATGTTGATTTTTCGACGATCCTCACACCAATCTTAACAATGCACACTGTGTACCAGACAAGGAGCTAGTGATCGTCTCAATTCATAGGGCTTGTATCGGTACAGTGAGATGAATGGAACAGCACATTCACACTCATGATGACAAATTTTTACACCAAAGATACTTTATTAAGAATGTTAACAGAGCCTATAAAGGTCATAGCCATGTATTCTAAAAAAATGGATGGAAAAGGTTTCTTGCTATTTATTTGATATATCATTTAAATTACCGTTGCAAGCTTAACACAAGGGAAGTAAATTATACACCAGTACCACCACAAGAATTTATGTTTTAATCTGCTCTAATTCATTAAAATACAAACATTTGATTGTTACTTTATTCTACATTTCAAAGCTTGTAATTGATCAACAAAATGACATAAATGACATGCCATCAATCATGCTATCTTCTGAAATATTGTTATAATGCATAAATTCAGCTTTTGGAGTCGGCATTGCATGGAAGATCAGAATTAAAAGCTACAATCTGTATACAGGGAAACAAAAAAAAGGATTCCTTGCAACCTTAAAAAAGTTTGAAGACTGGTCTACATGATCTCATCTCCACAGGTCACTTGGTACACATGAATTTTGTGGCTGCACTATGGCAAATTCAGGGGCAGTGCATAATCATCTTCCTACGGCCTAGACTGTTACCAATCATGCAGAAGGAAACATTTTGATTTAAAGGGATGGTATATAGTAAATTGGTTGAGGTGAAATTCGGCTTTTAATTTTTTGACAGACACTTAGAAACAACTTCATGAAATGTTGAAAAGCATACAATTCCAAGAATAATTCAAACTTTATTTGAAGAAAATTGGTTTTGAATTGGCTGAGATATCAAAAACAAACAAACAAACAAACAAACAAACAAACATAGTAAAACAAAGTGATTCTAATAAAAGATGGGTCCCACCTTTGCTTTGTTTTGGCTGATATCTCAGCCATTTCAAAACCAATTTTCATCAAATAAACTTTGAATTCATCTTTAATAGAATTATATGCTCTTTCATATTTCATATGAGGTTTCTCATTATCTCAAAAAATCATCAAAAAATGTTAAAAACCTCAAGTCCCATCTCAACCGAAACTGTTCCAACCCTTTAATGTACAAATTCAAGTCCACAGCAAGTTCACTTTCAAAGCATTATGACAAAAAAAGTATGAAAACAACCACAATGCTATGCTTCTATCAAAATCAGAAATGACATAGAAATAGGCCCCTTCAAATTCCACAGCAGGTCACCTCTCAAGGCATATTAGAGGAATTAAAAAACAAAACAACAAAAACCCAACTTGCTTGAATGCTATAGTCTAGTTCTATCGATACCAGAAATGAAGTTGGAAAGTTTGGAATGTTGAGCTGCTTTTCCATAAAATCGTGGTATCAGGAGCAAGTTATAAAAAGTACATAATCTGTAAACTGGAGAGTGATGACATCAAGCGAAAAGTTCTGTTTTCACAAACACACACTTTTTTTTTTTTACACCCACCCACACGAAGAGCATACAACACAGAGATGCCAAGATCGGAGGAGCACTACAATGTAAGTACGAGATTTGCAGTGTGAAGTGACCCCATGGGGGGAGGGGGGTTGTTGGAAGGGGGATGTGATGTCCCCCTCCCATGTTAAGGAACTTTAAAGTTTAATATTCTTAAAATGGTTATTGTGCAATCTTGTGCATACCTGATAATAAATATATTTCGATTCATTCTGATAAAAAAAGTGATTGCTCTGGTGATTGGAAATCCATTCTTTCTTTCTTCTTCTTCTTCTTTTTTTTTTTTTTTTGGGGGGGGGGGGGGTTCACTCTATTTTAGAGTGCCATGAGAAAAAGCTTAAAGGACTGTAAAAGGAGTGTGAGAAAGACCCTTGACGCCTGAGAGTGGCTGAGGCATGAGTCTCATGGTTGTCAGACTTGGTAGGTCTGACAACAAATAATCCAAAAAAACAAAAACAAAACAAAACAAAGGGGCTAAGACTATCACAGTCTTCCTACAATGTAATATTTTTATAATCTAATGACACTATGCTGTGCATCCCTGTACCTGTTGCAGTAATTTGGAGCATACCACCCACTATATCTGGACCAGCCTTCACTTATTGAAGACGATATTTAGGGATAGGTAGAGATAGCAACAAAGACAGGACGATTTGAAATGAATATATCGTAGCTCTTTGGTTTGCAGCAACTGTGCTGAACATACTGAAATCACTCACAACTACTGGTCTACAGGCTTACAGCACATACTCATATCATCGCTCCAAACACTAAGCAGTACACTTCAAAGAAGCAAGAAACTAACCCAACAAAACAATGTTAAAATCTCTCAAAAAGCGTTTCGCAATTAATCCACAGATTACAGATCATACCACACTGGACTCGGTAACTAACCAAATTCCTGTAAACCAGTCAGCATACTGCCCAATCGCCGTCGGCGCGCCGGCCAGGCGCAAGCTCAGCTCAGCCGGTCGCTCTCGCTCACTTCCCCAGCAGCTGCCGCAGGGTGCTTTAGTCTAGACAGACATCCAAGTATTGTTTCACAGCGGTGATATTCCTGGCCACTAAATAGGCTAAACCATGATTCAATGAATGGCAAAACAGAAGTGACGTACTCTAAACTAAAAGACGTTTGTTGAGCTCACGATTACAGCGACAGCTTCACATACGTGCATGCTGAGGATGTGGATGTGTGTTTACTTCAAGCTACTCGCCTCCTGTACCCACCACCTCCGCTCGGCGGCGTCTATCTAGGACTGAATTGGAAGTTACGGCTCCGAGCCAGCCCGGTGAGTTGTTGCGGCACGCACACGACTACATGGTCACAAATGAATGGGAAAGCTCCTTTTGCGATTACGTGTACAATTGTACATGTACATAGCGCCATACTCATGAGTATCTGTGACACAGCAGCAGCAGCAGCCGTCTTCCAGCACCATGGTTACTCTAGTTCGCACAGATTTCCCCACCTTGAGGGTGATTATTTGTATGGCAGGAATAGTGCTATCATTTTATGCTCTTTACGTCGAGGTTAGCAAGGAACACAACCCAGACTTCAAAGCTATGTGCGATTTGAGTGGAAGCGTCAGTTGTTCAAAGGTCTTCACTTCGAAGTAAGAAAAGCATTGTACAGTCCCACATATTGATATAGGAGTTTGCCATTGCAGTTTGCCACATCGCACGGCCGCCGCGCCGGTTTCATGCCGTGCATGGGCTGGCATGGCCATGGCCAATGCAGTGGGCCATGACTGTCCATAGATCCATGGCATAGCCCATACCATATAGGCCTAAATGCACAGTAGTGTACCAGTGGGCAGTGGTAGACAGTTTAGTTGGATTAGAGAACACACACGTAGAAATAACAGTAGAGTGAGTAGTCTCTACAGATCATACCCCACTGCATCCTGGGCACAGCTACGGTACAGGCAACACTGATTGAACTTGAAGGTCTTTTTCCTCACTCCACAGCTTGCCTTTTAAATAAGTTTTAGTCTGATTTATTTCAGATTTATGTGAGTGATTGGAAATGTGCTACCGGGTATTATCATTAAGGATATTCTGTGATTTTGATGTATTTTGGGTTTACGCAAATTGGAGATATCCACATGGATACGAAAGTACATACTACATTGTCATTAGCGTTGCATTATTTATGTTACTGATTACCTAGGTGAATCTACCATGGGTCAAGAGGTAGAAGATCAATGGGTGTATCGATAGACTAGAAATGTAGTGACTCTGGGTGCGTTCGAGCGCTCCAGAGCAAACCAAAGCGAACGGAACCAAAGCGTACCGTACTGAACTGCCAGATTTGAAGCGTTCGAGCGCTCTGTAGAGAAAACGTACCTCACGAGTTGTTTTTAGAAAAGGTCACGCATTTTTGTAGCAAGAATGTCATCCACCTGGCACTTGAACTTCTTACAGCTGTCCCGAACAAAGAGAACGATGTCTTTGCTTTTGACGTATGCGCATGATACGCGCATGCTTTACAGCGAACTTTTGGTTCGCTTTTGGTACGCTTTTGGAGCACATCAGGAAGTGGTCCACTTTTGGCTCGGTACTGTATGGTACGGTACACTTTAGGAGCATTCGAGCGCTCCTCTGGCGCGGGTACGGTACGGTACAGTTCGCTTTAGGAGAGCGCTCGAACGCACCCTCTGAGAATAGCTTAAATGAAATTTTGTAAAAGAGTGTTTGCTATTTATATACAACACAAACCCAAACATAAATCAGTGCATATTTATATAATATAAAACTCATAAGAATTTATGTAATAAGCGTAATGATAATAATAATTATAATATTGTTATGCACTTGTCAATGTAATGACTCACCCCACTACCCCCGGACATGGGTGCGTCATTTCCTCGTTTGGTCCGTCAAATTTGTGACCCAGGTGTTCGTCATTTTACCAGCTTTGTCCGTCAAATTTTTGACCGAGGGGTGCGTCAAAATCCCATCATTGTCGGTCAAAATTTTGACCGAGGGGTGCGTCATGGTACGTCACTTGGCTATGGAAAATAACACGCATTATTTTGAACCGAGGGGTGCGTCATGGTACGTTACTTGGCTATGGAAAACTGCACGCATTTTTGCACGCTACCGGTCCCGGATACACGTACCACCGCGTGTGAAATTACAGTGAGCGCTTTCCCGCGGCAAGTGAAAATCAAAGTCGGGAAGCGTTTTGGAATAAGAGGAAAAAATGCTTGCCAGAATCTGGCAAGCAAAGAATTTAAAAGCCACCCTTTCTCCTTACATTTTCCCTCCAACAAACCCATGAAATCATGCATACTCAATCTCAAACCAGGGACTGTTCAGCGATGTAACAACTTAGTTCAATCTTTCCTGTCGAAACGGCAGCAGAAGAACTGCCTGCCGCATGCTATTTTCTGCTCGCGGGATAGCCCGACCAGCTGGCCAGACGCGCGCGCGACGCTGTTAGCTGTGCGAATCTCTACGTACCGCGACTAGGCTGTAGTTACGCAGTACTCGAGCGGGAATATGAATGCCGTGGCGTGGTGTGTACCTACCTGCGCTGCAGCAGTATGCATCCACCGCACTAGCAATGGCCGCGCACTAGCAATGGCCGCGCACACACAGCGCATTCTGCACACATGTGATTGTCATGTATGGATTGCATGCACAGAATACTACTGTTCGGAATATCGTAACAGCAGCGTGATGCACGGTGAATGACAATACGGTGCTTACATGGTAAGGGAAACTTGCCGAAACTTTTACAAATTATGTGTACGAACCAAAAGAAAATGAAATTGCTTGAATAAAACGTATGCAAAAATCGTTTCAGTATTTACGGGGGTGCGTCAAATGTACCGAGGATGTCCGTCACAAAAGTGACCGAGGTGTGCGTCACTTTCAACGTGTTGTCCGTCAAAAAAGTGACTGTGGTGTTCGTCACTTGCAGCGTTATGTCCGTCAAAAAAGTGACTGTGGTGTCCGTCAAAAACCCCGTGTGGTCAGTCAAAAAATGACCATGACGCACCCATGTCCAGGGGTAGTGGGGTGCGTCATTACATTGACAAGTGCATTATTATATGATAAGCCCATATTTTTAGATGATATGAAACTAATATAATATATTGTTATAAACATATATTCATACAATATAAACTCAATATCATTTTGAATTCATATAACATGAACCCATATATACTGTACATTGTTATGAATAACGTTATCAATATGCCAAATGAACCAACCTATACAGTTATTTATGAACCCAACACATCGCTACATCCCCCATTTCATCTAACGTAACCCACCCATCCTCATTAACAACACATGATTTCATATAAAGAATACGTACATTGTGGGGAAAATTGTCAATAGATAGATCCCCATTGAATACAACAATAGAATAGAATAGTGTTTGCTAGTGTTTGTTGATTTATTTCAATAAAATCTAAGCATAGAATTCTAGAGTAAAAGCCCCAATTTTCGGCCGGCCTCCAAAATCCGGACACTTATCACTTATCACAAGCCAGCAAATTCTACTGTCACAACACACGCATATCATATCGTTTCACATACTGGCACACTCATTCACCACAGGACGGTGCCTGAGTCACCTCCAAAATTTCATCTAAAATCCCAAATACTGCCATCAAAAATGCAGAATTGCCGCAACTTTTCCAAAGCGCAAGCGAATTAGGTCTCGTGTAAAGAATTGGGGTCGCCGAAAAAGCACTCACAATTGAAAAATTACGCCGTTCCGTTGCGAGATTTTTTGCTTATCGCAAGCTTAGAGTGTGATGGTATCCTCAAAAATACAAACGAAAAACAAAATCTCCATACAAAATTTGTACGTGCCAATGCAGTGAATAAATGTACAGGGGCTGAATGCAAACTGTGCAGAGTCACCAAAATAGGACACGAACGGGCGCCGGAACGTCCCCTATGCAACCTTGCGCCAACATGGTATGGCGTGCGCTCATTTTTTCAGCGCCCTTGTATGCATATTCTTCTTCATCTTCTTTCTAGTAGTCCCGTGCGTCCTTCATACTTGAAGATTATTACAAGCATGATATTATTGACAGTGCGCACGTGTCCGAATTTTGGGGAATTGACATGGTGATAATATTTGGGGATTCTGTGAAATTTTATGATATATTTAACAAAATCAATATTGGGAAAAAATAGGTTGATATATTTAACATACATAATTATAGATATAATTTTGTAGAGTATTATTTGAGTTGAACAAATATTGCAAAAAAGCTTTGGTGTCCGAAAATTGGGGGTTTTACTCTAGACCTCTGCCATTTGAAATATATCAGAAACCAAGAAAGCAGAGTTATGATGAATGATTCAGCATATGTACATTGTCGCTACCTGCAGCTGTACAATGTAGCTATGGCAAGGTTTGACCTCCCAAGCAAATATTCGACTGCATGCAAAAAGAATGGTTTTCCATATCATGTAGCCGGCGGTCAAATTTTGGACGGTGTTATGGTCAAATTTTGGGCAGCTCATGTTATATTATATCATTAATGGTGTCCTTGCTTCAATCTTGGGATACCTCAAAGCAGGTATCTTGGTCAACTCTGTGATTTCTTTTTTTATTCACCTTATTGTTGCCATTTGTTAGCATCAAACATTGAAAAAAATAAGGAGTGTTGGTTGTGTCTTTTCTGTGTCTGCGACACATCCTTGAAGAAACCAGTGCTTTTAGGACTTAAAGAAATATCACATTTCTTGCTGAATGTACCTATCAGTGGTCATCCTAAATTGCTGTACATTGAAACAAGTTTTGTTGATGAATAGTATAGAGGATGACACATGTTTCTAATTCATTTATTTTCATTCTTAGGTGGGGCAGAGGCTTTGGCTTGATAGGCAGTGTTCTTGGGGAAGACAGTCCCCTGAACCAACCAAACTCTATCTACGGTGTTCTCTTCTACTGCCTTCAAATCGCTCTAGGTAAGTGCAGTCAATTAGTTGCACTAGAAGAGCTGTTGTGGCATAGTGGATAATACAGCAGACTCCCCAATCAAAGGTTTGTGTTCAACTCCCCTGGCTGTGCAGCTGTGGTGGTTGTGTCCCAAGGCAAGGTACTCTATACTCATTAGCCATTTTCTTTTTTTCAGAGGACCTAAAGCCTCTTGTCATCTGAATGCATGGGTACGAGCATTCTTTGCTTCCTTAGCAGCCATGTGAAACAAATCTATCCAAATGATAATCGAAATCAAAATTACCAAGCTGGTCAAAGCTATCCAATAACTCACAGAAAATATCAATTCATAAGTTTAAACTTTCCAAATTGCTTTACCAATGCAAATATGCATAATTTTATGTTTAGTTATCTATTGTGATGAAAATTGAAAGGATCTTTACATATGATTTGTCTCTGGGTCAATATTGGTCCCATTTCCATTCCGGCACAAGACCATGAATGTATTCTCTATGCCTCCGACAGTAAAATTAGTACAAAAGAACATAGGTGAGTACATTTTCAACACCAGTAGTCAACTTCCAGTGAAATATGAATGAATGCAACAAGGTCACATTTTGCTGCATTCGCAATGTCTTAACTAGCACAAAGCTGATAATGATGACAGTTCTACTCTCATGTGCAAGGAGGAGGCTTGTCAAGAAGATTGAAGAATTTCTGTGAGTCTTGGTCCCTCAAACCAGACGTTCTGTGAGGAGAGAGCCTGCAGTACAGAGTCCTTCTGACATTCCTTTTCAGCATGTCATAGTTTTACAAGTCTAATTGAATTCTGTGTGGATAGATGACAATACATGAGCGATAGCTTTTTGTTGTTTCATTTCAGAGATGAAAATCTTATGGAAGGATAGATCATTCTGTTAAAGTTGACAGAAAGTTATCAGTGATGTTTGTGATGACTGTCTGTCATACTATGAATAGGAGCATTGTTTTAGATGAATAATTTATGTAAAGTTAAGCTTTAGCCAAGAATATACATTATTTACATCTTTAACCTCTTAATAGATGTAGGACACATCCTCAGTGCAATACAATTATAAACAATTGACATTCCTCAGGTTGACAAGAATGGGGGGGGGGGGGCATGGCTGTTTAGAATCAAAAGGTAAACGAGATCTTCAGTGATGCATGTCGCACAAAAAGTTTCCTCAATGCACATATTCCAATTAACAGTTTTGGCATTGTTCAACAATTGCAAAGTGTGAAGTGGGTATGATGAGAACCAGACTTTGGCAAGCAAAGCATCACAAAAGATATTTGGCTCAATTGTGCGAATGGGCAGTTTGGGTGAGAGCATTTATACTTTTACCAGGGGAGTAACCATTCATTTCACGTGCCTGAAATCTGATGTGAGATGCATGTAATCTTGGTAAGTGGGAGGGGGAATGTGTCATGATTTTAGAACAGTTTCATTTCTATGAAGAGTTGTTAGCATTTTGTTACAGTAGAGAGCTGTTTGTTGCTGATGACAAGAAGACTTCGTCATTATCATGTTATAAAAAAGAAGTAAGTGCTCAGCGCACTTTATGTGCCATAACTTTCATTTTGTGGCAACTAACTGGTAATAGGTATATATCAATAAGACATTTAGTACACTTTTCCTACAAATTTCCATGCTTGTTCATTCACAATGTAATGGAAACGAAGGCAACACTGAGCATTTTGAAAGGGAATTTAATGCTGTACAATGTCATAATGGAGATTCATATTAACTTTTAACTTCTATGAAGATTTTGTGTCCTTGGCCCAGATTGCCTTTCTTTTTTTTCTAAAACCAAAACGACCTTCTTTACCCAGATGTGAAAATAGGTGCTTGGCGCTGTAGGGGTATTATGATGCCAGAGTCCTCCTGAACAGCGTTGCTAACACTACAGAGGCCACCCCTGCATAAATAGGTCAATGCCTTTATTATTTGAGAACCACCATTCTCAACCAGTTGAAGACTAGTCCCGAGCATACCAGGGCAGGTGTCCATGGGAAATGCGTGTTGTAGCAAAATCAGTCCATCCTCAATGGGTTAGTGATTTAATGACTGTCATTTCATATCAAGAGTCCTCCAATCTCAAATGCATTGCATCCATTGCAGGTATGGTATTTAGCTACTGGGCGTCCATCCTCCTACTTCTAACATCCTTGGTGTCCATCGCTGGATGTTGCTACCTTGCCTACATCCTCATGTTCGTCCTGGAGGATGCCTGCCTAGTGTGCATATCGACGTACATCGTCAACGCCGCCCTCTTTTTCATCAACCTCATCCGGTGGAACTCGGAGAGGA
The DNA here is from genome assembly GCF_040938485.1 of Diadema antillarum. NCBI lineage: Eukaryota > Metazoa > Echinodermata > Echinoidea > Diadematoida > Diadematidae > Diadema > Diadema antillarum. The sequence goes on along the minus strand of NW_027271466.1, from coordinate 1,344,968 downwards.
GGGAACGCAAGTACACCCAGAGATCCAAAGCCGACTGATGATGGGCAGAGTGGAGCGAGATGTGAATGGTCACGTCACGCCAAAGGCGAAGGTCAACTGCAGTATGAACATTTGGCAGGATGGTATGCGCAGATCCATATGTACTGGTAATTTGTGTCTCATTTTGAATCTGCAAACGTATGTGTCATACCTGTTTTTTTTTCTGTTACTAAAACACTGCGCCCCATGTAAACTCGAGGAAACTATAGCTTGCCTTTTAAAACTTGGAAACAGGAAATGATTATATGCAATAAGATGTGTGATTAGTTTATTTCTCAACCATAAAGTGAAGTGTGCCCAGAATTTTCCATCCATTCTCCTGTCTCTGCTAATCTTGTTTCAAGCCTTCGATTATGCTCTCATGTTTCACAGTAACCTCCGTTGTACTTGTAATGACACTCAAATGTCCTGCAGATTCCCGGAGGAGATCAATCGATTTTCCTCCATGTGTGAATGAGGTGCACCATGCCTTGTGCAGCTCATGGAGCAGAATTAGATGGAGCATTTCGCATGTCATGATCACTGGAATGGGAATGGAGCACTGCATACTGGGGAAATAGAACAGACATGGATAGACATGATGATAATCTGGTAATGTCTTTTGGAGGAGGTATGAGCATGTGTATTTTCTCAATGTGTGTAAAATATGTATGTCACTGATAGAGCACCTTATGAAATATAGTAACACAGATTTTCAAAATGATTCATTTCAAATTTGAATGTAAAGTGCATTGACCTTGACCAGACATTGTTGCTAACAGGTTACAGGGGCAGTGAGATTATTTTATGTGCACAGTGAATGTAAAGTTTGTACATGTTCCCTGGTATTCATCAGTTCACCTAGGCAGGATATAGTACATACATGTACATACAGCATTTTTTCCCTTTTTTTATTTTAATTTTTTTTTTTTTTTTTGCACGCAGAAAAGATGCAAAAAGTTATTTGCAAGGTTCTGGTGTGCCGATGCATAAATGGATGTGTGTAAAGTTTTGGATACAGGAAATAATTACACAGTTTTTACCAATGACATTTGTCAAGTGGCTGTTGAAGGGAAACAGCTCCATTGGCATGTCCTTGCCATAAACACAGCAGTAGAACCATATTATTACTCAGTAGCATCATGTCAGCACAGATCCCAAAGCCATGACTTTTTGCTCTGTGCATGAGCAATTTAGCGTATACATGAAAGGTTGTGGGCGTCGGCTAGGAGACACTGTCAGAATAGTCTCTTGTAGAAATGGGCTTCGTACATTGTATATCAGTAAATGGGTGATTCGCCTTAGTAATTAGATATGACACCATTCAGATTATCATCTGAGGTGACTTGCAGGTAAAGACCAAAGTATTTGTATATTTGCACAAGTGGAAATAGCCTTGAGCATTTGGAACAGGAACAAAGGTCAGGAAATTACGCTGAAAGGGACAAGAATGTTTAATACAGAAATATCTTCATCTCATGCATTCTCAATTGTGGAGGACGTTTAATGGAAGATTTTGTGTGTGTGCTCGATTGTTTGAATGTCACTTTCCAGTGAGCAGGTCAAAGTCTATTGTGGTCGTCGTAGCGGTTTTATGCCAGACGGTGGCCGAGGGCGATGACCTTCAGAGCATTATGGGATACACGGTGGAGTCACATGTGTGGCCATGCATGCAGAGAATTGCTGTATAGCAGAATAGGAGTGTATCCTTCCTATTATACAGTATGAGTCTACATTATCTTGTGATTGAGAGGATGATTGGAGGGGACTGGGGTAGGGTGTGGGTTATTCAGAGGGGGCATCGAGTGAAAAGACAATACAACGTAAGTCCTGTTCTGAGCTCCAGATCAAATTCCATGCACTTTAGAATATCATCGCTGGTTGCGGTAGAAACTTTTGGGTGTGATAATTTCATTTTCACTTTGACAGAACCCGTAATTACAGTAAAGTCAACATACACAGGACTAGCAAAGAATCTGTCCACTTACACACAATTTTACACGGAATTGATATTAGTTTAAAGTCACCTTTAATTGTTTTGAACCTGTGATATTAGTGCAGGGAAAGGGAATTTCACATTTTGACCTTTCAGAGTTTGATGATCACTGAATTTTTGAAACTTAACTTTAAGATAATTGCAGAAACCTGGTGAAAATAGTGAAAAGTAAGTTAACTAACATAATATCTTATAGTGGTGAATTAATGCATTAATGGACCTGCCTATGTAATCAGTGACTATGTTATTCTTTCCTTACATCATTTCGACATTGGCAATTTGTTGACTCTTGAATGCTGGTTTAAGCGAAGAATTTCAGGACTTTTTTTTTTTATTGCGTTGACCTGTGCAATGTCGACTGTAATGAGGTTTACTGTATTCTGCAAGCAAATTTCAGATTGAAATACCCAAATTTGAGGCAAAGACTGGTGATTTTGTGTAAAATTTTCACTGCTGCTGATCCTGTTATGGCTATTAAAACTTTCACAGTTTTACACAAAATACAAATTTCACAGTAACACTGAATTTAACCCGTTGAGGACGGGCTGATTTTGCTACACCATTACCCAAGTACAATATGTATACTTGAGACTCATCCTATGTAGCAATGTGTGTTGCTTGTATTGGTAGTAAAGAACATTTGTTCATTCTCCAAACATCAAAAATTCCATCATTGTTTTGATGTATAGAGTGATGATACAAAGTATCTGTGGGAAGTGGTTTCTGTGAGAAATATCCTTACATTCCATGCATTGATGTTGTACAGTGACATTAAATGTTCTGTGTTATGGAGAGAGTCTTGTCAGAATGCAGTCAGAAAAAAAAAAAAAAATAGAGGTGTAGATGTGTTGCATGATTGCTGTATGTCACAATTTGCCCGATTCCTGCAGATTGAAAATGAACTGTTTGCTTTCAAAAGCTACTATCTATTCATGTGTTGTTGTTTTTAAGATAAATTATTTTGTAAGTGGTAGGAGGTACAAGAAAGGGGTACATGTTGTGCAAAACTACTGGCTCATTTAAGAAAAAAATCTTTGTTTTCTTTAGATATTTGGCAGGTCTGAGAGAAGAATGCAGTAAAAAAGTACCCTCTCTTTTTCTTATGTATTTTTTATCTTAGTCTATTGAAAGAATGGTGGCAGTGTACACAATTGTGGATAATTAAGTTTTGAATAGTTATCTAAAACTGGTGTGTTTAAAAAGGGTTTGAAAAGTGAGCACAAGAATTTTTTTTTCATGTTCTTTTCTGGCTTGATATTAACATGGAGGTGGGAATGCAACCTCCCTGATATTAAGAAGGTATATGATACAAATGTTTGTGTAATTATTCTCTCTGTATGTTTCTTAACATGTGCTTGTTTATATTCTTTGTGTACTGTGCAATCACATCTTATGGAATTTATTTTTAGCAAGCTATCTTTTTTCTCTCTCTAATAGATACAGTGTATTTTTTTATTATGTTAGATAGAATGGGAATTTAGCAAGGTAGTTGCGCTCCTTTCCAATGCCCTTCAAATATTTCCTGTATATTTGCATGTGTATGAGGAGAAGAGATGTTTGTACTTTGATCTGCCTGTAAGATTTTGCATCTCAAAAAATAGATGATTAAAGAACTAATTCACATCATTCCCTAATATTTCTTTCCCTGTCACTAAATGCTCCAACTTTTGCCTTTAGAGCTGTGTTATCCTTTTAATGGAATGATTGAATGATAGAGTTATCATGAGCTACCATGCTATAACTAACACACCTCCTTGGTAGTACCAAGTGTAGTTCAGATGACAAAGAATTCGTCTTGAAGGGACATGGCCTATAAATTGTTTGGAAAGATTGAATACAGGGGGCCTCCATGCTTTCTGGATCATTTTGGGAAGTAAAAACCAATTTGATGAAACCGAAACTTTCCATGGACCAAGAGCAATGCAACAGCAAAGATATTATGGCACTGGGTAACATATTTTTAATCCTGAACATTTGAGTCAGTAACAATAAGTATGACGAGTTTAGCATTGAAATAGATTTATTGTACATGCCAATATGTATCAATGTACCCTTGTCACAGACATGCTGACACAGATTTTTTTTTTTCTTCACTTTCTCGAATGTACTCGGGAGTAGCGAACCAGAGTGACTTAATCATCTCTGAAGTAAAGAGCCTCCATGTAAGTGAGAGATTTATGAGGTTAATCACAGTAATCTCTGGCAGTCCAAGACCCCCCCCCCCCCCCCCCCCCCCCCCCTCCCCGCCCCATGTGCACAGAGCTGTAATTTGTGCAAGCAATGTTTAGAACGATTTCATACCTCTCCATCCTTTGACAGGCAGATGCATTTACAAAATGATGTAATCTTGAAAGGGGGAAAGAAGTGTTGTGTAATGTTGCCAAAATTAAAGTTGTGAATTTACCTGTCATCATCATCATGCCTGCACTTCAAGTTTTGCAAGGAGCATTATATAGTACAGTATCCCCAATAGCCATGCGGAACCAGCAGTAAATCTTTCTTATATTGTATACATATTACTATTAGATGGAAGTTATTCAATGGTAACAGTATGAAGCTACGGGTACACCCTTGTAGGATCAGAGCTGTACCCCTCCTTTCCCCACCCCCACCCACCAGTTTAGTTTGTGTATTTAATTCACAGATATACTGTGTATGTGATATATTTCCTGGTGTGTGTACTTTTTTGTTTTGTTTTTGGTGAGTTTCACGAGTCAACTGAAATTTAGAAATGGTCTTACAGTAAAAGTCCTAATTTTCAAATATACTCAAAGGATGCTATCAGGTAAGAATGTGGAGTAGATTATCATATGTATAGGCATACATGTATATATTATGTATGTCACATAGATTTATTTGTGGTACTGGTGGCTATTTCCATGGAGTAACAGTAGTCTGTTCACCAAGTCTTGCTATTCCTAAGAGGTATTAATCTTAGATGTAATCACTAAATCTGAAATTTGTTGCAATCTTTATCAATATTTGGATTTTGGTTGAGTAGTTTGTTATACAGGTGGTTTTTCTTCTTGTGAATGCATGCTAAATTGCCTCTTGCCAGTAGGAATTCTTTGTTCACATTATGTCTTACTCTACTGAGGTTGTAATTGGATTCAAAATAGTAACTAGAGGTATGCGTAGTATTTTACTCAAATCGCAATGCCAAATGAATTGAGGGAACAGTTGGAAATCAGGTTTTCTTTCTGTTATGCTGGAAATGTTGAAATGGGAACCATATTTTGAGAAGTTTCTTGTTGGCATATGTAGGTAGGCTGTAGGCAGTGCATGTTGGACTTTATTATGTTGAAAAGAAGTCAAAATCCATTGTCTCCCAGAAACAAAGTGAAAAGAATTTGTAATAAATGTACTTAAAAAAAAACAAACAAACAAACAAAGAACCCGAGAGTTGTCTACTTTCAAACTGATTCTGATTCTGATTTTATTTCTGAATTTCTTTTTCATACATAAATGAAGTACAAAGTCAATTGAACAAACACATTCGGCTCAGTATAAATTGAATCTGACAATTAAAGCAAATAAATGATTAGTTCAAATATTCAACTTTTTTCCCCCTGATACAATACAACTACTGCAAAAACTGGAAATTTTATTACTGTACATATTCCATGGAAAAATATTAACACACTTCTGATTTTGTGCTGGTTTCAAGTTGTACAAAACACATGAAAATTTCAACACTGTGAAAATCTCCACTTTTACAGTAGATGTGTATCAGTAATTATGGATGTGACTGGTGTCTATGTGTTGCCTTTTGTGGCTTGATGCAAAACTGTGTGTGAGTGAATGCAAATGGTGATGTATGTGAGAAGAAGCAGAGAAAAAAAGCAAGAGGACATAAAGGCACGATATTTCTATTTCAAGGTGCTTTGTGGAAAATAAAGATGTTACTATCCTAGTCAAAGCATGGGATTCACAGATTGTTATTTTTTTTTTTTAATACAGTAACGATGCATCTCACATGGGGAAAGCGATGAACAGAAATTAACATTTTCCTCCAGACTTGCCATGTAATGTTGGCACTAACATGTTTGCCACAATGTGTTCCACAACGTGTGCCATGATGATAAAAATGTTGCTTTTTTTCCAAGGCATGTTCTTGGTAGTCATATTTCATATTTGGCAATTACCTGTACACCTCAATATGATGGCAAAGGTGAACAGAAATACTATGCTTCAAATCCTGATCATATAGTTCCAATCTTGTCCTTTGTACTGGCCTCATACCTAGATATCTTTGTATGGAACATAAAAGAAAAAGAAGTAGTTTTGTTAATAGTTTCGATGTTGATATCAGATCAGTGTAAACAAAGGGGAATCAAAGATGGTGCTTGAAACGGTTCGCACATATGTATCGTCAATTGTCGCCTTCATGGGTGCATTGATTTTGACAAAGATTGCCTTCCCACCTTTGTCCCCATTTTCAATGGAGTGCTTGAATAGAGCTGGAGGCCTTAAAGGGACTGTACAGTACTGGTTGAGGTGAGAATTTGGGTTTATAACATTTTTTTTTTTTTTTGTGAGATAATGAGAAACCTCTTGTGAAATATGAAAAAGCACGTAATTTCAAGAATGGCCGAGATATAAGAAAAAAAAAAAGATCCTAATAAAATTGACAGGCCACAACTTTTATTAGGACCTCTTTGTTTTTCCTTGTTTTTAGATATCTCTGTCGTTTCAAAACCGATCTTAATCAAATAAACTTTTTAGTCCCCTTAGAACTGTATGCTCTTAAACATTTCAGAGTGGTTTCTGAATACATGTGAATCTGAATCCTCACCTCAACCAGTACTGTACAGTCCCTTCGAAGGTCCCCTGACTTTCAATTTTAGTCCTGTATCCATGTTGACTCATACTAATGTGAATATGTGTTCAGTTCACAACTTCAGAAGTTGTTTGCTTGAAATGTTATGTATGATAGGTGTTACATAATAGTTAGTAGTGCAACACATACAGTTGCACATACAGTTATAATTATTTGTGTATGCTTATGCACTGTGTTCAGTGTTAACCCGTTGAGGACGGGCTGATTTTGCTACAACACACATTTCCCATAGACACTTGCCCGAGTATACTCGGGACTCGTCCTCATTGAGGGAACAATTGGAAATCAGGTTTTCTTTCTGTTATGCTGGAAATGTTGAAATGGGAACCATATTTTGAGAAGGTTCTTATTGGCATAGGTAGGCTGTATTAGTGCATGTTGGACTTTATTATGTTGAAAAGAAGTCAAAATCCATTGTCTCCCAGAAACAAAGTGAAAAGAATTTGTAATAAATGTACTTAAAAAAAACAAACAAACAAACAAAGAACCCGAGAGTTGTCTGCTTTCAAACTGATTGTGATTCTGATTTTATTTCTGAATTTCTTTTTCATACATAAATGAAGTACAAAGTCAATTGAACAAACACATTCGGCTCAGTATAAATTGAATCTGACAATTAAAGCAAATAAATGATTAGTTCAAATATTCAACTTTTTTCCCCCTGATACAATACAACTACTGCAAGAACTGGAAATTTTATTACTGTACATATTCCATGCAAAAATATTTACACACTTCTGATTTTGTGCTGGTTTCAAGTCGTACAAAACACATGAAAATTTCAACACTGTGAAAATCTCCACTTTTACAGTATATGTGTATCAGTGATTATGGATGTGATTTGTGTTTGTGTGTTTGCTTGTGTGGCTTGATGCAAAACTGTGTGTGAGTGAATGCAAATGGTGATGTATGTGAGAAGAAGCAGAGAAAAAAGCAAGAGGACATAAAGGCACGATATTTCTATTTCAAGGTGCTTTGTGGAAAATAAAGATGTTACTATCCTAGTCAAAGCATGGGATTCACAGATTGTTATTTTTTTTTAATACAGTAACGATGCACCTCACATGGGGAAAGCGATGAACAGAAATGAACATTTTCCTCCAGACTTGCCATGTAATGTTGGCACTAACATGTTTGCCACAATGTGTTCCACAACGTGTGCCGTGATGATAAAAATGTTGCTTTTTTTCCAAGGCATGTTCTTGGTAGTCATATTTCATATTTGGCAATTACCTGTACACCTCAATATGATGGCAAAGGTGAACAGAAATACTCTTCAAATCCTGATCATATAGTTCCAATCTTGTCCTTTGTACTGGCCTCATACCTAGATATCTTTGTATGGAACATAAAAGAAAAAGAAGTAGTTTTGTTAATAGTTTCGATGTTGATATCAGATCAATGTAAACAAAGGGGAATCAAAGATGGTGCTTGAAACGGTTCGCACATATGTATCGTCAATTGTCGCCTTCATGGGTGCATTGATTTTGACAAAGATTGCCTTCCCACCTTTGTCCCCATTTTCAATGGAGTGCTTGAATAGAGCTGGAGGCCTTAAAGGGACTGTACAGTACTGGTTGAGGTGAGAATTTGGGTTTATAACATTTTTTTTTTTTTTTTTTGTGAGATAATGAGAAACCTCTTGTGAAATATGAAAAAGCACGTAATTTCAAGAATGGCCGAGATATATAAAAAAAAAAAAGATCCTAATAAAATTGACAGGCCACAACTTTTATTAGGACCTCTTTGTTTTTCCTTGTTTTTAGATATCTCTGTCGTTTCAAAACCGATCTTAATCAAATAAACTTTTTAGTCCCCTTAGAACTGTATGCTCTTAAACATTTCAGAGTGGTTTCTGAATACATGTGAATCTGAATCCTCACCTCAACCAGTACTGTACAGTCCCTTCGAAGGTCCCCTGACTTTCAATTTTAGTCCTGTATCCATGTTGACTCATACTAATGTGAATATGTGTTCAGTTCACAACTTCAGAAGTTGTTTGCTTGAAATGTTATGTATGATAGGTGTTACATAATAGTTAGTAGTGCAACACATACAGTTGCATATACAGTTATAATTATTTGTGTATGCTTATGCGCTGTGTTCAGTGTTAGCCCGTTGAGGACGGGCTGATTTTGCTACAACACACATTTCCCATAGACACTTGCCCGAGTATACTCGGGACTCGTCCTCAACGGGTTAATTGATATGAAAAGGTACAAAGTGTACTACCTGTAACAGGGAAAATGGCTTGGTTCGTCCGGCTGGAGTTCCTCTTGTGAAAAAACTAATGTACGGTATACGCCTAATATTTTGTGAGGATTATATTTTTGTGAATTTCGCGAGTCCGGTGCTATTCACAAACATTAAACAACCTGCAAAAATATCACCTCTGTTCCTGATATAAATGTGACGTGCTCGCATACATTGTACTTTTCTCTCCAGTACTGTATTCCACAATTAGGGATTTAACCACTCACGAAATTGTTGAGAAGTCCCCATTCGCGGAAAATTAGACTCACTAACTATATGGCGTATACTGTACATTGGGCCTTGGCTCTCTCCCTCCCCCTCTCTCTTTCTCTTATTATCTCTCTCTCATCCCTCAGCTTGATTGTGATGTTTTATCCCTTATCAATACCTATACGAGGTAGTTTTGAGAGGCAATTGCAGTTGGTATTTTGCAGGGTCGTGGAGGTGCATCTATATCATAGTGTATAGCTGTATTCACATATTTTCCTAATTTACCTGGGGGATAGGTAATAATTATGATATTGACTGGCCTTGAGGGAGATACCAGATAAATATTGCCCGCACTGAAAGAATATTGCCCTCGTCTTCGACTTGGGCAATATTCTTTCAGTTTGGGCAATATTTTCTGGTATCTCCCTCGAGGCAAGTCAATATCATTTAAATATATACACACATCTTTTCACAGCAAATAGAAAACAAACCAGACCATACTGAAGCATTTCTCTTCCATTTTTGCATGATATATTTCAATGGGTTGGTTTTCTCCCGACAGATATTCTCCTATTTGTCTTTGAATTTGTCACAAACAGCATATACACACTACAACCACACAATTTACTGAATTCCATAATATATTATAATTATTTCTTTACTTGAAGGGCACACACGTATGAAGTATATGGTTTGTTGTCTGCATGCAAGTTCTGCAATGGTCTTGTCGTTAAAACCCCAGCAGAGCTTAGTTGTCTATTTACTGCAGACACCATGTCTTTGCATTGGCTTCATTTTAGCATATTTTCGTGAAGCCAACGGTGTATGCAAAATCTAATGACATACACAAAACATTGTCTCCCATAATAATGAATGCAATGTATACCTGTAAAATGTAACCAAGGTGGAAATGGTCCACTGTGCTTCTTTAAAAGGGATGATACACTGTACTTAAGGACTGCCAACTCTCACGCATTGAGCGTGAGACTCACTCATTTTGGTCCTTTCTAACTTTAAAACTTTATTTCATTTGCACACATTTCTATTGATCTCCCTCATTTTGACTCCTAAATTATAGCATTGGCCTATGGGAGTCTCACTCTCAACTAGTTTCCAGTGCTGGCTGCCCTGCTGTACTTATTTCTCACCCTAATTGCTGTGGACGCTAAGAATATGACCACTTCAGAGACTGTCTGACAAGTCCCAAATCATGACATACAATATTGTATTAAGTTTTCAAAATACATGTATGTGGTGTATGCAGCAATATGTCTTTAAGTACACAAGTATGTTGGACAGAGAAACATGGTATACACCAGCAGTACATTGTAAGTGTATGCTTTGTGTTCATTCACAACATCACGGCAAACAAGCATTATCGTACATAATGACCTCATGTGGAAGCCACTTTTATGAGTTGGGAAGGTTTTACAGAAATACGATATTGTACTAGGGCATTATCATTCTGCCCAAATCATAGGTTACATTTATTGATGTATTGTAAACACATTCAGCCCTTTATGAAATATGACGCATTAAACTCAAGTGGGTGAATTTTTGACGTCCAACTTGAAATGAGAATCTAACGCTATCTGACATGTTCCATTTCATGTTGTCTATTGCATTTAACATTCTGCCCCAAAATGACCAGAAGCATCACCACCTTCAGTGTATTCAGCCCTTTAAAAATTCAATGGATTAAACATTAATTCATTAATACAGAGTTGACACAGCTCAAGAGAGGGGATTAACTCCCTGCATGCCACATTAATTACCTCTCCATACGTATATGTGTGAAATTAGTGCAAATTTGACTCACTGACACAGAGAGTGTTAATGTGTTTTCATGATGGAAGGACTTTGCCCCCTTCTTTAGCTATTTTTGGTGCTTACATCTTTCTTCGATCCAAGCTGAACAACCACAGTATATGCACTCTTCTCGGTATAAAGTTCCGGAAGAATGGTTACAAAATGACCCACAGTAAGTATTCCTCCAATTTGTCTTGGCTTTTAAGTGCATAATATGCAGAACAGCAGAAGACAAGGGAGAAGAGTGAAGTACAAAGGACAATCACACAAAATCTTTTATAACTCCTCAGAGAATGCAGTTTAGTGTACAGATTAAAGTTGTATTGTTTTGATGTAACACTATTCATTGAAATACCAGGGTAGTTTGACATTTCAAATAAAGCACATTCAAGTTACATCGTCTTCGATCATGATATTGGTATTTTACTCGTGTTCCCGTCAGTGAAGTCATTTTTTTTTTTTACTCAGCCATCCACGAGCATGAATGATACCTACAATCTGTATATTGATCATTTTAGGAATTAGCTACTTATAAATTACATATTCTTACCTATGTGAATTTTTATTGAATATGATAATATTGATAAATAAAAGCATGCTCTATGGCAGTCCATGGAAAAGAAATATCTTTTAGCAATAAACCATTATTGTCAAAGATATTACTTCAACTAACATATTTTAATATCTTAATATTTGAAATTCATGGCACATTTTTACAAGATATATTGTAAGTCTTTGGATGATAAATAGATAAAACAGCATTAAATGAATTGTCATGAATCTTTGTTGTACAATATGCGATTGTTAACTAAATGGAAAGACATGTGACATGTTATCATCAATAAAAGCAAGTTAACCATAGGTGGTCTGGAAATATGCAATGTTAATGATTGGTGAAAATAAAAATGGAAGTGATATACCTACTGCATTGCTGACATTAAGTCATAACAGCAATAATGATTCATGCCTTGTACTACAGCAATAATTTCTCAGGCAACATTGGTCATTCATTGTAACACTCACAGAAGTCTATAAACTTCAGCTGATCAGTTACTGTATCTAATATTGTGCACACTGGTCTTCCTTACTTCGTGTGGCAATCAGATATGTTAATTTGCATTCTAAATTAGCCTTTTGGTAGAACAAAATTAACATTCTCTCCCTTCACTTAGTTTAGTTGTTATAGTCATATTTAGTCCTCATCAATATTTCTGGTGAAATGGTTGAGAAAGAAAAAAGAGAAATTTATTGATACTAATTCCACCCATCTAACTAATTCTGTACGATAAGTCATGTCATCTTCCATGTGGGCAGTAACAAAGACTTCCACATTCACACACATGTAAGAGAAATTGTGGGAATTTTGTTTTCTCTGTTGATTTATGGAAAATAAGTATTAGAAGGTCTCGCTTTTTTTTCTCTTTTTTTTTGTCATGGAATTATTTTTTGTTGTTGTTGAGTTGCTGGAATGCAAGCAATTTTTGCATCCATTGCATTCATGTCTCCGCAACCTTCAAGGCAGTTTTGCTGCCAGTGAAGAATACATTCAGTTCTCTGTTACTTGCAAAGTATCAATCATGTGGGACTACTTGTGGTAAGACGGAAAGAAAACAGCTGAAGGAAAACAACACACAAACATTCATATTTGTCGTCTTGGCTGAGTGTGCACAACTTCAAAAATGTTCCTCTAGAAACATACAAGGCAACATTATTGCTCAGATAGAGACGAATATTCACGACACTGCAGGTTGCTTTTCACATGCCTCTATATACTTGTAGTCAACAAGTGTGAAAAGATATTTGTATACACAAACACACACAAGGGATTAATCAGTTACTCAATACTTGTTTGTTTACTCTGAAAAAGAAATCATATGTCTTTAAAATGTAAAACTCCAGACAAGGAATGCATATTCAGTATCAAACAAAATATCTAGCTCTACCTACATGTAGTTTACTCACTGACCTGTAATTTTCACTGATCATTCAGCGATTAGTTCGCTACGTATGATAAGCTGGGAAAAATGACACTATGGAATACATAGTTCATGTTGCATAGCCACTGGAAGAAAATGTACAGACATCAACTTTAAATATTAAAGTTTCTTTTTCGTCGCATCGATTGTCACTTTCCAGAACTTGGTATTTCTACTTCCCTTGTGGACGGATCCAGGGACTGATGTGTGCTGCATAAATTAATGTGGCAAAAAATGTTTGCAAACATCTGAAAATCTGTACTCGCTGTTTAACACGCTGAACATATAAATCATGTTGTATGTACAAAAGACAATGCACATGAACTGAAATGTAAAACAATCTTGATAATACTTAAAGTAAACTAAGAGGAGGGGGGTATACAAGGATCCTTTTTTATAAAATACAAATAGGTCATAGAAAGCAAACGTGACCGATCTCCACAGAGACAAGTAAACATATGCATGCCTCTAGACTATGGATCTACTGTAGGTTAGACCACGAAGCAAAGGGATGTAAAACTCCAGTTCCTGGTCCTGCCAAACAACGTCAGAGGATGATAACTGCTCGGGATTGAAGTGGAATGCTTATTTTGATGGTCACAGTGTAGCAGAAGTTGAAATAGTGGGGTATATGGCCCCTTGATCAATTGCTTGAAAAATCAACTTGATAACATTAAAGAGTAGATATATCTTGAAATGGAGAGTTTGTATTGGAATGTAGCAGTGGTCAACAGAATGTCTATTACCTTTGGTCCTTTCATCAAACTTTGAATGCATGTAGGAGACCACTTCATACAAACTGTCTACAAAATATTGATATTTGTTGGTTTATATATGAAGAGACACAATTTTGAAGATGATGTAAAGATATACAACAGTAATAGGAGTTCATGTGATATTGAGAACTGTTGGAAAGTCAAGAAACAAAGTGTTACATAATGATAACTACTTGGAATCTTTCCTCAAACTCTCTCCTTCTTTACAAATGAAATGAAAATTATCAGCTCTGCACCAACAAACTAACAAAGCAAGAAGACAAGAATGTAAGAGATGGGAATTCAGTGAGAATGCTTCATGGATTTTGGAATGGAGAGTCATGTGGAAGATTGTACAAGTTTAATTTAGCACAGAGAAGGGGAGACAAACAAAACCCCAGATGCACATAATTGTCACTGGGGTGACAAGGCCTTGCATCTCAAATTTCAGGGAAAATCACTTTTTTTGGATTAATTGTCTGATAATCAGTTCAGTGATATCCTGTCTGAATCCCAGCTGTCTTAATCCAAAAATGAAGCCATCATGGCATGTCAAAGGAAAGGCAATCCCAGTTTTATAAGTACTTTGCCTGCCATGTTTTTTTTCTTCTCTCTCTCCTGAACATTCTATATTTTTGAGATACATGGTTTTGCCACCACAACAGCCAATATGGTTCAGTGAATCTGTAATATGGCAACTCATGGTTTCCGTGAGACTTGGATGTACACAATGGAAATAGAATTACATGTGAGTACAAACTTCTTATTCTAATGGCTGTATGATTACATTGTACAGTGGTTGTAGTTCTAGGGTTGGGTAATCACAGATCTACCTCTCTTCCTTTGCAGCAAATAAAAATATGTATATTGCATATACAACTTCTAAAATATCTACAATAAGTGTGACGACTATGATCGAGTGGGACTTAATACTTTGAGGCTACCAAACTCAATCTACATGAATTTTGAATACAGTTCAGCTTCGGTCATTGGTAATGGAAGTCTCTCCAAAATATACACATATAGAAACATAGTATATATATGAACACAAGTGCAAGGCTAATTATATTCATTTCAAATAATGGCTTATGTGTTTTATAATATGGTATTATTTCATACACAAGCAATAAGCAGAACAAATGATCACATGTGGTAGAACCACTGATATATCAATAACTTATATTCGTTCTCAGCCGCAATTGCTACATCTATACATATCAAATTTACATCTACTACTCTGTTCTTACGGGCCAAATTTCCAATGTCAGTAAATAAATGGGAATTTCAGTGCAGTTATGCTATCAACTAGTTACTAGCATCACACCATGTCCAGAAAGATGAAAAGTGAACACATAACGACATATGTTAATGAGAGCATTTCAAATCAACAATTTCTGTTGAAGTCTGCGGTATACAAAGATACCTGTATACACTAAAAAAAAAAAAAACCAAACAAACAAGGTAGTCACTTTTCTTCACAACGAGTAATACAATACAGTATTTAATAAACTATAATATGTCTCCTTATGAATTGAACTCATAAAGCAGTGAGTTTATGAATTGAGAGTCCATTCGATCGATTCATGAGAGGCATGAAATGTAGCATGGGCCTGTGACCATAAAGGCAATACATGTGCTTTACAGCCTTCCCCCTCTCCCCCTGGCTCTGAAATTTCAGAATTACTCTCCATTATCGTACAACCCCCCCCAAAAAAAAAAAAAAGGAAAGAGAAAAGAGACAGTCATTACTCTGCATCAGAAAGAAAAAGGGTGGAGATGAAGAATAGGTAGCATTTATCGATCATTTGCAAAGAATGTATCTCAGTAAGAAAAAGAGATTGCTTATATTTTCATTGTTTTCTTGATGAACCCACGATTTTCTTTCGAATAATTACTTGCTGTACTTGGCGTAGCATGAGTACAGCAATGATAGTACAGTGGAAAGGCTGTGAACCGTGCCGTGAGCTGTCAGCTATATCGTACGACCAATAACACTAAGAACTAAGAAAAGAACTTGGATTGATGGCGATTCCATTCCACCAAGTTACAATCATGATTCTGATGTTACAAGTGTACAGAAGGCACACACATTGAAAACATCGCAAGAAAGTCATGCTGGTATCAAGCATAATATATAGGTAAGGCTTTCAGTGTGCACGGATGTCTGCATGGGGTTCATTAAGGCACAACTCATGAGTGGCAAATTGGTTGTAACATCTTTGTCAAATGGGGGCGCTGTGCCCAAAGGCAAGTGTCAGGTGGTAGCCACTGCTGCACTGAATCATGTGACAGTCATGAATGTCAGCCCCCAAAATACTTCATATGCATGTCTAAGATATGCTTCAATTGTGTTTGGGGTAAACCTATGTTAATTGTACACAAATAAACATAAGAAACACATAAAATACACCTCCCCTCTTTGACTATAGAGAATGAAAATAATGATGCCTCCTTTTGAAACAACAGATAACTCCTACCCATCTTTATCTTGTACAAGCCCAATAATCTGCAAGCTCATTGATAAACAGAAAGAAACTTGCAGTATATGTAGTTATTGCAGGGTGCCTATGGATGAAACATCTAATTCATTGAATGTAGCAACATATTTACTTTGGCTTTGGAGACTTCCAATTTCCTGCAATTACAATAGCTCATTTTACCAATTATTCTCAAGTAGGCTGGTGCAGATGTGGCTACATCAGGCACTTTTCAACAAGTAGGTCATCTGAAAGTGTCAATTAACCCTCATAAAGCTGCCATTACACTTTGCATATCAACAGGTTACCTCCAATAATGACAGAGTTAACATCCACAACAAGTACATTAGCCTTATTGGTTGAATACAGGAAGATAAGTTTTGTAATTCACACAGGAATTCTGCAAAATACAGGACACCATGAATGCTGTGCTTGGCAGGGAGTTGTTCCCTTCACACGCACACAGAATTTGTACACACACAGTACATCATGTCTCCACATCATGTCTCCACATCATGCCATTCATCTATACATTTGTTTTAAAACACACAAACAGGAATCTACCTCATGTGCAGAATAGAATACTACATGCAAAATGTAATGCATAGGATTGGATGACTAGTCAGGAAATCGCTTTCACTCGATGGACAGCATTGAACCACTGGGGTAAAGGGTCAGCATGACTCCGGCGGGGGGCGACGCAGTCATATCAGGTCTTGCATGGCATCCACCAATGTTTGCTGTCTGCTGCCCTCTCTTGTCGAAAACAGGAAGCAGTCCTTCACTTATGAAGCTGGGCGGATTACACCACATTAAATCTCTGTGACAGGGCAACTTCGCCACCTTTAAGGCAGTGCAGATGTCAGCGGAGTGGTGACCCTGTCTCAGGTCTACGTCTCAAAGTGCTTGTATATGGCAGTGACATAAGTCATGACAGATTTCCAGTCTGGTCTCTCCATCTTCACCATGTCATCAATATCCTGTACGTGACATGGGCAGAAACAGAGGTGAATGATAAGATTACAGTGTAGACTAGAACTGTAAAAAGCACTGAAATGAACAGCACCCTCTCTTGCCCACAAACGGTACAATGACATTCCCTTTCGCTGTATCTTGTGGATGGGAAACAGAGCAACTAAATATTCACAGAATAAGTCAACTGTGGTGCTGAAATTGTCAAATTGGTGAGTCACAAGTCTAACTTTCAGCAGATCTCCCTCTATGTTTGAGTATTTTAGCATTTGGTAGGTCATAAAAATTCTGCTTTATATTTCATCACACTTTATCACACCCTCACAAGAGATCGCCTTGGAGGGACTCCAAAACTTTTGATGATGCTAACACTGCACAACTCTAATGGGGGGGGGGGGGGGGGGGAGGGGGGAGTCAGGCTGCATGCTAGCAGGTCAAGAAGCTCTCATCCAACACTGAAAACTTTTGCTATTTCTCTCATATTATTGCTGCTGGGTTTTGAGGTCTGCTTTTTAGCTGGCTACTGTATACGCTGTTATTCTCACGTAAAGATTATTTTCGCTTATAACGAGGTCACAGACATTTTCACGAGATGTTGTTTTTGCCAATCGATGCTGATGCTTACGTTAATGCTCTATTAACAAAGTGCATGGAGACATTTTCATGTGTTGTTAAATTCGCAATCCAACTGTGATTTACGAAATTCACGAAAATTAAACCCTCGCGAAAATAACAGCTTATACAATAAGTGGTGAGAAGGTACGGCAACCCTGATTTGTTTGTTTATATGTTTGGCTGCAGTCACTTGATATTATCTATTCAAACTCATGGTCAATGCATAAACAATCTTAATAGTCAGAGGTCAAGCAAACTTTCAAACATGACCTGTGATTACCAAAGCCTCATAAAGTTGCTGAAAATCAATTTCCTGACATTTGAATTTTTGAATTCTACCATTTCAAACTCTTGTGTGATATATGTGATTAGTCCCACCTTATATCCAAAGGACCTCACACAGTTAGGATGAGAAAGGTGGCCAAGAAATAAACACAGTTTTGAGAAAAGTGGCTCAGAAGTTTGCAAGCCATCAACCTTACAGGAGATTTGGTATTTAAACTGTATCAGGGCAATTACCCCCTCCCCCCTCCCCCCTCCCCCCGAGATCAATTACCCAACGGCTAAATGCGGGTTAGTGGTAAGGTTAGAGTAAAGATTAGGGTTAGGGTTAGGTTTAGGGTTAGGAAGTTTGGTTAGGGTTAGGATTTGGATTACGGCCATGGGAAAGGTCTGGGGTAATTGCCCAGGAGGTAATTGCCCTAGACCCCTTTAAACAAACTACAGGCCCACTGCAAATCATCCATGTAACATTCTTCAAAAAATGAATAAAGTTGAACTCAAATCTATCCAGGAGGCAGCTAAGATATGAAACTCACCATTTTTAAAAACAAACATTGAATTATTATATTTTACACATATTGCCTCACTCTGCTGTTTTCTCATGCGTATCATCTACAAATTCATGACAGTGATGAAATGAATGTAGTGTAAACCGCTTTACATTGTTCAGCAGCCTCTTTCTGGCCAGGGGGGAACAATACTCACCAGGATGGATGAGATGCCGATGGACTCGCCGGCCTTGAAGGCTTCTGTGAAGTTCCGCTTCTGAAATGGCAAAACCCAAGGGAGAATCTTTGTAAGTTTTACTCTACTTTTTGGTCACATGGCACATTCACTGCACTCCTTTTCAGTCATACAGCATTGAGTAGCTTCAGCATTCATGGCATGTCATTTCTACCTTCAACATTTTGGTAGAGATCTTTCACTCACAAAATCCATTTTAACCATTCATCACCACTGTCTGCTGTATATTTTGCAATGTTTTTAGTTTCACAAAATTGACTGATATTTACGAAATCAACAACTTTTGATAACGTTGCCTAATATACTGTAAGTCAAATGTGTTGTGAAATATCATATTTGAGGTGGGTAATGGCTTACTATCCTATTAATCAATGTTACTCTCGATCATAAATTCTTCCATGTGGAAAATTGTCTGAAAAGTCCCAATTTGCAAAATACTATCCTTGCAAAATACATGGCATATACTGTAAATTGTAGCAACATCTAGGAATCAAAGTTCTGATATATACATTGTATGCAGATTAAAAAATACAGTACCTCGCACATTCTTGGTATTTCTCTTACATATTTAGGGCTGTTTCTAGTAGTCTAAAAGAGTATCTACAAGGTTGCTGTGGTACATGTATGGCAGTGTACAGATGACACTCTCTTTTATCAAGCCTCTCAAAACCACCAGCTCAAAATGCATTTTATACAATGCACAAAAGCTTGCAAATGATACTGATAGAGCTAATTAAACATACACCTCGTACAACGTGAATTTCTTAGTTTGTCTGAACTACTATGGGGGGGGGGGGGGGTGAGAAGGTCACTGTACACCACCAACATGTTCCCATTTTTTGTCTTGCTCTGCTCTACTTGTCCTGGGTGCTAAAAAAAAACCCAAACAAACAAAAAAACAGGCCACTTGCTCACTTGGCAAGAGAACTGAGGATGAATGGTAACTTGCATGGTTACTTGCCTCTTCAGAGAATAGGCCCTTAAGCGGCAATTTGGATGAGTGGGAGAAATATGTTATGTAATGACCTGTTATATCCCTTATTACTGAGATGTGAACTTTTAGACTGTGAAGGTGAACTACTTGATGTCACGGACATTCCTGCTCTACTGAATAAATGCACAGGATAACAACACATGAAATTATCAACAAGTGGTGAGGCTCACTGAAAATGGCTTGGCTCAATAATATTAACAACTAAAAAAGCACTCTGAGAGCGCAGACCTCCGCCAAGCGTAAGCAGCTTCTTTCTACCGATGATCTTGCAGAGAGATTTTTCTCCTCTCCACCACTGGGGAAGTTCAAAGCTCAATGGGTTCTTCCATAGAGATCGGTGATTTCCACTGATTGGTGCAGTATACATGCTGACAAAATTGCCCGATTTCCCAATATAGAAGCCTTTGTTACGTCATAAACCCTCGGCGTGCCTCGCCCTAGCAGAAACTAGGGCACGCACTTTAGTGCGCGCATGCAAACCTCAAATACGCGCAGCCCGAACTCCCAAGTTCATTGACCCTACCTGTCAAAATATCAAAAATCCTTCATAAATTCCCCAAAAATTCTCGGATCACTACCAAAAGTTAATCTTTGTTACTTGTGTCATTCTCAACTTTTCCTGCAAGTTTCATCCCAATCCGTTATCTACTTTCTGAGTTATTTTGCACACAGACAAACGAACGAACGAACAAACCAACGGTAACGGAAACATAACCTCCTCCCTTGGTGGAGGTAATAATAATGCCAAAGTTTCCACTTTTACTAGAAACTCACCTTGTCTTGATTGTTGAGTTCCCTCCATGGTATTGTGTCAGGGATATAGCTATGGATGAGGGCGCAGAACGCCAGACCGTCATTCCAACTGCTGCTGAAGTTTGTCACCTCAACACCCTTTAAAACAAATTGATAAATAAAATGGAGGGAAGGAATAGAGATTATGAAATCTTGGCCAGACAACATCATGTCTGATCATCACTGACTGGTCTAGGTCATAAATGACACTGTTAAACAATGTCTTTAGTACACAAATGTATAAATTGAGTTTCACAGTCCCACATGCTACCCATTATATTGTTTACAAACGAATCTATGAAAAAAAAAATTATTGTAAATGAGAGCTAAATACTTGAAAGTAGTGAGATTCAGTGAGTGATGGGAAACACTATACCTTGTTGTTGTTTTTTGGGTTTTTTGTAATTGAGCAATCATGACATCATAAAAAGCCTTCCCTTCACATAATTGCTGCAATGTAATTGATAATGGCTTTAACAATTAAACACTTGGCCAGCGTTCAGGTTACACTTGAGGAATGCAACAATGAAGCAAAGACATTTCCTTAAAGGGATGCTTGTAATAAAGCTAAGCAAAAAATAAAACATGACAAAACAAAGCCAACAATAACAAACAAACAAACAACAAACAAAAAAGACACTGCCCAGCCACTTACAGAACCTGTTTGATGTTGAAATCATTCCCCCACACAACCATGACTTACACTGGACATAATTCTTGTGATTCAGACAGTGTGAGTGCACTTTTTATATGAAAACCTCAAGCATATACTCGGGAAAATCCCTTTGCAGATTCTCTTTGACTACAGGAAAGCATTAAGTACCCATGAAAGGCAACCTTCTGATATTTAACCTTCACAGAAGAGGGAGCCCATGACAGAAATGACCATTCCAATGTACATCACCATTGTTTTCTATGAAAGATTCTATGAAAGTCAAAAGGGATTAAGGCATCATGCTAGAAATCATGCCGCAGCACCACATTTTGAATATTGTCCAACACGATTACAATGAGTAATGCCAAGTTACTCCTCTGTGCATAAATGGAAGCACTTTGGTAGAACCTGGCACGATGGTTGAGCCACAATGTAGAGAGATTCGCAGTGAGCTCTACAATGTCAGATATCTGCATCCTTTTGGGACCAAGATCACTAATGTACAAAGTTGGCTGAGCTCAAGAATGAAGCAATACGTATTACTGCACTTGGCTGCCTCCATGATGACTTACCTTTAAACACAGAGATACAGTGTAGCAAAATACTATGGCTGCCAACATTTGCACATGAAAGCCAAGGAGGTTCTAAAGAGGAGTTTAAAGAGAGATGATTGCATGTTCGTGGATCTCCGTGGGCAAAAATAATCCCTGAATCAGAAAGGCTTTTACACTCATTCGTTGGGACATAAAGCAGAGTCTAGAAATCTTAGGGAAACTCCTGCAGCTTCAAGCAGACGTGGCAACTCTGTACATACACCTGTGCAGGTGTGTTTCACAATCACTCGATGTCAGCATATAGCATACCTTGTAGCCCTGGGTCCGAGTCTGACACCACTTCAGTAGGGCATTCCTCTTGGAGCCACCTCCTTCACACTTCACCAGAACCGACAGCGGGTCCTTCTTGTCCGTTGCCTCCCTGCCATATTATAAACCAGATCAGCAAATTTAAGAGCAAAATGAAATGACAAGAAACAGTAGGGTATGCACGATGTAATATGAATATCATTTTTTTTTTTCAAGGATGTAAAGATGCTCTTAATCAACTTGAGCGATTTCTTTTGCCAGAAATCTGAGAGGAAATAAAGCATACTTTGATTCAATACAATTCAAATGATCTTTAATTGCACGAATCTCATCAAAACATTATGTACCGCTAATGCTTTGTTCAATCATGAACTGGAAAAATGACTGAGAGTTGGTATCTATAATGAATCTTTTCATGGGCATTCAAGAAAACAAAATATGATTGGCAGAATATTCTACCATGTACATTCTAAATATCTGTCTTCTGTACAATGCTAAACATTGTTTTATATTCTTTATCTGTACTCTTCTCAATGCAAGCAAAAGTTCCAAAAATTTGACAGCAAGTCAACAAAAGTATCATTTATCTATAAAAGTTACTGTATGATGCACTGCTCAAACAGAAAAGCTATAGCTCAAGAGTGGATTTGACAGGAAAACCAGGTCATGCTCACCCTGCCTTCCTGGCGGTTGGAGACTGGTTTCCAACAGCCTCTCTTGGAGTTGGTGAATCGCAGTCCCTCATCGATGACGATGATGTTCTCCTCCCTGTTGGGATCGGATCACAGTTTAGGGACTTCGTTCTCCGTGATGTTGGGGATTCGTTGGAGTCACGGCTTGCTGTGCTCGACCTTCTGGTGGAGAAATCCCTGCTGCGGGTGAGAGCATCTGTGATTGTTTGTCGGGCCTCTGTGCGCGTCGTGGGCTGTGCCCTGGTGCGCCCGATCATGCTGTCGTCGTGTGCCCGGCTGGAGCTACTCATGGCCAGCTTCTGGGACTCGGGGGATGTGATGATAGTTGTTGTGGCTCGCCTGGAGTATTGAGGTTTCGTGTTCATAGTCTTTGTTATTGCTATTGTGGTATTTCGTCTCTCCATGGGGGGCCGGCTGCCATAGGTCAGAGAAACGGGGCTGGTGGTGCTGACCGGACTACTTGGAACCTTTGGCGTGTCATTGCCTGCATTACTCTCTATGGTTTTTATGAGGGACTTCACTGACAGGGCATGATGATTTCCATTGGTGAAGGTTTTGCGAGAGTTGCTCCCTCGAACGATGTCCTTCTCAGATGACTTCATTATGGCCTGCATTCGCTGACGGATCTCATTCTCTGAAGGAGTACTACGAGCTTGGCTCTGTGGTGGTGTGGAGGGTTTGTGCATTCTCTCAATCTTTCTCAGTCTTTCCACTTCTGCAGACAAACTCTTGATTTGGTTGTGGAGGTCTTGCCTGTCCTTCTCCAGGGTTTTCACCTCATCCTGAGCCTCACTGCGGTAGTCATTGGCAATGACCACTGCTTTCTGCAGGTCTCGCTGGAACTGAAACCACTCCTCTGAGTTGCGGGCGCTGGTGCGTTTGAGGTCAGTCAGCTCCCGAGACATGTGCTGCTTCTCTTCCCTCAAGGTCTGGACAGCCTGGTTGAGATCCGCTATGGTGCTAAGATGCTGCTGCTTGTCATACTCCTGTCTCTCCACTGTTTCCTCCAGTTCTATGACAGTCTCCTTCAGATTGATCACTTCTGTCTCCAGTTCCTGCTTCTCATTGTCCAGTTCACGCAGCATTGCCTGATATCGCTCCACCTGCTCCTCAAAGTGATTCTTGCTGGACATGAACTCATCTTCGATCCTCTCCAACTCCTCCTGGAGCTTCTCAGCATGGTTGTGGCTTTCCTCCAAGGCTCGGCCAAGTTCGAAGCACCTGGACTCGGCTGAGTCCTTCTCTTGCCTGGCATCCTCCAGGAGCTGAGCCAGATTCAGAGAGCCCTCTGGGTCCTGGTACTGGAAGACTTGAGTTAGTTTGTCCTTCTCAGCTCTTAGAAGAGCCTCTCCTTTTTCTCTCTCCACCTCAGTGCTGGAGAGCTTGCCTTTTAGCACAGTTATCTCCTGCTCCAAGGACTGCCTGGCTGCCAGAGCACTTCTCAGCATCCCCTCCATCTCCACAAGTTGGTCCTTCAATTTATCCACTTCCGACTGAATTTCTGAGTTGTGTTCCCTCAGGAGAGCAGTCAACTTCTCTTGCTCCTCCTCATTTCTTGAGAGTTCTATGACCTGACTTGACATCGACAAAGAAGTCCTTGAAGTGCTCAATTGATCTGCAAACTCTTTCATGTCATATTCCAACTTGTGCTGATCACAGATGTTCCTCAAGTGATCTGTGAATGCTTTTAATTTGTCCATTTTGTCCATTTGCCTATAGAGGGCCTCAATGACCATTGTCTTTTCCTCACTAAGTTTATCATTATCTGTTGTCAGGTCTGTGATGTTGTCCTGAAGGTCCTTGAGCTCCTGGAGTGTTGCCTGAAGTTCCTCATTAACTGAGTAATGATTCTCCTCCATTTGCAGGATCCTGTCTTGCAAGTTTGCCATGGAACCTTCCCCATCGCTGCTCAGTATGTCCCAATTGCCATCAGACAGGTTGGATGGCTCATCCGGCAGGACGACTGAGCCATCCGATGATGATGATGGAAATCCAGGCAAGATCTGCTCCCCGGCCTGATCAGCGATGATGTACGAGGAGTCTCTGGTGGAGGTGTCATCTGAGGCCTCAGCTGCTCCCTGCAATCGGTCCTCCACTACCGGAGCAGCACCCTCTAACCGCAGCAGGAGGGCCTTCTCGCTGTCTGTGCGGGATGCTTGCGTCTGAGAGTCAATTGTCTTCAGACGGTCCTTCAGGATACGGTTCTCCTGGCGCATGACTTCCATCTGCTGCCGCATGAAGGTGTTCTCCTGCTGCGTCTGCTGCAGCAGCTCCTGGATCTCATTCCAGCCCTGCTGGTTGGCGTCGTTCTTGAGCGGCGCCTGGGTCATGACGGCAGGTGTGTTTTGCATTGGGGCAGATGAGAGAAGAGTCCCCTGAGAAAGGATGTGCTGTTTCCACCAACAATCCACCAGAGCAGTGTTTGTATCCCTCAGTGTTGCCTTAAGCAAACCGTCATTCAGCAAAGGTAGTCGACATCATTTGTCACTGATGATACCTGTATAAGGGAAAATATACAGAATGCAAAAATAAAGCATGTATCATTATCAAGAAGTACATGTATATCATCATCAAGAAATAAATCATTATATAGTACATTGTTAATAGATATATATAGATATTAATGAACCCTCATGAAAGAGCCATCACTTCACAACAACTTTTTTTTAATGCTCGTGGATGCCATCCTTGGCCATTTTCCATTGCACAGCATGTTCACACTCTGGCACATTTTGAAGCAATTTTCTTTTCTTTTGCGCACAAACATGAACAGACGAATTTCATAAGAGAATGACACGGCATGCTCTTATCTCCAAGTCCACCAAAGGCTTCCCCCTTCTACGTGTTCCACTTAAGAGATTAATCACTGCCCCAATCAATTAACAGCTCCCCTGAAAACCAGAGGGCCATCCTGGCATACCATGATTCAATCAGGAAATGCCTGCATTCCTGGATGCAATCAAAAATGCCTGGCTTGGATTCAGATGGGGTTCCTCACTGTCAAACCTGGCTGGGGGATCTGAAGGGGCCCATTACCCTCAGTGAATGAAACAAAGCAGGTTTTTTTCTTAACATCCACTGCTCTCCATCATTTCTTAAGAGATTTTCTTCTCTTTTTTTTTAATGATTATTACATACAAATAATTCTTGACGTTCAACTGCAATCAAAACTAATAAGACTGCCATAACTGAGCTCTTAAAAATTTATACTCCCTGAATTTCACCACCTCAATAATATGTATGTATAATGAAATGGATGGAAAATAGCTAATTTTGGTACAGTGTACATGTTCAATATGGGTGCACATGTGTGGTATGCTTACTCTTACTTCCGCATTTAACAATTCATTGATGGAAACCAGAATGAAATGTGAACAAAAAAATGAAAAATCAACTAGCCAACATATATCGACAAAAAAAGTATAGAATATGCTTTGAGTCTCAGCATTTATCATAACAAAGGGAGAGCTTGTTCTGCTATATTACTATGTAAGAAAAACAATTGCAATCCATTACATTGTTGTAGCACTCATCAGAGCCGACATTTGATTATGACAAATCTACTGCATCTGACATAAAATATTCCTTCAAAGGCTGGCTCTTTCTAGTATTCTTTTGCCAGGCATTGTTACTGAACATCATACTGTTCTGGCAGCAGACCGTCCAATCCATTCGACATTTGTAGCTGGCATATCTTTACCCCATGAGACAAGGTGAGAAATAATCAGCAACACCTTCATCTATCATCGTGATATGGACAGAAATAAATATCTAGTGATGATTCACTGTCCCTGCTGAGCAGGAAAAAGAGTGGAGACTCTAATGGTTCTCCAGGGATGGAAGCATTATTGGTATTTACAGTGGAATTCTTTGGGGATGCCCCTGTAGATGGAGTAAATGGGGAAGGATTTGGCAATGATGGGAAAAGGGGGCAGGCATTGCAGAAATGAGTGTGGAGAATTACAATGCAGATAGGAAGTTTGCACAAAGAAAAGACGAAAAAAAGAAAGGAATGAAGGAAGGATCAAACCATTTAGTCATGAGTTGAGAGCTCTCTTGAGGGACAATCTTTGATTCAATTTGCCTCTGCCAAAATTAGATGTCTTTTCTCTGCAGCCACTTTCAGTTTGAAAGTAATAAAAAGTTCCGGTAATAACGTCCCCTTAACTCCTGGCTGAAACTGCAGGCACATAACTTTTAGAGAAGCACATATTTATAGGCAAGACCTTTATGGAAGGGAAATCATCTGCAGACAAAGAGATACTAAATATGTTTTCCTCCTTGTAAATTCAATTGAAATACTGTAGGCATAATGCACTTGACAATGTGTTGGCGACTTTCAATAGAAGAGTTCAACTTAATGACCTATACACTCAAGGTAATGTTCTCAATACGGACTTTCAAGTTTCCTGATTAAATACAATAACATGATGCAAATAAATCTTAGTGGATACCCTCAAGATAGGCTTTGAAGATCCTAAGTCAATCCACATCGGCACAAATATACATTTTTCTTGAACAAGATTTTTAACCATCTTTTTTAAAGCTTTGTTTTAATTTGCGTAGCTTGTATAAACTGAACATTACAGGAATGACAGAATTCCTAAAGAAGATACCAAATGGGAATTCCTAAAATATCATCAATCAAAAACAACTTTCTATTATTACATCAGAATGCACAACATCAAACAGTTGTGAATGCCGATGGTAGGTAGGGCCCCTACAGGCCTACCTGTTACTCTACTACCAAATATGTACAGAGGTCTATCCTTCTTACAACGATAAGTGAAAACATGAGATCCATGCAAAGTTAGTTCTATGTTCAAGTTGACTTGACAAAAAGAGTGATAAAAAAATGAGGCAGTGAAAACTTCATTAAAAGGTTGGGGGGGGGGGTGGGGTTATAATGTTTTCATGTAACATTCACGTCAGTCACGATCACTGATGTATTGAGATGAGCTGATATTGTTGTCATGTCAAAAGCCTTTATATTGAACAGCACACAAATCTTCCCTGTTTCAAAATAATGAACAGCTGCTGCATCAAGAGCTGCAATGACTCTGCAATCATTACTCTTTTGAGGGATGGTTTGCTAAATCATTAACAAAATAATGTCCAAACCATCTTAATGTATAACCCAGCAGCAGACTTTACTCTCTTAATCAAGGTCAAGTTGAAGTGAAGGAGAGTTCTCCCTTCAAAGGACTGGTGTAGTTTTGGTTGAGATAAGGGATGCCGATTTTAGTTTTTACAAGATAATCAGAAACCACTCATGAGATATTACAGAACATACAATTCTAACAGGAATTCAAACCTCATTTGACAAAAAATTGGTTTTGAAATGGTGGAGATATTCAAAAACAAAGTAATAAAAAGTGGTCCTAATAAGAAGTGGGTCCCATCTTTTATTTGGACCTCTTTGATTTTGGATATCTCAATTATCATCAAATAAACTGTGAATTCCCCTCAGAATAATGCTCTTTCATACTTCATGAGAGGATTCTCATTATCACAAAGGCTGCATTTATCATCTTTCCTCTGTTTGAAAAGGCTTCCAAAAGCTGTTTCCAAAGCCCTTTAGAAACGGCTTCCAAAATAGTTGCGTTTATCAACTCATCGTGAACACGAAAACTGGCCTTGTCACTGCGCAGCTGCATTGCGCATTTTGACCTGAGGAGAGGGCATGGTTCGTAACCGCAGTACAAAGCTGTTTCAAAACAGCTTTGGATTTATCTCGCTTCAAAGGACTTCTATAAACAGGTTTCTGGAAACCTGTTTCGGAAAGCACAAATTTGCGGTTTTCAAAAAGGCTTTCCAAACCCCATAATCAAAACAATTTTGCATTTATCATCTCGTAAAAATTCCCTGAAAGCCGTTTGGATAACCTGTTTCTGCCGAGAAAAAGAGTTGATAAATGCACCCATAGAAAGTTGAAAACCTGAATCCCCATCTCAACTACAACTACATATGTATAACACCCCTTTAACCCATCGAGGACTACCTGATTTTGCTACAACACGCATTTCCCATAAACACCAGCCCGAGTATACTCAGGACTCATCTTCAATGTGTTAAGACAATGGGAGTGATGAACCTTTGGAACCTATCCCTCCCGTGAACCCATATCTCAGGTTGGTAGATGGAATGAGTGCTTCATGGGCAGCTACAGACTACCAGCACAGTCAGTCCTGTCAGCCTCCATCCATTTTACCAGGGATTGAAGGGTGAGAGATGCTGGCCATATACATGTACAGGGATGATCACCTGTTAGCCTAGTAGACACTCACATCCTGGGATTCTGCCACATTCAGGTTTTTAAAGTGCCCTTTACTCACTAACTCACTAGAGCGTGTGAGGCAGACGAGTCAGAAATAGAACTGCCAATGAGGAGGATGACAGTCAATTGAAACGCTGTGATCCACATGAGGTCATCTTTACTCTCAAGAGAGGCTTGTTCTGACTTATCCTCACCCTTTGCTTCTGCACCAAACCCCAGATCAAATGACACATAATTAATATGGATAACCGTGGTGCACTCTTCATCACTGATTAACCACAAATTTGTCCCTTTCCAATTTCTCTGGTAATGCAAATTTCTTTTTAGAAAAGGACACCCAAGTACTCTAGCTGCAAATCAATGCATATACGTTATTTGTACCTGCAATTTTTCTTCATTACCTGGATCTTTCTTACACTTGATTGGATGATGGCCACAGATAAACAGTGAGTCTAGTTGAGCTCTGGGGAAAATGTGTAGGGTGCTACATCACACTACACTATCACAACTGTTCATGAATGTAAAACTTCACGTGTGCCAGAGCAACCCTCATTGGAATTTACAGAGTTGCATGCAATGCATACATGTATCTTATCAACAAGGAGAGACTGTGTGATAATGTGTGACTGTGCAATAATCTGCAGTGTGCATGTTATTATAACTACAATGTACAATAAAAAAGTATCCTTCAAACAGTTCACAGGAAATGCTTTGACAATGTGTAATAAACAGTGTAGTATCTTATCAGGAAGGTAATGTCAACATTTCACCCTGAAGAAAAAAAAAAATCCAATGTGCACACTACTCTTGATCATAAAATACATTTACATATCTGTTGATTTATTTATGTTGGCCCACCAATAGCACACGTCAACTTCCCAGAAAACGTCACTTGCCATATCCTTTCATGCATTGTTGCGGAACAAGGCATAATGCTTCCTTTTGTCTACAAGTTTACACACAGTAGGCCACAACACAAAACGCCCTGCAATATTTTGTGAGGAAGAGCTTTATTTACCTTGTGGTAGCTACCACAGAAATCATGACGTAATGAAATTGATTATAAATGACAAGAAGCATATTAGTCAGGATAGGCATGAGTGATGTCTGTTTACTCACGTCTACAAAAATATGTCAAAGGACACAGGACACATTTCATATATTGTCAGGCAGACTGGTACGACTCTTAACTTAACACATAACAGCATACATGGTATATAGAAACGTAACAATCTCTCTCTCTATCACTGTTTGTTTCAAGCAATCCTCATGAAAGATTTCACTGTATCATGACAATACTTAAAAGACTGTACTGCCTTATGGCCATTATGGCTTTCAAGCTTCTGTTGAATCAATCTATGTCAAATTGGATGAAAAAAAAAAGTGTAGAGAGCTGGTATAGATATCCCCTGTAAAGTATACATGTACTGGATCGACATTCATTTTGTACAAGGGAATCAATGGCTATAAACGAGAAAAGCTATAGAAAATCTTATATAACTCAAGGCAATTTAATCACCACATCTGGCTTCATGGATATTGGCAAGTGGTCATTAAAATCTTTAACTTTTTCATTTTCAAATAAAAAGCACATACAGAGATACACTTTACAATTATCAATAATCTATGAAAATACATGTATCTCAGACAGATGCAGCAGTTTTCATTTCCTCTTCTTCTTTTTTTCTTTTTCCTTTTTTTTTTTTTTGGGGGGGGGAGGGAGGTGGGCACTCACAAAGATTTCTTTGCCCTTTGACAGGCACGTAGGTTTAAGGGGGAGGGGGTGATTTTGTCCTGTATATTCAAGGGGCACATCAAAATTCAGCACTATTTAAAGCACACTTGCTCTCTGCGACCTTTTAAACTCTTTACTTTGCTCATAAAACAACAACAACAACAAACATGAACAAAGAGAAACAAACACAAAAGTGCAAGTGCATCATACATAATCGCTCACCACAGCCACGACCCAAGCTGCCCTGCTAATCTCCGGATGCAATGCCCGCAAAAGATGATTCATGCGAAGCCAACACTACCCACCACCGATATGATATTAGTCCCGGGATGATTACCCAGGTGACACACTCGAGTAAACACAGACGTCAACGCAAACAGGAGAGAAACAGGCCCGCAGAGAGTTGTTCCCGCCCACCTTGCAGAAACTTGCATCTTCTTCATAGATCATCTGCCATACACAAGAATCTGGCTTTCCAACAGACACCTGACTACATTACATTGTACTTCGATGGGGGTCAATGTGCAAAATGAGCCTGTGCCATTGCCAACGTGTAGAAAATAGTTGCGATAAACAACACAACACAGTAACTCAACCTGTATATTCAATGGTTTAATCAATTCAACCACAACGATGATATTCCTTTCTGCTTTTTTCAAGAAGATTTGAATTCCCTAAGTTTTCTTTAACACATTGAAGATGAATCTCGAGTATACTGGGGCCTAAGGGAAATACATGTTGTAGCGATCAAACTGTCCTCAATAGGTTTAAGGTTAGAGAGGTTCTGAAAGTCACTAATTGTGTGTAATAATTTAATACGCATGCTTCTGTGATCATAAGATCATGGTAAAATGACAATTCTATGGGCTATCTATAATTTCAATCAAAGTTAGAGCGCACATACAGTCTGTATCTCAGTGCTTCTTTGGCAATTTTCCCCACAGCTAATATTTACTTTTTCGACTTAACTTTATAAACGATCAATTCTAGTATCCACTTCAATATTTGCTTGCCTGATAATCTAATTTCAATGTCCTCTTTCACTTTGATACCCCTTTGTCCTTCATATGCAGAAGTATGTGAAAAGAGTTAATGCAGTGATAATGGACAAATATGTACATGTACATGTACTATCATTTGTGAAACGAGGAATGTTCGCGTGTATCTTAAAGTTTGCAAACTATGCGAGAGCCCAGATTCATGAAATTAAAATGCTCCCGAAATTCTTGTCTACACTATATGCGTTGAATGCCAGTGACAAATTGTGAAAATTTCATGCCACAAAAAGGCGACAAAAAACAACAAAAGTTTATTAATCCCATTATGCAACATGGCGTGAAGTGAGGGTGTCTGGGTCATGCACTAATCTGCACAGTTTGAAGATGTAAAGTGTTTTGCTTGTAGTTGAATTTGTTTGTTTGTTTGTTTGTTTTCTTTCTTTTCTTTTCTTTTTTCTTTTGCTATGTGTGAACAGCGGTAAATAAAATTGAATTTTGCATCATGATTCAAAAACAATTCTGGTGGGAATGGGCCTAGCATCTCATTAAAGACATCAGCTGCCTGTGCAATAGTAACAACCAACGTTTGAGGGTCACCTGCAATGTGATGGGTTCGAGGGGGTCAGATGTACTGAACTTTGTACCATGGAGAGCTGTGGACTTGTACATATTACACTATGACTTGCAATTGTTAAACAAGGATCATATCTTGAACAATGCAAGTATTGACCATTCACAGACAATAAAACTTCTTTGTGGATTGTTTCACTTTTAGAGAGAAATGCACTTGTTTGATAGCAGAATATAGGGATGCTGCTTTGAAGTTTGTATGCCCTTTTGCAATCCTGAAAATCAGATTCCTTTCATAGGTTGATATATTATAGGGGTAGGTCATTCAAATTCTATCATCTGCATGATAAAACTAAAAACTCCTTTATTATAGAGGGGGAAACAATGTGTCTGCAAATTTTCAATGAATTCTAACCATTACTCTCAGTACAAAAGCAAAGCATCTTCTTGAAAGACATGGAGTTAGTTTTTCATTCTTTTTTTTAAACTCCGAATTGCATTACTGCAAGATTTCATACGCGATGTTGGGAGACATTATCAAATTCTTCAACCATGCAAATTTTTTGATGTTTGCAAAAGGATACCACCTTTAAGAGGTTCCAGAAAAAGTATTATATTTAATTTTTCATGTCTGAAATCAGTTGCATTCTAAACCTCCTGCACACCAAAAGAGATGCAGTAATGTTACATATGAAAAATTCAATGACACAGAGCACAAGGGCATACAATCATGAAATTCATACACAGTCAGATTATCACAAATTACATATCTTGTGTAGGAACATGCCAGAATTCAGTGCCTCCCCTGTTTGTAATTCATAACAAAGGTTTGGTCATTTTTGTCAAAACAAGGATTTTATTTTTTTCTGTTTTCAATTTCTACAGTGGGAACTTCATACCCACAATATCAACTGTCACATGAATTCACAGTGCTTCTATTTGCTTAAAACTACCCATGACAGTGTTAAAGCATAAAGATATTTTGTTGTTGTTGTTGTTGTTGTTGTCATTCAATGAACAATAACTACAGCATCCATTGCCACTTTGGATAACACCTACATTGTTGCTCTTTAATCACAAAGGACAACATACTATGGAGCAGTAATCATACAAATCCTGCTGTGGTATTACTGGTACTTTGTTTCCTATACTATGTATAAAATGTTGTAGTTTGTAATTGTATGGTTTTTTTTTAAACTACACGGACTCACAGAAGAACAGCCATTAGCTGATGTGAGTGACCCGTGGTGAAATAAAATAAACTCAAACTCAACTCATGTTTACAAGCCACACACACACACACGCACACACACATAAACAAACAAACATATATTGCATAGTAGTAGGCCCTATACAAGGAAAAGTAAAAAGAGAAAAGAAAAAAAGAGTAGTTTCTCGTCTGGATTTTTAGAGAGAGGTGACGTGGGAGGTCCTTACTATTTGATATCTTACTATCTTTTATCTGACGCTGCTGCACAGCGCATGACACTATAGCATAATATTGCACCGCCTTGTATAATGATTTTTACAGTATTACATAGCAGCTGGATTGTAGGATTCTAGGCTAGCGGTTCGACAGTGAATACGCACTACTACAGATTCTAATGCAATGCTTGCATGACATGACAATCAGGATCAGCATCAGTAGGTGAAATTCCGATGTGTTTTTGGCTGCCCAAAAGTAGAAAATATCAAAAAAGATGCAAATGGGGATAGGACACACAATTTTTTACATTTTCATCAGCACTTTGAAAAATAGTACATAGTAAAAAAAAAAAAAATTGACGCACGTGGCATAAAAAATAAGATGCACGGGAGGACGAGAAACTTTTTTCTTTTTTTATTTGGCCTAACACAAAGATGCACACACATCACTACACATAAACACAGATACACTGACACACACTGACACACACACACACACGCACACTGACAAACACACACACACACACACACACACTGAGGTTATCCTAAAGTACTAATCCAATCTATATGAAAGTCGTTTCTATTCCCTCTCTCTCTCTATTCTGTGGAATGCTCATTCTCCCTCTGGGCTTTTCTATGAACAACCCTCCATCAGCGGACTATGCTCGGAACGCATTGAATTTTAACAACACCGCAATCCTCTCTCCCTGCTCTTGGATTTTAATAGAGAAAAGTGAGAGAGAAACTTACTGTCCCCTAATCTGATTTGCCCAGATTTACCCATCAACTCATTTTCTGTCTCTCTCCATCTCTCCCTCTTTCCCTCTCTCAGGGCCGAGCCGTATTTAGCTGGCACATGGCGGTCGTGTGATGGAAAGCGATCCCATTTATGGGTCCTTGCTATCTTCTAATCAGACTTCTTCGACTTATGTGGCCATCCTTGCAAAGAATTATCTCATCTAGCCTACCATTAGATAGTGCCAGTAGTTTAAAGGAGGTAGTCCACTTGGTTTGACGAAACTGCCTATTAAAATTGTCACCAAATCCTACCTAAAGAGGACCCTAATACTGCATTCATGTTGCCATATGAAATTGTAGTCGGTGTACCTGTATTGCACCAAGATAATGCCTAGGTATAACACCGCGACAGTCCTGAAACAAACATCTTCACACTGTTCTTGCTGTCTTGGAACAACTCCAATGCAGTCCAGTGATAGCACATTCATATCGCAGGAAGGGCATCCAGCAAAAATATTCGTTTTCTGTGTTTATACACGAATCTTGCCCAATGAGAAAAAAACAATACATATTTCAATACTCTCATATCTTGCACATTCTTACTATCAAACTTCTTGAGTAGAGCATAAAATTTACAGAAATTGCCCACACTGCAAAATATTCCACATTTACAGTAGATGCAATCATGAACATACATTGCTAATAAACTGGACAAGATGACAAGTAGATATGACAGAACATGGCAATGGCACACTGAGATTACACTGTGTGCTTGTCTTTGCAAGAAAGCTACATCACACAGCTAATGCTCACTCCCAAAATCAAAGCGTTATGACTCAAAACCTGCCATCAGAGGAAAGTGCAATGCTTGAAACACCCTCAAAACCTACCATTTCTGCTGTTGCTGGAGGAATCGGCACACAATGCATCATATCCTTCACACAGAAGCTGTACGAGACACGGAGGAGCAGGCAAGTCCCAGTGTGTCGGGTAATCGTAATCCACTTTCTAATGCCTCCCTGAGACCTGCCCTTCAGCTTACAAGAGAGGAGGACGTATTACTAAATTGGAGCGCAGTTGGAAAGAGTTACCTGCTAGTCTTTGTGCCAGCCTTCGGGATATCTGTTTCCATGCTCCTCAAGACACCCTATCACAGCAATGTGTACACAGGTACAATCGTACCTGTACTCATAAAGCGCGGAGTGCCAGATCACTGCAAATTGCCCCAACACATGGGACTTGCATTCAGGGGCAGTGCTTGCTAGTATTGAACACTTCCTTTTGTGACTAGCTTCTGTGCACTCTTTGGCCCCACATGCAGTGTTTTGCATGGCTGGCTTCTGAACGTCACCAACCTCTTTCAGTATGTGGGCAAGTCAACATTGCTGATGGCTGAAGGTTACTAAACATTTCTTTCAGGGCATGCTGGCTCATTAAATCAGCACAATACGCACCAATGACAATGAAATACAAACTGTTCCCATTTCACCACCACAGTGACGAGATCATAACTAATATTTTGTAAACGCACAAGTCCTGCTGATAGACTAGCTAGGCAAGGGTTAGTCATCCATGGGGACTCCCTGCACCTCAAGCCAGCACAAATTTCTCCTCCTGAATAGGGGTAAAAAGACTGACCTGGAGCTGACCCACAGCGCTCTTCACTCCTGAGTCAAGAATCAGTAGACATGTAGATTGAGAGGGAGAGAGGAAGGGGGGGGGGGGCGGTAGGGAGGACCAGCTGTGGACTCTTCACTGAAATGGATGGGGAGCTTGTCAAGAACGATTCCTTTCTCTGCCCCTCCTCCTTTCTTCTCTCCCTCCTTTTTTTTTTTCTTGCCCTCACTCTCATTTCCCTCTTCTCTCTATCTCTCTTCTTCGGGTGCATATATATCAACTTCCTTCTTGTACAGAATTAAGTTTTCCAAACAACTTCCAAAGCGGGTTTGATTATGGGGTTAGAAACGCATATCTGAAATGCTGAAAATAAGTGCTAATGCTATCACAAACGCGTTTGAGCCTGAAACATGTTTCTGTAGAGTTGATAAACGCAAAATCGTTAGGAAATGCCTTTACTTTAATTTATGGCTTGGACCTGCTCATGCTAACCGCTGCCACTGCCCATGCTAACCGCTGCCAACAACACAACTCGGGTCAAACTACACAATGGAGCTGCGCAGTGACAAGGCCTTCCAATCCACTCAATGACAAAGTTGATAAATGCAACAACTGGAGAAATAGGATCTGAAAGGCGTTTGCATATATGGGTTTTTGTAGTGGGTGTCGAAACACGTTACGAACACAAGAAAGATGATAAACGCAGCCTTCCTCTCTCTATCCGTGTCCATTCAGTTCCACAGTCTGCTAGCCAGGCTTACATTCTTTCTGTCTCCGTTGCAGTCTGCTTGGCTTTCCATTTGATTCAATCTTGCCTGTTTGACTCTGTCTGTTTGTCTGTCCATCTGGTTGGTTGTCTGTTTAGAACTCTAACTCCATCTCCACCTTCTATCAACCTATTTTTCTCAATCCATCTTTCTGATCTTTGTCTCTACTCCTGTTCATCAGCCTGTCTGTGTGTCTGTAGATCTGTATGTACATGCATGGTCACTCCGTCTGTCTGTTTTTTCTCCCTCTCTGACAAGAGGACTGTGCAGTCTACTCAGCATATTATATTTGAAGACTGTATTTCCTTTTCTCTTCTCTCATAAAGCAAATCTGTCTGGCTGATACGCCAGGCTGATAGTAATGATACTGTTTGGCGATAATCATTTACTGCAACAATTTGATGCTCACAGTGACATTATCAGAGCAGAAATCACTGGTTGATCAAGTCATTCAGTTGTATTTGTTCAAGGATTATAACATTTTTAAGCAAGCTGCACTTTTGACATTATAGCTATAAACTAGTAAACTGTGATACTGTGATATTCCGGTACACACTTGTCTATTGTTGTTAAAGTCACTTAGAAAGTTTTTCAGCAATTGCATTCTCACTGTATAGATATGATGTACCTTTAAGTAAACATAACACTTATTAACAGTGCAATTAAACTATAGCCATATACTAAAGAAACTACAGAGGACAGGATGGAAGACAGACAGACAGAGACAGACAGACAGACAGACAGACAGAGAAAAATACAAAAAGGACCACACAGACAGGACATTATCAAAATTGACTTTGTGCATTGGACCCATCATCAGTTGTGTATCCTGCATATATATTTCTATGCTTTAAAAAAATATGCAATCAGTTGACTTCAATGACGTTCGGATAGGGATAAGGATAGTTCGGATCATGTCATACGTACCATGTAAACTAGGCCTATTCCTTACGAAGACTTAATTTGCAGGGAAAACAACTTTAAAAATATACAGCAATTCTTCATATCTTTTTGACTGTAACTATTAAAGGAGAAAGAGATCAGAAAGAAGGAAACATTGAGAGAGGAAGAGAGAGAGAGTCATGAACAGACAGACAGACAGATGGACAGACAGACCGAAAAAAGAGTGGGCTGGTGAATTGGATGTTTGTCCCTCCTGTCAGTAACATTCTGGATGCTGACTGTTGTTGGGTGGAGTAGCACAAGTTCACAGGGACTCAGGGACTAGCAGGAAATGGGGATAGATTGACAACCAGCTGAGATGGAGATTAAAAGCCATCAACCCATTTCAAGTACTGTGAGTACTGGGCAAAGCAACTGTAACTTGATAATGAATCACCAACATTCCAGCTTTAATATGCTGCTTAGTTTTTCTGGAGGACCTACACATTATGCACAAATTGCTCTCAAACTGGCCTTATATCATCTAACACACTCAAGGAAAGCATACTCATAAAGAATATATTTTTGTTGTTGTGTCGTTGATTTTTTCAGTCTGAGGCGAGTGCCAAGAGTCCTCTACAGTGATGTTGTTGACAACAATCCTTTTAAAAAGCACTCAAAAGAAAAAAAAGTAAGCCCTAATTAATCAATTAGTTGTGTTCATATTCAATCAACATGCTCCAAAGCCTTAGCCTCCAACCATGGTAAAAATGGAAGTCATGATCTCGCACATGTCGACCTGTACACAGTGGTCATTCAAACTACTGTAAAAATCAATGTATGTTATGACACATTAAAAAAAGAATACTACATGAATATCATTCATTAAAAAAACAAAACAAAACAAACACTACAATACAATTACAATTCTGTTTCTTCGTAATTGGATGTAGGTCAGAAAGAATAACCAATCTTGGGCTATTCTGACCCGATTAGCCAGCTCTAGATGATATGAGACTTTATGAAAATACAATTAAAGTATTTTCTGAGATCTTTTCCCTATATTATCAATAGACATGATACACACACACACACACACACACTTGTTACAAACTGAATACTCATCTCAACTGTATTTGAAAGTGTGCAGACACAATGATGCATTTCAAATGAAATCTAGACTGTATATAGAATTTCATCTAAAAGGCACTGCTATTGGCACATGTGTGAATTCCCTGAAGTGACTTGAGGCAAAGGACTTCATACAAAGCTGCATTTTTAAACCCATAGTACTGTAGTGGAAATTTTAGCACGAGTAATATTTTGCACTGGGCCAGGTAGATGAATTTTGCATGTTTTGAATGAAAAAGGCACTGCTATTGGCACATGTGTGAATTCCCTGAAGTGACTTGAGGCAAAGGACTTCATACAAAGCTGCATTTTTAAACCCATAGTACTGTAGTGGAAATTTTAGCACGAGTAATATTTTGCACTGGGCCAGGTAGATGAATTTTGCATGTTTTGAATTCTGTGGAATCAAAATACAAAACAGTAATACATGACAAGCAAAAAAAATATCATGTGCTTTTACTTCTGCTCTAGTTTCACGACAAACAAAAAGGTGCACAAATTTTCATGGTTCAAAGTTCCGCTTTTGCAGAAATCACTCCGGTACGGTATATTAAAGATTTTACATGAGACTGGTATCCCTCTATGGACCAGCACCTCAAGATGTCACTGACATTGCACACAAGCAGGTCACCAACGTCTAACAACAGGGTTATACTGTTACATCCACCTTACCACAGAAAGGATATAGGCCTACTCATTCTTCTACGACGTGGTTGTTGTGTTTATAGATATTCAGATTTACAGATACGCATATTCATAAAGTGTCTAGGAACCCTGACATTCATTATGTAACCTCATTATGTAACCTCTGTGTATTAGTATGCATGTGCCTCAGGTGTCAGCATACATTCCAATACCCCACCTATTGAAACTGTTCTTATATACATGAGTGCATGTCTGGAGACAGACAGTTCTGCAATAAACACCGAGACGTTAACTGCCACGCCTTTTCTGTTCCTTCCTTATTTGCAGTCCTAAGTTTTGTTACTTGTAACCCACGATACAACATAATTTCTGGCGACGAGGATGAAGCTGTTTCACTTATAACTGTTGAATTTCATTCCTGACTTCAATTCAGTTCTAGCCAAAATGTCTTCGATACCTCCACCCTCATTTTTCTTACAACATCCTGGTAACCCACCGACTCCTTGGCCATTATGGAAGCAGCAGTTTGAAAACTATTTATTGGCATCAGGGAGTGATACATTTCAGCCCGAGAGGAAAAAGGCGCTTCTGTTACATTGCTTAGGAGCAGAGGGACAGAGAATCTTCTACTCTTTGAACACTGGTACGGCGTCTGCGTCAGAGCCACGCCTTACTGGAAACGCGTATCAGACAGCATTAACAGCAATTGAAGCTTACTTTGTTCCTCGCATCAATGTGGTCGCTGAGAGGTACAGATTCAGACGACGCAGGCAGAGGGTTGATGAGACTGTTGCACAGTACGTTACAGCCTTACAGGAATTGGTCAAACATTGCGCTTTTGGGGACTTGAAAGACGAAATGATTCGTGACCAGGTTGTGGAAGCATGTGTTAACCCCTGTATACGTGAAAGATTATTGCTGGAACCCGATCTGACTCTACAGAAAGTGCTCGACTGCAGCAGATGCATCGAAGATGCACAGCGAGATTCCAAAGCGATGACTCAGGGACATCAGGAAAGTCAGAGCGTTCAAAAGTTGTTCAAGCAGAAAAGATGGGGAAAACAGGGTTCGGAGGTTAAACAGAGCAGGAATGAAAAGGAACAGAAAACACAAGGTAGTTGCAGAAACTGTGGAAGCAAGGACCATGCGACATATGACCGCACATGCAGAGCAAAAGGTACCAGATGCCTCAAGTGTCACAAAACAGGACACTGGGCTCGAGTTTGTCGTGCAGGACGGAGTATTCGTGAAGTTCAAGACGAGTCAGAAGTCTTAACTGTCAGAACGTCAGAGCAAGTCCTTACCGTCAACACAAACCCGGCCAGTTCCATTAAGTGCATGGTGCGGATCGCAGGGACAGTTGATTTACACATGACAGTGGACACTGGCTCAAGTGTTTCTATCATTCCGAGCAGCGTTTACGAGAAACACTTTGTGAAGGAAGCATTACAGCCAGCGCGAGTAAAGTTGTCTGACTACTCGAAAGCCGACATCCCCGTTCTTGGAACTTTCCACACCACAGCTAAAGTGGGCAGTCGACAAGCAGTGGCTACGTTCTATGTCGTTCACAGAGGATCTATGCTTCTAGGGATGGACCTCATCGACAAATTGGGTCTGCAG
Organism: Diadema antillarum; assembly: GCF_040938485.1. Lineage (NCBI taxonomy): Eukaryota > Metazoa > Echinodermata > Echinoidea > Diadematoida > Diadematidae > Diadema > Diadema antillarum. The sequence continues at coordinate 1,303,620 of NW_027271466.1, read as the reverse complement.
ATCCATGGCAGCACAGTCCAGGCCGACATTGACCGTGTCGAAGCAGACAGCGGTGAGGTGCCTATTTCGTCGAAGTTCTGCCAGCTGTTCTCATCAGGCTTGGGAAAAGCGAGAAACTTCAAGCATCGTGTCAAGGTGAAAAGCGATCATATTCCAGTTCAGCAGAAACTACGACGATTACCCTTGTCAGTAAAGGAGAAGGTCTCGCGGGAGTTGCAGCGGCTCGAAAGGGAGGATGTGATCGAGAAAATTGATTCTAGCGAGTGGGTCTCGCCCATCGTTGTCGCCGCAAAGAAATCAGGTGATATTCGTTTGTGTGTAGATTTGCGCGAGGTGAATAAGGCAATTGTTGTCGATAGCTATCCATTACCGGATATTGGAGAGCTATTCTCTGAGCTAGAAGGATCCACTGTGTTCTCTAAGATGGATTTAGCATCCGCATACCACCAACTTGAGCTGGACGAAGAGAGTCGTGACCTCACAGCGTTCATCACTCATGATGGATTGTACCGCTTCAAAAGAGTTTGTTTTGGATTGGCATCAGCACCGTCCACCTTCCAGAAGCTCATGAGTACGATCCTAGCAGGACTTCCAGGAGTTCAGTGTTACCTAGATGACGTCATTGTGTACGGCAAGGACAGGACAGAGCATGACACTAGATTGAACAAGGTACTTACCAAACTGCAAGATGCTGGTTTGCGTTTGAATCCCAGTAAGTGTCAGTTTCACTTGTCAGAACTCAGTTACCTAGGGCACTCTGTGAGTAGCCACGGTCTAGCACCTGATGATAGGCATGTCAAGGCCATAGTTGAAGCTCCCAACCCGACAGATGTGGGTCAACTCAGATCAGTGTTAGGTTTGACGAATTACTATGTAAAGTTTGTACCTAACTATGCCACGGTAGTAGAACCAATGAGAAGATTGTTGTGTAAAGACGTACCTTTTGTATGGGGACCAGAACAACAGGAGGCTTACGACCAAATCAAGAGTACAATTGCACAGAGAGTTGTTCTTGGCTTATTCAATCCAAACTTACCTACCATAGTCACAACAGATGCCTCCGATCATGGGTTAGGAGCAGTACTTAGCCAGGTCAAAGGGGGGCAGGAAGTTCCAATAGCTTTTGCCTCAAGGTCGTTGACATCTGCTGAAAGAAAGTACTCCACAGGTGGAAAGGAAGCATTGGCTTGTGTTTGGGCATGTAACAAGTGGTACACTTACCTTTGGGGTAGACATTTCGTGCTCAGGACTGATCATAAGGCTTTGGTTACCATGTTGAGTACTAGGGGCTCAAATAGACAAACCATGAGGATAGCACGTTGGTCAGCGCAACTGTTACAGTTCAACTACACTGTAGAATACAAACCTGGCCTAGAGAATTATGTGGCAGATGCACTATCCCGGTTACCAATGGATAGCCCAGAATGTTGTGATGTAGTAGAAGAAGACGAGTATGTTCTGAGTCAGATCAGTGATTCCCCAGTAACCCTAGAAGAGTTGAAAGTGGCGACTAGTAATGATCGAGTTATGGTACAGGTCAGAAAGTATGTTGAGGAAGGCTGGCCAGGTAACCACAAGGCCTTACCTCAAGAAATCAAACCATATCTCCTTCTGAGGGATGAGTTGTCAGTAGTAGATGACATTGTAATGAGAGGGGATCGAATTGTAGTACCATCATCCCTTCAGGCTAAGTTTGTAGACTTTGCTCACTCAGCACACCAGGGTATTGTACGTACAAAACAAAGGTTGAGAGAAACGTACTGGTTTCCAGGTATCGACAGGGTGGTTGAGGAGAAAGTCAAGTCATGTGTCACGTGTCAAGAAAATGACAAATCTCACAGCACACGTAGTGCCCCTATGCAGTCAGTCGATTTTCCAGAGTCGCCATGGGAAAAAATTGGCATCGATATCGTAGGGCCAATTGAGAGTGCACCCCAAGATCAAAGATATGCCATTGTTGTAATTGACTACCACAGTAAGTGGCCTGAAGTCGCATTGTGTAGAAGTGTAACTTCCAGAGCAGTGATAAACACACTCACATCTCTATTTGCCAGAGAGGGAATTCCCACCCATTTGGTTTCCGACAACGGACCTCAATTTGTATCACACGAATTTGAGCAATTTCTCAGCCAACACGGTATCACTCATGTCAGGGCGTCACTGTACTATCCTCGTTCGAACGGTGAAGTAGAGCGTTTCAACCGTGTATTGAAGTCGTGTATACAGAATGCTTTGATTGAAGACAAGGGTTCTCTGAAGGAGACTCTACTAGAGCTCCTGATGGCCTACAGATGTACGCCCCATCCAACGACAGGTTGCTCACCGTCAGAGCTACTTCATGGAAGAAAATTAAGGACCAAGTTAGACATTCAGGGTAGAATGCCAAATACAAAGGGGCAGCACAAATCAGAGGTATCTGAAGGAAACAAAGTCAAACAAAGGGTGAAACTAAAACAAAAGAAGTCTGAAGTGTACACAGACGAGAAAAGAAAGGCTTGCACACCAAAATTTCAGGTCGGAGACAGAGTAAAAGTCAAAAAACAAAGGTATGTTCAAAAAGGTGAAAGGAAATTTGGAGAACCTCGTCAAATCATCAAACAAAAAGGTAAAGCAACCTATGAACTAGATGATCATACAATTTGGAATGCATTTCATTTGTCTCCATGTGGCGTAGAGAAGACACGAGAGACGGATAGAGAGGTCTCCGGAAAAGAGGAAGGAGGTAAGGTACAGCATGACGTACGAAGAAGTTTGAGAAGTAGGAGGGAGCCCAGCTACTTACATGACTATGTAAGGTATTGAGAAAAAAATTATCAGTCATATTCATTTTGTATTTAGGCAATCAGGAAACAGGAAACTGATTGTGGTGTAGAATATTGAACTCCCGGTGATTTCCAGGATATAAAATATGTTGTTAACCAGAGAGAAAACACTCAATGTTCCATCACGTGTGTTAAGGAATGATTAGTTTCAATTGTCATGTTATATCTGGAAAGGAAAATATGGAAGATGTAGGTTTTCATCCTATAGTATTGGACTTTACATACAGACCTATACACACACAAAAAAGACCACCAAACAAATAAACAAACAAACAAAAACTCACCTTTGTCATGATGTATCAGTAATGAAGAGATACAGAGTAACGGTTTAAGGCAGAGGTTTTATATGCGATAAAGTTGAAAGGGTTTTGTAAACCTGATCAAATTGGTAATTTTATATGTGATGATGTTGAAAGGATTGTGTAAACACTGATCAATTTGGATATTGGTTTGGAGTATAATGGATGAGTGCCATGAAGGTAATTTCAACGAGAGGGAGAATGTTGTGTTTATAGATATTCAGATTTACAGATACGCATATTCATAAAGTGTCTAGGAACCCTGACATTCATTATGTAACCTCATTATGTAACCTCTGTGTATTAGTATGCATGTGCCTCAGGTGTCAGCATACATTCCAATACCCCACCTATTGAAACTGTTCTTATATACATGAGTGCATGTCTGGAGACAGACAGTTCTGCAATAAACACCGAGACGTTAACTGCCACGCCTTTTCTGTTCCTTCCTTATTTGCAGTCCTAAGTTTTGTTACTTGTAACCCACGATACAACAGTGGTGAAGATATCCATGATTTACCAGTAATACAGGATGGTGCAATATGAATGTTACTGAGAATTTGTTAAGATTTATGAGCACAATATTTACATGTACTTCTCATCTCAAATAAAAAAAAAAAAAAAAATGGGGGGGGGGGGAGGAGGGAGGTAGGGAAAGGATATTCCCTTTAATATACTGTAACTTCACCCTACTTGGCCCAATACTTGGCCTTTGTCATGGCACAAAGTCCATTCCTTGCATGTAACGTTATCAACCGGACATCACTTCACTTCAGAACACTTTTCTCTGTGAAATTGACGAACTGGAGCCCTTCAAAGCCTTCTATACTGAAGACTCATTTTTCACCAGGCATTCAATTGCTTAAACTCTCTTGGAGGAGTCTGTGCCTATGAATGTTTCTACAATACAAATATGCTGTGGATCATCATCATCACCATCACTTGGAAATTAATGGGTACATGATGGCAGTCTCTACTTTATGCTAAGCAGACATGTGTAAGCTCATGATTGACATAACATTAACCACAGAATGATAACGTCGACCACTTAGCCTTTTTGCATGAAGGAATGCAATAGCTTGGTCTAGTCTTAAAAAAATGGTCACTTTCTGTAATTCTGTACATACATACACTTCTAGCTACAGCTCATGAACTTGGCTTTGCTTCTACAATTGCATATAATCACAAAAGAGAGCCGCTGACTAAATTTTGCTTTATAGAAACTCTACTTTGAAGAAGCCATGTACACGTGTAAGCCTACAGTAAAAGTGCAAATTTTGAAGCATTTCACGCAACATGAAATGTGAAATTACGAACACACAAATTTCTGCTTGTTATAGGTAAAACTATTGCTTGTTTTGCTTCCACAAAATTAAAAACAAGTGAAATTCATCTTACCCTGCTGAGCATGAAAAATTACTCATTTGAAAAAGTCCCCTTTTCTTATGAAAGTATTTTCTTGGGGAATGAGGAGATTTTGTGTGAAAGCACCATAAATGGTGCATGGCCCCTGAGCAAAGTTTCCCACTGCACTTTCTTATGCAAAGTGGTGATTAGTACATAGGTTTCATTATCAAAATGACCATGGCAGAGCCTATACTGTGGCACGACTGTGTGCCAAGTATTAAATTGCTGAGCTGACACACAAAACACTGGCTCACATCTTTCCCATTCTTTGTCTCAGGTTGTCAAAACTTGCATTGGTCTTTCACTTTCATTTCACTGATCATTTCAGGATTGTACTGTCCAACTGTCATTCAGGGATAGATTCTCATCATCCAAGTGATACTCTACTCAGACGTGACAATGAATAGTGGGGGAAAACTATGATCAAAGTCCTATTTAGTGTTTGCATGACAAAAATCTAGTGACAAGCTCTGTAACAATAATAATAAAAAAAAAATGACTGGCAGATTAACAAGACAAGATACGTGGCCAGGACAATGAGGCATGTATTGTATGATCAGACGGATAATACGACGAGACCCACTTCACAGCGCTGGCAAGTACTCTAGTTGCCAGCCTTCTTCTTTTCTAGTCCTATTTACTCTGCACACATGGCCCATCCTCCCTGCCCGCCCCCTGGATGCTGGTGCAGCATACATTAGGGAACCATCTTTGCTAACAGACTAGAATCTCCATGCCTTTGTCTGGCTCCATCCCTGGAATGAAGGTTTCAGCTGGTTCGGGAACCCATGACTCAATAAAAAAAAAAAAAGAACCGAACAGGGAAAAAAAAAAAAAATATGCAAGTCACTGCAAAGCGATTCTCTTAACATGAAAGTAAGAGAAGGCATCCGATGTTGGCAATACCAGTCTTCACATGACTTCCTTAAAAAACAGGACTAAGCTGGCAATGTTTGGACCATTGTGAACTCTGCACTAAATGTCCTGTTCATCTTCCTAAAAAAGAAAAAAATTGACAGCCATTCTCAAAACATGAACTGTCAATATCTGTGTCTTGCCCATTGGAATGTGGAATGCAGGCTACACTGTTAGTATTTGATTCATCTCTTGAGAATAAGTGCTAATATTGTTCAAGATCTGTAATTGTCCTCAATTTACCTGACTGCCATAAACCTATAGGTACTTTATCAAAGGTAATACTGGTAGATGTCATTCATCAGTTCTTTCCCTGAAGCAGTATGATTTCAGTTTCCAGGAATCATTCCGCTGGGGAATGCAGACATCATCTGATAAATCGATTAAGAGGAGAAATAGAAAATGTAAAAGAAAACAAAACTGGGACAGAGATTATGTGGTGTTTACGTCTCTTTTTAAAGGGATGGTATAGTTTTGGTTGTGGTCCTTATAAACAGTGGGACCCATCTTTTATTAGGACAACTTTGTTTTGGATATCTCAGCCATTTCAAGACAGATTTTCATCAAATGAACTCTGAATTCCTCTTAGAATTGTATGCTTTTTCATATTTCACAAGAAGTTTCTCATTGTCTCTCCAAAAAAAAAAAAAAAAAAAAAAAAAAAAATCTAAAGCCCCATCTCAACCAAAGCTATACACTGTACCATCCCTTTAAGAGGTATTTCCTATCAATCTCTAGGAAAGGGAAGTATTGCTGTCACCACCCCCCTGTCTGCACCATACCAGCACTAGTCAGTCTGGGCCGGAAGGGTGAGGGCCACTATCTGAGTGGACATTGACCTTAAACTGACCGGTCATTCAGCATTCAGGAGGTCCTGGCTATGATTATTACTTTTTAAAAATAACCCCCCCCCCCCCAAAAAAAAAAAGTGACGAATTCAAGTGTGCTTCATACGGTCTGTATTAAACTGGAATTGGACTTAAAGGACAAGTTCACCTTTATAAACATAAGGATTGAGAGAATGTAGCAATATTAGTAGAACACATCATTGAAAGTTTGAGGAAAATTGGACAATCCGTTCAAAAGCTATGAATTTTTGAAGTTTTTGTGCAATAACCGCTGGATGAGAAGACTACTGCAGTGTGTGAATAACTTAGATGTCACATGCGTACAACAATATAAGGAAAATATAAAGAGAATTTCACAAAATTTCATCTTTTGAAAAAAGTACACATTCCCCCGACTCGTTACCGACAAATGTTATGGGTAATATTATTCCCCCTGCCTTTAGAAAGAGTCAAGTCAAGTGCTCTTTTATTATGCGAAAAAAGTGAAAATATGTTGAATTTTCTTTACATTTTCTTTATACTGTTGTACGCATATGACTCACAAGCTGTAGTAGTCTCCTCATCCAGCGGTTCCAACACAAAAATTTTAAAAATTCATAACTTTTGCATCGATTGTCCAATTTTCCTCAAACTTTCACTGATGTGTTCTACTAATATTGTTGCATTCTCTCAATTCTTATGTTTATGAAGGTGAACTTGTCCTTTAATTTTACAGCTGACCTTCTTTACTGTAAGTCAAGAGTGCACCATCTGGACTGATTACTACCTGGTTTTATACTAAGACTTTACAAAATGCATGATGCTTAGAAACATTACCGACAGTCACTGTTACATGACCACCAGGCACTGCAAAAGTTCCTGCTGCCTTGTAAAGTGCATTTACATCATATGATGTTGTACACGGTATAACATGACAAATTCTTTAAGTTCTGTTAATTCGTGAGTGACTTTGTATAATCAGTAGTGGGGGTTTGTGTATTGTATAGCAAGAAATATTTGCAGCATTAAATTTCTGCGAATTGGAGCTTTATCGCGGTACGAAATTTTCACGAATTGCTTCTTGCATCAAAGGCCTTGAAGTGTACAGAAGAACCCTTGAGATATGATTGTGATTCAACTGCATGTTATTGAGACATAATACTTCAAGTTTATAGTGATTGGAAGGAAACTCTGAAAAGTGTCATCTCTGTTCAGAACTCTTAATTTTGAATTTTAAAGTACAAATAGGGATAGCAGCAGAAGTAGTTGTAGCAGTAGGAAGAGTGGAATTTTCATGTCCCTGATGAAAAATACAAAAACAGGAAACTATTGTTGTTGTTACTATCCTACCTTCAAGCTGCATCCTCATCTCTCTCTTTCTCTCAAGAAATGTCCTCTCCCTCTCTCTCTCACTTTATCTATGACCGCATCTTCTCATTCCTTCTTTTCCCTTCTTTTTTTTTCTCTTTTTGCTTCATAACCTGCTAGGTACAACTGAGTTGACTCTTTGACTCGGTGAACTAGAGCAAATGACGCATGCAGGGATGCCAAGTTCAAAAAAATTTTATGAGTGAGATTTTCATGACTCGGCATCTCGGCATGCAAATATGCGTGTGAGCGAGGGTGTGGGAGGGGTTTTTCCCTCCTGTGGTCCAAGTCCCACGGTAGGGAGCTTTTTCAATTTTTAGCTCTTTGGTGCGATCAGGTGCATACTTAAGTGACTATAAGACAAAAGGGAAATATACCTTACCTTCATTTGCAACTATCACTTTAATCTTTTGAGCTATGCTCATTATTATAGGCCCAAGTTGCAGACTTCGCCTGATGCGTGAGAAAAATGGGTGCCATGCGTGAGATCGTGAGATGGCCCCTAAATGCTTGAGTCTCACACAGAATGCGGACTTGGTAGCTCTGCACATGATATAACCCTGAGGTGAATATAGTAATATAAATCATGGTTGAAAGGTGGGGGAGGGGGGTGGAGAGGGGAGAAGGAGAAGGTGGTTGCCAAAAACATAGTCACTAGTCTGGTTGGAAGAAGTACCTGAAATAATCTTGTAGACCGCACTCTACTGGGAAAGAAGAGGAATTCAAGAGGAGAATGAAGAGAAGGAGGAGGGGAAGATGCACTGTAAGAGTGAGGCTACTTTTAGCAACTTTCCCATTTTTGAAACATCTTTCAATACCCACTATCTATAAAACCCACAATTTGAAAATGCCTTTCAGATCATGTTTCTCAAGTTGTTGCTATTTATCATCTCTATCGTGAGTCAATTGGGAAGCCTTGTCACTGCGCAGCCCCATTGCACAGTTTGACCTGAAGAGCAGAGATGTGTAGTTGGTGTGGGCAGGTAGGTCCGTGCTATAAATGCATTTCAAAACAACTTTGCTTTTATCAACTCTACAGAAACACGTTTCTGGTTTACACACATTTGTGATCATACTTTTTTTTTGTCTTTCAGAAACGAGTTTCCGAAACTACCTGAAAGTTATCTGGAAACCTCACACTGCAATTCTGCACAAGAAGTGAGTTGAATAACGCACAATGACGAGCACACAACTACTTTTATGTTTAGCCTCATGATTGAAGTGTGGTTTAGCATTACAGCCTGTATTATAAAGTGGTATATTAAAATGTAAAAGATGCATTTGTATAAAGGCCCTCTGCTTAAAAAGAACAACTTTATCAAGATACAAAACATATGCATTACAATTGACGTCAGATGATTTTCATTTCCTATCTTATCCCCACAATGTACGACTGTCCAGTAATGGTTCATTTTGGAAGAAAGTTACCAGCAACTGACTAGTGGCACATAAGAATCTGAACACATAATGGCATGCACATATTCACATGCCCAAAAATTGCAATCCATTTGTGTTTGCAGAAAATAATGAACTAGGGTGCCTGTGGTGTTGTTATCTTTAAGTGGTAAAGAGTGGTGAGGAGAAATTTGTGTACAAAAACAGCTTGCCAAGGACAATATCCTGTGAGTACAAAAAACACCAGAAAAATGCTAGCTAATAGTAATACATCACTAAAAATACCGTAAAAATATTATGCTGAATAATGAACAATCTACACTTTATACAGCAAAAGCTACCATAGATCTATGATTCTTAAAATCTTTGAGGTTGACAAATTAGCAAATTGCATCCTAAAAACTTCTTTGCTTGTGACTAAATCAATGTAGTTTGTATCAACCATGTAAAAGCGAAACATTTCACCATGGTCTCATTCTCATTCTCTAATATCTGAAACTTGGAACATTTTGCTTGTTTGTTTGTTTGAATCAACTTCATTATCGAAGCTGTCAAGAGTATACATGTATGATGGGTGTTGCACTTCAACAGCTACTGAGTATAACATCACCCGTTGAATTCTCAACTGGAATAATCATCTCTGCCAAACAGAATTCATGGAGTGTTTCCTCTATCTAAACTGCCTTCAAATCACGTACTACAATATTTTCTCAATGTCATGACTCTTAATAGGCATGGTGTGCAATTGCAATATCACAATGACAAAATTCTAGTTTGGCCAGAAAGTTCCCATGACTGAAAGCCTTGAAATGTGCCATATCCAACAAAGGTTCCTACATACCTTCACAACTCCAAAATTTGAATGACTGCCAAAATCTGGAGTTTAGAAATTTGTCAAAGGCTATTAAAGAGAGAGAGAAAAAAAGTTTCAACCTTAAATTTCAATAAGAATATTTTTCTTTTCTCCTCTCAGGTTTGCATTCCTTGTTATGACGTAAAACCTCAATTCTTGGACTTGAAAACAAAGCGAAAACAAAATATTTTGATCATTTTGAACTTGATTGATTTCACAATGAGTGAAACACAGCAAGTGCTGCAAATGAATATCTAGAAAATTCATAATTTGATACAAAATATTGTTGGATTAGAGTACAATCACATTTAAAATGATTACAGAATGATCAAACCTTATATAAACCAGAGAGGATGGTATTCAGCCATGGCGACGTTCTGATTTCCTTGGTATATTTCCAACTGACACACCTGAGTTCCCATGATCTCTCCCAATTCATTTTGAGGAATGACATTTCACAGCATTTTTTTATAGTTGACCTGCAGTAACATCACTTCCACTCGCCCTCATGCTGACTTGTGCAATGACAAGCGTAACGCCCTCCGGCAAAGCAAAGCACAGGAGACTAGTGATATTAAAGATGCACTCCCAAAGAAGATGGGCATGACATGAGGAAACACATTACATCTTCAACACAGCAAGCCTCACTTAATTAGGCAGCATGTGGGCATAGCTTCTCTCTCTCCATGCTCCAGATACATTGATATGCTTTTTTTCCCTTCCCTACCCCCCCCCCCCCCTTCGACAAGAAAGTACTGGGGAAAAGACATAATATTACCTCCACCAAGGGAGGAGGTTATGTTTTCGTTACCGTTGGTTTGTTGGTTTGTTAGTTTGTTTGTTTGTCCGTGTGCAAAATAACTCGGCTTTGGATGAAACTTACAGGAAAGGTTGAGAATGACACAAGTAACAAATGATTAAATTTTGGTAGTGATCCAAGAATTTTTTGGAAATTTATGAAGGATATTTGATATTTTGGCAGGTAGGGTCATTGAACTTGGGAGTTCAAGCTGCGCATTTTTGAGGTTTTCAAACGCGCACTAACATGCGTGTTCTAGTTTCTGCTAGGGCGAGGCGCGCCGCGCAGCTGAGGGTTTATGACGTAACAAAGGCTTCTATATTGGGAAATCGGGCGATTTTTCAGCATGTATACCTATGGGTGGAAATCACTGATCTCTTTGGAAGAGCCCAAAGAGCTTTTCCCCAGTGGTGGAGAGGAGAAAAAAGAGCAAGATCATCACTGGAAAGTAGCTGCTTGGCGGAGGTCTGCGCTCTCAGAGTGCTTTTCTAGTTTAATATGCATTGACAGATGATCTACATGTATATTCTCTTTAATATTTCATAGCATTTTTCTAATGCATGATACACACTTGTACCCTTTATTACAAGAGATTCATGGTACTGTTGGTGTTTCTATCTGTACAAATGTATTTAATGGTCTAGGCCTACTGCAGAGTTTTCTTTTGCTTCTTTCTTCTGGGAATCTGCAACGTCTTCTAATACCCATTCTTGTGACCAAGCACAATGGTAAAAGATTTACCAATCTTCCTCCCTCACTGAGGCTTACAGTACGCTGCAGTTGGCTGCCTTTCATACAGTCTGGGGAGGCATCAAATTAGCAGCTTTCCTTCAGGATTTGCTATCAAAAGTCGAAAATAAACACCCCCAGATCCATATATAGATGGCTGTGAGAGGGGGATATCTACAGCATAACACACTCAAACATATAGGCCTACATCTAGCATTATGCATCTGCAGTGTACTGTCTGTAAACCTGTTCAAGCATGAAAGTGAGCATGACGTCATTTCGAATCCCACTCTGTTTGGAATGTGTAATAATTAATGGGGAGCAATAAACTTCAACATCTTCCATCCAACAACAAGGACAACAGAAAAAAAAACAGAGACAACAACAACAACAACAAAAACAACAACAAAAACAGAGACAACAATAGATGCTAGAAAATTCACAGCATCTGCTCAATCCTAAATATGCAAAACATAATTTGTAGGCCTACCCTCTATGTTGAGTACATTGTACATGTAAAGACAAAACCATCAAAATGCCAGGTTTTTCTTTTTAATTGGTAACAGCTAAAAACTTATCGACATTCACAAAGTAATTAAACTTTGATGTCATTATTTGCTTCATTCTTTCAGCATACATTTTCTTTTCTTATATTTGTTCATTTAGTTTACATTTGACAGAGACCCTAGTGAATCTGTTATCACATGTCTACAACATACATACATGTAGTATGTTTCTGTTCTCTCTTTTATTTCAATGTCCTCAGGGTCATGAGCAGCAATGCAATGAATTCCTTCATTAAAATTACTTCCAAAATTCAGCCAAACACATAGGACCTACAGTGTCAGTACCAGAATCACCTGATTTTGGATGAGGTAAATTGGATGAGACAAAACAAATATGATGACAACATGTCTTCATTCTTATTTCTCCATTTCAAATGCTGTCACAGGCGTCCATCTAGGAGAACAAGATATCTGATTATTCAAGAGAAGATTCCTAACCGTGAGGTTTTAAACAAGAGGATAAAGAAGAGACGTACACTACTGTAGATGCTTTGTTGCAAAATCAGGGCTCTGTCCTGAATTCAGCCTAAACACTTGTAAGTATATAGTCTTTGAACTCATTTCCCCTTCTGCCCTTTTCTTCTAAAATTTCACGCATTATCCCCTGTTTTGCTCCAATTTCCTCCTCCTCCAAGCCGCAAACCAAATGGGCATTGTGGCCGGGGCAGACCCCTGGAATCTAATACCCCTATTATCCATGTCAAAGCTGCACAAAAACCCTGACACTGTCTGCGAGTTGCCCACTCTATTGTCAACACAGCACAGAGGGGCACTTGAGGGTTTCAGTTTTCAGGCTGTCAGCAGCAACTAGGAAAACTCCACAAAGCAGACTGCAAAACACGCACATTCGGAAGCAAGATCCATTCCCCCCAAGTCGTTGGTATGCGGTCATGTATTTCTGCAAGCTCTGTATGTGACCCCGAGGTGGGCACCAACATAGCCTGTCCGGATCCTATGGTGTACACCAGGGAGATGACAATTACCCTCCCTGGATGTGTATTAAAACCCCTCTGATACTGGGGACCTAACTGCACAATGTCATATTGCCGATATGACCCAGACGATGATGATGTCGATAGGTTTTTTTTTAATACGAGAAGGTAGTCATTATCATCCCTTCTTCAAGGACATATGTTTACAAATTTTCATTAGGAAGCCTCTGAGAATACAACAGTTTGTTTTGTTTTTGTTTGTTGTTGTTGTTGTTGTTGTTGTTGTTGTTTTTTTGTTTTGTTTTGTTTTTTTTTGGGGGGGGGAATACAGAAGGTAGTCATTACCAGTCCTTCTTCAAGGCCATATATGTACATGTAATCCTAAATTTTCATTGGAAAGCATCTGTGACTACTGTAAGAAATTTTTGCAGTATGAAATTTTCACGAATTGGAGCAAACGGTCTTTTTCACAAACTGCCACTGGCATTCATTGCATGCAGTGTAGACAAGAACTTTCGCATGCCTTTTAATTTCACGGATCTCGGCTCTAGCAAATTTTGCAAAATTGATATGCATACATGTGAGAATTTCTGGTTTTACAGAAACCTGGGCCCTGTTGCATGAAACCCTTACCGCTGGACTTACCGCTCCTTTCTAGCGGTAAGTCTTCAAATTAGCGGTAGATTTTATAATCCTTGATGCTGATTGGCTGTGATGCCTAATTTTGACAGTAGTTACCATTGAAATTCAATGGTAAGTTTTATGCAACGGGCCCCTGGTCTTTACCCTTGCCATCCCACTCTGCTCCCCTCCCCCATGCTTTATGTCCTAAACAGGACTGATACAGGACCTATTTGACTGATACAGGATCTGTTTGACTTGTGTGAAGATGACAAAGGCTGAAGTCAAAACAAACAAACAAACAAACAAACAAACCACCTATCTCTCCCCTGTTTACAGATGTACACTATGCATCTTAGCATATCTCCCTCCTGTCCCACGATGCTGAACAGTCATTAGAAATGCCACGAAATGCAACAATCTGGAACACCTCATTAACTGGCAAAAGATGCTACGATAGTTCTCAAGGCAGCGTTAAAAAACGAAAAAGAAAGAGATCCAGTGGTCTTCCACTGGTCATTGGTTGTCCTGTCTGTTTGTTATGATATTACACACTGATATCCTTGGGCTTTTGTGTACAGTGTGTGTCCTGCCTAACTCCCTAGAGAACCTCTACAATATTTTTTGTTCTTCCCTCCAGCAGCCTTTGCATGATGTTGATTTTTGCTACTATTGATCTTTCAGTTCTATTTATAGTTCCCAACAAACACACACGTATACACGCGGACAGTCCCCCTTTTATTTTTTTTTATCAGGCAAGGGTGGAGGGATGTGAGCAGATGACTGTGCCTTTCAACAGTCCGGGCAGAGGACTGCTTGACTCACAAGCTGGGATGGAATAAATGGAAGCTTTTTCAGGGTATTCTAAACTTGGTCATCACTACAGAGATTTGCCTCACATTCTTCCTTCTCTCTCTCCCTCTACTTTTCTTTCCTTTCCTTTCTTTTCTTTCCTATCCTTTCTTCAATTTCATTCGTCTCCATTTTCCCCTCTCGCTCTCTTTTTCTCTAAAATTTTTTGACATACATGTACTATGACAGTGCTGACAGCAGTGTACATATTTCACACCATGCACACATACGCTGAACAAATTTAAGAGGTACGAACACTCCAGCGGATGTCAATATTACCCTTCACAATGTGAACTCTTCACATCAATACAGGTGATGGGGACTCGGCAAGAGTGGACAAGAGTCATTTCAAATATCAACCTAACTAGATTTTCAGCACTTTGAGCACGACAAAAAGCCCTTTATATACTGGTACACACACAAACATACATACAAACATACAAACACATAGAATGCATATAGAAATGCTTGGTAACCTATGTGTATGAGGACAAATTCCTGATAGGACCCCTGCCCCTTTACATTTGTATACCCATGTTCTGAACAGCACATCAGAAATCTAGTTTTTAATTTAGATACAAAATGTTTTGTATAGCTTTGCTGTCCGTCACCTATGAATAGAGATCTATGCAATACTATTTAAAGATAATAAAAAGTTTTGGTACCTCAAAAGCTCCCATGAATTTCCTTGTCTTGGTTTGTGTTTCAGGTTAAAGTACGTTGTCTGTGAGAATTACTCGCCCCAAAGTGCTCTCATGTCTTAGTAATCATGCAATAATGGTTTCGTACCAGAGCCAACGCTGTACAGCGTCGATAAATATTGTACGAAACCACTGACTGCGACCAGCAGCGTGCAGCCCATTGTACGCATAGCTAACTGCGACCAGCAGCCCCATATGCATAGCGTAATGGGGCTTCGCATTGTGGCATTCAGGATCATGACAGAATTAGTATCGCGGGTAAATGTCAACATAAAATCCAAAAATTTCTTTGATTTGAAGACTTACCAATTAAGTTGAAGTATTGAAAACAGGCTTCGAACAACGTTTGGTTCTGTTAATAGTCCCTTTCTGTTCGAATTGATGACTGAATGTGACTCGGTCGAGAGGACCTTGGGAGAGCTACATACACTGGATACCATGGCCAGCGCATGCGCACACAAACATCTTATCCGTTCATGGATTTGAAATTTGTGTGCGGGCTGCATGTGATGTGTTCGCATGCACTGGCTGTAGTATTCAGTGTACTGTATGTAGCTCTCCTAAGGTCCTGTCGACCGAGTCACATTCAGTCATCAATTCGAACAGAAAGGGACTATAGACAGAGCCAAACGTTGCCCGAAGCCTGTTTTCAATACTTCAACTTAATTGGTAAGTCTTCAAATTGAAGAATTTATGGGATTTTAAGTTGACATTTGCCCTGCGATACTAAATCTGTCATGATCCTGAATGCTACAATGCGAAGCCCGATTACGCTATGCGTATGGGACTGCTGGTCGCTATGCGTATGGGGCTGCTGGTCGCAGTTAATTGCATGATTACTAAGACATGAGAGCACTTTGGGGCGAGTAAGTCTCACAGTGTTAGTTATATGAAAGGTACTTTAACCTGAAACACAAACTAAGACAAGGAAATTCAAGGACACTTTTGAGGTACCAAAACTTTTTATTATCTTTCACCTCTTCTCTACAATAGTTACGTTCAGACGGGAGCCCTTAACCTCGAAGTTAGGAAACTTCGAGGTTAGAGCTTGTAGTTAGGGACCGTGAAGACGCACTCGTAGTTAGCAAACCTCGAGGTTTGCTCGATGTTTCGAGCCACGAGAAATCTTATGGTTAGCGCTCTAACCACGAGCTGCGGGGGGTCCCCACTCGTAGTTAAGCACCGTGTGGACACAAAAAACAACGAACTCGAAGTTAAGAGTGACCTCGCCGTAAACTCCAGCCCCCACAATTTTCCCTCTGCTTCCGGGTCAACCTCCCAAACGTACACCACTAATACGCTACACGTGAAAAACCTATGACGCACGACACAACAACATCATATTTTCTTCCCATGCGCTTGATCTCTGAAACTGAACACGTCGAACTTGCTACTGTATTCTATATTCTTCTCCGACGCTAAAAAAAAAAAATGTTTTCGACGAATATCTTCATAAATAGTCCAGTCAAAATAGGGTTTCACCCACCACTAATTGCAACAGTAGGAATTCCACTGCAGTGCATCTTGTTATGGGCTCCGAAACACCATACTAAAAGTCCCAAGAAATCCAGTGGGGCAAATCGGCTAAATTTGCATAATATGCAAATTAGCTCCCATAGTTATAAAGATGCAGTGTTTCCATGAAAACTAGACTTTTAGGATTCAGATTGGAACACCGAAAGTGTTGAAACCTATGTTTGTAATGTCAGTTAGTGCGATGCAAACATTTCCATGCACATTGTCTGGACCTCATTTGCATAATATGCAAATTAGCTCCCATAACGATAAAAAATACAATGTTTCCATGGAAATTAGGCTTCTAGGTTTCAGATTGGAACACGGAAAGTGTCGAAACCTATGTTAACAATGTCAGTTAGTGCGATGCAAACATTTCTATGTACATAGTCTGGGCTTCATTTGCATAATATGCAAATTAGCTCCCAAAATGATAAAAATAGTGTTTCCATGAAAACTATGCTTCTAGATTTCAGATTGAAACACCGAAAGTGTTGAAACCTATGTTTACAATGTCAGTTAGTGCGATGCAAACATTTCCATGTACACAATCAGACCCTCATTTGCATAATATGCAAATTAGCTCCCATAACGATTAAAATAGTGTTTCCAAGAAAACTATGCTACTAGGTTTCAGATTGGAACACCAAAAGTGTTTAAACCTCAGTTAGTGCGATGCAAATATTTCCATGTACATAATCTGGACCTCATTTGCATAATATGCAAATTAGCTCCCATAATGATAAAAATACAGTGTTTTCATGAAAACTACGCTTCTAGGTTTCAGATTGGAACACCGAAAGTGTTGAAACCTATGTTTACAATGTCAGTTAGTGCGCTGCAAATATTTCCATGTACATAATCTGGGCCTCGTTTGCATGATATGGAAAGGGTACCGAGCCAACGGAATATTCAAATGCTTCAAAGCGACCGATATGAGCATATTAAGAGTGTTCAAATGTGATATTTCAGTTTCTCTTCACCAAAAATAAACTCTACAGCATTAGTAACCTAGCATGAATAATATTACGCAAATTACAATTTTGTCATCAGACAGATAATGATAGCTAATCCATCAATTACGTAGAATCAAAGTACGAAATTAAACAAGTGTCAACATCTATATCTCCAATTTTGTAATGAATGAACTCTATTTGGAGGGTGATTTATTCGAATCTTGATGATTCAGCTCTTGCATCCTTGAGGGTTTTGAGATATTGAAGATAGCACAGTCAAAGGATACCCTGTGGGTAGTGACCAAAGTTACCCCTATCGATCATATTATCGACACGACCAATTACAGAACATGCATCAACCAACGCGATTTCGGTTGTTCTAAGCGTACATTTTTTTTTTTAAGTCGTTCGGCCGTCTAGCAAAGACTCTTTTATTTCCATGAAATAGAATTGGCACTGACAGCGGAGATATTTTTCTACAATGTGTATATCTTTTTTAATAAAAGGTGGTGCACAGTCAAAGCGACTCGCAGGGAGGTACCCAAATTTATCCCTATACCCTCACGGCCCGGTACAAAACATAATCATACGCACGTGAATACAGCTGTTTGAAGCGAAAAAAACTCTATAACGTCCTTTTTGTTTCATTTATCCATTAAAATTCAGTGAAAGTTATAGAAGAATTATTGTTTCACAATATCTATAAGGTAAAAATAGTTCACATACGAGGGCAACCACGTGGAGGGTACCCAAAGTTACCCCTTCCAAAGGCAGTCTAAGACATGCAATGATCATGTACCGACGCAAATACATAATTATGTTCTATAAGTACATGCCTTTCAACAGTCCTTCTGGTCCTCTAGCAAAGAAACTTTTATTTAATGAAATTCAGTGAGGTTAACAGAAGATATATTGCTCTGCAATTTTGACTTACACTGACATAGTTAAAGTGGTGACCATTCGAAGGGAGCCTCCTATATGGGAAGTGCCCACATTAATTGCCTCTATACATGACCTTATAACGCAAATACCAACGCAATTACAGTCGTTCAAAAAGTGCATGTCTCAAAAAGTTTTATGACTATCACTTGAGTTTTATGACTACGTATAAATATTTATAAGGTGCTATACAATCATTGTACATTCTTTTCATCCTACATAGTTTTACGCACCTCATTTTCTGTTCCAAAAAAGTGATGTCTATTGTCGAAAAATGAAATAAAAATTGAATTGAATAATTCATTGTATTGAATTTAATTCCTGCCATATCAAGACACTTTTATTTCTATAAAAATTGCCGGGGTAAAGATAAAATAACAACATTGATCTACAATATCTATACAGTACAAAGGGTTCACTTGCAGAGACCACCTTGGGGGAGGTGCTCAAAGTAACGGCAGTGAAAAACGTGGTACAATGTACAACCGCGAAAAATGTTCCATGGGTACATGCCTCTGAAAAGTTCTTCCGCCTATATAGCACAAACGCTTTTATTTTCGTTAAAATGCAATTAAGGTAATAGGGGACGTTGCTTTACAATATCTATTTTGTCAAAAAGGTGGACATTCAAACGCAAGCCCTTGGGAAGTGCCCAGATACTCCTACCCTGACCGTCGTGGTCCCAAAACAGGTTAACAAAACATGCATTATATGCCAAATCAAACTCAGTTGAACATGCATATAGAAAGTCGTTTTGCCGGGTGGTAAATAAGACACTTTACTTTTCATGATTTTTGAATGGTAGAGACACTACTTTACAATAATCATATAGTCAAAGGGATGCACATTCAAAGGCAACAGAGTGGGATGTGTTAAAAGTCATTTAACCCCCAGGGCAATATAGGAAACATGCACTACCACATAGCACGAATATGTTCCAATATACCATGCCTTCATATAGTCGTTACGGTTGTACAGCAATTGCCCTTTTGTTTTCAAGAAATGCAATTTAATTACAAGAAGAAAAATTGCTCTACATTAACTATATTGTCAAAAGGGTGAACAATTATCCAAAGCAATCCCTTAAGAAGTCTTCCAAAATTACACCTCCGCTCAAGCCTCGTAATTACAACGCAAGGATACTATGAACGCAAATACCGACGTTCTTTCGTGCATGAAGTAGTTCCGGCAATACTGTTACAGTTACACACTTTTATGTCAGTGACTGTCGTGGAAATGATAGAAAAAGCATTGCTTCACAATATCTATGCAGTGAGAGGATGCACATTAAATGTCGATCCTGTGGGATGTGCCCCAAAGTACACCACCCTCGTGGCAATATAGAAAACATTGAATATCATTAACGCGAATACTATGTGTACCAAACGTACATGTTTTCAAATTTCGATCGCGCCGTACATTAAGGGCACTTTTGTTTTCAAAAATATGTTTTAGTTAATAGAGGAGACATCGCTCTACAATATCCATATTGTTAAAAGGGTGAACATCAAAAGACAATCCCTTGGGAATGGTCCAAAGTTACATCTACGCTCATGCCCCCTTAAGACAAAACACAGATATTAGCAACGCAAACACCATTGTTCTATAAAGCATGTATGGTTTTAAAAGTAGTCCCGGCAATACAGCAAATGCACTTTTTATCAATGAAAATTCATAGAAATGATAGAAGAGGCTTAACTTTACAAGGTCCATACAGTGAAGAGGATGCACATTAGACGACAACCCTGTGGATGTGTCAAATAATATTCCACCATCACGGCAATATAGAAAACTTATTGTCATAACAACGGGAATATATATATGTTCCAAACGTACATGTTTCTAAAATTCCATCATGCCTTATATCGAAGGCACTTTTGTTTCCAAGAAATGCAACTAATTAATAGAGAAGACATTACTCTACAATAACTTTATTGTCAAGAGGATGAACATTCAAAAGTAATCCATTGGGAAGTGTCCAAATTTACACCTACGCTCACGTCCCCTTAGTGCAAAACACGCGTATACTGTTGTTCTAGCGTGAATGGTTGTAAAAGTAGTCCCGGCAATACAGCAAATACAATTTTCATCGATGACGAGTAATGGAAATGATAGAAGAGACTTAACTTTACAAGATCTATACAGTGAAGAGGGTGCGCATTAAACGGCAACCCTGTGGGATGTGCCAAAAAACAACCCACCCTCACAGCAATATAGAAAACATATAATATCATAATAATGCGAATATATATATGTTCCAAACGTACATGTTTTCGAAATTCGAAATGCCTTATAGCAAAGGCACTTTTGTTTCCAAAAAATGCAACTAATTAATAGAGGAAACATTGCTCTACAATAACTACATTGTCAAAGAGGTGAACAATCAAAGGTAATCTCTGGGGAGGTGTCTAAATGCACGCCTACGCACACCCCTTTATTACGAAATACAGATATTAGCAACCCAAATACATTTGTTCTAGCGTGTGCGGTTTTAAAAGCAGGTCCGGCAATGCAGAAAATACACTCTTATATAAATGAAAAGTCACGAAAATGATAGAAGAAGATTTGCTTTATAAGATGTACGCAATAAAGAGGGTGCTTATTGAAGGTCAATCCTGTGGCGTGTGCCCCCAAAGTGCCCTTTATTCACTTGGCAATATAGAAAACATATAATATCATATAACGCAAATATATATGTTCCAAACGTACATGCTATCAAAATTCGATCGTGCCTTATAGCAAGGGTACTTTTGTTTCCAAGAAATGCAATGTAATCAATGCAGGATACATTGCTTTACAATACTTATATAGTAAAAAGGGTGCACATTAAAAGCGGCCCCTTGTGAGGCGCCCTAAGTTACCCCCTCAACCCCGCGTCCCCTTATGCAAAACGTGCGTTATGCCAACGTGAGTACTGTTGTTATGAATGTACTCTTACAGCTACCGCTAATTTGCATTTTATGTAAATTATTTTTGCATGACCAATTCGAAAAGGCATCCATCGTGTTCATTGACCTACAAAATGTAAGTTTATACATTTAAATCTTTAAAATTGGATAACGGGAAGCTAAGATCTGTCAATTTTCTCTCATTACAGGTGCTAATTTGCATATTATGCAAATTTTACTATTTTGCCCCACTGGATTTTTTGGGACTTTTAGTATGGTGTTCAGGAGGCCTCAACGACTTGCACTGCAGTGAAATTCCTACTGTTGCAATTAGTGGTGGGTTACCCCCTAAAAAGCGCTAGATTGACTGGACTAAAAGGCATAAAGTCATCAGTGCAGTGCTATCTCTGCATACCATGACAGAGAAAAAGAGTACCTGCAAGCGAGTCCGACAGGGTTGGACTAAAGAATAAATAGACGCCTTGTTAGCAGTGTGGGCTGAAACTTCCGGTTTTGTGGTTTTAACATCGAGTGGGACCCACTCGTAGTTACGGGGAGCAGATGCTTAACCTCGAGGTTTCGTAACCTCGAGGTTAAGATTCGTCGTGTGGACACACGTCGTAGTTAGGGGGCAAGAGCTAAACCTCGAGGTTTCCTAACCTCGAGGTTAGGGCCTGCCGTCTGAACGTAACTACTATAAGACTTGAAAATAGCATGGATAATAGATTTAGATTAACTTGAGATAGGAACTTTGACATTGTAGACATTCAGCTGTCAGAGTACTGATAAATGGAGGACATGATTTATGAAACTGAATGCAATACTGTAATAATCAATTCTAGGAAAAAGAATAGTAAAGATGCATGATAATGCTCTTTGCCTTGTAACACAAAGGCCTGTCATCACAATCAGCATTGGAAATAATGTGAGAGAAATATTACAAGCACACGAGTTCATTGCCTCCTGTTACTTGGTACCTATTGTACAGTATGTCCCCCAAAAAATTACAATCAGATTTTCGCATTGATAACACCCAATATGATTAAACTGTCTAAATGCTACTTCAGGGTCTAATAGAATATAACATCTTAGCTCTATTTTGCAGAAAACCCCATTCAATTTGGTTAAGCGGTCACAGAGAAATGTGGATTGTTTTAAAGCATGTCACGAGTCTTATTCTTCCTAGTTTAGCACTTCGATGTTCTTGTGTGTGAATACAATATAGACAGAACTTGGAGGGAAGAGAGTCCTGACATCCTCTACAAATTCCTCATTTCTCTTTGACCACTGAAGCAAATCAAATGGGGTTTTCTGTAAGATGTGGGAAATGAGTTATGGTTTCATACCCTGAATTTGTATTTAGATCGATTCAATATTTTTAAAGATATCATTGCGGAGGGTCCCATTGTAATTTTTTTGGGGGACATACATGTACGGTTCAATGCCTGTGAGGATTTCAGAACCTTGTACTGAACAACTAAATTAAAAGAGAGAGAAAAAAAAAATGATGTACATACCTCTTATACTGTGCACTGAAGAAGCCGATTTCTGTATGCAATATCTGCCATGTAAATGAAAACAAGAGAGCAATATGCTGATGAAAGTTTACATGATACAAATGTTTTTCTTTTTGAATTATCTAAACATGCAAATTACACATTCTTTTCTTTGATTCTAGAATTTCACAAGTAATGGTAACAAAAGTTCATTTATATAACAGGATAAAAGAAAAGACTTATATACAAGAATGTTAGCTCAAGCTGACCTCTTAATCCTATTGAGTTTAAATCAAGGCTCAACACTTACTTTTTTCTATGGTGGCCCACTTGGAACACTCAAATCTTTGAAATTTTGGTGGCAAGAAAAAGAAATATAGTGGCCAAAAATAATAGGAAATATAAAATTTCATTTTGAATTTTAGTAGCCCAATTGGGCCACCAAAAGAAAAATTTGGTGGCAAGACATCACTTTTTGAGTGGCCCGCGGCCATTGGATATGACACCTAGACAGAGAATGTTTTTTTTTTTTCTTTTTTTTTTATGCATAAGGGTCAGGTTAGTTGGCATCTGCATAGCAGCAGGTTGTGTGTCTGGGGTTGTAGTTCAGGTCTGCATGTCATGTGTATTTGATAAAGTTCCACACAGGCGAGGCAAATGAACAATAATTGAATTCGAAGAAATGGCACTGTTTTTATAATTTTTATAACTCTTTGTGTATGAATGGGCCGGTTGTGATACAATCATCCTGACCATGTGTTCTGTGAGCCAGTAGATCTGATGCCAACAGCAATACTGCTAGCTACAAAACCAAACCTTGGGGGAAAAAATCAAAGAATTCCAACCTGTTGAAGACTAGTCCAGAGAATACTCAGGCAAGTGTCTATGGGAAATGTGTTTTATACCAAAATCAGCTGGCCCTCAACAGGTTAAGTAACTGCTCTTCTTGGCACAAGCAGGTATATGCCACAAGTGGAGGGAGACCTTGCAAATGTGTGAGACACGATGATGGAGATGACGCAATGATTACGTAATTTGTCAGGTGCACACTCGGGGCCAATTTTACCAACTCATTACACGTGTGCACTATTAAAGGGAACGCAAACCCAAAGAGCAATGCAGATTGAGTACAAGCATTAAAATTTTTTATTAGTAGAACACATCAGTGAAAGTTTGAGGAAAATCAGACAATCGATGCAAAAGTTATGAATTTTTAAAGTTTTGGTGTTGGAACCGTCGGATTAGGAGACTACTAGAGGTTATGACATGAGTGGACAAGAATAAAAAGAAAATATAAAAGGAATTCCACAAAAAATTCATTATTCTAGCAAAATGAAAGAGTTCTTGACTAACTGCTTTAAGAAAGCAGGGGGAATAAGTGCTACCCCTAACATATGTCAGTATCAAGTTGATGGAATGTGTAATTTTCATGAAAAATGAATTTTTATTTGAATTCCCTTTATATTTTCTTTATATTGTAGTCCACTCATACGTCATAACCTCTAGTAGTCTCCTCATCCAGCGGTTCCAACACCCAAACATTAAAAATTCCTAACTTTTGCATCGATTGCCCGATTTTCCTCAAACTTTCACTGATGTGTTCTACTAATGTTACTGCTTTCACTCAATTCACATTGCTCTTTGGGTTTGCATTCCCTTTAAAGCACTTTTGGTTAACCTGGTTTGAGGCCACATACTGGTCAGTGACAGAATGGAATCAGCAGCACAAACACTCCTTTTTGTTGCTGCTGTTTATGTTTCTATTTATGTTTTGTTTTGTTTATGTTTGTTAGGTGTTGTTTTTTTTTCTGACACTTTGAGTAGTGTATTAAGTCAGCAGAAACTTTGTACTTTATTCTTACATCCTGGCAAAAGACCCACCCCTCAACAGGAGTAAAAGGGTGGTTGTCCAGCTGTCAAACTTTTATAGGAATCACAGACACAGATATGAAAACCTCCATGATAATGTGACATGCATACACTGTAGGTGCCATTACATTGCCTACACTATATAGCACTTTTTATGAGTTTGTTGACTGGATCAATACACCTCCAAATCGCTGCAAATGCTGAAAAATTAGGTTCCAATATCTTCGATGTTTTTTCTTCAATCAAATCTTTGTATTTGGTCTCTGCCCCATCTCCTCCTTTCATAGCCATGTACAGTGATCCTGTTACTTTTCGGTCTCTTCCTGAGCTGTTCAACTAATGGATTGGAGGAAGCAAGCCTTCATTATCATGCATACTCGTGATTGATCATGTTATTTGGTCTCTGTTAGGGGGTATGGAAGCCAAATGAAAAAAAGGAAGGGAAAAAAAATCTCACATTCCTGATCTTTTTTACTTCTTTGTCTGGGAGATGCTGGGCAATTCCCTATACACTTCATGAGCAACCCATTGTGAAATCCATCCCCAAAGTGCATTTTCATTATTATTATAATATTTCACTATCTTAAAGCTTTTTTTTTTCCTTCTTTTTTTTTTGCCAATATATCTGTTAGAAATTCCAACTTTTGATCACATCATTCTCCCAACCCTGGTGCATGCAAACATGAGAGAATGGTTACTACATTTACATCCTGTGTCGGCTTCAAAATTCCACACTTACCACAGAGCAGAGAAATGCCTAGCATTTACACCACTTTCAAAACCCTGAAATTACAGTGGCCAGCAAAACCTGCGGGGCTTGTGTGTTTTTTGTTTTTATCTATGTTTTACAACATTTATTTTCCCCCCCTTGGTAAACAATGAACCTAAAAGTTCAGGTCTTTTTCGAATTGGATTTTGTCCAGCTGTATAAACGGGCCTTCAAGTTATAAGTCTTTGATCCATATTGCAGTCAACTCAGCTAAAGGCCAGGGCACAATTCTGCTGCCGCTGTGCTGACTAATGCCAGCCAAGCCTACAAATGCTTCCTGTTCTGTGCATCTCCTGTCGAATGAACCCAATCCATTCTCTCACATGTCAGCTCACTGTACAGCTTTTCTCAGTCTTTCTCAGCTTTACGAAGTCAACCGATAATAGTGAAGTACATTTGTACTCACGCAACTTTATAGATAAAGACAGCATAATGTACTATAGAATGTATGCTATGAAATGGCTTTGTTTTGCAACATAGCAGATTCTGCAGATTAAAGAACTACAACTGCAGGGCCTGAAAAATTGACGGCAATACCCTGCATTTTTCTTACATTCTGGACTTAAGTCAGAAGTTGCAAGGCAACTACCCGAAAATCCAACTGAATGCTTGCTCATTTCTTGCCAGCTAATGTACAAGTTCTGGTCATACTATAGGGGCCTATGTCTTTCCCCATTTTGGGTACATACAATCATAAGGGTTTTTGCAACTGGTTTGTTCCATTTATGTCCTGCACCTGTTTGGGGATTCTGCATGCCTCGTCAGATCCAGAAGGTGCCGTGCATGTGCACTACTTTCATTATCCCGAAAACACATTTTCACACACATGCATCATCTTGCGACCTACAACCTGTGACGTGGTGTCGTAAGGATGCCTGGTTCGACCTGCCAAATCAGAGAGCGGAAGTCGCGCTCTGAAGGCTGATGCAAGGAGCGCAGGTCCTTGCCTTGGGTGGGCTGACAACAAATCGCCCAGATTAGGCCTGGCTTCACGAACAGGTCCGTAACAGGATAATTAATTTCCTTCGAAAACACTGCGTTACAGGTCTGTGTTTTTACAAACAATCTCTCTATAGCTACGTATCTACCAGGGTGTGTGAACAATGCCACACTCCCTTTGTGTGTGTGTGTGTGTGTGTGTGTGTGTGTGTGTTATATCTGACAATGGCAATTTTCTATCTATTCTGAGCAGTGGTATCATTTACCGTTTTCCCCATTCACTATGTCCAACTGCTACACTACAAGTTGCAGAGGATGACATTTACTGTATCTATACTACATGGTACATTAGACCAATGTTTCCTGCATTGTGGTTTACCAGAATGCTTCCCCAGTGCATACAAATCTAAAGCCATTATTCATGCAATCATGCATGAAAGATTGCATTTGAAATGCTTCATGAACTATCAAGAATACAAATGATCGAACAAACAAATCACCAGAATGACACTCAGACAGATAGTCGCTAGAGCCTAGGTCCTATATGCTGTAAAACGAGGAATGCTTGTGTGCATTTAATTTGGCAAATTTTGTGAGAGCCAAGATTCCTGAAATGAAAATGCATGAGAAAGTTCTTGGCTACTACATGCATTGAATGCCAGAGGCAATTCATGAAAATTTCATGACGCGAAAATATCTTTCTCTACAGTAGTATAAACACGCCAATCCTCAGTTCATCCTCTTGTTCAGTTGTACTAGTTACATAAAGTAACATCAGACGCATACATGTGTGTACATGAATAAACAAAATGAGAAGGCATGACATTTTTTTTTTAGCTCTACCCAACGGTTTTTGAAAAGAAACAGTAAGGCAGTGGGAATATCCGGAGATATACATGTAGTTCCCACTAAAATAATGATTTATTGATATTTACCGCGGTATATTGTATATAAGAGACGCAAACTTCTCATTTCCCTAATATGCAATAACAAATATTTCAGGTATTTGCTTGTGAATGCAATGTTAGCGAGCCATATATAATGCAATGTGCATTTAGCTTAACTGCCATTGCACAGGGGTGAGTCACCATCATTCCAGCTTTCATATTTTGTAACTTTTTTTGTATTTGTGTACCATTGCTGGAATGTTTTAGAGCAACACCAAACCCTGCCATTGACAACGAGGGCACAACAGCCGGGACAAGACAACAAAGCTTTGAGCGCATCAGAGCGAGTCCCTGCCACTGAAAGCATGAAAACTTAAAGGGAACCAATTTGACAATTTATGGAAACACTAGGACTAACCCAGGGCTCGACACTAATGGTGGCCTGGTGGCCCGGGGCCACCAAAAATGCACGTCGGGCCACCAAAATTTCAGAAATGAAGAATTTGGTGGCCTGATCGGGCCACCAAAAAAGGTCGGATGTTTGCTTTTGGGCCACAAAAAATATAAGTTAGTGTGGAGCCCTGACTAACCAATGATTTGCTGATACAAGTGTATTTGAGTTTTTCATAAATTTTGTGTATTGTTTAGATTGATATGATGGAATTAAAAAAAAAAGGTCAGCTGGCAAAAGCTCTCTTTATGAAACAAATGGGTTTTTTGTGACTTTATGAATTCTGAATCTCATAGCCAAAATTACATTTCTGGTATTTGATATATTCTGCTCTGTCTGAATGTGTCATTTGTTTTTTGGTTTTTTTTATAGCACAGTTTCCTGTTATGGTAAAAGTGTATCCTGAACAAAGTCATTTTTGAAAATGAAATCCTGCATGAAATTTTACATCAAGACTTTATGAGGCAGGTTTGGTAAGAGAATATACTCCAAAGTACTAAATTCCTAAAGTGACAGAAACACGGTAAATGAACGAATAATATTACAGGTACAGTGAACAAATATCAACAAAACTGACATTTATATATATCCATCAGTTATCCAGCCTGGTATCCCTGAGATCTGTAATAACAGATCTGTTCTAGTCCCATGTCTACAGTTGCATAACGTGTGACATATTGCTTTATCAGATCTACAATCATTTTAAAGATTTCTTAAAGTGTTGTACAGTCAGTGTTGACCAATAATTTTGACATTTGCCCATAAAGGCCACTTCCTTGTGATTCTGCTCAAGACAACATCAAGGACAAGTTTTTCGTAATGCATAGTTAGATGACCGAGGAAGAATCATATTTCTTATGGAGTTTCAGGAAAGTTCAATTTCTTGTATCTCTGTAAACACACACACACACACGACACAAAAGAATAATAGCAATACTCAAGGAATGTCATAATCACCTGATCATGACAGTAACTGCTAAGAATCTAGAGAGATAAGATAAGATAAGAATCAAGTTTTTCATTTTTAGTAACTTAAGTTTTGCACTTTTTTTGGGGGGGGGGGTGGGGAGGGGTCTTTACCTTCTAGTTCTAGTGACTTAAATTTACCTACAGGTATGCAAGCCTTTAAAGGCACTATGCAGTCACTCATTTCATGAGAGAATTCAGGGAAGGACAAAGGAGTCATTTACACAGCCCTCTGTATGTACAGTATGTGTGCGTGTGTCCACTGCGGCTGGGGGGGGGGGGGGGGGTAGCAGCAATGAGAAGGGAAATCACCTCTGTCACTACCGCCTGGCGACTTGACTGCGTAAGGTGTCAAGAGCAATTTGAAGATGTGGTCCTGCAACACTGAATACTTGATCTTCCACCTGAATGCATTACCAATTGATGTGTTTGCCACAGACCATTTTGGCAAAAATAAAGAAATGCTGACAGAAATGTTTCAAAATTGTACAAGCCATTCAAAGTTTTATTTGATTCCTTATAAAAAGACATTTAAAAAACAGAGTGTTTTCTTCACTTCTTTAGTCTTTGTTTTGTTGTTGTTTTAACCTGCAGTTGCTATATTATTTTTTTTAAAATTTTTGTTATCTCCTCAAAATTGATTTGGACAAGGGATATAGGCAGCCATATCAAAACAACTCAAAGAATGACTTGTTTGAAATAATTCTTTTTTATTCTATTTCTATATTTTTACAGTAGGCCTACTGTAAATGACAGCCACGCAGCCAAGTAAAAAAAAAAGCCAGCTAATTGCCTCATTTCACTGGATTATAATGGATTGCTATGATCCACTGAGATAAGTGGGTGCGGTGAATGAGAGAATGAATCGACAATTTCCCGTACAGGAAAAAGTACTGGAACAAAGCCATGAAAATGGGTGTTTCCATGAAAAAAAAATGAAACATAACAGTCCTCAATAATCAAAAAGACATAACAAACAATAATGAACACATGACGGGTAACACACGGTACATTAAGAACATACTGCCAGCAAATTTTAATATCATAATGTCGTCTGGGACACAGGTACAATATGATAGTGACATTCTAATTCATGTTTACGTTGGGATATGAAGGGAACACATGTACATTAAACACATGAAGCAGTTACAGTTTCATGAACATCACAAAAAAAAAAACCACACAACGAAGACACCAAAATTGTAAAGTTTTACATGTTTTCATAAAATAGTGACAAATGGTTATTAAAATCACTAGAGCAAATAAGATGTAGAAACAGTACAATTGTAATGTCATTACCTCCTTTGTGCCAAGCTCACTCTAATCTTTTACAAATTGCCTTTTGAAATGAAATACAAAATCAGAATATCATTTGCATCAAGTTATCATTTGGCTATGACGACTTTTCAAAAACAGAACTACATATATGTACATTCTATTCTGGTTGCTATAGGCACCTACATTACTGAAGAAAAAAAAATCACTTCTACATTGTTGTGTACAAACCAATGAGACAGTCATAGAATAAAGACATCACTGCCTTTTGTACAAACACAAATTCATTGATACTGCTATTAAATGCTGTATCATGAAATCTGAAAAGTTTTCATAACTTTCTTACTGACTAGTTGAATTTTGACTTTATCTGGCATGTTTGTTTGACCTTATTCTAGCATTGGAGATCTCTTGAATTCTTACTGTAGGTATCAAGTGAAAATTCTAATAGGTATGAAGTGGAATTTCCCTTTAAATTTTGCAATCAGTCTACTACCCATCAATTACCTGATATTACATCAGAAAGTGAAAGCTTCTGTTGCAGTCATAAAGTCACCTGAGAAACTCTATGAGACTGAGACTAGACAGCCCTGGCCAGATATTCAGGGGTTACTCCCAGTAATGCAAAGGTGAAGGAGGTCCCTGGGATGAAGGGGGGGGGGGGGATTAGTCACCAATAAGAGTGAGTAAGAAGAGTAATGACAGCTGAGCAGTATGCAGATATTCAAACTTCAAATTGGTACACAAACCCAGACTGTGTACAATGTACACATTTAGGGTAATCTCAACTGATGGGTTCTCCTGCTTGTTAATGTTTTCACTGACTTTATGGACTGCAACTACTCATTGTAGATATTTCTTCAATTCCATGATGCAAACATTTGTTTTGTTCTGGTAAGAAAATGGAACACATGAATGATGTACATGGCCTGAAAAACACAACAAAGTGTGGAAATTGCATCCTGACCACATAATACATGTATAGCTGTTAAAATAATGAAAAGCCTTCATTCTTTAAAAGAAAAAAAGAAGGAAAGACCCACTTCTTGAATTCAAACAAACCTGGCAAAACTTGAACTACAAAATATGTGTGAGTGCCTTTAATATGGTAGTGTGCATGTTTGTGCTAATGTACAGTAGAGTAGATGGATACAACATTGCAGCCACATTTACTTTGCATACTTCGATGAGAATTTGATACAGCGATATATGATGCTCCCTCCTTGCATTGACCTACTTGCAGGCCAACAAAAGCCATAGATTTGTATGTTAATAGACACAATGTCTACAGTCTTCTCATAAATGGGTCAAAATTTTAAGAAGGGAAGACATAAAAGCTACATAATGTAAAAGCAGAAAGCACCTAGCCACGGCAGATTTTGACTTTGACATCAGGTTTGGCACAGGGTCGGCATGGTTGAACTCAAAGGATATCACACAACAATGGCTGCAAAATTCCACTGCTGACAATTCATCTGAATTGAATTTTTCAAAAAGCAGGCTATTAGCCATGAAATGAGCTGCATCTGACTGCCTTTAGAGAACAGAAACTCTGCAGAGGGTACAGCTCTGGAATGCCTTGGCTTTGTGTCTAAACAACAGACACAAAGAATGACAATAACTGGTCTGTACTCCCCGTCTATCATTCGCTGGTTTCCTTTTTTATTTGCTATTTTATGAAGACCATCCATTCTCTCTTCTGCAGAATGTTCATCCATAGCAATCAGACTGTTTTCAAACTTTTTTTATTTGAGGCACAAATCTTGTTGATCACAAGTGCTTGTTGAGAAAGTAAAATGCCCATAACAACAATCCCCATGACTGTTAATAATTCTTATTACTTGGTACAGGTATTTCTGAAAGGCTCCCATTGAAGTTTAAAATGAACTCAAAAGACATCTTTCATTCAAATTGATAAGAATACCAGATTATCAAGCAAATAAAATCAGCAATCACTGATCGGGTCAGATCCTGATCTCACAGATCTGTCCTAAAATACAATTCTTTGGTTTTTCTCATTCATCGGTGTCATGGATTTATAATCTTCCGTTAGCCCTTGTTACATTTCCCCTGCAAAGGTAGAGAAAGTTCAGTAACAAATTCTCCCTGTATGGATGATAAGAAAGTGTTGACATTGCATGCCTGAAAAAAAATTTATGTTTTTCAGGTGTTCACACTGTCAGCAACCAAACATGTTTGTGAGCACAAATGTAATATATTGGTCACGCAAGATGTGTTTTCCACCAGCCTATGGGTGCAGTAAATTTGGGTCGAATGCAAACTGCAAGGATAGCCGCATTTACACTTACTAACATCGCGATTTTTAAAATCGCGATATTTTGGTCCACCGTTTACACTTGCGCAAAAGCACGCGAAGTTTTAGCTTCACGAAACATCGCGATTTTTTGGTCGGTAGTGCGCATGCGTAATTTACCTGTTTTCAACACGGTAGCTGAGTGGAAGCGCGCGCTATTCTGTTCGTTTTCACTGCAGTGCAGTATATTTTGATCACAGCTGGCTGGTTGGAACGTTGAGCCAGGGCTTTTTATCACATCAGTACAATGCACACATAAATTTGTGCTTCTCGAGACTGTTTACTTACGGTAAAACTATGTAGCTTGCTATATTAGATCACGTACGTAGTAGGTGTGTAAAACTTCTTCTACAGCAGCATTCAGGAGGATCATGAAATTTCGCCGATATGACGAAAGTGGGAAGTAAGACTTGGAAGTTAGGACTGGTATTTTATCAGGCGACAGCAAGAACTTACACTTGTTACGTACTCCTGAGTCCTGTATTCCACAAACAACGTATATATATCGAGAGCAGTACGGGCACTCCCACAATCTGAATCAACGCATTTCTGGGAGAACATTATTTTGTTTAGTTGTCATGGGGTGATGATACGTGTTTGGAGAACTTCAGGTTTGCTACCAGTAGTAGTTTTCACGTACAGTGTACTAGTTTCATCAGGGAGGGGGAGGTGAGAGACCACGAGCCGACCGAGGATCGGCCGTTCAGACCTGTGGCTGTACACAGCTGTCTTTCCCTAGTACTAGTACAGTACTCTCCTGCTGGCCAGTGACCGACGTGCTCTCTACACGTTCCAAAGAGGGATCGGGAGCGCGCGTAAACTCCCAGTGCAATCCGATACCGAGAGTCACGTGATGAAAAATCGCGATATTTCTGCAGCTTGGGTTTACACTCGCTAACTTCGCCTCAAACTTCGCGATGTTTCAAAAAATCGCACTCCGGCTGGCGATTTTTCTGGCGATGTTTCGAGGGCGTTTGGGTGTAGTTGCTTAGCAACTTACACCCAAATGTCGCGATTTTAGAAAAATCGCGATTTTTCCATGCAAGTGTAAATGGGCCTGATAATGTTGTTAGGTCATCACAGACACACTACCTGCATCATATGACACTTTCTAGTATGCCTTCATCATTAGGGCAATAAAATTGTTGCAGTGATACCAAGTTCTGATGAAAAGAGAGAGAAAATTTGTCACATGACTCAAATCAGGCAAATACCTACATTGTAAATTTGTATATGGGGCCATCAAAATTGGCACTGTGGAACATGGGCAGTGTCAAAGTGGCACATTTTCCTTCAGCTGAACAGAAATGGAATGATAATGACGACAAAACAAGCTGCATTATAATGAAACCATGTTTAGCATGGTTTGTGTAGTGGTACAACAGTACAACATGTACAATGTACGGTACAGACATATTTTTCTTTTCAAGGGTTGTACAGCTGTTGCTTCAAGGTTTATATTGTAGAGGTCTCATTTTAAAGGACAGTTTTAAATTTTTACTATTAAACCCTTATAAACTCACTAAACATATCAAAATAATGTAATGTTAACCCACTGAGGACAGGCTGGTTTGCCTACAACACACATTTCCCATAGACACCTGCCCGAGTATACTCGGGACTCATCCTCCACGGGTTAAACTGTCAGATTCGAAAGTGGTCTGTGAGTCTTTACATTATATGCTGTACTTATGTGTATGTCAGTGAACAGAAATACACGTCAGTCAACCTTTGACAGCAGACATTATAGGCCAACCTCCAATCTACTGAAAAGAAAAATGATTATGGGACTTTTTTTTCCAGCACTGCATGTGACATGCCTTGTCATTAAGATGATTATGACTACCATTGCACTTGTTTTGTTTCAATCATGTCTTTCATTAATCTGCCAAGTTTTTGTTCCACTGCATTCATGAATACAGGTGTGAGCCTACATTGTAGGCCTACATTGTACATCTCTGGGGAAACATTCTGTACTGTAAAAAAGTCACTGGATTAAATTCCTTTGCTAGATAATGCAAACCAAAACATGACCTTTGTCATGTTATCCTTAACTCTTCCTGCGATGGAGCCATATCTAATTTCCTCCTACATCAAAGAAATTTAGTAGGTTATAAAATCGGATTATATATTGATGTTCCATGGTGTACCTCTGAAAGTCCATGTACATGATTGTGTACAGCCACCCCCCCCCCAAAAAAAAGAGACGAAAGTTCAAGTTTGATATATCGACATTGTAGTTATCATAGATCTGTTTATCTTTAATAGTAGAGGAGCATTCACAATGAAAAAAAATTTTATGATACGGTCTTTGCAACAGACTACATATTTTCCTTCTTTCCCCTATACTCACATGTGCCGTCAATCAAGCCATCAGTGATGAAACTCTTATCCCCTACTGCACCGACCTACAAGGATTGGTGGGACAGGGTGCAAAGGCTAATTGTTGTTGGTCATAAATCATCAGCTAGTGTATAACCATGGAGCTACTAACTTAGTAGCTCCATGGTATAACAATACTCTTTATCCTCAGCCATACCAAGGACTACTTTTCGCTCTACTTTGACCCCTTCCTTCCATCACACAACGACTATTGACTTACGGCCGCATTAATTCACATTGCTAGAAAATGGATGGAAGTTCAATGGAACAGCTTGGCTTACACGGCATGAAATGTTAACGTAAGACTACACTATACACATGTAGGACTATGATCTACTAAGTACTTAGAATCAAAATAAATGCTATCCATCATATTGAGTGACATTAGTGCATCAAATTATTCTACACTGTAGAAACTACTGTATGTAAGAACCATGACAGTAAAGAACACCTACCCTAGTGAAGAGTTTTGCAACAGCAACATAATATTATAACAACAGTACAATTCTAATGTAAATCACTTGCAAAATAACAACAAAAAAAAGTGTTGGAAGATAGAGTTGCGGGTGAATTTACATACATCATTGTGTAGCTGCAACCAAAATTTAAAGACACTCACATACACACAAATTAGGCATACAAATTGTACCTTTTCCTCGTTACAATGTTTTTAAAGCAAAATACCAAATTGTCATGCCTGTACTAACACCTGCTTTGATGCATTCTACATTGTCTTTCAAACATCCCATATCAGCAACTGTTTGCCGGGCAGATGATATACAAATGCAGTACCCCCTTCCCATCTGGTGATTTGGCATGAATATATCATGATACTCAGTGATTTTAGAGTTCTACTTGGTTCAAATATTCTAGAAGAAGACAAAAGATTTATTACCAAAAAGGAAATGATGATCATCAAAGTCAACTAGCCAAAAATACCCTTTCCTCTTCAGGTAAAAGATTTTATGATTACTGTTTTTATTAGCAGTGGTCACACAAGTTCAAGATTGAGATATAATTTAAGATTTTTTTCTGTTCATCAAAAGGGATATGAGAAACTTATTTTGCATTGTATCTGATACAAAATTTATCCAGAAATGATAAAGGCAACGGTCATAATAATGATAAGATTAACACAAATGATAATCATAATTAGTAAAAAAAAATGATAATAATAATAATAATAATAATAATAATAATAATAATAATAATAATAATAACAATAATAATAATAATAATAATAATACACTGAATAACAACTAACCAGTTATCAGTATCATCATGATTTAATATTAGTGGTGGGCTATAAATGGGTGATGTTTCAAAATCCTTAGGGTCCCTGCTTATTTGAAGCAGCTTATCGTACTGAGCATTTTGACACCTTTCATTAAGAAATCGGTTGAAAAATGAGATGGAGTCGGCCAAAAAACTGATTGGGGGGGGGGCCCAAAATTGCTGTCGCGCGTCGGTCAAAATATAGTGAAAAATAATAAATTCACTATCCAAAGGAGTATGAAGATGATTTAAGTGTCCATATGTTTTTGAGGTCAAGGAATTGATTGCAAATGTCAGAAACTCTTAATATACTAGAGAAAGCAGTCAAATTATCAAATTTTGCTCTTTTTTTGGGGGGGGGGGGGGGGGGGGTGTAGGGCTAAGTTCCGGCCCATCTCCGGTATTCCAGTCACCTAATGTGCACTTTGTCATCGTCCAATTGTTGTCACAGATTTATAAATTTGATGATAATGAAGATATAGACAACAGCAGAATTGAGGTCAAGAAACTGACTGCAAATGTGTTTTGAAGCCGTAATTTGCTGTAGAAAGCATTCAAATTTTCTTTTTTTTTTTTTTTTTTTGGGGGGGGGGTTAGTGGTGGGGTAGACTCTAATATACAAAGTTGAAAGTGTCCTTTTTTAAGAAAGACATGAAGAAGTCAACAATACAGTCTGAAAACAGGATGTATTGAGAAAAAATAATAAGAATTCACTGGTCAACGATCAATGGAATCATTGGAAAAGTTTCAGGCTTCAGTCAATGCTCTGAGCTTCTCTATTCTGGGGTCCCTGTCCCCAGGGCCCCATTTCATTAAAAAATTGATGATAGCAACTCGCGCTGGAATGGCAATTGTCATGGTAACAACAAGAATCCAGCTTCCTGATTGGCTGTTGCCATTGGAAATTACCATTCCAGCAAGAGTTGCTATCCTAACTTCTTTTATGAAATAGGTCCCAGATCTAGGCACTCTACCTAGGAAACGTATAGTTAATGTACTGAGGTGTTGACCACTGCCATTAATACTGGTATGACTTGGGATGATTGAAAACAAAGCCATCTGAGGTCTACTTTTACAAGTTCATTGGCTACTAATTTTCAATGTGAGATTGTATCAAAATTCATGAGATTGTATCCATTCCTTCCTGTGTTTTATCAATAGCAGAAAAATTGCCATAGATATGGATACTAGATCTACATCTCTCCAACCTGAAATGATCATTTAACGTTACATTTTTACATTCCCATGAATGACATCTCTTTCAAACTCACAAGCACCACTAACTGATTGAACGACATTCAACAAATTATTTACAAAGGTCCAAGGATAATCATGTTTGCTGACTTTTGAATTCTCAATCTTTTTCTTCGTTCGGTCTGCATGCTTGCATATTCTCTGTATTCCACCGCAATTGCCTTAAATAAATTTGCATTTCAATGTTTCTGCTTACACTTCGTTATTCTATTCAAGGGGTCTAGGGCAATTACCCCCTGGGCAATTACCCCGCACCCTTCCCCTGGCCCTAATCCTAATCCTAATCCTGAACCTAACCCTAACCCTAACCCAAACTCCTAACCCTAAACCTAACCCTAATCCTAATCCTAATCTTTACTATAACCTTACCACCAACCAGTATTTAGCCGGGGGGTAATTGCCCTCTGGGGGTAATTGCCCGGATACGCTATTCAAGTAAATTACCTGTAGCAGAATAGACACCCAAGACCAAGTAGTTTAGCCCCCTTGGGCCTTGATAACATGACACTTTATCTGAGTATCTTTATTAAACATGATCCCCCACTCCAGTCCTGAAAGCGGTTTGCCATTGGGACTGTCATGTCAACTGGGTGTGTGTAGTGTAGGCCTGACAGTACACTACACTACACCTACAAGGGTTGCTCGCCTCAGTGTAGTCTTAGACCCCATTTACAGTGCAGGGCTGGGCCTAGCCTGACCAGACACTGTGAACAGGGTCTGACATGAGTTAGTGTTTCAACGTTGTCAACGACCGTCACTGTTGACAGCAAAATCACATAAAATACCTTTTATTTGGTATGATTTTAAGAGTAAAATAATTGTCAACACTTACCTACAGCGTATTTTCCTGATGGTTGAGTTAAATTCGGCGTTTTGTTGGTATCCAGACCTTATTGTTGAATTTTTCGGAGTAGATCGTGCCGTGGCATCTTTTCCTTCGAGAGCTTCACAAAAGCAACAAACTACCACGCATGCGCATTCAGAAGTGGTTGCTTTTTACGTACGCCCGTGCGTTTCATGTGTTACGTAAAGCTTGTAGTAGATCCGCGCGTGCTGCACCGGCAATGATTTGAACTTTTTTAGTCGGGGTCATCCGACTATCTGCGACTACCTACGTTGTAGTATACGAGAGTGAATGCTATTCATACAACACGCAGATGAGGAGTGAAGCAGTAAGGACGTTTACAGACCTGATTTCAGCCATAGATTTCGGTAAGTCTTAGACGTAATTAAACAAAAAATCGCATACCGGTTATTGAATGATGATCATAGATTACGATAGTTCCTTATATTTTAGTTTTCCACGATTAATAAAGATATTCATGAAGGAAACAGTGAACGATATAAGCGCGATAACAACGTCCGCGAAGGAAAAGGGGTGCAGCGCTGTCGCGATTTGCGACAGCGCTGCGTGTAGTTAGGCTGGGCCGAGCCCGGGCCGAGCCGCGGACGAGCCCGGCCTTAACTGCGGTACTCAGCCACGCAATTTTGTCCGTATACAGTGGAGGGCTTGGCCTGGCCTTTTAATTCAAACCTTTCAATATTTTGTCGTAGTGGCGCTCTGCTTGTAAACAAACGACTATTATTGGGAGCGCGCCGGTCGCAATTTGGTACCGCATTTGGCCCCGTTTGCGTCTACAGAGAATAAAGCCAAGGCTCGGCCGCGCTCGAGCCGCGCCCAAGACTACCTCCAGAGCTTGGCCAAATGTGCGCCTGATTTTTGTACCGCATTTGGCCTTTTACGCGTTTACAGTGAAATGAAGGCCGGGCTCGGCCTTTTCACTCACTGTAAACGGGGTTCTACCTTCCTGGTTTCTCTCTCCCACCTCCCTGGTTTTCTCTCTCCCCCTTTCTCCCCCCCCCCCCCCTTCTCTAAAAAAAAACAAAAACTATCAAGGCTAGGGCAGTAAATTTTATGTCTTTTTGGCTGGACACGCATACTGTATGTGATTGCTGTGTTTCCTCGACGAGTTTGAATGAATAGGGGCCTACCAGTGTACCAGCATTGATTGACCAGTGAGAGGCTATTGACTATTGACCTGTACTCAACTGTAGACTTTAGGCTTGCCTTCAAATCACTATCAAGTGTTTTTAAAGTAAAATTACCATCCTACCTACTTGTAAACCCTCAACCTAACGTTAGACGTAATCTTTCAAAGACCGCGGCATAAACAGCGAAATCGAAACCGAGTTGTCACCTACTGAAGTGAAAGAGTAAGAATGTGCGGAGGACTTCACCTTTCCGCCGCCGACCGGGTACGCGTCGCACATACAACGCAAGTCACGCCGCTGGGCGCTGCGTGGGCAAGGCGACAGGCCAGGGTGGGTGCCGGTGGCTGTCAAGTGAAGTAGAGTTCTCTGTCTGTGGCTCGACCTCGACTCATTGACTTGCACTAGAACCGTGAAACTTCAGATTTATAGTGATTCCCCTCATATGAAAGGTCAGACACTGACGGGGATTTTGAGAATGTTGCAGTTACGTATAAAACGGCCTATAAAACATGAAATCGAAGCAGAAAACGCATACATACTTACAGATACAACACGTCTCGTAGCTCGCGATCGCAGACGCAGTCACAGCATGGCATGCATGCAGAGCGAATTGAGCTAAGAGCTAGCTAG
The DNA here is from genome assembly GCF_040938485.1 of Diadema antillarum. Taxonomy (NCBI): domain Eukaryota; kingdom Metazoa; phylum Echinodermata; class Echinoidea; order Diadematoida; family Diadematidae; genus Diadema; species Diadema antillarum. The sequence goes on along the minus strand of NW_027271466.1, from coordinate 1,263,737 downwards.
CTAGCTAGCTACAGCACAGGAAAGCCGTGGGTCCGGGTAGCGTGTGGCTAGAGTAGCTAGCGACTTGCTCGATCGCTCGATCGTAGTGTTTGTGTAGTATGGGTGGGGGTTGTGATGATCGCTTTGAGCGGATCGATGAAACGAGAACTACTCGTATCTTTTTTTTTTTTTTTTTTTTTTGTTTTTTTTTTTTTTGTTTCAAACAATATTTTATTTCGATTTCATCATCCATCATTGATTACAATTCAATATTTGATTGTGTTGCTTGCAGCGTGACATTTCAAACGTATATCAAAATATTACAAAATAATTCTTAGGACTGTCATTGTGTAAATTTCCGATTGTTCTACTACTAGTATACAATACACAGTAACTGCTTCACAAATATAATCATCTCCGCAATAATTATAAAATCAATTGTTAATGCCTAATGGGTCAGCACAACCAAAATGTATGTACAATACACATTACAAAATATACCCATTGACTGCGTCCGTATACTCGTCACAGCAGTGATTATGAGATAATGAAATCAATATTGTTAAGGGGTCAAACACAAGGTCTGCATACCTATGCATCAGGTGTCAACAAAAAGCCTACATACCTATGTACACACAATCCAATATACAAACATTTTACAAATCTTCATGATCAATGTCTGTACATAATTCATACCTATAAACATTACCCCTTCATCGCTCACCCGTATAACCTCAACAACACTTCCCCCTCTAAATAGGCATACTCCAGGTATACCTCACTCCAGCACAGATACACACACATATTTGCACGCGCACACACACACACACACACACACACACACACGCCCACAAACATCGAACCTGTTCACCAAACACTCAACAACAAAAAGCACAAAAAAAAGTATCAAATAGTAGTGCAGTAAGTATCCCGTGCCATTAAATGATTCCATTTCCTGCTGTGCAGGGCCAGCGTACCTCGTTTCATTGCTAATTTCCTTTCTTCTTCTCTACTTTCTAACATTCTTTCTCTAATTTCTCTTATCAAAGGGGGCCTGCTCTTTTCCTTCGAAAATACAAATATCATCCATTTTATCAATAATAGCAAATGGTTTATGAGTTGTCCTTTTCCAATATCCTGCGTTTTAATACCAACATGAACAGATTGCCAATCTAACTTTTGCATCTGGGGTAAAACAAAAACTTCACTACACAATTTCCAAATCTGATTGACTTTCCTACAATGAAAAAACAAATGTTCATAAGTCTCAACCTCAGAATAACAAAATGTACATTGATTATCTCCTACAAAACCAAAAGAAAATAACTTAGCTTTTGTATATATTAAACCATACAACATTTTATATTGAAATTCACGCAGTTTACAATCAAGAGTAGACTTCCGAGGCCTCAGAAAAATCAATCTAATGTCTATTTCCTCAAAATTATATAAACCAACTAAATTATTATATGCTGATGATGTTTCAATTCCATCCCTCATCAATGCTTTATAAATACGTTTTGATGTTATATCCTGTATATGATATATTTTATTCTGCAAATATAATTCAATTTTTAGTTGAGTATCCTCCATATTCATTTCTCGCTTTAATGTACCTTTCCATGATGACGGTAAAGCTAAAAATATTTCAAACATTTTTCCAATCATTTCTTCACTAAATCCTAATCTTAAAAATTCCCTTCTCCCTTTAAAGTCCCCATTTACATCTACCAAATGATGAACTTTATATACATTCCTAAGAAATAACTCTTTATCAAATATTGTATGTCCATCAATCAAAATAAATTTATTATTAAAAATTACCTCATTCCTTTTTGAATCCTCTTTCAGAATCAAACTTCTACTTCCCATCCAAACCTGCAACATATCATTATAAAATTCTGGTAAAATTAGCCTCAACAACCCTAAAATTGCCTTACTATAAAAAATCAAAATACCTCCCACCGATTTAGTGAAAAACTTAAAACATAACTTCCACTTCATACTATGATCCCCAGAAATCAAACGCTTAATCCACATAATTCTTTGTGCTTTAACAAACACTCGAAAATTAATGAACTTTAATCCTCCCCTATCATAATCTAAATACAAAATATTCCTTTTTATTTTATCTCTACCCCTCCAAATAAAATCAAATACCACCCTATCTAACTCCTCAAATACCCAATCAGGTGTTACCATGAGTGAAGAAATATAAATCAACTTTGGTAAAACAAAAACCTTTACTAATTGAACTTTCCCCATCAGCGTTAAATCTCTCTGTTTCCACCATGATAATAATCTCTTTATCTTACTCAAAATTTCCTTATAATTCATAACTTTTTTAACATCAGGGTTCAAAGAAAAATATATTCCTAATATTTTTACCACCTGTTCTACTCTACCAAAAGGCAACACACAATCCTCCCTCGGAATACCTAATAATAACACATACGTTTTATCATTATTAACTTTTAAACCCGAAATTTGATAAAATACATCAAATAATCGTTTAACTTCCTCAACAGAATATCGATCCTGAAGAAATAAAGTAACATCATCAGCATACAAAATTTGTTTAATTTCAACATTATCAACCATTAACCCATGAATATTAGAATTCTTCCTTATTGCCTGAGCCAAAATTTCAATACACATAATGAATAAATACGGGGATAAAGGATCTCCTTGCCTTACCCCCTTCTGTATTGGGAAATAACCAGTAGACTCCTTACCATTTATAACACAACTACAGCTATTAAAATACAATATTTCAACCCAATTACATAACATTGATCCAAAACCAAATATATTCAAAACTTTCTGCAAAAATGTATGACGGATCGAATCAAAAGCTTTCTCAAAATCAATAGCAAACATATAACCAGGTAAACCACAGCTCGATGTATAAAAGATCATATCATCAATCAATCGAATAGCCTCTCCAATATTTCTTCCTTCTATATATCCAACTTGATCAACATTGATTATTTCATGCAAAACATGCTTAATACGGTTTGACAAAACTTTCGCAAGTATCTTATAATCTACATTCAATAATGAAATAGGTCTGTAATTCTTTATATATAAAGGATCTTTTCCTTCCTTATGAATCAAAGTAATTACACCTTGTTTTTGAGAAGCAGACAATTCTCTTCTGTTATATGCCTCATTAAAACTGTCCAACACCACATCCCCTATCACTGACCAGAATGTAATATAAAATTCTACACTTAATCCATCATTTCCTGGAGATTTATTCAACTTCATCTGATTCAAAATAATTTCACATTCTCTTTTTGAAATATACCCCTCACAGGATTGAATAGAATCCCTACTTAATGTTGGCAAATCTTGAAAAAAATATCTACTATCACCAGATATAAAATCAAAATTCTCAGAATAAAGATTACTATAAAACCTTTTTATTTCTCTAATTATTTCCTTAGAATCACAAACTACCTCATCATTGACCCGTACACTTTTAACAATCATTTTCCTCTTATTAAATTCCATTAACTGTTTAAAATAAGATGAGTCACCTTCTCCACCTTCATACCACGAAGCCCTTGAACGAATTTTTATCCCTTCATTCACGTAATCATAACATTTTTTCAACTCTTTCTTTTTATCTTCCAACAACGTGATTTTATCACTATCTGATCTCAAAAATACATCATTTTCTAAAAACTCAATTTCTTCCTCAATTCTCTGAATTTTTTCCTTACGTTGTTTGGCCAAATTTATAGAATATTTCCTAGTAAAATTACAAATTTTCATTTTCAAAAAATCCCACAAAACCCTTTTATCTTCTATTTCATTCCGAAATTCTCCCAATATTTTTATTATTTCATCTTTCATTTTATTAACATATTCACTATCTTTACACAAACTGTTATTAAATTTCCAATATGACGCCTTAAAACATCTATCATTTTCCTTATCATCATTAGGTTTATTCAAAAGTTGCAAAAAAATTGCTGAATGATCTGGCGCAATAGAAGTTAATATCTTGCATTCCTTTACAATATCATGCAACTCACTCGAAATAAACCAATAATCAAGTCTACTTTGCATAAACGGAAATACCTGTCGATAAGTATATTGTCTATCTAAATTATGGGTGACCCTCCATATATCTATCAAATTACATTCCTCAACAAAATTATCAAAACACTGATCAAAATTTGTATACTTCTTTACCATTGCTCTCCCATTATAATCTAATTCAAAATTTCGTATCAAATTAAAATCTCCACCAATAATAATCAAATTTCCATTATCAACAAAAGGATGCAGAATCTTTTCAACTTCAGACAGAAAGTCTCTCCTCTCTGTTTCTTTACCCCTCACTGGAAAATATACATTTACAATAACAATTTCCATACCTTGTAAGACACATTTCATCAAAATATATCTACCTTCATGATCTATATCCACATATAAAACATTCAATTTTAAATTTGCATTAACCAACAAACAAACACCTTTACTATGTGGTGTACCATGACTAAAATAGGATACTCCGTCCCACTCCTCTCTCCACTTTTTTTCAACTTCAGGAGAGCTATACGTCTCTTGTAATAACACAACATCTGCTTTTTTATACGTACACCAGTTAATAATATTCTTTCTTTTCCTTGCATCCCTAATACCTTTTACATTCAACGAAAGGAAATTACAGCGAATATCTAAATCATCCCAAGCCATAGTTACAGACGAGTACCGCCAGAACAAGCACAGTTAATTCACCTGACTCCGAAATACATTTACAGCTACCATCTGCATACACACAAACACACCACTTATACACACACTCACTCACACCGATTACACTCACAATTACACTTACACTCGTGGAGTCCGGAAGGACGTCCATGTACACTTCCATAACCAACGAAACGAGTCTCCTCCCCCCCCCCCCCCCCCACCTCCCACTGCATTGCACTAACGAAGAATGGACACAGGCAATGATTTCCCCTATACCTATCCAAGTGCATAACTCTTGCTCAGCATCTGAAAAAAGAGGAAAGGAGTAAAATGAAGAGGAATAATCAAGAACAAGAAAAAATAAATTAACACCCGACTAATACAGCTTGACCTTGTATTGTTCCTCTCTTGGGTGCCCCTGGGCTATGGCTAACGAAATTGTAGTACCTTCGAGACCAAATCGGACTGTGCATAGCTGTGACAAAAAAGACAACTTGAGAGGGATACGCCCTGTTCAATATGCAATCTACTAAAAAAAAAAAAAAAAAAAAAAAAAAAAAAAAAAAAAAAAAAAACACAGTGTTAAGGGGAAAAGAATTGTAATCTAGTATCTTCTGTTCTCTTAACGAAGGAGCATTTTTGTCGACCAGACAGGAGTCATTATCAGACTACCAAACAAATTAAACTAGGACATGACATAAGGAAAAGAAGGAAGAGAGAAAAAATGGGGACATGACAAAAGAAACAAAGGGTACGAAAAGAAAAGAAAAAAAAAAACCTGAGAAGCCATTAAGGCTTGACCACCTGCCTTCCCATTTACTGCACTATGCACTATGCAGAACGATTTATCTGTGTGTCTATACTCATTATCGGCGCTTGAGGGCGACAAACATGCAAAACTGGTTACCAATAAGAGGGGTCATTGACTAACATATTGATACAAAAGGGTTTTCAGTGGTATTACAAGAGAGTTGCAATACAAAAGAGCTTCGAACATGCATTCATGATTGACCCATAACTAAACACCTGGCTTCTTAAGCAAATCAGTACATCAGCTTTTGCTCTTGAAAGACCCCTGGCCATATAAAAACGATTCGCACACTCCCGAAACCAGATCAGTCCACGGGCATGACAAAACAAAAACGAAACAAGATAGACCATTCATGGAGAATGGTCGATCGTGGGGAAATTTTTTAAAACAGATTAAAAATCACTTGTGATCGATCATAATCATGTTAACCTCATGCCCATGAGTTTGCCTTTTGTTAAATAAAATAACATAAGATCTACAAAAGAAAAACAGAATAAAATTAAAAAAATATTGCGTTTGTTAAAGAAAAAAAGATATAGAGGAATCAACCCAGTTTACGGCACGGCGCCTATTTCTGGCAGGGGCACTTTCATTCACCAATAACACCATGTGTGCTTTGTCTCGATTTATAAGCAAAAGTTACTTGTGAAAGTTGCGGTCAATTACATTAGTGAATAAAAGATTACAGCTCATTTATTCCGAAGGTTCTTTTCATATTCTGAAGGCTCTTCAGTCCGAAGATTCATTACTGTATTCCAAAGGTTCATTATCCTGAATGTCATTTTCGGATTAACAAATCTTCGGAATAACAAACCTTTGGAATAATGCCACAACAGGGATGCCAAGTTCAAACAATAATATTTTTATGAGTGAGATTTTCATGACTCGGTATCTCGGCGCGCGAATGTGCGCGCGAGCGAGGGTGTGGAGGGTTTTTCCCTCCTGTGGTCTCCCACGATAGGGATTTTTTTTTTCAATTTTTAGCCGTTAATGGTGCGATCAGGTGCACACTTCATTGATTATTTTTTACTTATTTTGAAAGACAAAAGGGAAATATACCTCCAATTGCAACTATCACTTTAATCTTTTGAGCTATGCTCATCATATTATTATAGGCCCAAGTTGCAGACTTCGCCCTATGTGTGAGAAAAATGGATGTCATGCGTGAGATCGTGAGATGGCCCTTAAATTCTTGAGTCTCACGCAGAATGCGTGAGACTTGGTAGCTCTGCCACAAGTGTTCGGATTGACGAATCCTTTCTCATTTTCAGATTCGCGAACCTCTATAGGTAGGCCTACAGGGAATTTGTGTGTTTCGGATTAACGAACCTCCGGAATAACGAACCTTCGGAATAGTGAACCTTTGGAATAACGAACAGCACCCAAATGAAATGGCCCTTGCCGCAAATAGGCACCCTGTACAAAGATTGCCGCGATAAGTGACCGATGTTATCAGGGAAAAGAGACGGTATAAGCGATAACATATTTCTTTTATCGATGGATTGCAATTCAGAAGATGGAAACGCACGTATGGAACCTTTAGATTAATATTTGTGTGTGTGTGTGTGTGTGTGTGTGTGTGTGTGTGTGTGTGTGTGTGTGTGTTGTTTTCTCCACTCTAGTGACATTGTTCATAATTATGAAACTGAATTAAATATCGTAGGCCTATAGGCAGAATATGTTTCCTGATAAGCTGGCTTAACATGATAAGAGTCTAACTTAGGAATTGAAAAATGTTGTCACAATGCTATAACCGTTTATATTTTTTGTCTCCCTTAATTTTCTTTCAATGAGAACATCGCCAAAAATGGAAGAATAAAAAAATAGGGTGATCTGAAACCAGAGGGGTTGTTGTCTATAATAACTTGCTATGCATGCCTGCATCAAAGTGTTAAAAAGACCTGTTTTTAGACATAATTTTATGACAGCATTGATATTCAGTTCCTAAAAAGGGATTTTTTTTTTCCAATGGCATTAAAAAAAAAATAAGAGTGGATTTTTGACATTCAGGGAGGGTAAACTTTGAAAAGAAATGGAGATAGCTACTACATTTCTCGAAACGGTTCTCGAAACTGTTGATTGGTCAAGAGTTTTTGAAAGTGATGATATTAATTTGTCTTTTGATTATTTCATGGAAACATTTAATTATCATTTGGATAATGTAATTCCGAAACAAAAAAATAAACCAGATTATAAAAAGACACCTAGGTTGCCGTGGATTACAAAATCAATTCTTCGGTCGATTAACAGGAAAAATCGATTGTATTATAGATACAAATTGGAAAAAAATGAGCGATCAAAACGTAAATACACTTTATATAAAAATACTCTAACTATGATTTTACGTTCTGAAAAGAAAAGATACTATTTTAAGCAATTGCAAAGATACAAGTTTGATATGAAAAATACTTGGAATGTGTTAAAGCAAGCTATGAATGTCTCGAGTAAAAAATCTGGTTTCGACAACATTAAGTTGAATGATGAAATCATCAGTGACCCTATTCACATTGCAAATGCTTTCAATTTTTACTTTTCAAAGATAGGTGAAAGTTACGCCCAAAATATTCCTGCGTCAGAGCATCATTTTACTGAATATTTAGGCCAGCGCAATTCCAATTCTGTTTATTTTACTCCAACTAATAGACATGAGATTATTGATATTGTATCTTCTCTTAAGAACAAGAGGAGTTCTGGGTATGATGATATAGATAATTGCATTCTTAAAGGTGTTATATCTTCAGTTGTTGATCCACTTGTTCATATATTCAATTTGTCAATTTCTAACGGTGTGTTTCCTGACAAGATGAAACTGGCCAAAGTAATTCCATTATTTAAGAAGGGTGATAAATCCGATGTCAGTAATTATCGTCCAATTTCATTATTATCATCGTTGTCCAAAGTTTTAGAGAAACTCATTTATAAGAGAACTATTGGTTTTTTGAAGTTGCATAATATTTTTACTAATTCGCAATTCGGTTTTCGAGAGAAGCATAATACAACTCATGCCCTTTTATATTTTATTGATAAAGTGGCTCACGCAATTGATAATCACTCTCATTTAATTAGTATTTTCTTGGACTTCTCCAAGGCCTTCGACACTGTTGATCACGATATTCTACTCCACAAGTTATCACATTACGGAATACGTGGGAAGGCCTTGGAGTGGTTCAAGAGTTATTTGGAAAATAGAAGACAGTTTGTTATAATCAAAGATAATTGTTCAGTGATAAGAGAAGTAAATTGTGGTGTTCCGCAGGGAAGTTTATTAGGGCCACTGTTATTTATTGTTTATATTAATGATTTTTGTCAGGCATCTGAAGTACTTTCTTTCATCCATTTTGCTGACGATACCAATGTATTTTTTGCCCACAATGATGCTAATTTTCTTGTTCAAAAAGTTAATTCTGAATTACAAAAAGTGAGTAATTGGGTAAGAGCCAACAAATTATCCTTGAATGCCCAAAAAACGAAACACATGATTTTCAGTAATACTGTTGATACTCTGAGTACAGCTATAGTTTTGAATGATATTCAGTTGGAAAGAGTTTCACATCTTAAATTTCTTGGAATTATTGTTGACGACAAACTTTCCTGGAAGTTACATATTGATGATATATCCAACACAATCTCGCGTAATATAGGCGTTATAAATAGAATGAATTCGTATATTCCACAAAAATCATTACTTATGTTATATTCTTCATTGATATTGCCTTATCTTAATTATGGTGTTTTAGTATGGGGTAACACTCATCAGAATCTACTGGATAGAGTGTTCCTCCTACAAAAGAAAGCTCTCCGTATCATCTGTTATCCTTCCATACCCTCCCACTCAAATTTGTTATTTTCCTCCAATAAGCTATTAAAAATTAAAGATTTGTTTTTATATAATTTAGGGCAATTTATGTACATGTACAGCAACGACTCACTCCCGTCCATTTTTGCTTCTATGTTTCAAAGAAATCAATCATTCCATGAGTATCCCACTCGACGCTCCAATGAATTTCATTTACCTCTTTTACGAACGATGTTTGCTAAGAACACACTTATTTACACTGGCCCAACTTACTGGAATTCCCTGAATAATGATATAAAAGATTCCCCCTCTATATATTCATTTAAAAGAAGATTAAAGTTTTCTTTATTGCAATTTTATGATCCCACAGAATTGAATTAGCCTGTTGGCTTATTTCAATTCCTTTTCGAAGAACTTGGCTTACAAGTGATATACCGTATTTTCTCGTCTCTCTTGTCCTGAGACACCTACAGAGTAGGTTTGATTTCATTTATATTATTTCTGCATCTATTTCTCTATACTTTTCTATATAATGGTATCCTTTTCACGCATCCCATCATTTTTTTCAATGAATTCTGTCGAGGATCACTGGATCTGCTCTGTCTTTCTGTCCGTTGTATTGTCTTCCTGTTATATTAGTCTTGTCTCGTTCTGTCTTGTCTCGTTCTGTCTTGTCTATGAGTCCCCCTTTATTAGTTTCGCCGTCCCAGTTTCGTTTTCTGTTTACTCGCCTGAGTATGTATGTCTGTTTGATACTCTATCTTCCTAGAGGGCTTCCAGACTTTTTTCTTTTTTACTTTATTCCCACTCTTTCTTCCCCTTTTTGCATCAGTTCAATTTCTATTGACATTCTGTACTTGAGGGGCCCACATTCTACAAGCATTGTCTTTTTAGTGGGTCCCTCCATTTTTCGATGTCTTACGCATTATGTCGTCTTTATCACTTCAGTCAAGTTTCATTACAACGTATTTCTTATTCCAAGGTTCTTCGATTTTATTTTTCTCAGTTTACTTTGTCTTGACTATGCAACCTTATTCTCTGTTACCAAAGAAAGTGAAATGTTTATGTTCATTTCGAAAAATGAAATAAAGCATGAATTGAATTGAATTGAATTTAAGTGTTGCTGATTGGTTGTAATAAGTTTCTAATCTCTCTGACATCTATTCTTTTTTTCTCTAACTCTTTCCAAGAATTAAGCATCTAGGCCTAGGGTACTAAATATCCAGGTTAATTGGACTATACCCATGCAGTGCCCTGTTGCATAAAAAGATGTAGGATCCTATAATCACACCTAAGTCAGAAAATCGATCAGAATTGAAGAGTATTGACAGACTTATGATTGTTCCACTTTAGGCCTTATGTTTGATCTCTATACTTTTATGCAACACTCCCGGGGCACAGCTGCACCGTAACAAACTGTGGCATTTAGAGTACCGGTACCATGGTAGGCCTATGTGATGTCCCTGAGTGATGCTGTTTAATTTAGGGGATGTTTTACAAGGTATAAAGTTCTAAGCCATTTAGGGTCCATTTCTGACGTGCTTTTGGCGAGGGTGTACCCACTACGTGCATCACATTTGCAGGTCCGTAACGAGTTTTTGTTTTGTTTTGTTTGTTTGTTTGTTTGTTTGTTTGTTTGTTTGTTTCTTCTTCTTTTTTTTTCTTTTTTTTTCTTTTTTGGGGGGGTGTCAAAATTACGTTCTGGAAAGATTGTACTCGCATTTTGACGAGTGGACCCTGCTTCGCTGGGGGGGGGGGGGGGGGGATCGAGGCTGACCCCTCCGAGATCATCCTCTCCGTATCCTCCCCCTTCCCTCCCTTCCCCCGCTTGACGGACCCTTCCCTTACCCCCTTTCATGGTCTAATCATGGAGCTACTGTAGCTCCATGGTCTAATGTTCATTGTTACATCTTTTCTCTCTTCCCATCTCCCTGGCTTTTGTCTATAACTCTTACGTTTTTGGTTAGATAGCCCGACCACCAGACGCAGAACTCTGCATCCGCGACTTCTGGTAGTGACCAAAGAGCGTATAACCCTAAGAGGGTCTACTCGCGCGATTCTACACGTAAACAGGTGTAGTACACCATGGAGCCCAACGGCGGCCATTTTAGGAAGCAAACCGCTGGATTATCGCGAGCGTCTAATACGTTCATTTTCTCCCTTGTACTCTCTAAAAAATCGAGTGAAAATATTCACTCTTAAAATAGTGAATACAAAAAAGAGTGAATTTTTAGTGAAATTGGAGTGAATTTTGAGTGAAAATGTTCATTTTCACTCATTTTGGAGTGACCTCAGGGATCACTCGAAGATTTTGGAGTGATCCCTGAGGTCACTCTAAAACGAGTGAAAACTAACATTTTCACTCAAAATTCACTCCAATTTGACTCTAAATTCACTCTTTTTTGTATTCATTCCTTTAAGAGTGAATATTTTCACTCTATTTTTTTTAGAGAGATATAAGGGGGCAAACAGCGATATTGCTTTGTTTGAGACCTCAAATTCCCATTTAAAAGTATCATTTATGCCAAAAGATGAAAAAATGAAGAAATGTCCATTATTTTCGAATCTGTAGTCCCTCAAAGTTCGAGCTACTGAAACGCCTTTCTCTCCATCTCTCCCTCTCTCTCTCTCTCTCCCTCTTTCGCCCCTGCCCTTTTGGCCTTAAAACATCTTTGGGAGGGGGGGGGGGGGGGACGCTTCCCCTGGATTTTTTTTTTTCTGAGGATCATCCTTCCTGTATTTTCAAACTTAGTATTCATATTTTTCTCTTTTTTTAGCACTCTTGATAGACCTTGTCACGATGATCTGCAATGCGAACATGTGGAAGATTACAAATATTTGATTGAAAATTCTCAAATATTCCACCAAAGGTGTGCATCACAATCATGGTTGAATTTTAATTCTGAAAATGCATAGGCTCCCTCCCCGGCCCCTTCGGTCCACCTCTTACACAATAAAGACTCGCATATTATGTCAATCTTGGATAAAGAGGTCGCAAAACCGTAACGAATTTAGCCACATTTCCCCTACATTTCCTCTCTTTTTTAAATTAAAGATTGCAAATATTCCGCCAAAATGTGCACCAGGTCATATCAATTCTGAGAATACAAAAGCTCCCTTGTGTGGGAGGGAGACACCCTCTAACCCCCCCCCCCATCCCCCCGAACCCCACTGTCGACTCCCAACACACAATATGACAGAGTGCACCGTGAAGACCGACAACTATGATAGCTCAAGAGGTGACAGATACCATGATTCAGCCAATCACTGTCCCAGAATCTCTTTGATTAAAAACATTTTAGAGGGATCGTAAAGTTTTGGTTGAGACCTAATTCCAGGTTTCTAACCCTTGGTGAGATAATGAGAAACCTTTCAAGAAATATGAAAGAGCATGTAATTGTATGAGGAATTCAATGTTTATCTGATGAAAATTGGTTTTGAAATGGCTGAGATATAAAAAAAAGTGCGATTCTAATAAAGTGTGGGACCAACACTTTATTGCGATCGCTTTGTTTTACTTTGTTTTTGGATGTTTCAGTCATTCCTAACCCGATTTTCATCAAATAAACTTTGAATTCCTCTTAAAATGGTATGCTCCGTATTTGCTTGGTATCTCGCAAAAAGTTAAAAGCCCAATCTCATCTCCACCAATACTGTACCTTCCCATTAGATATCATTCCACCAAAGTGGGCACCCCAAAGATTGTTGAATTCTTCTTGAGAAATCCAAAAGCTATAGCTCCGAGTGGCGTAGACAAGACTTTAGTCTTCAGATTAGACCTGAGATTTGCGGCCGAGAGACGATCTCAATGATTACTGCCAAGAAAGGTAATTAGTGTCCGTTCAACGCCCCTCACCCCAACACACATGCACATCACTATGCCACTATACCCAGGAATATTTTTCTATCATTAGGGCAAGAATAATCGACATTTGTTACAATAACAAGAGACGTTGTTTTCAGGGATCAGCAATGTGAAAATGTTTAAGGTGATGGCGACAAAGATCACAATTCTGATAAACAAGATATAATTCATACTATAAGAAGAAGAGTGTCATGGTTGATAAGAATACATTTTTATTAGTTTCACTCTTACTCCAGGACAGCACATGATTCAGCCAAAAGGGCTGTTCCTCATGTCCGTGCATCATATAACAATAAAAAAGATAATAATAATACCATGCACCGTATTCGTTTTGTCCATGTTAATTCTAATTCCAATTCAAATTTAAATTCAGATTTTATTTTCACTTTTCAACAAAATGTACAAAGAAATATGTGAAATTTGACATTGAAAACACAGCGACCCGGTCATATGCAGGGATACATTATGTTCATGTCTATGTTAATGACTATGATCAGTACAAAAAAAAAAAGAGAAATAAAATTCACAAATTTTAAAAGCACAACACAGCGAAAAAGATCAAGATGTCTACACTACACTACCCCATCCACGGTATCCCCCCCTCCCATCAACAAAAAAGAAAGAAAGAAAGACAACCCCCAAAAAGAAGAAATAGAAGAGGGTTCTGCAGCTTTTCTGGAAACGACTGTACAAAAAAATAGAAAGGGGTGTATTGACCGCCTATACAATGATTTCTATTGGTTGTTCTAGGGAAAATCATGGTACTAGTATATTAGCCTACATCGTTGACCAAGAGAAGAGTTGAGAGAGAGAGAGAGAGAGAGAGAGAGGGAGAGAGAGAGAGAGAGGAGGGAGAGGGAAGGCTCTGAAGTTGTGAGCACCCTCATGCATATCACACATCATGGTTTAGGTATACTCCCTATTAGGAGTTAGCTCAAATTTTGAGGGACTACAGAATTGGATATTAAAGAGCATTTCTCCATTTATATTCCGTTCTTAGGCAGGAATGATACTTATAAATGCCGTAATGAGGTCCGAAGTTCTTCTTTTACCCTGTATGTCTCCCTAAAAGGGAGAAAACGGGAGGCAGATACCTCTCCATAACACTGAGGGTCACGTAGGCCATGGGGTGAAGCTGAAAAAGAGGCTTAGAAAATGGGTTTCGTTCCAGCAACACTGGCACTACTTTCTGAATGCGGAAATGTGATGTTTTGTACATCCTAAATTCACTGTAAAAAGTTCTCCTCGAAATATCCTGTAGTTTTTGCGAAAATCCATATTTTATAAACTGCGACCAGCAGCCCAATACACATATTGTAATGGGGCTGCGGATTGTAGCATTTAGGATCATGACAGGGTAGTACCGCGGACAAATGTCAACCTTTAATCGAACAAAAATTCTTCAATTTGAAGACTTAAAAGTAAGGTTGAAGTATTGACAACAGGGTTCGTGCAAGGTTTGGTTCTACAAATAGTCATTTTCTGTTCGATTTGATGACTTAATATGACTAGGTCGAGAGGAATCTGGGAGAGCTACGCTGAATTGACGGTCAGCGCAGGCGCACACATCACTGCGCACAAATTTCGAATCCATTGACTGGATATTAGATGTCTGTGTGTGCATGCGCTGGCCGACAATTCAGTGTAGCTCTCCCAGTTTCCTCTCGACCGAGTCACATTTAGTCATCAATTTGAACAGAAAGGAACTATTTGCAGAAGCAAACCTTGCACGAACTCTGTTATCAATACTTCAAATTTATTAATAAGTCTTCAAATTGAAGATTTTTTCCCGATTTTAAGTTGATATTTGTCCGCGATAAAACATCCGTCATGATCCTGTATGCTACAGTTCACAGCCCCATGACGCTATGCGTATGGGGCTGCTGGCTGCAGTTATGCGTATGGGGCTGCTAGCCGCAGTATAGTTCCCATAGTGTTTCTAAGCTGAAATACATATACACATTTGTAAAGCACTGCTTTTAGCCATATACCTAGAAAAAAAAAAGTGAAGTTTTGGTTTAATAGTTGCATTATATCTCATGTTTCAGCTTTTCCTGATGCTGGCTATGCAAAGGAGGACAAGAGCAAAGTGGTTCAAGACCATATGAGAGAGAGCACTGACTGACCGTCAAAGGTCAAGGCAAATGCCTTATATTCTGTTCAAAGACATGTTATTAATCAAATGACTAATCATTCAAGGCAAAAAAAAAGAAAAAAATTCGGTGCGTTTGTTTGTGTGTGTGTCCGCGTGCATGTGGGAGAATCTTATTGTACACACACACACGCACACACACACACCCTCACATGCACACACACATACGCACACACATAGTTATGAAGATTCAATATACCCAAGTGTATTAAAATATTCTACATGCCTTGGCCATTTATCACATCAGCATCATAAAAAAGATTATCATAAACATGAACACACACAATGATATAATACATGTATTGATCAGTGCATTACACATACACAGGTGCATACAAACGCTGACATATTATATACACTCACACGCACACATACAAACTCATTTACACACATGAGACATTACTATTAAACAGATCATATTGCTTATCAGTAAACATGTTTTTCTTTTCTTCTTCTTCTTCTTAAGAAGCTTTAATAAACTTAGATCACATAGCAATCACGTTGTTCATGAAATATTATACATTACTTTAGCACTAGAAAATTTAATCTTCATAAAATTTCCTGAAGTTTCCATTGCTATCATTAGGTTACAACATGGTGGGACACTACCTCCTTTCATGTAAGATAGCTCAAAATGATAATCAGTCAAATTTTCTAGTTTTAATAAATTTCCTGGAACATTCCATGGTCCAAATATCCTTGAAAGGGTGTAAAAGTTTTGAAAAATGCCAATACATAAATAAAGGCAAAATTATAGTTTACCCATTCATGAGTGAAAACTGTTGGATTCTGTATTGGAGGCAATGTGTACCTGAAAATCTTGGAGAGAATAAAACAGGTTTGGCATTAAAAATTATGATAACACTGCAATTAACTTCCAATATCAGAGGATCTGTGTAAACCTGACTCAACTTATGCACAATTTTCATTTGGCTGGTGTGTATTAGTTTTAGCAAACTGATTTTGTACTCACACCTACATTGTACTGACCTTTCTACATGAACATTCTCTTTTCAGTATTAATAATAGTAACATATTTTTCTTCCCAGAGTGGGAGAAACAAATTTTAATCGTAGTCATTCAGTTTTATGAAAAAAAAACACATTTAGGAAAACATCTTTGTTCTTAGAATAATTCAACCCTAATCAAATCATAATAGTGGGCAGAAATGTTTGCTAAAGGGCGAACAATCACATACTGAGGCAAGGAGTCAAAACATGTTGCATAAACATTGGTATTCAAAATACAGGAAGCAATCTGTATTACAAAGACATTTTATCATGCACAACTTTGGTAAGATGTCAATTCTTGAATATCAATCACATTGACCAAAGCATTGGTGCATATACAGTACATTCTGTTGTTTCTGAACTTTGCATTGAAGTTCTTTGTATATGTGTGAATGTTTCAGTGGTGTATATATATTGCTCCATTTTATCAAGGACAACTTATAGTAACATGACAATGTTTTCATGCTTCAATATCAATCATATTAACCTATTTCCCTTGGCAAGTAATGAGCAGGTTGAGTCTGTTGCAAATGATGCATTTCACAGGCAACACAGCAGAACCTGAAGAGCTTCCAGAAGAAAATCTTGATCTTGATGTGAGCGTCTTAGGGGAGGAAACAGATGCTCCTGCTGACGGACCAGGCTCCTCCTTCAGCTTTCGTTTCCTAGCGAGATTCAGGCGTTTGCTATCTATAAACCTCTTGTAGCACGTTTCATGGAATCCTATTTAATACAATGGAGAAATGAACAGCAATGATTAGCCGTTGGATTTTGTTAGGGGGAAAAAAAGGCTAAACGCTAGAGGGAGGGGTTGAACATTACACTCAATATATCATTAAATGTACGGTAGACTATTGACTGCCAATATTTGAATCTTGTAATTACCAATAGGCCCTAGTACTATGCCAGGTAATCATTAACACCTCATGATCATTGTCATCATCAACTACTTCAACTTGTACTTGCAGTGCAATTACTGATTTTAAATTAAATCTACAGCTTTCAGCACCTGATCACATGCAATATCAATTATCATAATTATGAATACAACTGCCTTATCATCATTAATACTAATTTCACTATCACCACCACCCACTGCTTTATAGTTTGGCACAACATAATGGTAATCATATGTTTTAGGGAGTTTAATTGTTGAAATTATGTTATTGTCATTGTTGGTTTTTTAGATCTATTCATATCAAATATTAATAAGTTAATTTAATGAGATGCTAAATGTGTGTTTTGAGGGGGGGGGGGATTCGCCAATTTCGGGGTGAGAGAAACAAGATGGATTTTTAATATTAATACTCCATGGCCATGATTATGAAAATATAAATTTACATGCAGTTTAGACCTTTTTCAATCCAGTCCTGTGTGTCAAGACTTTTACAAAACAATATCACCGATCAGCTACATCAACCTAACCTGGGCTGTACATAGAACAACATGAAAAATTACATCAAGGCTACCTTATAACGGCGCTATGCCATGCCAAGGTGAAATTCAAGATGATTTATCTAAAATGTAACAGACACGCTAACGGCTAAGCTACTGCATTAGCGCCCATTATAACATACACAAGCAACGTTCATAACATAGCTAACGTTGTACTTGTAGTCATCATGGTCATTAGGATTTAGAATACGCATATAAATGTATGAGTGAGACAGCACTGCAGTGTCGACTGCTAGCTGCTACGACTGTACGCACGTAAACTAACCTGCAAATTATCCTACTACGTAGGTTGCAGTCAGTCCCCCTGAGCAGCTGAATCACTTCGTTCTGGTCTGCGATTTCACGGTCTCCCCCACTCAATTTGATCCACTCTTTAGCACACAAAATAGGTTTCGTCTATCTTAGGTTTGTCATAGCCGTGAAATTTTCAAACTTCATCGATGTTACATGCATAATAACGCATCTTAAAAGTTTCGGCTGAGCAGACGACGTAGACGCGTCGACAGGCTCACAGGGGGCGGCCATTTTGACTCGTAAACAATAATTCTCGATTCGGATTGGATAACATACATCACATGATCGTTCGCGAATGAATATCGTACACGGCAAAGTGTACATATTCAGCTCCTCAGTGACAAAAAAGTTCACTGTTTCCCCCTAAATTACCAAAATACTACAGGAGGGTTTGTGTCGAACTTTTTCCTGTAGCCTTTTTGATTATTTGTTTACACGTAGCTGCGGAGAAATTTTAGTGCCGCAGTTGTCGGAACGAAACAAGCGAAAAAACCAGCTCACCCCATGGCCTAACGTAAAAATCCGCCCGCTATCGAGCGCTTTGCTTTCTAAAATGGCGCTCGCACCTGTCCGTGAGCGTACTACGCAAAATCGAGAGAGTGTACGCTCCTTGGTATAGTGATAGTGTACACAGGGCTTTTCTCGTTTTTCAGGGGGGCAGTTACCCAGGCAGGGAGGTGAGCTCACCTCCCTGGTTCAGGCTTGTGATCGCGAGTAGTGTTTGTGGAGCAGAGGTTGATAACTATGGCGGCTGCTGTTGATACTTTTTCCACGCTTTTGCGATCTCTCTCCAACGATTTGCAGGATCAGTCGCGAAAATCTTGGTTCCATAATTCGAGATGGGATGATATCGATGGAGAAATAATTAGAGCAGGACTGGAACTGGTGAAATTAAAGTGAGTATTCGTCAGAATCCGTGAAGGTTTCCGGAATATCTACCCACTATCAAGCTGCCAATCCAATCACCCAAATAGGTGGTCACATCCAGTCCCACATACTCTATATTGTGTATGCAATTTATTAGCGTGGGGCTGCATATAGACCTAGGCCCTATGGCTATGGCTGTCCCCGCTGAGCTGAAGTTAGAAGCCTAAGCTAAGTAAGATGATTTAGCCCCCTAAAACCAGGATTGTCCTATCTTGTATTATGTTTGTGCATAGTGGTTTTCTGTTAACATTCTGGAAATGTCAGTTTCAGCTGTAGAGTTCTAATTTATTTAGAAAGTGAATAAAATCATGATATGCAAATTAATGTCTCCTTCATCTATCCTTCACCGTCACTGGCGTCACGTTGCCGCTGCAATTCGCGCGAACCGCCGGCCGTAGGCTGGAGAGCCTTTAGTCTAGTTCTGAACTTTTTATCAATTCTTTTTTCGCTGACTATTTGCATTAAGCTGAGTGATGGCGCTATCCTGAGAACTGCTGCCCCAACAAGCAGCAGTTCGGGCAGTCGGGGGATTAAATTTAACAGGAATCCTCCACACTTTTGACTCTTGGACTCATTTAAAAAAAAGAAAATGGACAAGAATTAATTGAAATTATATTTGTATAACACAAGAAAACCTGTGTCTTTCCAATGATTTTGCCTCAAGATTCTTCCAATCCATCATACTAGAAATACAAGACTGATGTTTACAATAATAATGAAATTTTTGAGGAAGTGATCCCCAGAGGGTTAATTTGTATGTTTAATTCATGTTTGTTTCTTTGTTTCTTTGACAACTACTTTGTAATGCACGGTAGAGTATACTGTCATAGTAGCTGCGCAATATAAATGTCCACTGTTATTATCATTATCATTATTATTGTTGTTGTTGTGGTGGTGTTGTTGTTTTTGCAAGCAGCACGTAGAGCAACAGAAGTGCCATGGAGAAAGTTATGACAGAGTGTGTATATAGACCAGGCAACTGGTGCTGGTGGTGTAAGTAAGAAACTGCCTTTTTGCAGTTTCTTATTGTATTGAAGCACCTCTTAGGCTCATTTTGTGTGCATGGTAAGAGATGCTGTGCAGATGACTTTTACTTTACAGGCCGGATCCAGGAATTCTGTAAAGAGGGGGGGGGGTGCAGCTAATATTTCTGGTGCCACTTCCGGGTTTCATTTCTTTTTTTTCTTTCTTTTTTTTTTCTTTTTTTTTAACGAAAAATAAGTGGGGGCGCGACTGGGCCCTCCTCTGGATCCGCCACTGCTTTAAAATGCATATCTCTCCCAGTTCATAATAGCATTGAAACATTGAAAAATGAATGTAAATATAAGAGTATAGATATTTTTTTTCTTTCTCTACAGAGAGGAGAGAATCACTCAGATGATAAGCCTTTGCAATGGTTCCATCACAGATCCTACACTTTCATCTCCCTTCAAATCAGCAGCATCTTCTGAAGCAGCACGGAATGAGGGCAACCGACTCTTTCAGAAGAAGGATTACCTCGGGGCTCTGCAGCAGTATACAAGGGTAAAGAAGTTATGAGGAACATCAATGCACACGCATCCAACATACAATGCACACCCACACACATACAGGCACTCGCACAAGTACAGGCATATAAGAGAGGTGAAATGGAAGAAAGCGAGGGGTAGGGGGAAAAGTAAAAGAGAAAAAGAAAGCAAGTATGCAAGAAAGAGAATTGGGTAGGTAGACCCTGATAGAAAGAAAGTAAAATGTACTGGGCACTCATAGTTCTCATATCGCCATGTCTCGGTAGATACTATCAAATTGAAATAGAGATGGTGTGAAATTTCATAGGGTTACCGTAGAGCATAATAAAATGTATTCCAGGTAGGGGTACAGGGATAATTTCATGGAAATGAATATATTTTGTCATTTCAAGTCTGCTCTTGGGAACCTGCAGAAAATGGTCTCATCAAACCTGCTGAAATTATTAGTGCATTCTTCACTGAGGTCAATGACAGTTTATCTAGTTTTGTTTCACCATAACAGAAGTAGCAAAGAGCAGCAATGTATTATTTACATCATATGACATACTGATGATACTGTACTGTCCAGATAGCATTAGTTTAGTATTGGTATTAAAAAAATAATTGCTTTCTTGTGGCAGTAAATTCTGTGAAAATGATTCTCAAGTTATGTCACTCTTGTCCGCTTAGTTGAAATTCATGAAATTAATGTTTTGATGTTCAGAAAAGTTTGTTTTTATATGATAATGAATAATGCCTGGAAGCCTATTATCTCTATTTTTTTTCAATTAATTACTCTTTACACTTATTTACCCTTATCTTTAAATTTCTGCATTACTTAGCAGTTTGAGAAATGTGAAAATAGCTTCAAAAAGTGTACATTTAAGTGTACATACTAATCAAGTTGAAGTTCTGACAAGCATATAACAAACATATCTTTTTACATTGTATTTCTAATATAGTCATATCTATTGGTCTTTTCTATCAAATCTATATCATTAATGCAGTCTATTACAAGTGTATCCTTGATCTACTGGATAATGGTGCATATCCTGTGTTCATATTTTCGATATTGTTGTGTGTGCATTGCATTGCAGAGTGTGCAGCATGCACCATGTCACCAGTCGGAGGGGTCGCAGAGTCTCGCTCTGGCTCACGCCAATCGTTCTGCTGCCCTGTATCACCTTGGGGAGTACAAAGTGGGTATCGTTATAATACGAGGATGAAGAGCGGAGTTTCTCCAGTTTTATCTTGGCATGAAGTTCATTTCATGATTAAGATTTAGTCCAGCTGGTATCTCAAGTTTGTCTGTACCGTACCAGTCCATCTTAGCCCATCCAAGCTTTTGCAATTGAAGCCACTTGTATCCTTTCAGCATTCCAGTAAGAATAAACCCAGTAGAAGCAATGATCATTACCTAAGATGACACACTACAAACAAGGTACCTCTGTGCAAGTGGAAATGAACATTTTCTTTCAATATATCAAAATGCCATTATATCAAAATTTCTTATAGCCAAACAATAGAATTTGTATAAAGATGTACAAATGATGATTTAGGACTTGGATATGTACTTGATTGTGTTGAGAAATTTGTTGTAACTGTGTTTGTTATAATGGGAGTGCATTGTATTGCTTTCAGAATAGAGTGGGAATCTGCTCATACTCAGTATTAGAAACCTTTATATCAGCTTCCTAGTGGCATTTACAAAGCAATTTCAAGTTGAACTTTTCTCTTTGTGTATTGTTTTATTTAGCCTTGCATTAACGACATTGATGAGTCCCTAGCACACGGCTATCCGATCGACAAGCGCTTTAAGGTTCTCTCACGCAAGGGACAGTGCTTCATGAAGCTTGGCAGATACTCGAAAGCCAAGCAAGGTATGCCAGCTTCTCATCTCTAATTGTCTCTTGCACCTGCCCCCTTAAACAGTGAGGATTTATTTCCTTTCTTCTTTATGATAAATATATCATTTTTTATTTATTGTACATAAACGCAGCCTTAGTAATGATGAAGGGATTGGAATGTTCTGTATGCATTGCTTTCTAGAGATTTTTTATACTTTTGTCAAGTTTTTTTTTCTTTGATATCTCTATGTGCTCTAAAGTTTCACTCAGATCATGAACAGATTGTTTTGGTGAAATGTGTGTACACCTTATTGAAGATCTTAGGCCAGGCATTTATACTTGACATTAATTCTAGCCTGTCAGCATGCTTAGGCAACACATGAGTGTTATTCTGTAAATCTCATTGATATCCAGACCAAAGGAATCTGTCAATTCTCATAAAATGCTATCATGCTTCTGAGTTCTCAGCCATAAAGTTGAATTTGAGCACTGCGTCTTTTTGACAAGCTCAGCAGACAGAGACTCAGACCAGATCACGTTCTTGATGGGATAAAAGTTATTCTCCCCAAGTTCCATCTCCCCAGATACATTTTGATGCAATATTCCACTCTTTAGATTGCACTTTAGGATTACACTTTATGTGAGGATACATCAATCTTACACTTGTTACTGGCGAGAGAAATGTCATTATTTTTGTGTGTACGACCTGCTAAATGCCATACCTTCTTGGTAGAGTGGGTATTAGATAAAGAACACTCTTGTTTTCTCTACGATGGAAAGTGTTTCTATAGCATACACACTTTTGTACCTTAGATCTTCTCAATGTGACCAATACATATATATGCTAATAGAGTGACTAATGCACAAACTGGCATTTAGAGATGTAATTCAAAGTTTTATGGACTGATTTGTAAGAGTCTTGATCTTGAAAAATATTACCACTCCTGAACCATACTTGCACATTTGAGGGTTTTTTAATTTCTTCAAGCAGGCTTTTTCCTTTTGATTTCTAACTCATATTTTAGGAACTAAATACCAGTTACTTGTCTTTAGAATTGTAAATAGAATGTTTTTTTCATGTGGAGATGACATATGATTAATGGATTATTTTGTTTGCATTGTGTGATGACCTTTCCTTCTCTCTCCTTCATTCACAGAGTTTGAAAGAGCGATGCTTTGTCTGCCAGAACATGGCCCCACTGCTGATAAAAAGAAATCAGGTACCCCTGTTTAAGAAACATCTCTTTAAATTTCTTCTCTCCATTTTTTTTTTAATCAATTCATCACTATTATAGAGTTTGATACATCAAAGCAGGGTGTGTATTGTCACAGAAATATCTATTATATGGTACTTCTATCAATTTTCAGTCACTTTCTTTGAACTTCCTCAAACATTTTACTTGTGTATGCACACAATGATTCCATGCATTCATTGTTTGTGCCCGATGCTGAAGTAGTATTCAGTCTTTCGACCTATCCTTGTCTATCATCCCCCTGTCTCACTAAAAGAAGAATATTCATGCTTGGTATTTACTCTCACAGTTGAAATAATCATACTAAGTAATAAATTGTTTCTATTTGCAATTGCAGAAATCAAGTCGCTATTGGAGGAATGCAATAAAGCAAGGTGTGTGGAATTCTTTTCACTGGCAAGTATGTTTGTTTGTGTAGTTTGCAGATATTTAGAATCAAAGCAATTCTAAGACTAGTGCTTGTGCTTTTCACATAAAGTAGTGTATCAAAGCAATTCTAAGATTAATGCTTAAGTGCTTTTCACATATAGAACTGTGTCAAACCATGTAACAATTACAAGTGTTCCTATCAAGTAATGTCATCACCACAAATCATGCTCAATCATAAGTGTGGAACTTGCATAAGGACAAATTTATGAAAACATGAAACATTCCTATTTTAGTGTATAAAATAAATGACATACACTGCACTTCCATGCGTGATTCAAGTGGTGTTTTTAGTTATGTGAAGAATGTGTTTCATTTTGTGTTTTTTATTCAGTACATTAAAAAAAAAACAATAAAGAAATGTTTTCGTTGTAATGATATAAGTGCAGCAATAATCCGATAATGGCCAGTGTATTTTCTCTTTCAAACTCTTGACAGTAACATGCTGGATTTTGAACCTCCATACTATGGGCCTGATGAGTCTATGACAGAGAAAATTGCTGAGTGTTCCTCAAAACTTGTGAATGCTTCAGCAGCTGTAAGAATCAGATATCAGAAGGAAAGAGGGAGATACCTTGTGGTAAAGTCAACATTTGAATTTCTCTCCATTACTTTTTTTTTGTTGTTGTAATGACCAGGCATTTATATGAACATGTCAGTTTGAATTTCTCTGCCCACTCTAATGACAGTGTAGTTATCACTAACACATATTAAGCCAAAATGTATAAAAACCTCAAGATATCTTTATATAAAATATATTTTTTCTTATTTTTTAAGGACTTTTGAATACTAGAGCAAGTGTGTCTTACTTTGAAAGGGGGAGCACTGTGGAACATGTTTTTAAAGAACACAATGTCTGTGTCTCATTGTGTTTTGAATGCTATGGAAGCTGTTCATTGTGACTATATGTTAATGGTAATCTTCCTTGAAAATGTTGGTCAAAATTTTACAAATGTTTATGTGTTTACTCTAATGAGTTCTGCAATCATATTCTTTCTCTTCCTTGCATTTTGAAATGAGCTTCTCCATGGGTACTTTGCTTTGAAAATACAAAGTGTGGCATTAACAAGTTAGTAAATTTCAAAGACTAATGTATAAGGGTGAATTCTTCCTGGCAAAGTCTCTTGGATGCTAAAAGAGAGACAGAGAGTGAGAGCAAACTGACCATTTGGCTTTCCACATGTATGCCTTAGTGAATATCTCTCTTCATTTTTTACTTCCTTCATTAGTCAAATAGACATTGACTGGCCCAAAACTGTATTATTCCTGAATCACAAACTTCATACAGTTCGAAATGTTCTTCTATCCCAACCGTACCAGGCAGAGTCGGCCGTACCAGCTGGTAGACTGATCATCAGAGAAAAACCCTTTGCATCCGTCGTGCTGAAGGACGAGGCAGACTTTCACTGTCACGGCTGCTATGTGCGATGTTTGTCACCGATTCCGTATGTATGATTAAAGTTGTTTTTGTTTTTTCTGTGAATACCTAAAGTAGCAGTGTACGGGAGTCAATTTTCTGGAATTTTGCATGGAAGAGAAAGTTCACGAAATACATAAAACTTATACTTCCCCGAGATGTTGCAGTGAGTGTGCAGGAGCCAAATTTTCTTTTTACTTTACAAAGCTTTCAGCAGTGTACACCATCAATATACTTTCGTGGCATGAACATAAAATCATTGTTTTGCGTTAAAAAATAAATGATGTGATCATATTCATTATAGATTTTTCATGAGAATGAATGAGGAATAGAATCTATTCCAGTATTAGAATTGTAGCTATACAATACTTGGAAAAAGGTCAAATATCTGTGGAACAAATTATGAGGCTGATGCTTCAAACATAAATTGGGTGAGGTAAAATACATATGAATTGTGTGAGAAGAGTTCTGGAGATGATCAGGTTTAAATCCTGATTGTCATTATAATGCTGTGTTGATTTTTATGCCTCCGCCACAAAGTGGTGCCGGAGGCATTATGTTTTCGGGTTGTCCGTCCGTCCGTCCTTCCGTCCGTCCGTCCTTCCGTCCGTCCGTCCTTCCGTCCGTCCGTCCGTCCGTCCGTCCTTCCGTCCGTCCGTAATGAATTTTGTGGACAAGGTAACTATCAAAACCTGTTGAGGTACCCTAATGAAACTTGGCATGTATGTGTATTAGGGGGTGAAGTTGTGCCTATCAACTTTTGGGTGCACATGCTCAAGGTCAAAGGTCAAAAGGTCAAGGTCAAATACATGAAATTTCACTATTTCCACCATATCTATTGAATGCCTGAAGATATTTTCTTGAAACTTGGTGTATACATGTATTACCCAATTAAAATTATCTGATGAAAATTTGGGTCATGAGGTCAAAGGTCAAAAGGTCAGGGTCAAATACATAAAATTTCACTATTTCCACCATATCTATTGAATGCCTGAAGATATTTTCTTGAAACTCATTGTATACCTGTATTACCCAATTAAGATTCTCTGGTGAAAGTTTGGGTCATGAGGTCAAAGGTCAAAAGGTCAAGTAAAAATATTAAAACTTCTTTTTTTTTCTCCGTACCTTGGAAAATTGCTCAAGGTATCTTCATGGAACATACAAATTGCTGTAGTACTGTATGTACATGTACTGACTGGAAGTGATTATCTAGAGAATGTAGGGTTCATGGGGTCAAAGGTTAGGGGTCAAAGGTCAAGTGCAACACTTCAAAATTTTACTATTTCCCTCATATTTATGCAATGCCAGCAGGGTTATTTTTTTTTTACACTAGGTGTATGCATGTGTAACCTAATAGAAATTCGCTGGAAAGTTTTTTTCTAATTTCTTTTATTGCCTCAAAGGTCAAAAGGTCAAAGATCAAGTGAAAGTGCTGAACTAACTTTTTCCTTCATATCTCGGAAGTGGCTCAAGTTATCTTGGAACTTAGTACATATTATGCATGTTCTGCCTGAAAGTGATTATCTTATGAATTTTAGGGTCAAGGGCCAGATGAAAATGGTAACAATTTACTATTCAATTCAGAAATTGCACTTTTTCTCCACACCTGTACCTTGAAAATTACTCAATGCCTAAATGTATGAATGGGTCAAAGTCAAGTTAAAGTCCTTAAATCCGTAGATACATGCTCTCCTATTCATCCAATTAAACCTAGGTCAAGGAAGGTGAACATTCAACACATTTGTGACAAACTTGTCATTTCAATATTTTGCCAATTTTGTGAAAATGTAATCACACATTGTCCACATGTACTATCTAGACCTATTGGGAAAATCATGCATTATGGCGGAGGCATACCAGTCGCCAAAGCGACATTTCTAGTTATTTATGATCATGATATAAATCATCAAGGCCCTGCTCTTTGACAAAAAAAAATATCTATCTAGAAACTTCCACCTAAACAGAGTTTGATTCTTCTGAGTACAGAATGCCTCTTTGTAAATCTACTGTATGGAATGACTTAAGTAATTTGTTTGATGGCTCTGTACCTGTGAGCATTGATTACTGTATAAGCTGTTATTTTCGCAAGAGTTTAATTTTTGCGAATTTCGAGAATCACTCCTGGTCCGCGAAATTTAGCAACACACGAAAATGTCGCCATACGCATGCTAGTATGTAGTAGCGCACTTATGATAAGCCTGGGTGTCAAATCGAGATAACAACATCTCGCGAAAATGACCTTGACCTCCCCATTTGGGAAATATCTGTATGCGAAAATAACAGCTTATACAGTAATTGATTAATTGACTTATTATTAATGCATTCATTCATTTGTCACTTCAATTCTTGATTCATTCATCCCTTTGTTCATTTGGTTGCTGAAATATCAAAATGTTTCGGTTTTTAATAGTTATCTTTTTATATCTTAGATGCTTGCAGTGCACACAGGCAAGGTATTGCTGTGATGAGTGTAGAACAGAGGCTTGGGATAACTACCATTCTTCTGAATGTGCGGCACAAGATCTACTGGAACAGGTATGGAGACCCGTATCTTAAAACATTAGTTGCATCACACGTAAGACCCTCTTTTGCAATGCTCTCACAAACTCAATCTTCATTCTCTCACTTTCTTTAACTTGGAACCAACCTGTCAGGTGTAAATCATACCCTTATGGTATCACTCATTTCCTTTCTTGCCTGAGATCATAGCATAATTTGATTTGTTCCAAACTATATGAAGTTACATTGTGTGACATAATTACCCCAGGTTGCACTTTGCATGTACCTATTGTTTATCAGGTTTGCAAAGTACAGAATGGGTTTGTATCATTAAAAGACGCAGATGTCAAACTGTCACATGGACATTTATCTTCCAGAGACAATACCATCCCACTATGTTTCTCATACGAGTACTCACTAAACATCAATGTAGTCAACAAGGATATAAACAGCTGTGTTCTTCCTTTTAAAGGTTGTGGCAATTGTGTGTCTGCTTCATCTTGCTGATTCATTGTCAAACAGGGCAGTCTGGCGTCTTTTATTCAGGATTTATCACTCGATTTTGTAATCTCTGCTATATATTTCAGTAGCAAAGTAAAAATCAATTACAGGAAAATTCTGTGACTTCAATTATGTGATTTTTCAGCATATGTTCATAAGCTCAATCTCTCTTTCTCTTCCTCTTGTTTTTTTTTTCCTCTTTATTTTCTTTTGTTTTGATTGAAAGCAGATTCCCATTTGAGTATTGAGGGGTTTTGTTTTTGTCTTTTCCATGGCCAGCTAGACGAATTCAGTCGATTGAGTCTTCGCATCCTCCTAGTGGCTGGGAAGGCAGAGGTAACGCGGCAGGTCACCGTTGGAAACGTTTCTTCACCTTCATACTCTGCATCCCTGTCGTCGTCATCGACTTTAACGTGTACAGAGAATGAGGCATCACGGCAAGTGCAATCATTAGCTGACCCTCCACAGCCATCATCGACATCGTCGTCCATTTCATCATCGTCATTGTCATCGACACAAGTGCTGGGGCTAAGTCCCGATGGCATTTACCTGGCCGACTATCACTCAGTGTGTCACCTTGAGGCACGATCAGCCAATCACAAACCTGCTGAGCTGTGCCATCATGCAATGGTGAGAACTGTTTCTTGTTTGTTTGTTTATTCGTTTGTTTGCTTCCACTTGGGTGTGCATTTTTAAGGTGTCAGTGTAAAGTTTATGAAATGGTTCTGTCTAGAAAGGATGAGTTTCTGAAATTCAAGTTGTCACTCCAAGTGTCACAACTCTTTGTGTATCTTGTTTAATACAAAACACCTGCATAATAAAACTTTCTTGTTTTTAACTTCTTGTATATTTTATCATTTGGTGCATCATTTGTTTCCAATGTATGTATTTTCAGGGTGGATAATTTTGTCAGTTTGCTATTAATTTGTTTATAAATTGATGCATTTTTCATAAAATCTGTTTTTTCCCCTTTCTATTAAACTTAGGACATCTCGTAGAGTGATGGATGCAATCATTATGTGAATATTTGCTGCCTCTTATTATTGTCTTGTGGTAAGACAAGGTTCTTACTGTAGATCTGAAACTGAAACCCAGCAGGACATTTCCTTTCTTCATATATACCGGTACGATTATACATTTTTTTTCCCCTGCAGACATCAATCTTCTTGGCAAAATGTTTTCATCAGAAACTTGTCTCTCCTGTTGCCATGGAAACCCTGTCAGAGGATGACCTCATCAACAGACTGGCTCAGCTCCTTTTCCTCCATGCGAGGCAGCTGAAGATAAATTCCCATGCCATCACAGAGGTGGTGTCAGGCAAGGGCAGCAACCCAGCAGGAAAGTCTGTGGGTGGGACTGTGCAGGAGACCTCCCAGGTCCGTGTTGGCACCGCGGTCTACCCGACGGCAAGCCTTATGAACCATGCCTGTGAGCCAAATGTCATTGCCAGGTGGGTGTTAAGTCTGTCTTTAACACCTTCGATGCCAGTCTTCTAGCCGTACAAAAGAGCATTCCCATTACAGGCCCGTAACTAGGATTTTATGGGGGGGGGGGGGGGTTCAGAATGAGAAAAAGTGGACCACTTCCAGGTTTCGTTGGCTGACAAGCAAGGAAAAAAAAAAAAAAGGCTTCAGTGCAATTTTCTGGTGCCACTGCAAGCCCCCTTTCATTGTTTTGTTTTGTTTTTGTCAAAAGGGGGGAGGGGGTTCCGCAACTCATTTTTTTCTTTTGATTTCTTTTATCTTTATTTTTTGGCTGCGGGCAAATGGGGGGGGGGGGGGGATTCCGCAGAACCCCCTGAACCCCTGAACCCCCAGTTACAGGCCTGCCATTATACTCTCCAGTGTTCAGCTGTCTGGTTAAAGTTGAAGTGGGCCACAGTATTTTCAACAAACAGGACAGGACACTGCAGATGCATGTTTCATGTTTTATAGGAGAAGGGCTTACAATATCGTGTTCTTCACGTTTGATTTGGTGGTGCAATCAGGCAATTGTCTACCGGTTGCTTACTTTGCAGGGTAGTGCAAGTTCTAATTGCCCAAGGCAGCTTGGCAAATTGATATGTCCTAACTTCATAGTGACATGTATCAGGACTTCCCTATCAACTATCATAGACTGACAACTATATCTAGTGATCCATATCATCGACTTCTATTTCGGACCATCATTATACATAAATGGGGTCATTTATTTATCATTTAGTTATGCTCCTTTATCACCAATTCCTACTCTGACAGTGTTTAATTTAGAAATTTTTAATGATCATTTATTGTAACTAATAATCATTTAACTGGTGTTAAAGGAGACCTCCGGATGATTTTCAGATTTTTACATTTGAACCACCATAAATTAGTTATACTGAGGACAGAGTTTCAGAATTTATGAAAATTGGGATGAAAAATAAGAATATTTTTGAAATTTACATTATAACAAATTGCAATGAACAAGGATGATGACATGGCAGGGTCACCATAAGAATGCATGAGTTGGGGCTCAAGGAAGCAGAACAAAAGAAGAAGACATGCATAGATTACACAGGTGAACTCGCAAGCAAGCGGTATTGTAATGGAATTACACCGCTACATTTCTGGAATATGTGAACCTCCTATGTCATCATCCTTGTTCAGTGTAATTCATCTAAGATTTTTTTAAGTATTGTGTCTCTGCTCAAGGACCACACTAAATTCCACAAATCTATACATGGAGCTGTTGATTTATGTACTACATGATGTGAAATTATGAAAATCGCCTGGAACGCCCCTTTAATGCATAAAAGGGGTCATTATCTATGTATTCATGTTGTCGTCTACAATTGCACAGAGAAATACATTGAGAAGACTGAGCCCATGCATGCACTCTCAATTTGCAATCAAAGGTGTAACTTTACAATGCCACTTTACATAGATACATGTATGGAGCCTTCTGTGTCTCATTGTAGACATTTTGCCAACAAAATACTTTTATTTTCACGTTCAGTAAAAGCAAAAAAAAGCAAAAAAGGACAAAGAAAAGAAAAAATAAGACATCCGAGTGATTATTTCAAGATCTGAGTTTTACCAGGTTTGATAACATAAATGTTTTCTACAGGAGTCTATGGAGGTGATTAGTCATCTATGTTTTCTATCCCAGCTTTCACAGGGGGATACTCTCCATCCGTACCACCAGAGACATCTCAAGAGGGGAAGAGATTCAGCATTGCTATGGTGAGAGAAAAAGATGTTTATATTATATTGGCATACCGGGGAAAGTATAGCAATATATTCCTTGGTCAAAGTCAAAGACCATATTGCCCCAACTGCAGATAAGGGCAATATTGTTCTTGCCAGTGCAATATTTTCTGATGACCCATGAAGTATTTGAACTATATACACTGTATATGGTACTTTTCCCAGCGCATGCATGCTGTAACCTATAGAGTGAATTCCAATTCAAACTAATTGAGGACGAGTCCCGAGTATACGCGGGCAGGGATCTATGGAAAATGTGTGTCGTAGCAAAATCCGCCCATCCTCAATGAGTTAACTGTAAAACATGAACTTTGACTCTATGACAGTTTTTCTGTGAGTTTATTAACCTCCAGACTGTGTTTCGTAGAATTTTTCGTGCACTACGTGCAGCAGAAGAAAGACTCGAAGTCAATCAAAATCCCTTTTTTGTGGAAAAAACTGCATTCCATTCTGTTCTCCATCATTACCTCTCCTTTGATACAGCTCCAGGGAATTTATCCTGTGGCAATGAGCCTGTGTCTAGTAGTCCCACGGCAACCTTGGCCGTTAGACAAATGACGAGCCACAGTGATTTTTATTCCCATTTACTTTTTGTCTGATGTTTTTGTGATGGCGAAACCTTTCATTGTCATTGCTGACAATCTTTCGATCTCTGTGACTTTGTCTAGGTCCACATTACCTTGACTGTTAAACACATGAAGCGCCATACTGAAATGATTGT
Source organism: Diadema antillarum (assembly GCF_040938485.1). Lineage (NCBI taxonomy): Eukaryota > Metazoa > Echinodermata > Echinoidea > Diadematoida > Diadematidae > Diadema > Diadema antillarum. The sequence continues at coordinate 1,231,360 of NW_027271466.1, read as the reverse complement.
TGCTTTCTGTCTTTTTATGATAGAGAAAGCTTTTACAATCATTAGGCCTACTTATCATCAGCAGATCTCAGTGGTTTTATTCAAAAGGGAAGCAGCAGTCTACCCTTTTTACCTTGACTTTCAGTGCAGTTGAATAAATCCTGTTGAAAGAACACTCCTGCAAGTGTTTTCTTAGGTTATGCAGAGTTCAAAAAGTTGTTGTTACCTCTTCCTCAACTCAAGTTTTGACCATGACATTCATGTAAATTATTTGAATATTGTACATTCAAAGCCATTTGACATGATTTGATTGTATGTAGGTAGTTAAAGTCATGGACCAAAAGTAGTGAAAAATCATATTTCTCTTTTCTTATCTCGTGAAGTCTAGTTTACTGGATGACAAATGCATGCAAGGAAATAAATATTTGCGTTTGAAAAGCCACAGAATGAGACAAGGTCAATAGAGTGTCACCCCTTGCAAACACTCCCTTTCAATGAACAGGCAAGCTTTCAAAGCCAGTGTTATCAAAAGCCTTTGAAACTTTTTATCCCCGCATTCTTTCCATGAAATGTTGACCAGGACCGCACGCTCGTCGCATGCCCACAGCCGAAAGGCAGAGGGCGTTGATTGATCAGTACGGCTTCCGCTGCGACTGCAAGGCTTGTTCCAAGGACCAGCAACCTCTCAGCCAGGAGATGGAGACACTGTACAAGTGTCCCGGCTGCGGGCACCCCTTGTACGTCGATGCCGCGGCTCAGTCCAGGCTGGGTCTGTGCGCAGCTGAGGCCTGTGGGAAGGAGGTTTCCCTCGAAAGAGCCATGGAGGTATTCAAGATTATAAGTCCCCATCTTTGCTGCAGTGTTTGCAAATTCGATAGATGAGGTCAAAGCGTGTGAATCAAATCATTAGATATTCAATTCGGGCAAGTCCCAGTATCATTTAAGAATATGCATGCAATATTTTGGAAGTTCTTTCTGTTTGATAAGCCTGTATAATGATTGTTTCACAACATCAAGCAAAACAAGGCCTGACCACTGTTGAAGCTATTAAAGCTGAGCACATAAAACTTACAATTGTATGATAAAGTGAAAGTCATGCGTGCATTAAAGCAAGGTACTGCTTACAACCAGAACAACACCTACCATCTTCATGCTGCATGTAAGTGTTATATGGTTGTGTGCATGCATCATATATGCTAAAGATATCATATTTCTAAAGTGTAAATGTGATATTTGACTAATTTCAATTTTCTTTTGATTCTCTTTACATGTTCTAAATATATTGCTATATTTCTATTGTAATTCTAAATTGTAGAAGAGAACATCATTTCACATTCACATGTTTCTACCATAACTGTAATTAACTGAACCTTGCCTGATGCTACACAATGAAAGGTTTCTTCTGAATCAGACAATAGGCCGTGCCTAGTGCACAATCTGGTATCAGGCCATTTCAAATGAAAACAAACAAACAAACAGAAAGATTTCTCATGCTAAAGAAGAAGAACAACAACAATAACACTCATGCAAAGACAAAGCATGTATTAAACCTCTGTGCACCACCATATCAAGATGTCATGGTTATTATAGACACACTCACTCACATGCACACACACATGTTGCCAACAGTAACAGTAAAGGTGATATGCTTTGTGTGAAATATGTCCTAATAGTGACTACCAAAATTTGTGATGTCTTTGTGCCCTTATGATCGGCAGGAGGAAGATAGAGCCGTTGCCCTCCTGTCGAGACTGGACGAGATTTTCAACTCGTCTGGTATAGACCCACCTCATATTCATGGTGAGAAAGCTTGCAACAGCCACACTTCACTTGAAATGACAAGCGGCTGTCTCCAAAATCACCCTGAAGATGAATCACATGGTCAAACTATTTCACTGTCATTTCTTCTCTTCTTCTGTTTTATTTCTGTACTGTTGTCATGAAAAGGGAAAAAAAAATCAACTACCTCCAAGCTTATTTAATACATCCTATAAACTGAACATGAAACATAAACATTGAAGCACAGCCTCAGGTAAATTATCATCATGTCTTGATGCTCTTCTCCTCCTTTTTTTGTTTCTTTTGTTGTTGTTGTTGTTGAAAGATTTGTCTCAGTCCGGTGTATCGTGGAATGATATTAGAAACATACGTCCTTCTTTGATTAGTGAATGAATCAATGCAACACTGTCATCACTGCTCTGCTGTTTGCTGTCCTGCAAGAATCCTAAGGATTGTTTGATTATGATTTTTTTGTTTTTGTCTTGTCTGTTCCAAACTGTAATGCATATTGTGTCTTTTAAGAACTGTGTATGTATTTACGAAGCAAAGTGATGTTTGTAGTTTTTCAACTTTCTTGTTTCAACAAAACATCTCTGATGCCTGGTAGTGATAATCTGGTTGGCTGTGAGTTTGTGGCTGACTGGGATTGTTTGTTTGTATGTTTGTTTGTTTGTTTGCAAACCTCATCACTGATATCATCACTGCTATTATCATTATTGTTTTTGTTATTCTAATATTTCTGTTGGTCGATGGATGATGCAGATCTCATCTCCAAGGCGCGGTCCTGTCTGGGAGTGTTGGAGGGTATCCTGGTACCCCATCACATGTCCCTGGCCACAGCCTACGACTTCATTGGCAAATGCCATGCAGCCCTCGGTAAGACAGAGATTTGCCTGGTAAATGAGGGTTACTACCCCCAAATGTTCCCTATTCTGCACTCTCTTTCCTATGATCAGATATATGTGGTTCTGCACAGCTATTGGGGAAACCCCCCCCAAAAAAAAAAAAAAAAACAAACAAACAAAAAAACAAAAACAAAACAAAACAAAAAACAAAACAAAACAAAACACAAAACAAAGCAAAAAACAAAAACAAAAACAGTAAGTTGAGGAAAACATTACAGCCAGCAATGTTGATATGGTCCAGTGAGTGGGCACAATTAGGCACTCCACTACTTCATCAATTAAATTAAAGACATACTGAAGTACTTACAAAGTGTGAATAGGCAGCCAAAATGTTGCTGGAAATTTCTCATTTACTTGTGCAGTCCTGATTTGTCAAGGACTTATACAAGCAGTGTGATATTTAATGGTTTTTCTTTAGAAAAAGCATACATGCACTAGAATAAGACAAATTAGTCACTGAAAATCTGTGAGCAATTTTCAGCTCAATTCTTTGGCAGTGATAGCCCATCCCTCAGTGAAATTTAAAGAAAAGCTTTTTAGCGGTTACTGTCTTTGAATTGGAAAATTCTAGGCTAGCTCTATCTAATACTGTGCAAACCAATGGTAACCCAAGTGAATTAACTGTACAGAAGTTTTGTGTGTAGTTTATGAGTGTTTGCACTAGAATGAATTCACCCCGAAAAATCTGTGGTGTAACCATGCTCAATGTCCTGAAAAACAAAGAGATAGATTTATAATACCTGTACAAGGTATGATAGATTTGAGTTAGAATGAAAGAAAGAGTTATTAATTCAGGGGGGTGGCATAGCACAAATCTGAATTTCTTCATTCAGTGTCTGCACAAAACATATCTCAGGCTTATCTCGTGAAATCTGATTTCAATGAAACTATCTGTGCAGCAGTTTGATTCTTGTAATATCCTGAAAGTGTGGATAACACCCTCTATGTAGAAACCACATTGTTGCAATTCCCCACACATTATCCGGCGTCGTTTCTTGAACCACAGGTGAGTTCCACGAGGCCGGCACATGGTTGTCTCGCTCCCTTCCTATTGTGGAGAGAGTTTACGGCAGTGGGTCTGTGGAGCTGGCCCATGAGCTTTTCAAACTGGCTCAAATCCACTTTAACGGGTAAGGAGAACTGAAGGCATGTTTTACATCGAAGTGTTCTGCACTAAAGTCACAGCTATACTTTAAAACTATATAGAATCAAACGTGGATGGGTATCTATCCATGGTGCCTCCCCCTTAAAAAAAGTGATGATAATAATTTACCCCGTAATTGTCATATAATCGTAGTTCCAAACAAAGTCTTTCAATCTGCCAAAAGAGAAACATTATCTGATTTGTGCCGTCTCGGATAGGATAGAGGGCGCTATGCAGTTTGGTCAACCAGGAAGTTGCGAATGAAAATAGAAATGTGTTCAGAGTGGGGAATGAGGCGAGTTCGGAGTTCGTTTCATACATAGTGTGTATGTTTGACACATCATTTGATGGACACAAAGCGAAACGTTGAGTGCTTGTTTCGTTCACTTATGTTCCAGACTCTAAACTGAAGTGAATTTCTGGACCTGCTCGACCCCCAACTGATGAAAACTTTTTCCACTAACTGTCACAAGAATACATATCTGCTATGACTCATTAGGTTCACTTTGTCAGAGTTTTAGAAATGCTGCACCATATCCCAGAGGACTTTTAGTGGAATGATTGGATCAAAGTCAGGAGGTTAAACAAGCACATATTGTAGTTTGGTTGGTCCAGACATTAATCTCTCTTACACAAACAGATTTGTCTTGGTTCATCGTGCTCCACTCATGGCACTTTGCCCTTTTGTGTTTGTGGTAGTAAAATATGTTTATGTGTATCTGTTTATCATCTGTGCCTCTTTTCCTCCTTTATGGCATTCTTCCCTTTGTCAGAGCAAAGCATTTTGAATTGAGCCCGGCCATGCAAAAAGTAATTGATTTCGGTCTGAAACGATGCGCATTAATCCAAAATGAGAAGGGCGGGTCCTGGCAAGGTCGTGAAAAGTGCGTGCCGCATTTGATGTTGGTCGTAAAGTGGCATGATGGCGTTACACATGTGCTGATATCGGATGTGAAATTGCACCATCCTGTCCCATGCTGTGAATAAGTAACCCCACAGAACAGGGCATGCATCGTGTTTTCATGGTTTCATCATGTTTTCATGGTTGTTCAGGAGCCTCACACAGCCGTCATGGTGATATCGTTGCAATGCATAGGTCTTTAATAGCATTGCTCATTTTTACCCATAATTGGGCCAGGAGAAACTTGTTTCATGAAAAAAGAAAGTCAGATATGAATATACACCTTTGATGAATACTTGAGTGCAGTCAAAAGCAATGACTCTTCTACAAATTGGTCTTACAGCAATCATGGAATTTTAATGCATGTAGTCATGTGAAGATATACTGCATATATTTTTTTTCCTAAGTAGGGGCCTATTCTGAATTATATGCATCTTAGCTTCATATCAGGCCAAGTGTACTTTAAATTGAAAATCATATCGGATACTTTCGAACTGATTCATGTTTCATCCCATTCATGTCAGGGTTTGTGCATGGGACAGTAACTTGTGCGGATATGACATCTGGAGTTGTTTCATCACTTTTTAAGCATTGAATAAGTTTTACTGTTCCTAACTTGAAGGACAGGCAGATTCTTGTATTCAGTTGGCAAAGTGAAAACATATTTTCTAGTCCTACATCATACCAGTACTTGGCCATCTGGCAAGGGTCAGATTTGAAATTATTATTTTTTTAATATATTTTCATCCATACATGACAGGAAAGAAGTCCAGCCAGCATTATCAGCTACCAACAGGGCCTTGGAGCTGTTCATGCGTCACTATGGCAACAGCCACGAGGATGTCATTGAACTCATGGAGATGAAGGCATGTTTGATGTCACTGCAAAGATGACCTTTGCCCTCTCAACCTCTGACCCTTGTACATTCCCTGTCTATCCCACGCTCACGTGCCCACATCTTTGTCCCTCGGGTGATGTTAGATGTCACCCGAGATCCGAAGAGTAAGACAAATCTTAATAACTGAAAGATGAAATTATGTACTGTACCCCAGTGTGTCTTAACTGTGAATGAAAAGCAGGGAGATAAAAGCAACAACATCACTTTTGATTTGAAACGGAATTTGCCATTGAAAAAAAAATACAAAGTTTAGATCATTTGAACATTAACATCAACCTATAAACACCTCGAGATAGAATGCACATAGAAAGATGTCAATTAGTGATCTTCTCAAATGAAACATTGAGTTTACAGTTCTGCAGAAGTGATATCAAGGATATTACATTTGTTTGGGTTTATTCACAAATTTTCCAAATGGAGTGAAGTTTAATCACTTTATTCCTTCATTCAAAGTCACCGTAGATTATATTTTGATAGGATTGGGAGAAACTAAAGTGAAGCTGCTTGCGTAAGTCAATGTTCCTTAGCCCATTAACATTTGAGACAGTATACCCAGTGTAGATGAGGCTTATTAAGTGAAGGGAGCATACATAGCAGGAATATACAATGGATGCACTTATTCATTATTACGATGATGCAGGTTAAATGAACTAAGTTTGTTCAAAGAATTACTCCTGAGAGGCAGTATTCCTAATGGGAGAAACTGTATCATGCATCATTCACATTTTTTTTATACGACTATGAGTGTACCTCCCAAAAGCCCTTTCGTAAACCGCTTTGCCAATCTAACATGCGCTACATATGGTCATACGCACCCAGACTGCACCCACCTGCTCTGGCACCTTTTTCGTGCAATACATTAGACATCATTCTTTTGTTTAGTGTTACCCCAAGTGTGTAGCTGAAAACTGATCATCTTATTCAGGTGAAAAATCAATTTGCCGCCACAGTTTGACATAATGTCCTTGCTGTGAAATATATTTTGGGCCTTATCACACCTCCAAGACGCTAATGATCGTCTGGATGGAGCTACGTGCAACATACAACCAAGCCAGATATGATTCCAGCTTGTAGTAGTCTGAGGAAAACCATATGAAGTGATTTCAAGAGAAAAAAAAAATGAATAGGGTAAAAAAAAAAAAAAGGTGAGGACAAAATGTGTTGATCTTCACTAACGCCATTAATCTCCCAACAATAGTGAGATGCATTCAACACCAGCGCGGGGCGGAAGTTCAACGAGGGGTTATTGTACACCGCCACCTAGCCCTCCCTGCACGATGCCAAAGGGGGGCTGATTGATAATAGGTGAAAGGTTCCATGCTTGCCAGCACTGTGTGTGACAAAGAGGAAGGTAGATTTCTTCTGCTACATTATGATTTCATTCAAATGCCTGTTTTTTCACCCCCCCCCCAATTTTGGAGCTGGTACAGGTGTAGTTTTCCCCCAATCATAGAAGACCGTACGCAAAAATGACGAAGGTGTCACTTCCGCAAAAAAATGCGCACATCCCCTGCAAGTTGTGTCAAATATAATGCTTCGTGTCTTTGAGTGTGGACTTCGTTGTGAGAGAAGCGCACTTGAAGACCATACGAGTATTAACATACGCTGTTTTCTTTGAGGAAAACGCAAGGCTGGCATTCTTAATGTCTAATTGATGCTTGTCGGCATAGACGATTGTGATTAAAGCTGCTTCTAGTCTACTATCTAATCCATGAATAAATGGGAATAGCATCATAGCATCAACTTCAGCATGTTTCTATCTCAGTCAGCTTTGTTCAAACACCATGCTGGAGCTCTTATGGTCTCCATACAGAAACAAAACATGAAGAAAAATTCTCCCTAACAATTCAATCTCAACTCCACTCTCTGTGTACTGATTCTTATCTATCCAAACTGTTTCTGGATTGTGAATTGGAGTCACACTGTGGAAAATTACATCTGTAGTCAGAGTGATCCCATAGCAGGAGCCACTGATTTGCCATAATGTGCCTGTTTAGAAGTAAAAGAAGAGATGTAAACGATGCCCTGATTGTTGATGGGCGCGTTTGGCATGATTGGATGTACGTGCAGGATCGTAGATATTCGCTCTGCTCCGTTTCGCGGTCCTACTTACAGTCAATACACGTACATCACCGTCACTCCCAAGTATTCTGCCCATTTACCCATTGTAGTCCTACATTTTTTTTTTTTCCTTCCTCTGCTCCAGATTTCATACATGTGACCTGGTTCTTATGTCAGTATACACTGGAAGTCATTTTCTTATCTTTCTGATGTTAAGTAAAAAAAAAAAAAAAGAATCACTTGTTCATTATGAATATGCCAAGCTAAATGCTGTTTGAATGATATTGATTTTATTGATTAATGCATGGCATCTGATCCCTTTCTAAACCTTATATTTTTTTCCTCATTTTTTTTTTTTTTTTTTTTGATTGGCTTCACATGATGGAAACCTTTCAAGCATCTGACATTGTAATCTTTGTAACCTGGCTCTTTCTACTCGTGAAAAAAAAAAGTGAGTGAGGTGATTCATGTCCACGGATGACGCTTTGTTCATTTCCATCATGGAGGGGGGAAACTGTAGCGGAGGATTCGTGTTCTGCGTTAGAATTATTTTCGGTGCTCGCAACTCATCCGTTTAGCGTGGCAATCTCTCGTTGGCCCAGTCAGGTGAAATGTTTCGTGTCGAGACGCTTTATCATTCTAGCGTCTCGACGTATCACGCGATATTTTGTCCCAAACTCAATTGAATTTCGGGATATTTCTGGGGCAGTATCTGTTCTGTGCCTTCACAGCAACATGGATCCACACACCCTAGAGATGCACACACATACAAAATGTGCCTTTGTCACAATTTGACCTTTCAACTCTGACCCTTTTTTTAAGTTCACTTGTCCTTTGCTGAAAAAAGGATGAATCACACTTCAGCACAGTAATTTTCTGTTTTGTTTCAGGGAGTGGCCCTCATTTCTAAAACCTGTATGCAGTTGATGTCAAGTGGTTGTCGAGAGTTCGTAGCTTGTTCCTCAGCTGAAGTTTCCTTTATTGAAAGAGAGATGGCGCTTCCTTTGAATATCTGGGCCTTTGTTTTTTGGTGCTTCCAGATGCATCTACCACAAAGGAAAATATGTTTCCACTTTGAATAATCATATCAAAGCAGCAGCTCACATGAAATTTCAGCCAAAGAGCGGGGTGTTCCACAACTTAAAATTTTAGCATGTTGCAAAATCTGAATTTGAGAATATTGTGCAAACTGTATGTGCATGGAGCGCAGATCAGGAGTGCATGCAATTTTTTTGCGGCTTACTTCCTGCTGTGCTGCTTACGTCCGATGTTCTGTCTCATGTTTTGCACACAAATTTTCTAAGTAGTTTGACGTTTCTCAAGTTTTGCACATGCTTTTCTCATGTTTTGATTACATTTTATTTTAAGCATGTCGCCAATTCTTGGAGATGTTGCACAAGAATTTGAGCATGTTGCAGTAACATGCTGAAACCCCTCATGGACCACCCTGCAAAGAAAACAAATGATATCAATCTTCAAGCTGTTTGAATGCTCGTTTATTATCTAATTATGCATCGTTTATACTGTTCACTATTAAAGTCTTGTACATTGATTCTGGCCGGAATATCTTTTAATAATGAGCCCATGCAATCTGTGATGGAAAGTATGATTATTGGCAAATTGTCATGATTTTCTTGACTTCCTATCATTTGTAAGATTGAATAGAATGTGGTCTTCAGACATGTGTATTTCTTTCAGGAAATCTAAAGCAATTATATTTTGTGTATTATTAGAAAAAGGGATGTACACGCTGTAAACAATTTTAAGTCCTGTAACATGGAAAGTTTCAGCTTGAATATATTTATTTGTTTGTGATTTTATTTTCTATTCACTTTCCTAATTTGTGTGTGATATGGTTTGAATTTCAGGTGATGCTTTTGCTTCACTGCCATTATTCAAATTATTTCTTTCTGGGTTTACTAGGGCAAATCATCCTTCAAGGTACATCTTCAATGTGTAATTTCACCTTTATTTTCTTTTGGAATTGCACCCGGACAAGTTCCTTTTGATGTCATGCGAACTGAAGTATGTCAGCTCTTTCTCCGCGTTACAGCACAGTGCACTTTAAGGCCACCATACACTCTTGAACTGATATCTAAACCCAAATAACACCACCTGACAGGGAGTAGAGGATACACCCCCTGCTCCTGAATTGTTGCTTGTTATCAGGTCGTGAAATCCAGTATAGCCTTTCAATAGGATGGACCAAGTGCAGAGACACATAAAAACTATGCATTGTATTGTTACTTACATCATTTTATGATAGAAAAATGATACGCGTACTCATGTGGAAATATCAGTCATGAAATTAATGTTCTAGTTCTTCTTGTGTTTGCTTTTTTCTGTGGGGTGAAAATAGAGTTGAGAAAGTAGATAAGAGGGACCGCATGTGTGTTCCTTAAATCTCTGGTATAGTATTAGCCGGAGAAGTGTAAAAGAAATGGGTGTATTTGACTTTTTAGCTGGAGCTTTCTTTCATGAAAGGTTTTTTTTTTTTTCTTCTTTATCTCTTTGGACTCCTGAGAAATTTAACAAGGAGACTTATACAAAGTTTTGAAAATCGCAGAAAAAACTTATGAAACATTTGTGTCACGAGATTTTCATTGTCCCATTTCTTATTATGAATTATGAGATCCTACTTTGAACACACACACACACACCACACACACACACACACACACACACACACAATATACATGTATATATGTGGTAAGGTATTATAATAACAGGTTACCTGAGATAATATAGAGGATGTCTGTCTTGAAAAAGGGGATCAGAATGAGAGCTTACCTGAGATAGGGGTATACATTGAGCAGTGTTCTGGATTTAAAGGGGGGGGGGGGGATGTCCAAGGCAGGAAAAGCCTGCAAAAAGCAGAAATTTGGCAACCCAGAGATAGGAGGTGCTTTCAAAAGGAGGGAATAAACATTTAGGTTTAATTCTACATGTGAAGCAAAAGTCAGCTTTATAGACTTGGGTGAGACATCAAAAATAGTACAAATATTTCCTGTTATTTGTCTGTCTGACACATTATTGAGAATAGCTTTTAAAGATTATGAAGCTAAAGTGTCAGACAGTGTCCAGGTCACAGTGCTGCAGCAAACAATCATAATCACGTGGGAAGCTCTCGCAAAAATGTGCGCGCGCGCACACACACACACACACACACACACACACAGACAAAGCCAAAAATAAACAGACATCACACTTTACCCGTTGAGGACGAGTCCCGAGTATACTCAGGCAAGTGTCTCTGGGAACTGAGTGTTGAAGCAAAATCAGTCCGTCCTCAGTGGGTTAATGTACCAATATCATGGACAGTCTGTCCCTAATAAGCAAAACAGCTGCTAGAAAACTGGCAGTAGGATTTTGTTTATTGCCAATATGTAATCATTCCACATTGTGATGAACTCTCAGGATTTGTCATGATATACCAGCACTTTTCTTCAATCAAGCCACAGTGGTTGTGTTATTTATGGGATGTGACAGACCAGAAAGAGTATTTAAATTGAATGTATTTGTAGTGTTTTTCTTTCTTACACTTTTATAACTAAAATTATTACATATACAGTGTATGTGGTGAAGCAGATGTGTAACAGAAACAAGTGGAGTGTCAAAAACCAACACAATTCATTGTAAAACACGGCAAAATCATACAGCTTGAAGACAAACTGTACTAAATAATTGCAACTGAGTTGTTTGAAATTTTGTGTGATATATTTATTGTCCATTCTATGAACTTACTCGTAAAGTTTCCTTTGAATAGTGTATTTATCTTAATAAACTCATTTTGGTTGTTTTAAAGAGAGAAGTTATGTTTTGAAAATAAGTGTAATACATTCCACTGGGTCTTTGCAATGAACACTTTATGCAGTATACAACAGCAGTGGTATTCATGGGTGCTATCGCAAGAATGCACTGTTTTTATTGCCGTGTGTGTCTGCCATGTTTGCTCTAGAACTGGCCGAGAATTCTGCTTTCAGCTTTTCTCACGTTTGGATATTTGTTTCCTCTAAAGTGACCTATAAGTTTAAGATAGATATGATCAGTAGACCTTGAAAGTGATTGATTAAAGTGTATCACAACAACTACAACAACAAAGAGATAAAATCACAGGAATTTGGTAGAATGGTTGGCATGGGTGAGTTTTGCCATGTGCAAGCAATAAAAGATGGTCAACACGGTGCATCCAGTAAAACGTGTCCGTGGAGTTTTGTCTGTATTGGTGGCAGTGAGATGGTTTTGGTGGTGGTTGTTGAGGGAGTGATTGGATGGAGACAGAGGATGATGGTGATCACTTTTATGACATTGATCATCATCACCATGATCATTGTTTGATTTCATGTGACGAGATGTGCAACAAATTAGCAGAAACAAAATCTAGATTACAATGATTAAAAAGGTTAAATTTAGTGCAATAATTGATACACTTGTGTATAAGCTCTTCTCAGTTTTATTGTGATAATGGAACAGTTAGACCCAATTATAGATGAATGAAACAAACAAACAAACAAATGTCGATCTCATTCTATTAGTCACACTGATTTATGCATCAAACCAAATTAATTATGGCCTAATGCAGATGTCATGTATTGCTACAAAGTGTCCTGATATTTGATTCAATTCCATTTCTTTCTTTCTTTTTCTCATACATGTTTTCTTAAATAAGATATATTTGAAACAATGTAATACACATACAATCATGACATTGTTAGACAGAAAAGAAATACATGAACATGACACGTCAATATCAGGTGGTAACAAAGCAAGCATAAGCGTGAACAACTTGATGGAAATGCATGGATGTAACGAAAACAGTTACCCGGGATGATGTTCATAATGAGGATGAGGCGATGTAATGAATGTAACAAAGTATGTCATGCCACTCGACATTTAGGCAAATTTTGTAAAAAGTTGACAAGCGGAGTGGTAAAAGTTTCATAACTACCAGCTGTCAATTAGGGAAAATTGTGAGATTTGAAGTTTGACATATTTTTACAGCATGGCAACGCTGATTCAACCAAGTATGCAGATTTGGATAAGATGCTGGTGTCATTTCTTTGCTATCCAGTGACCCACACACTAACCTTTCCTATGATTTTCTCTCTTTTTTATAATCGTAATGGAAAAGAATATATGAAGAGTTTTATTGCAAAATGAGCTTAGCGCCATTTTTAAACATTTCAAAGTAAGTCCATCACCAGATAGAGCAAAACAAAACCTCTCCAGTATACCTCACTTGTGACATGACAAGCAATACATGTATTTAAGAAGTTATGATTAAAAATATTTTCTTATTATTTTCTTTGCTTTTTAGCAGCCTTGATCACAAATATCTCAATTTAACAAAAATGGAGTTAGCTCGTTTTGCAATAAAACTCTTCATATTTTCTTATATTTTTGAAAGAAACACTATTATAAACTTTCTTTGTCACACGGATTATTTTATTATTATTATTATTATTATTATTGGCACCCAGAGCACTTCACAGAGTGGCACATTGTTATGAAATCATTATATTAATTATCACTATCACTATTATAATAATAATAATAATAATAATAATAATAATAATAATAATAATAATAATAATTATTATTATTATTATTATTATTATTATTATTATTATTATTATTATTATTATTATTATTATTATTATTATCATTATTACTATCATCATTATGTTATACCCTCCACAAGAAACTATTAAATATTGTAGCAATCTTGCAAATATGGATGGCTTTTAATGTGAAATGGGATGTTTCGAAGTTATCACCCAAAATATGATTCTCTTATTTTTATATTTTTATGTACAAACAAGTGAGAGTGATGTGTAGTGATGATGCAAGTTCCACGTTACATGATTTTTGTGACCAATATATTATTTGGTGAGGAAAAAAAGTAGTTCCATGAAATTGATAATGATAATACTTATGATTTCTAAAGTCCCGGTTCCATTTTGATTAATGCTCAAGGTGCATTACACCCAAACAAAATGATTGGATGTACCATATGAGAAAGAAAGAATGTCTCTCCATGAAAGTCTACGATTTTTTTTTTTTTTTTTTACTGTCATGTCTAAATTCAAGAATGTAAAAAAGCGTACTATTCTGTATAGATTTTCTCCGTCTATGAACGTCACTTGAGCATCGAGTCGCATTTCACTGTGAGAATCCCAAGACAAAAAACAAACAAACCAAAAACAAACAGAAACAGCTACTGATGAGCGTGACCATCATCACATGATCCTTGAAATCATAGTGATTTGTGAAGCAGTTTAATAATTATATATTTGATAATGATCTTTGGAAAATAGCATTCAACACAGACATACTAAAGCTTTTCGACATGCACTCATCTGGCTTTCTGTTCATTCATGCGATTCTACTCTGATGAGTGCATGTCGAAAAGCTTTACTATGTCTGTGTTGAATGCTATTTTCCGACTTTGCAGTACCAAGCACTTATTCATAATGATCTTTATTAAATGCTTTGACATAATATCGTAATAATAGTTATACAGTTGTAATTATTTCTAGCATAATTGATTTATAAGTCATGTAGAAGTAGAAGTAGGAGCACACGTCTTCATAAGTATCATTATAGTCATTATCATACATTTCAATTTTTTAATGGAAAACTTAAGGAAATTTATACTGCATGCAACTCACTTCACCAAAGTTGAAATGGTAGCGCTATATCTGCTACCAATTGATATTTGTCAAGTTTTAATTGAGAAAACTTTTACAAAGGTAGAAGGATTGACAACGACGCAAAATATTTCACTATTGATATAAATAATGACGGACCATGAACTATGCCAATAGCTGGCGGGTGGAGGGCGAGGTTACAAATTTGGGGCACCATTGTTACTGTCCGGTGTTAATTGGTTATAGGATTGTGATAGAATCCATTGAAATGATAATGGTCTCCTGCATTTCTATTACACTTAGATTTGTTTAATTTGTCTTTTGAACAGCAGGTATGTGCAATCTTATTTTCATTTAATACATAAATGACTCCTGCACATAATCATTTTGTATTATCAAAAGAAAACAGTGCTGTAATTTAAGTGAATCATTAACCTTTATCCATGTATTTTCACTGTCTAAATATTACTCAATAACTTTGTTCAATTGACTTCCTGTTAAGTTCTTCACGAAAAAGGAACGCAGAGATAAAATGTTCGTTCGTTCATTATTTTTGGTTCAGAAAAAGGCCTTACGGATTATAAATCGAGCACAATTTTTTGATCACACTGATGAATTGTTTGTTTCAAGTAAATTGTTAAAAATTTCTGATTTGTATTTGTATCGTGTTGGAATTTTCATGTATAAGTTGAATACTGGTGACCTTCCTAGTATATTTTCCTCAATGTTTGTGAAAAACAGTGATATTCATACTTACCCTATCAAGACACAGTGAATCCTATCATTTTCCCCCTGTCCGTACAGCTTTAGCCCTTAAGACAATTACATCGACCGGCCCTTCTTTCTGGAATGAGTTAGATTCGGTTCGGTTGCACTCAAGTTCTTTAAGCTCCTTTAAGAAAAATCTCAAAGCCAGTTGTCTAAAATCCTATGTTTAATTGTTTTGCCGTAATCACTTGAAAAAAAATTTGCATACTCAAATGATGCCTCGCTCGGATGACTTCATTAGTTTGATCAACTTGCTACTTTTCTTAGCATTTATACCATAAGTTAATCATAAACATTATATACTATACTTTGTACATCTCGTAAACTTTGTAATATTTTTGATATCTTGTATTTTGCATGTTTCGTCACTTCTGACATTGATATACTGTACTAAAACCCTATGTTATATTTTTGGAGCCCACATCCTACAAGCTTTGCTTTTTAGTGGGTTCCTCATATTACACGTCAATTATAAATGTCCTTATACATTTGTGCATTATTGGCTCAAACTGACCATTGTGTGAAAAACAATTCTGCTTCAAATCAAATGGAATATAAAACTTGTATGAAATGTGGAATATGGAACATGAACAAAAAAAAATAAAATAAAATAAAATCAATCATATCGAATAAATGACTTGCATTTACCACCAGCGAAATTCTTTGCTAGTTACATGTTCTATTAAAGTGCGAGTGATTAAACTAGTTGTTTATTTTTGTCCCATCCACTCCTAAAATCATCTTTCTTCACTTTCAGTTTTTACTTTTCTGACCCCTTCTTCTTATATTTCAACTCACCACATCTAGTTACTCAGTGCCATTATGGATGTCATTATTTGCATTATACATCAAGATATTAAAACGAACTTCGCCGATAAATCGGCGAAGAATGATATTAGGAACGAACGAACGACACCACAATCAGAGGTTTTTTTTAAAAGAAATGTCGTCTGGCTTGTTCTTAACAAGCTGGAAAACACGGGAAGCCTTTCTTTGTTCCTAATAATCATAAAGAAGTTAACATACCAAATCAGTGATTGTCTTTCCCCGACGACGGCGGCCGTAAACGCAGAGAACAAAGTAGCGGGACGATGCTTACCGCAGCGAGCAGTTCTTTCCGGTTCTTCGTCCGCCTGGATCCAGCCTCCCGGGCCTTGCCTCCCGCCGCGAAGCATCGGAGGGTCCGTCCAGCACGCCGTCTTATAACAGCTGGGGTATATCATTTACACCTCATTCACCTCAGATCGGCTTATATTTCATCTCCTTTATTCTCATCTCTATTTCATTCTTCTTTTCTCTCACAATTAACATTGTCATCTCTGTTCCCGTGAAATAACGACCACTGCGGATCAAACAGGCCGCTCAAATCTTTTATCAATGCGATAAACCTGTTTTTCTTCGTAGCAAATAAAACTTCTCTGGAGACGTGATTTTAACGATCTCCGCTCAATATAAATCAAAGGCATTATTTATTGTGCCGTTCTGACATTTAATTTATATATGTGCTGCAAAAATAGAATGGTTTTCGCACTTGAATGATATTATCGAAGATTATCGCATATCCAAGTCAGTATAACTTGAAGAACTGCCAGGTGTAAATCGAAATATATACCGTCAGTACAGAAGGAATGTATATTAAAGCCTAATGCTGTATTACCAAACTTGACACATTCGTCTTTCATAATTAATTCACTCACTCTTTATTTTTGTAACATATTCATGCACACATTAAAATTATTATTTTAATTCTGTATTGAAAAAACAAACAAACCATAGGCAGCATAAAAGTTATTAAGGAATAAGGAATGCACAACTATAGTCCACCAGTCATATAAGGGGTTAAAATTATTAGATGTATAGATAAAAATGATATTTAAGTCCCATAATATACATGACCATGACCATGCTTCCCGCACTATGAGTATCGAGGTGATAGCGTCCGTTTCTTGTAATGATGTTGGAGTACCTGCTAAGATAATGTGAAACTCCAAAGTATAGTTTTTGTGTATAAGAAGGAGGAGACAAAGAAATGTTATGAACTACATTATTCTATATGCGAGAGATTAAACGGAAGCGCAATATTAATGTGCGTTAAATCACATTCAAATCTGCACATAATCGAATAGATTTTGAAGCTGCTGGTTAGGAGATGCGTGCAGGCATACAATTATTGTACTTCTTCGGTATTTGTTTGTTTGTTTTAGACGTTCTTTTGTGTGATATGATCATCCCGAATTCTTTCTGTTTAATCTAAACTGGTAATTTTATATAATCATTTTGACTCTTGATATTTTGACATTTATCACGTTTATTTTCAGTGGAAAAGGCGCAAAATTTCATACTGACTATACTTAGACTTCAAATGGTGTCAGTAATCAATAACTTCAACATTAATGTTTATTATATGATATTTTTATCATATATATATATATATATATATATATCCCCACACATTTAGAGAGAGAGAGAGAGAGAGAGAGAGAGAGAGAGAGAGGGAGATATGCATACTGTGATGCTTTTAGTTATTTTCTTCTGAGTTTGATTTTCTCTCAATAGCGTTTTACCGTAAAACTGCAAGTTAGGACTAACCAGAAACCTGCATGCACTATAATGAATAAAAACCTGTCCAAAACTGCCATCGTTACGAAAGCAGCAAAAAAGATTAAACAACAACAACAACAACAACAACAACAACAACAACACACAAACACATACCAAACTTATTGTACATGAGACATCGAAAATAAAAACACCATTATATCATCAACGATAAAGTGATGAATAATTTGATAGTGTTGAGCAAGTCGGAAGGGAATTGATAATTCGTTTATTGAGTTATATTGAGCCGATGAAATGTTCATGTCTATTATAATACAAATTCATGTTGCTAAATGCCACGGGCACATACATAATCATCTTCATTACACCACAAGTGAAATATGCATAAAGTGATAAGGCCCTATATATCAGACGAACGGAAAGTTAAAAAACGGATTTAAGAAAGTTAAAAAACGGATTTAAGAAAGTTGTGAGAGATTTAACGTTTCGCAATCAGGTTTTCATGTTAATCGTTGTTGTTGGAAACCAATGAGAATAATCTTTATCCTTCTCAATACAACCTGTATTGCAGTCTCGTAATAATCTTCTATAGCGATGACTCTACGGGAAAGAGGTTGATTGTGGTTGTCAAGTTTTCAACCAAAAATAAAATTACTATCTTATCTGACAGTTTATAAACCAATCAACGAGGGAGATGTAAAGGTAGTGTTATACATGTTTAATCTTCTCTGTCAACTTATTACACGGATCGTCTTTGCAGTAAAAATCACATATCGGAAAAAAAAACCCGGAAATGTAAAAATCCTGAAACTTTCACATTTCTCGCCTGATTGAGAGGAAGATTCTATAATATTCTACAATAATGACTATAAAATGATAATTTTATGTAATAATGTTATGAAAATCAACTTTATCATGGTTTAGGAATGCACTGTTAACATGAGGTATATTAGGCCTATATAATGCTAATTGTGATGAAATATGTCTAAAACAGAATGCCAAATTATTTCTTGAATGGAAAATAAAATTAATACTTCTTAAGGCTGAACGTGTTGGATCGCGTTGAGAGTGTGACTTGTACATAAGAAAACAATAATAGTTTTTAATTCGGATTTCAACAAGAACAAAATACGGGAAAATTAGACAAAGACGAACATATTATATAGTCCCTACGAATTGTATACAAGAGACAAATAAAAAAAAGAAATAAAGGGAA